>NC_088243.1:41975987-42575987 GCF_036934945.1 Oncorhynchus masou masou
TGCAAGCCGAGATCTGCCACATTCTTTTTTTTAACATGACCTAAAAAATGTAAGCTTTTGCAACATTAACCAATTACAAACTGTTTTGTAGCAATAAGGTTTGTGCAGTAGGCCATAGGCCTAATACATTATCACTGCATAATGGCTATGTTCGAATTGCCCTGCCAGTGCCGTTCTTCTCAGACCATTTTTTAAAATTATATATATATATTTAAAATTATAATAGGTATGTGATCACACAGGTCATAGATCATTTGTTGTATTACTGGTGAGCATAATCATTTGTTGTTGTTTTTTACTGGACGATGGCTAGTCTGAGGCCATGATGGCCAATCTGAGGGGAGAGAGAGAAGGGAGGGAGGGAGCATCGGTGAGGATGCCTCTCACCCGACTCACCGTCCCTCTGCTCTCCCTCCGTCCGCTGACTAAAGGGGACACAGTCTTCCAGCTGATGGTGAAACAATTATTGCAATATTTCTGCCTCATGGACCAATTCATCTTGTTACTCCTATGACAAGAGAAAGTAAAATATCCCTCAATATTGAAATAGACACAAGCCGCTAATAATAACAACGCAAGCTTATTGGAACACTTTGCTCTACTCATTTATTACAGCTGCAGTGGGAGAATGCGCATTTTGTGGCTTATAAAAGTGTTGAACAAAAAAAAAGTGTTGACAGCGCTGAATAACAACTTAATCATGAACTTACTCATAAAAATAGCAGCTCTTTGCTGTATTCGTTGAGTCTCTCTCTAGATCATGGTTTTAAAAATCTCACAGTCTCAACTTTTGGTGTGCGTTTGAGGTTTCTTTTGACATCCTATAGACAGGTGTGCCTTTCCAAATCATGTCCAATCAATTGAATTTACCACAGGTGGACACCAATCAAGTTGTAGAAACATCAAGCACGATCAATGGAAACAGGATACACCTGAGCTCAATTTTGAGTCTCATAGCAAAGGGTCTGAATACTTATGTAAGTAAGGTATTTTTATAAATATCTTTGTCATTATGGGGTGTTGTGTGCATTCAGAAAGTATTCAGACCTCTTCCCTTTTTCCACATTTTGTTACGTTGCAACCTTATTCTAAAATGGATAAAACAAAAATAATCCTCATCAATCTACACATAATACCCCCATAATGACAAAGTGAATACAGGTTTGTAGATGTTTTTGCTAATTAAAAAAATAATAATACAGAAATATCTTATTTACATAATTTTTCTGACCCTTTGAGACTCTGGTGCATCCTGTTTCCATTGACCATCCTTGATGTTTCCACAACTTGGAGTCCACCTATGGTAAATTCAATTGATTGGACATGATTTGGAAAGGCACACATCTATCTATATAAGGTTCCACAGTTGAAAGTGCATGTCAGAGCAAAAACCAAGCCATGAGGTCGAAGGAATTGTCCGTAGAGCTTTGAGACCGGATTGTGTAGAGGCACAGATCTAGGGAAGGGTACAAAAAAATGTGCAGCATTGAAGGTCCCCAAGAACACAGTGGCTTCCATCATTCTTAAATGCAAGAAGTTTGGAACTACCAAGACTCTTCCTAGAGCTGGCCACCCAGACATACTGAGCAATCGAAGGAGAAGGGCCTTGATCAGGGAGGTGACCAAGAACACGATGGTCACTCTGACAGAGCTCTAGAGTTCCTCTGTGGAGATGAAAGAACCTTCCAGAAGGACAACCATCTCTGAAGCACTCCACCAATCAGGCCTTTATGGTAAAGTGGCCACTCCTCAGTAAAAGGCACATGACAGCCCACTTCGAGTTTGCCAAAAGGCACCTAAAGACTCTCAGTCCACTGATTCTCTGGTTTGATGAAACCAAGATTGTACTCTTCGGCCTCAATGCCAAGCGTTACGTCTGGAGGAAACCTGGAACCATCCCTACGGTGAAGCATGGTGGTGGCAGCATCATGCTGTGGGGATGTTTTTCAGCAGCAGGGACTGGGAGACTAGTCAGGATCGAGGGAAAGATGAAAAGTACAGAAAGATCCTTGATGAAAACCTGCTTCAGAGCGCTCAGGACCTCAGACTTGGGCAAAGGTTCACTTTCAAACAGAACAATGACCCTAAGCACACAGCCAAGACAACGCAGGAGTGGCTTCAGGACAAGTCTCTGAATGCTCCTGAATGGCCCAACCAGGGCCCAGACTTGAACCCGATCGAACATCTATGGAGAGACCTGAAAATAGCTGTGCAGCAACGCTCCCTATCCAACCTGACAGAGCTTGAGAGGATCTGCTGAGAAGAATGGGAGAAACCTCCCAAATACAGGTGTGCCAAGCTTGTAGCATCATACCCAAGAAGACTCAAGGCTGTAATCACTGCCAAAGGTGCTTCAACAAAATACTGAATTAAGGGTCTGAATACATATGTAAATGTGATATTTCCATGTATTATTTTTTATAAATTTGCTAGAATTTATAAAAACCTGTTTTTGCTTTGTCATTATGGGGTATTGTGTGTAGATTGATGAGGGGGGAAAATCAATTTAACCCATTTTAGAATAAGGTTGTAACGTAACAAAATGTGAAAAAGTCAAGGGGTCTGAATCCTTTCCGAATGCACTGTATAAAAGGGGATTATCAAACCCTCAGCAGCTTTTGGCTTGCAGCGGCTCCAGGCTGCAGTAACATGCACTAGCTGTGGGGTTGTAGGACCTGACCGCTTGGACTGACTGCAATAAGGCCTCGTCTGCAGTTTTCCTCAGCAGATGAAAGAGCCAGAGCGGTTTACAGGCGGTGGCATGGAGCGCTGAGGGACTATTTGTCACCACACTACACCCGCAGTAGGAGTAGATGCTCCTCGCTCAGGAGCCCCGTCGAGGCACAGCTGTATCTCTCTGACACCAGAAGGGGTTCTGAGCGGATGACATTCTCTATCGCTTTTTTTCCGCTGTCTCTCTCGCCCTCCTTCTTCACTCTCTCTCTTTTGCTGCCTTCCTTTTGCGGTCGCTTTGATATCTGTCTCTGTCGCTCTCTCTCTCTTGCTCTACCTCTCTCTCTCTGTGTGTGTGTGTGTGTGTGTGTGTGTGTGTGTGTGTGTGTGTGTGTGTGTGTGTGTGTGTGTGTGTGTGTGTGTGTGTGTGTGTGTGTGTGTGTGTGTCTGTGTGTATGTGTGTTGCGTGTGCTTACATTCCTGTGTGTATCCATGTGTGTGTGTGTGCGTGTGTGTGTGTGTGTGTGTGTGTGTGTGTGTGTGTGTGTCTGTGTGTCTGTGTGTATGTGTGTTGCGTGTGCTTACATTCCTGTGTGTATCCATGTGAGTGTGTGTGTGTTTGTAGGATGGCTCATTGACATGTCGATACAGTATCTAACAATATATAGCATATCCATGTGCATATCAAGTATGCACACATTACACCACTATGGAAGATCATTGGAAATTCCCAGGTAGATGTCCTTCGACTGCTTCACAAGATTACTTTTTACCTTCTTTCTGTCTCTCAGCATTAAACATATTCATACCATTCTCTCGTTACAACCTTCATGTCTATGATAGGACGCCATTAGGACATTAGGTGTCCATTCCAAATGGCATCCTATTCCCTATATAGTGCACAACTTTTGTTAAGTAGTGCACTGTTTAGGGTCAGGGTGTCATTTTGGACGCACCCTAGGAAGGGATGGGACTTGGGAGGGAAGCCATTATATGTAGGCCCCTAATTGAAACAATAATGGGGATATTAACAGCTTTGAAAATAGCCCCGGATACATCATGGAAGATGAGCTCTCTGTCCGACAACGTTGCTTCACTGCTTTGAGAAATGAGGCCATATTGCTTTTGGTCATGGCAATTGGCTTAGGCCTAATTAAAAAAGAAATGAGCACAGGGTGATGCGCTGTTTGAGAAAATCCCCACAGCGACAAAATAACAACAGTTGCTAATAAACATCTTCCTTGTGTAGACCTCTTTAGCCACCTCTGGCCTAGTTGCCAGATCTGTTGTATTGCCATACAGGTAGAGCAGAAACATATATGTTGTATTGCCATACAGTTAGAGCAGAAACAGATCTGTTGTATTGCCATACAGGTAGAGCAGAAACATTACATTTACATTTACATTTAAGTCATTTAGCAGACGCTCTTATCCAGAGCGACTTACAAATTGGTGAATTCACCTTCTGACATCCAGTGGAACAGCCACTTTACAATAGTGCATCTAAGTCATTAAGGGGGGGGGGGGGGGGTGAGAAGGATTACTTATCCTATCCTAGGTATTCCTTGAAGAGGTGGGGTTTCAGGTGTCTCCGGAAGGTGGTGATTGACTCCGCTGTCCTGGCGTCGTGAGGGAGTTTGTTCCACCATTGGGGGGCCAGAGCAGCGAACAGTTTTGACTGGGCTGAGCGGGAACTGTACTTCCTCAATGGTAGGGAGGCGAGCAGGCCAGAGGAGGATGAACGCAGTGCCCTTGCTTGGGTGTAGGGCCTGATCAGAGCCTGGAGGTACTGCGGTGCCGTTCCCTCACAGCTCCGTAGGCAAGCACCATGGTCTTGTAGCGGATGCGAGCTTCAACTGGAAGCCAGTGGAGAGAGCGGAGGAGCGGGGTGACGTGAGAGAACTTGGGAAGGTTGAACACCAGACGGGCTGCGGCGTTCTGGATGAGTTGTAGGGGTTTAATGGCACAGGCAGGGAGCCCAGCCAACAGCGAGTTGCAGTAATCCAGACGGGAGATGACAAGTGCCTGGATTAGGACCTGCGCCGCTTCCTGGGTGAGGCAGGGTCGTACTCTGCGGATATTGTAGAGCATGAACCTACAGGAACGGGCCACCGCCATGATGTTGGTTGAGAACGACAGGGTGTTGTCCAGGATCACGCCAAGGTTCTTAGCGCTCTGGGAGGAGGACACAATGGAGTTGTCAACCGTGATGGCGAGATCATGGAACGGGCAGTCCTTCCCCGGGAGGAAGAGCAGCTCCGTCTTGCCGAGGTTCAGCTTGAGGTGGTGATCCGTCATCCACACTGATATGTCTGCCAGACATGCAGAGATGCGATTCGCCACCTGGTCATCAGAAGGGGGAAAGGAGAAGATTAATTGTGTGTCGTCTGCATAGCAATGATAGGAGAGACCATGTGAGGTTATGACAGAGCCAAGTGACTTGGTGTATAGCGAGAATAGGAGAGGGCCTAGAACAGAGCCCTGGGGGACACCAGTGGTGAGAGCGCGTGGCGAGGAGACAGATTCTCGCCACGCCACCTGGTAGGAGCGACCTGTCAGGTAGGACGCAATCCAAGCGTGGGCCGCGCCGGAGATGCCCAACTCGGAGAGGGTGGAGAGGAGGATCTGATGGTTCACAGTATCGAAGGCAGCCGATAGGTCTAGAAGGATGAGAGCAGAGGAGAGAGAGTTAGCTTTAGCAGTGCGGAGCGCCTCCGTGATGCAGAGAAGAGCAGTCTCAGTTGAATGACTAGTCTTGAAACCTGACTGATTTGGATCAAGAAGGTCATTCTGAGAGAGATAGAGGGAGAGCTGGCCAAGGACGGCACGTTCAAGAGTTTTGGAGAGAAAAGAAAGAAGGGATACTGGTCTGTAGTTGTTGACATCGGAGGGATCGAGTGTAGGTTTCTTCAGAAGGGGTGCAACTCTCGCTCTCTTGAAGACGGAAGGGACGTAGCCAGCGGTCAGGGATGAGTTGATGAGCGAGGTGAGGTAAGGGAGAAGGTCCCCGGAAATGGTCTGGAGGAGAGAGGAGGGGATAGGGTCGAGCGGGCAGGTTGTTGGGCGGCCGGCCGTCACAAGAAGCGAGATTTCATCTGGAGAGAGAGGGGAGAAAGAGGTCAGAGCACAGGGTAGGGCAGTGTGAGCAGAACCAGCGGTGTCGTTTGACTTAGCAAACGAGGATCGGATGTCGTCGACCTTCTTTTCAAAATGGTTGACGAAGTCATCTGCAGAGAGGGAGGAGGGGGGGAGGGGAGGAGGATTCAGAAGGGAGGAGAAGGTGGCAAAGAGCTTCCTAGGGTTAGAGGCAGATGCTTGGAATTTAGAGTGGTAGAAAGTGGCTTTAGCAGCAGAGACAGAGGAGGAAAATGTAGAGAGGAGGGAGTGAAAGGATGCCAGGTCCGCAGGGAGGCGGGTTTTCCTCCATTTCCGCTCGGCTGCCCGGAGCTCTGTTCTGTGAGCTCGCAATGAGTCATCGAGCCACGGAGCGGGAGGGAGGACCGAGCCGGCCTGGAGGATAGGGGACATAGAGAGTCAAAGGATGCAGAAAGGGAAGAGAGGAGGGTTGAGGAGGCAGAGTCAGGAGAAAGGTTGGAGAAGGTATGAGCAGAGGGAAGAGATGAAAGGATGGAAGAGGAAAGAGTAGCGGGGAGAGAGAGCGAAGGTTGGGACGGCGCGATACCATCCGAGTAGGGGCAGTGTGGGAAGTGTTGGATGAGAGCGAGAGGGAAAAGGATACAAGGTAGTGGTCGGAGACTTGGAGGGGAGTTGCAGTGAGGTTAGTGGAAGAACAGCATCTAGTAAAGATGAGGTCGAGCGTATTGCCTGCCTTGTGAGTAGGGGGGGAAGGTGAGAGGGTGAGGTCAAAAGAGGAGAGGAGTGGAAAGAAGGAGGCAGAGAGGAATGAGTCAAAGGTAGACGTGGGGAGGTTAAAGTCGCCCAGGACTGTGAGAGGTGAGCCGTCCTCAGGAAAGGAGCTTATCAAGGCATCAAGCTCATTGATGAACTCTCCGAGGGAACCTGGAGGGCGATAAATGATAAGAATGTTAAGCTTGAAAGGGCTGGTAACTGGTAACATATATGTTGTATTGCCATACAGGTAGAGCAGAAACAGATCTGGTAACGTGTAGCCTATACTTTCTCTCTGTAGCACGGCTACATTTCTCATGTTTTAGGCCTATGTGATTTACTGTGCCACTGTTATTTTCTCAAGCTACTCTCAGTCTGTTGCTGCTGGTCATGTTTAAATTACCTCACCACTCCCCTGTGTGTGTGTGTGTGTGTGTGTGTGTGTGTGTGTGTGTGTGTGTGTGTGTGTGTGTGTGTGTGTGTGTGTGTGTGTGTGTGTGTGTGTGTGTGTGTGTGTGTGTGTGTGTGTGTGTGTGTGTGTGTGTGTGTGTGTGTGTGTGTGTGTGTGCGTGTGCCTATGAGGCTGCCTGGGTTTATTTGGCTTGAATGAGAGTGTACTGTTATTGATCACACACAAAGGCTGAGGTGCAGAAACAAGCAACACAGCGGGGTGGGTCTCACGTGTGTGAGTGAGAGACAAAGCGATAACTAGAAAGAAAGACACCCACACACAGTTACGGGGTTCAGCGGGTAAGTTGGATGGCAAAATAGGGTTTGTTTTTGAAATGTCACAACGCAAGCCCCCTCTCTCTCTCTCTCCCTTCCCTCTCTCTTGCACCTTCTCTCTCTCACTCTCACTCACTCACACCTCTCTCTCACCCCCCTCCCTCAAATTCAATTGAAAGGGTTTTATTGGCATGGCAAACATATGTTTGCATTGCAAAAGCAAGTAAACATATTAAATGCAATATGCTTCAATTCACTCGCTTCTCTTCCTCACTCACACAGACACACACACTTCTCTCAATTAAATTTAAATTTAAGGGCTCTATTGGTATGGGAAACATATGTTGACATTGCCAAAGCAAGTGAAATAGATAATAAACAAAAGCGAAGTAAAGAATAACAAATTCACAGTAAACGTTACACTCACAAAAGTTCCAAAAGAATGAAGACATTTCAAATGTCATATTATGTCTATATGTAGTGTTGTAATGATGTGCAAACAGTTAAAGTAGACAATGGAAAGTAAATACATTTAGGTTGTATTTACAATGGGGTTTGTTCTTCACTGGTTGCCCTTTTCTTGTGGCAACTGGTCACAAATCTTGCTGCTGTGATGGCACACTGTGGTATTTCACCCAGTCGATATGGGAGTTGATCAAATTTGGATTTGTTTTCCAATTCTTTTTGGGTCTGTGTAATCTGAGGGAAATATGTGTCTCTAATATGGTCATACATTTGGCAGGAGGTTAGGAAGTGCAGCTCAGTTTCCACCTCATTTTGTTGGCAGCGTGCACATAGCCTGTCTTCTCTTGAGAGTGAGGTCTGCCTTCGGCAGCCTTTGTCAATAGCTAGGCTATTCTCACTGAGTCTGTACAAAGTCAAATATTTCCTTAATTTTGGGTAAGTGACAGTGGTTAGGTATTCTGCCACTATGTGCTCTCTGTTTAGGGCCAAATAGCATTCTAGTTTTTTTATAAATTCTTTCTAATGTGTCAAGTAATTCTCTTTTTGTTTTCTTATGATTTGGTTGGATCTAATTGTGTTGCTGTCGTAGGGCTTGTGTTTATGAACAGAGCCCCAGGACCAGCTTGCTTAGGGGGCTCTTCTCCAGGTTCATTTCTCTGTAGGTGATGGCTTTGTTATGGGAGGTTTGGGAATTGCTTCCTTTTAAGTGGTTATAGTATTTAACGTATCTTTTCTCTCCCTCTGACACCTTCCTGCCAGAGTGTCTTAGGCAGGAGTCTGGCCGCACCTCCTAGTGGCCTCTTTATGAGGTAGAAAGAGAGCTAGCTGCATGTGGACCTGCCTGGCGCCCAACTGTGAGGCCTTTTTAATTAGAGTCCCCGTGTTTCCTGCCTCCCCCACTAACCACACACACCTCCTTACCTAAGCTTTACACACACACACACACACACACGCACACACACACACGCACACACACACACAATCACAGAAGAGCTCATGCACATGAAAACTCTTGAAAAACATATACACACACACACACACACAATCACAGAAGAGCTCATGCACATGAAAACTATTGAAAAACACATACACACACACACACACACACAACCAAACACAGTCACGCATGGACGGGATGAAGTCATTCACCCATAACCGGCAACACACACACACACACACACACACACACTGTCCTCCAGTCAGTCAGACAGTATTAAAGCAAAGTTTTCCAGGCAGACTCCCATGGCTCCCTCCCTCCTGCCCAGCCCCATAGTAGGGGGAATGGAAAACAGATGTGGTGAGCAGTATGAGGTCTCAGCCCCTGTCCCTTCCCATCCACGGGGCCTGGGTGTGGGGGCAACATCTGCCCCTACATGGGTCAGGAGCAGGGCAGCATGCCAACACACACACAGGCATGCACAAACACATGCACAAATGTACACATGCATGCACACACACATACACACATACATTGACTATCCAGCTACCCAGTGTAGTATCATCTCTGGGAACTAACCAACGACATAGACAAAACAATCCTAGACAGTTTCGCCATCTCCACACATATCCCATAACATTTCTCCAATGTACCTTTACAACACAGGCTAAGCCGTTTCTGAAGCAAAATGTAGACTTGGATTTATTGTCAATCTTTCTTGTTCTTGTAGAAAGAAAAATATTGACACACAGGTATTGCCTATGTTCCCAAAATGTTGGTTTAATCAGGCAATGTTGCGTCCCCAACTGGACATTAGTCTTTTGTTCTCTTATCATCTTCTCAACCTTTTCGTCTCATGCTTTCTGCGATCAGACCTCATTCACTCAACCCCTGCAGCTTTAAGCTTGTTTAAAAGCGACCTGCTGTATCAATTGATGAAGAACAATGGCGGGGGCAGGGGGTGTTATTATGTTGGATGTTCTGGAATGTTCTCGTGAACTTCCCTAATTCTCCTCGAAGCGTGCCACCCGGTCCAACTAGAGCTGAGTACCCAGGCCTTGGGCACATGAGCCCACACAACCTCGGGGCTTAACTTCTTCGATATAGGGGGCGCTCTTTTAATTTTTGGATAAAAAAACGTTCCCGTTTTAAACAAGATATTTTGTCATGAAAAGATGGTCGACGATGCATATAATTGACAGCTTTGGAAAGAAAACACTCTGAATTTTCCAAAACTGCAAAGATATTGTCTGTGAGTGCCACAGAACTAATGCTACAGGCGAAACCAAGATGAAATTTCATACAGGAAATGCCCCAGATTTTGAATGCGCTGTGTTCCAATGTCTCCTTATATGGTTGTGAATGTGCCAGGAATGAGCCTACACTTTCTGTTGTTTCCCCAAGGTGTCTGCAGCATTGTGACATATTTGTAGGCATATCATTGGAAGATTGACCATAAGAGACTACATTTATCAGGTGTCCGCTTGGTGTCCTCCGTCGAAATTATTGCGCAATCTCCAGCTGCGTGCACTTTTCCATTTGGTTCAGAGGAGAAAGGCAACTGCCACAAATGATTTATCATCGAATAGATATGTGAAAAACACCTTGAGGATTGATTCTAAACAATGTTTGCCATGTTTCTGTCGATATTATGGACTTAATTTGGAAAAAAGTTTGGCGTTGTAATGACTGAATTTTCGGGGTTTTTTCTTAGCCAAATGTGATGAACAAAACGGAGCGATTTCTCCTACACAAATAATCTTTTGGGAAAAACTGAACATTTGCTATCTAACTGAGAGTCTCCTCATTGAAAACATCTGAAGTTCTTCAAAGGTAAATGATTTTATTTGAATGCTTTTCTTGTTTTTGTGAAAATGTTACCTGCTGAATGCTAGGCTTAATGCTATGCTAGCTATCAATACTCTTACACAAATGCTTGTGTAGCTATGGTTGAAAAGCATATTTTGAAAATCTGAGATGACAGTGTTGTTAACAAAAGGCTAAGCTTGTGAGCCAGTATATTTATTTCATTTCATTTGCGATTTTCATGAATAGTTAACGTTGCGTTATGCTACTGAGCTTGAGGCTATGATTACGCTCCCGGATACGGGATTGCTCGACGCTAGAGGTTAACCCTATCAGTCCCAAGACCCCAGCAAACTGACTTTCATTTACCTACATGTCCAGCCCTTATATTTGGCCTCACAATTAAGTCTTTAACCATTTTATTTTCAGGACAACCAGAGCTACAAGTAGAACACAAAACAATTTCACATAATACTTGATTTCATAACTTTTACTGACAAATGTCAAACAAACAAATATTTTCCGCCAAAACAAAAACCGGACAAAAATGAATTTATCTGAATGCTGTAAGTACAGTAATTGTTTGCTCAATGTGAAATAAATATCCAAATAGTTACTGACAACTGTTTGGAGTTTGTGACAGCAACTATGTGTGCTTATTACAGTATTATATACACTATGTACTGGGATTTCCTATGATCTTCTATATAGAAGAACCCCTTACCTTTTAACGACTCTTGTTTAGCTTGTGAGCATCATAGAGAAAAACATGTTACAAGTGCGTGCTAATGAAAGTCTTCGTGAGAGTCTTCCCATAGATAGCTGGAGTTTGTAGCTCAAACCATTCAGACTCTACATGCATTCTTTTGTAAAAAAAAAAGACCCGGGCCCCATCAGGATCTGCCCTTGTCCCACAAACACCACTCTAGCTCAGCCCCTTTTCATCATGTAGATACCAACCAGACTAATGGTTGGTATCTACAGATGCAGAAGAAATGTGGTACAACCCAGATGTCAGGGGGTAGGAGTGGCTTGCTAGTAAGTGAGGTCAAAGTGAGATGTTAGCAAAGCTACCTTATTCATCCTTCCGAAAACACCTCATCTTTTGTGACAAGAGATGCGTCCTCTCCTTCAGTTTCGACCTAAGCGTGTAACTGCATTGACAGTACTTGATTTACCAAACAACCCCAGACAATATCAGTGGCCTAATCCAACTGCGCGCTGCTTCTGCAATTTTATTTTACCTTTATTTTACTAGGCGAGTCAGTTAAGAACAAGTTCTTATTTTCAATGACAGCCTAGGAACAGTGGGTAAACTGCCTTGTTCAGGGGCAGAACGACAGATTTTTACCTTGTCAGCTCAGGGATTCGATCTTGCAACTTTTTGGTTACTAGTCCAACGCTCTAACCACAAGGCTATGCAGCCGCTTCGGCAAGTAGGGGGCCTATTCCTGATCTTGCACGTCTGCGCAGCACCTTCTGAATTCAAATGCTTGTGAAATGGCTTGCGCAATTTTTAGGCTTCAAAGTGGAACTGACAGCATTTTAGCAACATGAAATCTCATGGCATCTGTTCATATACAGCCCCAGGAAGAATATGAGACTTAAAAAAAAAAATCTGACAAGGGAGCACTTAGATATGGTAATTTTCAAGTTTTCATAACTTCTTAGAATGGTTGGGAATTACATATATTAATGCATTTGTGAAAACGTCTTTCAAGCTGTCAGGCATTCCCTTGACAGCAAGAGCCTCTCGGTGGATGCTGCAGTGTACCCAAGTGGCGTCGGGAGCAACTGCTTGCACGCGCGTTACCTCTCCCACTATGTCTCCCAGTCATGGCTTTTGCACCGTCAGTACAGATACCAACACATTTTGACCACGAAAGTCCGTTTGATGTCACAAAGCTGTCCAGTACTTTATAAATATCCTCTCCTGTTTTCCTGGTTTCCAGTGGTTTGCAGAAGAGGATGTCTTCCTTAATTTACCCCCCATAAACGTAACGGACATGTACCAGGAGCTGTGCCAGGCCCGCCACATCTGTTGACTCATCCAGCTGTAACGCATAGAATTCATTGGCTTGTATGCGAAAGCAGTAATTTTTTCAAAACATCTCCTGCCATGTCACTGATGCGTTGTGAAACAGTGTTGTTTGATTAAGGCATTGTCTGTATAGTTTTTTGGCCTTTTCCCCCAGCATTGTCCCAGCCATATCCTGCAGAATAGTATGGGGCTTGCCTGTCCTATCCAGTCGGTAGCTCACCATATAAGACACTTCTAGCTCCTTCTTATTAATGGTATCTGTTGCTTTTATGCATGTCTTACTACTCGAAAGTCGTCTTAATTATCGCTCAAAAAACTCCTGTGGCTTATTTTTCAAATTGGCATGTTTTGTTTCTAAATGTCTGCACAAGAGTAAAGGTTTCATCGAGTTGTGAGATTGTACTTTTGCACATATAACACACTGTGGCTGAGGAAAGGCACTACTCCCAATATAAGTGAACCCCAAATCAATGTAGTTCTCGTCATATTTGTGCCGCTTCAATGGTCCAACGTCCCTGTATGTTGTTCGGTGCTTTCCCGGGTAAGGAGGCAGTAGCTCTTAGACTGCATCAGATTCACAACTGTCAGTGACCATGCTAGCTGAGCTAACAACAAATGTAGAATTACTGATGCTAGCATTGGATGTGCTCGTGGAAGCAGAACAACTTGTGTTGTCAACAGGTGCAGGTGTAGTACTGCTGGTAGTAGCAATACGACCAGTAGAGCTGATATTTGTCTCAATGGACGCATTTTTAACCATTTATCCATTTTCGAGCAAACGGAATAAGCAGCAGCTACATTTGGCTACATACTGTATGGATCGTTAGTGGAATTCCCGCGAGAGAATAACGGTTAATGTGATTGGATGTTAATTATTTGACTAGGCTACCTGTATTTGACATTGTGTTGTTATTTCGCTGAACATTAGATGGTTTAATTGTATTTTTGGCAGTGAAACGAGGCTATTCAGGCGAGAGAGAAAAAACTTACCCAAATGTATAGCCCCGTTGGAAAATATAAATGGACTGTTTAAAATGTGAAGAAAAAAATGTTTATCACATTTTATTTGGCATACCCCCGACGGCATTGTGGTACCCCAGTTTGGGAATACCTGATCTATTGCATCTAAGCCTATGCTGCTCTGTTATTGCTCATCCATATATTTATATTTATATATTATTCTTATTCCATTCCTTTACTTAGTTTTGTGTGTATTAGGTGTCTGTTGTGGAATTGTTAGATATCACTTCTTAGATACTGCTGCACTGTTGGGAATTAGAAACACAAGCATTTCGCTACACTCGCAATAACATCTGCTAACCATGTGACCAACAAAATGTGATTTGATTTGATTAAACCCTTTTTCAGATAGTTGGCCGTCAGAATTCCACTGATAAACTTCCTGCCAATGCATGCTCGTCCCAACCCACGTTTTGACAACTGAATGGGAACTTCCCTGTCCACCCATTTGATCGATGGCAAATATGCTAAACAAAAATATAAACGCAACATGTAACAATTTCAAAGATTTTACTGAGTTACAGCTCATATAAGGAAGTCATTCAATTGTATATTCCAAGCATTGCCAGTTCAAAAATTCAGAGTGGATCACTCTCTTAGTGTTTGGAGTGCACACTGGATACTGTGGCTGAGGGTTGATTCAGCTAGCTTGCTAGCTTCCAGACACAGATGGGGGAACAACACACTGACAATTTTTACTCACCATAGCAGAGCAGGTTAGGCTATTACATTTTACATTTAAGTCATTTAGCAGACGCTCTTATCCAGAGCGACTTACAAATTGGGCTATCTTGCTAACATTAGGCTCCATGTTTTTAGTTTGCAACATTTCATTTAAATTGTACTAGGCTAGTCAGTTAATAACAAATTCTTATTTTCAACGATGGCCTAGGAACAGTGGAATAACTGCCTGTTCAGGGCAGAACGGCAGGGATTTGAACTTGCAACCTTCCGGTTACTAGTCCAACTCTCTAACCACTAGGGTACCCTGCCGTTATGACTGGCTTGTGATCCTTGCCGCACTAGTTTGATTGTGTTGACAGCCTTATTTACATTTGTCCATGTTTGTCCAAAATATTGAGTCATTGAAACTGAAACGGTGCATCCCGAATGGAGGCAGTTAACAATGTAACAGGCCAGCTGTGATTTACAACCTGATTGCAATATTTTTGGGACTACCAAGAAATGTATTGGTGAATTATATGAATCATGCAGTGAACTGCATCCATCTATTCTGCCAACAATGCCTTAGTGTATGTCATGGTATGTCGAGTCAAATATATCCGATTTTTAAAACCTCTTTAAAAGTTGGTTTTGTTGCATGAACTGGGAATCTGATATTCTGGACTGATAATGATTGTTTGTTTTACTGGAATAAAAGTAAGATACCGGAGACACAACTCTCATCTGGCTATAGCCTACCTGCTTACATTAGATTTTAGATTGTTCAGGTTCACCATCAGTAATAGTTGAGGTCGTTTTGCTTTATTTTATACTGTCAGTGTAAATGGTCATTTCTTTTGGTTTAAGTTGATCATTTCATAACAAGGACAGCAATTCACTGTGAGTGAAGCGACACTGCATGGACGAAACGGGAGGAGAAGCTCACTCCATAAAAACTTCAAAATGGTCAAAACCATTCCATTTTGTGTCGGGGTGATATCCAAAATTGTGCTATATATATTCATTGGCTATAATTTTTTACGATAAATATTCATACATTACTAGATCAAACACTTTCAGTTCAAACACTTTTAATCTGGAAAAAGGGCAAGTGGGTGATTGTGATTTCAGATCAAAAGTGTGGGGAGAAAAAAAAGCATACATTGCCCCCCCGCCCCAATACACAGGAGGCTGCTAAGGGGAGGACGGCTCATACTGCAATAATGGCTGGAACGGAGCATATGGAATGGCATCAAACACATGGAAACTATGTGTTTGATATATTTAATACAATTCCACTTATTCTGCTCCAGCCATTACCACAAGCCCGTCCTCCCCAATTAAGGTGCCACCAACCTCCTGTGCCCTAATAGGATAGTGGCATGGTAGATTCCCACGAGTCTCCTTTATGGCTCAGCTCAGGTGACTACATACACCGCATTAATCATTCACACAGAAGTCCCAATGGACACAGATCAGATGTCTATTCCACGTTGGTTCAACGTAATTCAATTGAAATTAAAACCATGTTGATTCAACCAGTGTGTGCGCAGTGTGGTCAGCTCAGACACATCAAGCTCAGACGGGCCCAGCTCAAGTACCATCAACAGCTGATTTGAACTTAGAATGGAAAATGAATGTTTATGCAACAAATGACAGTGCATAGAATTGTATTGCATTGCACCAAATGTTAGAGTGAGAGAGAAAATGGACGCAGCTGCTGAGCACTGAAATCACAGAGGGGGATGGAAGCTCACAGTCAGACCGGTGGGGCTCTGGGAGCTCTGTCTGCCCTGCAGCTCCAGAGAGGTAGAGAGAGGAGAGAGAACAGGAAATAGAGAAAGACAGAGGCACATGGGCAGGAGGGGTAGACTGAATACAAACCTCAGCTGCTTACCAGGCAGCTGCCCCCAAATCTTCTCATACCAGAGGGGAGAGCAAAAAGATATCACAGTTTTACTTCAGATTCTGATGTTTATCCACGTTTCTCCAAATCTTTACATTTAAAAGTGTTTTTGACATACTGGGTTGCACCTCCTGCTCTGTATCGTTCCAAATTGTTAAATGAAAGGTTCAAGTTTTTGGACAGGGTTAAAACATTACATTTAGGCATTCATTTCAAAATATTACCTTAAGGGTAAAAGGTGAAGCTTACCCAAAATACAGAAACTACCAAGTGATTCTATACATTGAATCTGGTTGTTACACGGAGCGACATAGTGGAAGGCAAGAGCAGACTCAGATGAGGAAACAGGGATGAATGAACCAAAATATGTATTGTTACACAGAGAGATATGGAATGCAGATCCAGGGAATCACGGATGAGTTGCAGAGAAAACAGATGTGGAGACTGAGGTTGAAGTTAGCTGAGTAGAACAGGGTAAACAGGTCTTGAGGGGAATCCAAGGTAGTGGTGGTGAGTAAAATCCAGAGCAAGGTAGTTGGGTGGTGAGATGTGGTACAGGAGACAGGAGCTCGAGAGGTAACTGCAATGAGTGGATAAATGGTGTCAGGCAGGGAATCAGGCACAACAGAGTAACAGGATCTTGAATGATCATAAATGGCTAGCATCATGAACTGACTGAGCATAGATTATGATCTGACAGAGTGGGAGTGGCAGGACTGAGGATTTGTAGAGGTCTTGATTATGGAACGAGTTGCAGCTGGTAGGGATCTGCTCTCACTCCAGCACAACTGTCTCCAACCACACAGAGAGGGAGAGGGATAGAGAGAGTGTACAGGGGGAGTAACTGCAGGTCAAGAAGACACCGGATGAACACCAGAGGGCATAGCATGAGCAGATGTGACACTAGTTCAGGGGAGTTTGCCCTCTCCCCCTCTGTAGTGCTGTACTGAAACAGCTTCAAACAGGCCACGTGACGTTGCTGGATGTAGGCCTCGCTCTAGTCCTTTACCAGTGGACAAATTTGTTGTTTATTGAAAACATTTGAGATTATTAAATTAGTTGCCACTTTATGTAATAGGTTTTGGCCCATGTACAGTATATTGATAATGACTTGGAGTCAACCAGACATGCCTGGATGAGATCTTGAAGGATCAGGGCCCTCCGCAAGGCTCACAAAATAATTTTAGTCCCAAGCCACCCCCTGTACCAGCACGTTGAACTACTCCCCTCTTGGCACAGGTATAGGGCACCCCTCAGCAGGAAAAACAGAATTAGACAATCATTTGTGCCAGGTGTGATATCCCTCCTAAATAGCTCGTGTTAATGTTTCTATCGACTCAGTAAGGCCAGCAGGCTTTAAAAAAAAATGTTTTATTGGTATGTAACTGTTATGAAAGTTGTATTGTCAATTTTGTTTTGTATTTCAAACGCCACTTTAAACGTGTACATGACAATGCAACAACATTTCCCCATGGGGACAATAAAGTCAGTTAGTATTAATTTGATTCTGACAGAGTTCATTCATAGCTGTTTGTGTGATTTAGTCATTCAATCGCAATACATTATTTTAGCATTATTTTATGTAGTCGGCTGCCATGGTAGCAGAGATGGGTAACAACTGTGCATGTGTGCTACGTAGAAACTACACGTCATACCCTTATTCACAGATGCACATTTTTTAGGTGAAGACAGCATTACACATTAGGCATACAAAGTAAACAACAACCTACAAACATGCATGACAACGAAATACTTGCGAATGATGAAAAAACTACTGGAGGGGCACCGATGGTGTCTTTGAACCTGTGACACTGGTATAAATGATTCGGGAGACAGGCACAGGAATGCTTAATAGGGTTTTGTATTAAAAACTTATTAAGGATTGACGTTCCGTCAACGGGACAGTTGTAAATCATGCAGCGCGTTATATCAAGATCGGAGATATTAGAGAAACAACAAATGTCGGTCATGTAAGTATCTTAGAATCTTTTCAATCAGGAATAGCTGTCTATCGTTGTTTCTGATTGGAAATCATACTTCGACAGCCTTTTTTCTTTTCTCATTTGTGGGCTGTTGTCTTTGTTAGTGGCATGTATAGCCTTACAGAGCTTCACTTCAAGTCAAGTTTATAATGACAGCCTACAATACACCTACCTGGATCACATCAGCTTCAATTACTTTATTGGCCCTGTCATCCATGTAGCTGTATGAACAAATTAATTAATACATTAATGATTGATTTGCATCTCAAGTTGAGAACCCATTCTTTGGCAGAAAGATAATTGAGAAATGTTGTCAATTTTCTTCCCTTTTTTTCACCAATAATTTGCAAAACTTCTTAAACTCTTTATTATGATAGTAATTATAATGACCTATACAGTGGATTGAGAAAGTATTCACCTGTCATGTTCTGACCTTAGTTCCTTTGTGATGTCTTTGTTTTAGTATGGTCAGGTCGTGAGTTGGGTGAGCAGTCTATGTTCTTTTTTCTATGATTTGGTATTTCTGTGTTTGGCCTGGTATGGTTCTCAATCAGAGGCAGCTGTCAATCGTTGTCCCTGATTGAGAACCATACTTAGGCAGCCTGTTTTCACCCTTGAGTTGTGGGTGATTATACTTTATGTTTAGTGTGTTTTGCACCTGACGGAGCTGTTTCGGTTGTGCTTTTTGCTTCTTTGTATGATCCTGTTCAGTTTAAATTAATAATATGAACAAGTACCACGCTGTGCTTTGGTCCTCACCTTCTTCCACCGACAACCGTTACAGAATCACCCACCAAGAAAGGACCAAGCAGCGTGGTGAAGAGAGGCAGCGATACCTGGAGAACTGGACTTGGGAGGAGATATTAGAAGGCAAGGGACCCTGGGCGCAGGCTGGGGAATATCGCCGCACCAAGGCAGAGCTGGAGGCAGCGAAAGCCGAGAGGCGGCATTATGAGGAGCTAGCACGGCAGCGCAACAGGGACGAGAGGCAGCCCCAAAAATGTATTGGGGGGAGGCACAAAGGTAGTGTGGCTAAGTCAGGTAGGAGACCTGAGCCAACTCCCCGTGCTTACCGTGGAGAGAGGTGGACCGGGCAGGCACCGTGTTATGCCGTGAGGCGCACGGTGTCCCCGGTGCGCAGGCATAGCCCGGCGCGTTACATCGCAGCGCCTCGTATCGGCCCGGGCTAGAGTGGGCATCGAGCCAGGTGCCATGAAGCCTGCTCAGCGCATCTGGTCTCCAGTGCGTCTCCTCGGCCCGGGGTACATGACACCAGCCCTGCGCACGGTATCCCCGGTTCGCCAGCACAGCCCAGTGCGGTCTGTTCCACCTCGCCGCACTGGCCTGGCTACGGGGAGTATCCAGCCAGGTAAGGTTGTGCAGGCTCGGGGCTCGAGACCTCCAGTGCGTCTCCACGGTCCGGTCTATCCCGGTGCCTCCTCCACGCACCAGGCCTCCGGTGGCAGCCCCTCGCACTAGGCTGTCTCTCCGTCTCCTTCCTCCAGGTGCTCCCTCCTGTCCAGCGCTGCCAGAGTCTCCCTCCTGTCCTGAGCTGCCAGAGTCTCCCTCCTGTCCTGAGCTGCCAGAGTCTCCCTCCTGTCCTGAGCTGCCAGAGTCTCCCTCCTGTCCTGAGCTGCCAGAGTCTCCCGTCTGTCCTGAGCCATCCGTTACTCCGGTGCTGCCGGAATCGCCCTTCCCTCCGGAGCTGCCGGAATCGCCCGTCACTCCGGCGCTGCCGGAATCGCCTTTCACTTCCGAGCTGCAGGAGTCTCCGGCCTGTCTGGTGCTGCCGGACAGGCCGAATGCCGAATGCACAATAGATATTCAATTACTCCAGGTGGTTCTAGGAGAGACAGGCAGTTCACGGGTTGAAACGTGGTCATACTAATTAACCATGGCAAGCCAACACATCAGACATTGGGAAAAGGTGTGAAAATATCCATTATTTACATGGGTGCCAGATGAGCTTGCTGTTGTTTGGTCCTTTGAAGACCAATCAATTGAGGCCAGAACCTGTGATTCGGATAGGGAAACTTACCTCAGTTACTTGTGACACAATGGAAGTTCATGATACATACACTATGAATTGTGAAAGGGAGAGGAAGTTGATCTAGTATTGGATACATGCCCATTATTGTGTTGTGTATTGACAAATAAAAACTTCCATCCTAACACACAAGTCATGTTATACCATTTGTTTAACATCTAATACATTTTCATGGTGCTAAAATTAATTATAGGGGGAGAGTTTACAAATAAGCTACACAATAGACCAGACAATGGTCAATCATATACCCTGTGGTTCCAGGGGCCAGGTTTTTTTATTTAAAATATATATATATATATATATATATATTTAACCTTTATTTAACTTGTTTAACTTGTTTCAATCATTGTTATACAGCAGTTCACAGCCTGAAATGTTGTCATGCTAATTAACCATGTCTAGCCAACACATCAGTCATGGGGAATTAGGATTATGAAGAATAGCGAGCAGAATTCCGCAAAACTTTTTTGTTTTAATCTATTCTGCAATGTAAGGTGACACTATTGTCTCTTCAACCCCCTTGTCATAAATGCATAGGGAAGATACGTTATCCTGTACATCACCGAGGCCTACAGTATATGCAAGGATTTTGGACACTGGCCAGCTGGGTAGTAGACTGCAATTTTTACTAGCCTGTGTCCAAAATTTGTGCCATGCAATATTTGAAAAGAGAACATTTCATTATGTAGGCTAGTTTGGCACATTTTCTACTAGCCACAGGCTAGCCTGCTAGTTTAATTTCTATCCCTGCCTATTTCTACAGTTGAAGTCGGAAGTTTACATACAGTTACATACGTGGCCAAAAGTTTTGAGAATGACACAAATATTGATTCTCACAAAGTTTGCTGCTTCATTGTCTTTAGATATGTTTGTCAGATGCTACTATGAAATACTGAAGTATAATTACAAGCATTTCATTTCAAAGGCTTTTATTGACAATTACGTGAAGTTGATGTAAAGAGTCAATATTTTCAGTGTTGACCCTTCTTTTTCAAGACCTCTGCAATCCGCCCTGGCATACTGTCAATTAACTTCTGAGCCACATCCTGACTGATGGCAGCCCATTCTTGCATAATCAATGCTTGGAGTTTGTCAGAATTTGTGGGGTTTCGTTTGTCAGCGGAGCAGAGCGAGGCATGCGTCCAGCAAACGTCACGAGTCACGTGACCCATTTTTGCAGCTGTTTCAGTACAGCACTACAGGGGAAGAGGGCAAACTCTGCTGGACTAGTTTCAATTTATGGAATTACTTGGGAATTTCTTGTATTTTGGGTAAACTTCTCCTTTAAGGTTTTGGGATAGGGTAAAAAAAAATGTGTCTACCACTGCAAACCTGCTGTTTAGGAGATCCTGTGTATATTGTATTTTCAACCAGCAACTATCAAGATATAAACTGATCAAATGTTTTCACACTTTTACAGTGTTAGTTTTCTCAGCTGTTGTACAATATGACATTAAAAAAACAGGAAAACTTAATTATTTTTTTATTTTAATTTTACCCCCTTTTCTCCCCAATTTCGTGGTATCCAATTGTTAGTAGTTACTATCTTGTCTCATCTCTACAACTCCCGTATGGGCTCGTGAGAGACGAAGGTTGAAAGCCATTTGTCCCCCGAAACACAACCCAACCATGCCGCACTGCTTCTTAACACAGCACGTTTCCAACCTTAAAGCCAGCCGCACCAATGTGTCGGAGGAAACACCGTGCACCTGGCGACCTGGTGAGCGTCACAGGAGTCGCTAGTGCGCGATGAGACAAGGATATCCCTACGCTAGGCCAATTGTGTGTCGCCCCATGGACCTCCCAGGCGCTGCCGGCTGCGACAGAGCCCGGGCGCGAACCTACAGTCTCTGGTGGCACAGCTAGCACTGCGAAGCAGTGAGGGAAACTGAATTTTGACTCTACTTGGCCTTTAAGTTAAGGGTTAAAGTTTTTGGGTTAAAACATTAAGTTTCCCAAATGGCAAAGTTAAGGCTTGGGATAAGGTTAAAACCAGGGGTTGGAACAGAACCAAAAAACTGAAAATAACATCATTTTTCAAGGAACAGAACCGGGGTCAAAAGTGATCCATACTGTATCGGAACAGAACCGTTATTTTAAAAGCATGGGGAACTGGTTAATAACGTTATTTTACGTTCCAGGCCTTTTTTTCTGTTTGTGTTTAGGCTACCTGCACCTACCCCTCCAGAAACATAGGCTACTGTGCTGACATTAAAAGCGTGATTCAGAAGATAGGGAGATATTTTTTATTTGCTCGAGAAGAATGGATTAACTTGTGTGTTTTTAATTTGAGTGCCGCTCTGCACACACAGGCTTGTTAGCTAACGTTAGCTAGCTCAAGCTTCTTAGCTAGCTAGCTCAAAGGACATTCAATGTTGCTCCATAGCAGCTGCTTCTCCTAGGTATAATTCTGTGGACCTAATTCAGATAATGCATGTCATAACAAGACAAAATGTCCCCATGGGGACAATAAAGTCAGTTAGTGTTAATAATGACTGTCCTGATTTGATTCTGACAGAGTTTATTCATAGCTGTTTGTGTGATTTTTTTAAGTTAAGGGTTAAAGTTTTTGGGTTAAAACATTAAGTTTCTCAAATGGCTAAGTTAAGGCTTGGGATAAGGTTAAAACCAAGGGTTGGAACAGAACCAAAAACCGGAAAATAACAACATTTTTCAAGGAACAGAACCGGGGTCGAAAGTGATCCATACTGTAGTCCCATCTTGCACCATAGGCTACAATTATCTGTCCATCACGCATGTAAAAAACTAGCTTGCCTGCTCTATCCGTACTGATTGGTGTATTAATTTAATGAGCTAAATGTGAAAAAGTGTTGATTAAAAAAGAAACAGAAAGGAGCAATAAAACCAGTACCTTTTTTTTTGTTCGAACCGGTTCAGAATTGTATTTTGCTGCTCGGAAAAGTGGACCAGAACTAAAAAAAAATAATGGTTCTGTTCAGAACGAAACAATTGGGAAATAATTTAGCTTCCGACCTCTGGTAAAAATCAATATTAAAAAATCATCGAGTGAATACCACTGGGATTGAACATGCAACTTTCAAATCCAGAGTCATGGGATTACAATCCGAATGGTTAAATGAAGGATTCAAGTTTCTGGATATGGTTACAACATTAAGTTTAGGCATTCATTATGAATGATTAATTTAATGGTTAAAGTATCAGATAGGGTTTAAATTTAAATTTTACAAACACATGTTTATCACTGGGATTGAATACGCAAGTTTTAGATCCATAGTCATGGGATTACACTTATCTGCCACCCCCGTCTATAAAGCCACAGCAAAACCCAAGCCTACTTGATGGTAATAGCTTTCACCGTTGCCCCTAGTGGCTGATTTTGAAGGAATTTCCAGGACAATTCCGAAGTCAATCTTGAGCGATCTGGCTGGTGAAGAGAGGGGAGAGAGGTGGAGAGAGCTAGCCTCACAGCCACCACATCTTCCCACCTCTTCACCTCCTCACCTAGTCCCTGTCTGCTAAGAACCACTCAATCACAGGATGCTGCTGAGGGGAGAACGGCTCATAGTAATGGCTGGAACGGCTCAAATGGAATGGCATCAAACACCTGGAAACCATGTGTTTGATGTATTTGATACATTCCGCTCCAGCCATTACCACAAGCCTGTCCTCCCCAATTAAGGTGCCACCAAACTCCTGTGCGCCCAATCCCAGGGATTTGACATGAAGGACAGAAACAGAAGGACACATTTTCTCTCCACCTCTTTTTACCATCAAGCTGATTTGTCAAATGACACTCCCCTTGAAATCCCCCCAGATTGTGGATGCATACCAAATGGCACCCCATTCCTTCTATAGTGCACTACTTATGACTAGAGCCCTGTCTGTGGGCCTTGGTCATAAGTAGTGCACTATAAAAGGAAAAGGGTGCCAATGGGGACGCAGGCTGTGTGGGAGTTGCCATGGCACTCCGTATCGACCGCCCATCTCCCTCAAAGCACTGCCAAGCCAACTCCCGCTTTTCTCTTTTATTCCTTTCTTTTCTTATATATAGGTATTGTTTTTAAAGATTTTTTGTCTGCCTAGAGAGGGGAGAAAGTAAAAGTTTTCCTGAAGGACATTTGCACAAAGAGCTTTAACACCCCACCACCCCCCCCCGCCCGTCGCTAAACACACTCTTTTTACCTCTTTAAATATTGAGAATCATTTCAAATTCCTCCTTCGCCCCCTTTGATGCTGCATGCCTCCAAACACCTTTGTGACGGGTCTGCATCCCAAATGGCACCCTATTCCATTTATAGTGCACTGTTGTGCACTTCTTTCGACCAGAGCCCTATGGGGCCTGGTTAAATATAGTGCACCATAAAGGGAATAGGGTGCCGTTTGGGACGTAACATATAAGTGGACCATGGCTGAAATATACATGAACCTCAGTTGTTGCGCCGTAGACTTGTCTTATTACCCAGGATCCCTTGTGTCTGTGCCAGGGGACAGCCTCCCCCGCTCCCCATTGTGTCACTCAGGCTGCCACCACCCCCTCCTCCATGTCAGCTGGAAAATGTCTCCACTAATAGAGAGTCCCTCTCTGGGCCTGGCCTCTGGCCCTTTGGCCCCCTACTAGCCTCCACACACATGCCACAGCTGCAGAGAGAGAGAGTCCACCTCGCAAACTACGCCACAACAACATAGTACTCTCTCCTCACCCTCCTCTGCTTTTAGTGCTGAACACTATATTCACACAGCACAGGCCCCACTCGAGTAGATCACACTGCATGTTGTTCTCTTTAGCCTTTCTCTTTTACAGGGATAAGTCTGGCTTTTTATGTAATTGTATTGCTCAAATGCCTGTATGTTTCTTTTTCTTTTTTGTATTGCTATAGAAGATGTGGGTTAGCTGGTAGGTGGGGAGAGCCTGTATGGTGGGTGGCGTTAAAAAAATACAATTATGAGTTCAAGAGTCAGAGATATAGGCCTACAACATGAATATAGAACATTTTCTCTGAGTGTGTTGCTGAGTGCATATGGTTGTTGGAGAATATGTAAATTGTTGCTAACATGGGCCAAAGCATTGGACTTTCCCTCTGTAATCTGCAGAGCGGTCTGGCTCTGATCAGTGTCAGAAATGCTCTTGCGCACACGAGCACACACATGCATGCAGGGTTGGTAGGTTACTTTCTAAATGTAATCCGTTACAGTTACTAGTTACCTGTCCAAAATTGTAATCACTAACGTAACTTTTGGATTACCCAAACTCAGTAACGTAGTCTGATTACATTCAGTTACTTTTAGAAGATTTTCCCCTTAAGAGGCATTGGAAGAAGACACAATGTATGTTACCAATTGAACGACATCTATTAAAGGCTAAATTAATGTTAAAGTTTACATAGCTGTCCCTATTAATGTAAAATTTACTTTATGGGTTGGTTATGTATGCTTCTTCTAACCCATCACTTTCTACTACATATAATAATACGATTAAATGATGTCTTTACATTTAAAACCAAAGTCTATCAGGATTCCAGTCATTCCAATAAATGTTATACCCCTTGATCTTCAAGACATATGGAAGTATAGATCAGCCAAATTGTTTTACCTGAGCATAACCCCAAAACTAAGGATTTATAGGCCAGCCTTACTCTGTTGATTGATGTTCTTGTCACGGAGGACTGATTGGGCTCATTGATTCGAGTTGAAAAATAAATGCTGTGCTCATGGAATGGCAGTCACCGAGCACTACGGAAAAGTGCTATTTACGGTGCCTTGCAAAAGTATTCACCCCCTTTGGCGTTTTTCCTATTTTGTTTCATTACAACCTGTAATTTAAATGTATTTTTATTTGGATTTCATGTAATGGACATGCACAAAATAGTCCAAATTGGTGAAGTGAAATTAAAATAATAACTTGTTTCAAGAAATTCTAAAAATTCTAAACGGAAATGGGTTGCGTGCATATTGTAACGGTTGGCGTATGAAGGAGAAGAGGAGGACCAATGCGCAGCGTGGTATGTGTCCATATTTATTAAATGAACACGGAAATAACAAAAATACCAA
This sequence comes from Oncorhynchus masou masou, assembly GCF_036934945.1. Taxonomy (NCBI): domain Eukaryota; kingdom Metazoa; phylum Chordata; class Actinopteri; order Salmoniformes; family Salmonidae; genus Oncorhynchus; species Oncorhynchus masou. Next base: position 42,002,133 of record NC_088243.1, read on the forward strand.
CGAGAACGACCGAAAACAGTTCTGGCTGGTGCAGACACACAACAGAAAACAATCACCCACGAAACACAATAGAAAACAGGCTCCCTAAATATGGTTCTCAATCAGGGACAACGATTGACAGCTGCCTCTGATTGAGAACCATACCAGGCCAAACACAGAAATAGCAAATCATAGAAAAGCTAACCTAGACAACCCACCAACTCACGCCCTGACCATACTAAAACAAAGACATAACAAAAGAACTAAGGTCAGAATGTGACACATACTGTATGTACTGTACAGTATTCACCCCTTTGCTATGAAGCCCCTAAATAAGATCTGGTGCAACCAATTACCTTCAGAAGTCACGTAATTATGTTAAATAAAGTCCACCTGTGTGCAATCTAAGTGTCACATGATTTGTCACATGATCTCAGTATGTACAGTTACACTGGTAACTTCCGGCGCCGACAGAGATGGCCGCCTCGCTTCGCGTTCCTAGGAAACTATGCAGTTTTTTGTTTTTTTTTACGTGTTATTTCTTACATTAGTACCCCAGGTCATCTTAGGTTTCATTACATACAGTCGAGAAGAACTACTGTATATAAGATCAGCGTCAACTCGCCATCAGTACGACCAAGAATATGTTTTTCGCGACGCGGATCCTGTGTTCTGCCTTACAAACAGGACAACGGAATGGATCGCATGCAGCGACCCAAAAAAAACGACTCCGAAAAAGAGGGAAACGAGGCGGTCTTCTGGTCAGACTACGGAGACGGGCACATCGTGCCCCACTTCCTAGCATTCTTCTTGCCAATGTCCAGTCTCTTGACAACAAGGTTGATGAAATCCGAGCAAGGGTAGCATTCCAGAGGGACATCAGAGACTGTAACGTTCTGTGCTTCACGGAAACATGGCTCACTAGAGAGAAGCTATCCGAAGCGGTGCAGCCAACGGGTTTCTCCATGCATCGCGCCGACAGAAACAAACTGCGATGAAAGAAACATACAGGAACTCAAATCCTTCTGTTCACCTGATTTAGAATTCCTCACAATAAAATGTAGACCGCATTATCTACCAAGAGAATTCTCTTCGATTATAATCACAGCCGAATATATATCCCCGCCCACGCTCTGAACGAACTTTATTTAACTCTTTGCAAACTGGAAACCATTTATCCGGAGGCTGCATTCATTGTTGCTGGGGATTTTAACAAGGCTAATCTGAAAACAAGACTCCCTAAATTTTATCAGCATATCGATTGCGCAACCAGGGGCGGAAAAACCTTGGATCACTGTTACTCTAACTTCCGCGACGCATATAAGGCCCTGCCCCACCCCCCTTTCGGAAAAGCTGACCACGACTCCGTTTTGATGATACCTGCCTACAGACAAAAACTAAAAAAAGAAGCTCCCACGCTGAGGTCTGTCCAACGCTGGTCCGACCAAGCTGACTCCACACTCCAAGACTGCTTCCATCACGTGGACTGGGACATGTTTCGTATTGCGTCAGATAACAACATTGACGAATACGCTGATTCGGTGTGCGAGTTCATTAGAACGTGCGTTGAAGATGTCATTCCCATAGCAACGATTAAAACATTCCCTAACCAGAAACCGTGGATTGATGGCAGCATTCGCGTCAAACTGAAAGCCGAACCACTGCTTTCAATCAGGGCAAGGTGTCTGGTAACATGACTGAATACAAACAGTGCAGCTATTCCCTCCGTAAGGCTATCAAACAAGCTAAGCGTCAGTATAGAGACAAAGTAGAATCTCAATTCAACGGCTCAGACACAAGAGGCATGTGGCAGGGTCTACAGTCAATCACGGACTACAGGAAGAAATCCAGCCCAGTCACGGACCAGGATGTCTTGCTCCCAGGCAGACTAAATAACTTTTTTGCCCGCTTTGAGGACAATACAGTGCCACTGACACGGCCTGCAACGGAAACATGCGGTCTCTCCTTCACTGCAGCCGAGGTGAGTAAAACATTTAAACGTGTTAACCCTCGCAAGGCTGCAGGCCCAGACGGCATCCCCAGCCGCGTCCTCAGAGCATGCGCAGACCAGCTGGCTGGTGTGTTTACGGACATATTCAATCAATCCCTATACCAGTCTACTGTTCCCACATGCTTCAAGAGGGCCACCATTGTTCCTGTTCCCAAGAAAGCTAGGGTAACTGAGCTAAATGACTACCGCCCCGTAGCACTCACTTCCGTCATCATGAAGTGCTTTGAGAGACTAGTCAAGGACCATATCTGACACCCTAGACCCACTCCAATTTGCTTACCGCCCAAATAGGTCCACAGACGATGCAATCTCAACCACACTGCACACTGCCCTAACCCATCTGGACAAGAGGAATACCTATGTGAGATTGCTGTTCATTGACTACAGCTCGGCATTCAACACCATAATACCCTCCAAGCTCGTCATCAAGCTTGAGACCCTGGGTCTCGACCCCGCCCTGTGCAACTGGGTACTGGACTTCCTGACGGGCCGCCCCCAGGTGGTGAGGGTAGGTAACAACATCTCCTCCCCGCTGATTCTCAACACTGGGGCCCCACAAGGGTGCGTTCTGAGCCCTCTCCTGTACTCCCTGTTCACCCACGACTGCGTGGCCACGCACGCCTCCAACTCAATCATCAAGTTTGCGGACGACACAACAGTGGTAGGCTTGATTACCAACAACGACGAGACGGCCTACAGGGAGGAGGTGAGGGCCCTCGGAGTGTGGTGTCAGGAAAATAACCTCACACTCAACAGCAACAAAACTAAGGAGATGATTGTGGACTTCAGGAAACAGCAGAGGGAACACCCCCCTATCCACATCGATGGAACAGTAGTGGAGAGAGTAGCAAGTTTTAAGTTCCTCGGCATACACATCACAGACAAACTGAATTGGTCCACTCACACAGACAGCATCGTGAAGAAGGCGCAGCAGCGCCTCTTCAACCTCAGGAGGCTGAAGAAATTTGGCTTGTCACCAAAAGCACTCACAAACTTCTACAGATGCACAATCGAGAGCATCCTGGCGGGCTGTATCACCGCCTGGTACGGCAACTGCTCCGCCCTCAACCGCAAGGCTCTCCAGAGGGTAGTGAGGTCTGCACAACGCATCACCGGGGGCAAACTACCTGCTCTCCAGGACACCTACACCACCCGATGTTACAGGAAGGCCATAAAGATCATCAAGGACATCAACCACCCGAGCCACTGCCTGTTCACCCCGCTATCATCCAGAAGGCGAGGTCAGTACAGGTGCATCAAAGCTGGGACCGAGAGACTAAAAAACAGCTTCTATCTCAAGGCCATCAGACTGTTAAACAGCCACCACTAACATTGAGTGGCTGCTGCCAACACACTGACACTGACTCAAATCCAGCCACTTTAATAATGGGAATTGATGGGAAATTATGTAAATATATCACTAGCCACTTTAAACAATGCTACATTATATAATGTTACTTACCCTACATATTCATCTCATATGCATACGTATATACTGTACTCTATATCATCGACTGCATCCTTATGTAATACATGTATCACTAGCCACTTTAACTATGCCACTTTGTTTACATACTCATCTCATATGTATATACTGTACTCGATACCATCTACTGTATACTACTATATCCTTATGTACATATTCTTTATCCCCTTACACTGTGTATAAGACAGTAGTTTAGGAATTGTTAGTTAGATTACTTGTTGGTTATTACTGCATTGTCGGAACTAGAAGCACAAGCATTTCGCTACACTCGCATTAACATCTGCTAACCATGTGTATGTGACAAATAAAATTTGATTTGATTTGATTTGAAGACAGAGGTTTACATACACCTTAGCCAAATACATTTAAACTCAGTTTTTCACAATTCCTGATATTTATTCCTAGTAAATATTCCCTGTCTTATGTCTGTTAGGATCACCACTTTATTTTAAGAATTTGAAATGTCAGAATAGCTTTTATTTATATTATCACATTCCCAGTGGGTCAGAAGTTTACATACTCTCAATAAGTATTAGGTAGCATTGCCTTTAAATTGTTTAACTTGGGTCAAACGTTCTGGGTGGCCTTCCACAAGCTTCCCACAATAAGTTGGGGGAATTTTGGCCCATTCCTCCTGACAGAGCTGGTGTAACTGAGTCAGGTTTGTAGGCCTCCTTGCTCGCACACGCTTTTTCAGTTCTGCCCACAAATTTTCTATAGGATTGAGGTCAGGGCCTTGTGACGGCCACTCCAATACCTTGACTTTGTTGTCCTTAAGCAATTATCCCACAACTTTGGAAGTATGCTTGGGATCATTGTCCATTTGGAAGACCCATTTGCGACCAAGCTTTAATGTCTTGAGATGTTGCTTCAATATATATCCACACAGCCATCCACAACAAACACAATCCGTAAGGTGCAAATAGCTCAATGAGAGCAGTAGTGTGATTCACATCAAAGCGCAATATAGATATCATTAATAAGTGATATCCGTATTGTCGTAGACTACACCACCGCTGTCATCCTTACCTCCAAGTGTTTATTCAAGTTGGATAATCTTTGGATGCCGACAGCAGTCGTACCATTGGAAGACATAGCCTGGACTGTAGCCTACAAAAGCCTATTCCTGCTCTTTTCCCGCGATCCATCAAACACATTTGGTGTGTCATCATAGTGGTCTCTGACTTGTGGTTAGACTCACTCAGATGGAACAAACTTAAACTTGTGCCTTTTTTTCAATGCTGATTTGAATGTCATTGAGAAGACAGAGAAGTGTCAAAGATCATTTTAAAAGTAATCCTTCGAAGTAATCAATTATTTTTGCTGGTAACGTAATGGATTACAGTTACTGTTTTTTGTTGTTCTGATCCCTCACATGTAATCCATTACTCTCCAACCCAGCATGCATGCACGGATGCACGCACACACACACACATACACATACACACACACACATTCTATCGGTTGTTCATCCATACACTTCCTTTACCGGTCTCATGGGCTTTGGGGACAGATTTTACTGCAGTGCTTTGCTCCCATTTTCCAGTTTTGCATCCTATTAAGCTTTTATGGTCCTCCGGCCCAGCTTGAGCCCTTAGAATTACTTTATAAAGTGCGAGAGACCGGCTCGGCTGTTAGGCCTCTGACACACACACAGTTTCATACACACACACACACACACACACACACACACACACACACACACAAGGAGGGATATTATGGCTCCGTATTCTGCCTCTGTTGCCTCTAGTAGGCTATAACCTTGTCCAGTACTATTGGCCATCAATCAGTTGCACAAGCGTCTCCGGACTTTGGCAGGAGACGCTTCCTCCTTAGTCATTTTGTTCCATCGTCTTTGCAAAGCTGAATGCGTGGACTTGGATAGAATGGCAGCGAAGCAATTTTTCCTAGCTAGACTGGGAAACCGCTACTCTAGCCTCTGTTAATTAAAAGGGTTTTAGGCTATACTATACTGTTTTCTCCCTTTGGCACCATCCACAACCTGTACCACATGCAGCCTACTTACTGCATCATGTATTAAAAATGTATCAAACTAAAAGTTTATAAAAAGAGGGGAGAAAGAGAGATGAGGAATGAGCCCAAACCTTTAGAGAAACACACAGAACACAGAGTCCTATCAGCCTATCAGGCTACGGAGTTCTAAGTTTGCCAAACAGTTATTGCTTATCAGGCTTCTTTCTATGTGACTAGCCCTATTTGGGTTTTAACGAGCAGCTAGCAGAGAGGTGAGAACAGAAAGATTGAGTAGAAAGAAAAGGGGGAGAGAGGGAGTGAGAGAAGGCTTTTCAGAGCTTCTCTTCAGTCCTAATTGGGCTTGTGAGCGAGGGGCACGAGGGGTCCCACTTGAAACGGGAAGAACAGGCAGGTAGGCTTCTTCTCTCTCTCTTTCTTGTTTTCGTTCTCTCTCTCACTCTCAGGTGGAGTGCCTATCTCTTTCAGTGTCTAGTGTGAGGTCAATGTGTTCCCATGATATTTCTATATGTTCTGAATCACAAATCACCCCTGTCTACATCAAATACTGAAACTCTCCCTTCTGCCACGACAAAGGGAGGGATACCTGCACAGTGTGTGTGTGTGTGTGTGTGTGTGTGTGTGTGTGTGTGTGTGTGTGTGTGTGTGTGTGTGTGTGTGTGTGTGTGTGTGTGTGTGTGTGTGTGTGTGTGTGTGTGTGTGTGTGTGTGTGTGTGTGAGACTGTGTGTTGGCCTTTGTGAGTGCATACTTGCGTGTTAAAGAACAACTCTCCAAATGTCTTTTTGGCAAGTAAAATGTAAAATGTTTGTGAATCCTTGTACCACATCATTTGCCTACAACCAACCACCAGAGGCTGATTGTATCTGTCTGTGTGGGTTTCATTCCTTCCTGATTGAACTTCCTTAGAAAAGCTCTGCTCAGTGTCTCATGCGGCAGCAGGAGATTGGCAGTTTGCAGTGGCCTGATAAAGTTACAGTATCAATCAGAGGCTGTTTTGGGGGGAGGGGAGGGGGCGGGAGGGATGGGAGCATCTGGGGGTGGAAGGACACTTCAGGAAGGTTTTTTGACAACAAGTTTCCGCTCTTTTCTGGTAGACAGCAAGGTGTGTGTGTGTGTGTGTGTGTGTGTGTGTGTGTGTGTGTGTGTGTGTGTGTGTGTGTGTGTGTGTGTGTGTGTGTGTGTGTGTGTGTGTGTGTGTGTGTGTGTGTGTGTGTGTGTGTGTGTGTGTGTGTGTGTGTGTGTGTGTGTGGCTCTACCATTCGCAGTAATAGCATTCAGGCTCCAGTGTAATGTACTGTAGCTAGTCCCTGTTTTTTTGTGTCAGTGGGCTGCATGTGTTTTATATTCTCTATCCCTGTCTACCACGACCACACAACACACACACACACATCTTCCTCAGGGACAGTTTTATGGCTGTGCTCTATGGCCTCCTTGTCACTGGACCACAATGGGCCTTACATATATACAAGGAGGGTGAGAGATTGTGGTAGTACTGTCGCTCCTCTGCTGACTCCCAGTTGAATCTGACAGAGACAGAGAGAGAGAGATAAACAGACATACAGGCAATGCAGGCTCACCTTATATTCACACACACACGCGCGCTCGGCTGCCTTGGGAACACCACTATGCCTCAGGTCACTGAGCATGCCCAGTTTGGAACAAAACCACGATACGTAAATAACCTTTATCAAAGGACAATTGGTATGCGAAAACATCACGCACATGTGATTTACATTGCTGTACGCTACAGGTTCATCATGCTTTTGGTCATGGTGTTACATTTGTGCTAGAGAGCCAGCGCAGGAGAGAGAAGAGAGAGTGTGCGTGTGTGTGTGTGTGTGTGTGTGTGTGTGTGTGTGTGTGTGTGTGTGTGTGTGTGTGTGTGTGTGTGTGTGTGTGTGTGTGTGTGTGTGTGTGTGCGTGCGTGCGTGCGTGCGTGCGTGCGTGCGTGCGTGCGTGTGTGTGTGTGTGTACATGCATAGATCTCAGGCAATGACCTAACACCTCGCCTCCCTCTCTATCTCCACAGTCAACTCAGGAGACGGCATCGACTACAGCCAGCAGAAGAGGGAGAACATCGGAGACCTGATCCAGGAGACCTTGGAGGTGTTTGAGCGCTACGGGGGTGAGGACGCCTTCATCAACATCAAATACATGGTGCCCACCTACGAGTCCTGCATGCTCAACTAGCTGGATGGACACCGCCGCGAAGACCCAACATCCCTAACTCACCCCCCCAACCCTTTCTTCCCCCTCCCCAACTCATCCTAACTTGAGCCAACCTCTCTCTACGCTACCTTTTTTTGGCCCATTAAATGACTAACCGCAAGTCGTTATTATTTTTCACCTGTCTGTGTCATTTGGGAATGTGCACTGTATATTTCTACAACTGTCATACGCTTCTTTTGTCCGTTTCTTTGTCACTTCACTTGTGAACGGGGGTTCAGGTACGAAAACGGAACAAAAGAACACTCGCTCAAATGAATTCTCATTAAAAGCAATATTGTCAGATGCATCTTCCTACGTGTTGCTGTATTTGAATGGGTTTCTCGTTGGTGTAGACTAGACACTAAACGACCTACTCTTTTCTACTAGTTCCAGCTACTGGTTTTTGTTATGTTCCTGTGAATGAGAGTACCTCTATGTACATGTACATTTGACCCTTTGGGCACAACTCAAAAATTCCTTTACATAACAGCTTCTGAAATAATATGCAGCTGGACCCAATTATTACAAAATAATCTTACAATATATCCCTGGAATTCAAATCCGAACCTCAAAACCAGTTCCACAGCTTCCCCACCCCCCACCCCCCTCCCCCCACCCCCAGGTGGTTGCAATTAATTATCAGGTAGAACAGAAAACCAGGGGTAGTCCGGACTTTGTACGGTAAGATTTGAATACCCCTGCCATATATCATAGCAACGGGTTATGAATGTAATAACACTAATAATAGTAATACTTCTAATAATGGTGTTATTGTGTAGAACGGAAGGCAGACGGACCCCTACTACGACAGCTGCTGGAAAATCTCCGCCCTCCTTCCCATGCTGGAGCGTGCCCAAACATGTTGGGAAATGCCTGGTGGAATGAGGGCTAGCAGCATTCCTTGGTGCCGCTCACTCGTTGTCACAGAACACAGTAACCTGCTTTTTTTGTGCCTTTGAACCGTATCCCGTATGTGTGTTTCTGTGAGTGTGAGACTGTGTGAATGCGTACTTATGCATGCGTGTACTCATACCTGTGTGTACATGTGCACGTACGTGTGCATGGTGATTACCTCCGACACACTCCGCCGTGACCTGTTAGGGAAGCAACACAAGTCCCTTTATTCTACAGCCTTGCCTCTCACACCAACCCAGTCACACCATTGTGTCTCGTCAGTGCTCTCTCTAAGGCTTGCCTTGTTGTAGCCTAGAGTACAGTACTTAATTAGATAGCTCATTCAATCAGAGCCTCTCCCCGACAACAATGGCCGAATTAGTCCGACTGCTGCTCACATCACACCACGCCGACTCACCGGAGAAAGACACTCACAAAGACACTCGCCCCAGCTCTCGTTGTAACTAACGTCCACCACCAAGCATCTTTACAGCTGCACAGAGAAAATACGTTTGACACGAGACAACTTCATAACACCTTATTGCTCATGTGTTTGGGTGCTTTGTGTGTCTCTGCCAAAGGTGTATATGTTGTTGATGCTTAATATAGTAAGTCTATCATTCATGGTTTAAAAATATATCCCTTCCCATAACAGTATGTTTTCTCCACTACTGCATGACTGGATCAATTCACTGTGTACCCTGCAGCTCAGTGCTACAACTTCTTAATTTGAGTCCGACTCCACTTCTGTTCTCCACACAAAGGGTCTGTTTTGAGCTCGATTAGGTCACATCAAAGGAACTAATCTGTGTCAAATAGAGTCTGTATTGTGTGTCGATCACTCTGGACCAATGCTCATTTAGGTAGGTGAGAGTGCAGAAGCGGAAATTGACATTGGCCTCCAGCTGGGCTGATCAGTAATGTAGACACACACACACACACACACACACACATGCACACACACACACACACACACACACACACACACACACACACACACACACACACACACACACACACACACACACACACACACACACACACACTGGCATCCAATAGATCAGAGTAGTAACACACACATAAACCCTACTAGCATCAAATCTAGGCAGTCTATTGGCCTTCTACATCCAAACGTCTGTCAGGTGTGTGCGTACTGGGAGCGGAGTCAGGTGCAGGAGAGCAGAGATTTGTGAACAGGCACACACTTTATTTAGGCAGGAGAATCCAACAGACAGACGCCACTGCGTCAAAACCTTCAGCCCACAGGCAAAAGTGCAAAACGCGCAAAACAGTCACAATAATTATATGTTTAACAATAAACACCTTCGTGAACAACACGGTATAAGCAAACCAGTCTGGCTTGTCAACAATTAACACGTAACACAAACAATTTCACACAAACACATGAGGGGGAACAGAGGAATAAATACATGCAGTGTGATTGGGGAATGAAAACCAGGTGTGCAGGGAACAAGACAAAACAAATAGATTGATGAAAAATGGAGCGGTGATGGCTAGAAAGCCGGAGACATCGACCACTGAATTCCGCCCAAACAAGGAGAGGAGCCAACCTCGGCGGAAGTCGTGACAACGTTAGAGCCAAGCAACAGAGCAGGAGCTGTTCATGCTAGGGGAGTGCAAACTGAAACGAGCACGAAAAGAGAGCATATAAGGCATTATTTGGCCTCATCTGAAGCTTTGCACTAGACCGCGTCTGATTTACCTCAGACCGGATCACTGGTGTGGAAGGCCCAGCGTGAAATGAAATGAGTTGAATTTTTGTTTTTGTGTTCTCGAAATGAAATGGGTCACCTTAAAAGAGCAACATTCATTTCCGAGACCACTGCTGCTGATCATAGTCTAACTTCCCTCTTGAAGTATAATGAGCTATTTTTCACTTTGTCACCCTGTGTGCCAATCCAAAAACCTAGAAGCGCTTTGTTCCCAAAACTGAGAAAATCGTTTGAAGCTGCAAGACTTTGTCCTCTACAACTGATAGAAAAAAAGGATTTGAATGTTTTTTATTACAGATGATTTTAGAGGGTTCGTTTGATTCACTCACTGCCTATTGTGAAATTTCGGTCTGTTGGGTGTTTTGAAGTTTAATATTGATCACACTTCATTCAAACGTTTTGCAATATCTCTGTATTTGGGTGTTCAGATTTTCCTGATACCCTATATGTGTGTTGAGAATATTAAGGAAATTCTCTGGCTTTGCTAAAATAGCACAAGCCCCAAATCCAAGGTATGAAGTTTCTGATAGTATTTGTACCGTGTAAGGTTTCCTATAATGTTAGCATTGTAAAGATGTGTGTGTGTGTGTGTGTGTGTGTGTGTGTGTGTGTGTGTGTGTGTGTGTGTGTGTGTGTGTGTGTGTGTGTGTGTGTGTGTGTGTGTGTGTGTGTGTGTGTGTGTGTGTGTGTGTGTGTGTGTGTGTGTGTGTGTGTGCAAGAAAAGAAACACTGAAAAATGTGGGAGAGAAACTACAGTACTGTAAAGAAAGTACAGTACTGTAAAGAAAGCACTGATCTGGTTTGACAGACTTCAATATTTATGATTTATGTGTACAAACATTCAGCACAACCATGGAAAGAATTCAGAGCAAGGATCTGACACCTATGCAAAGTGAGTGAAGCCTTCCCATTGGGTCCTAATGTAACCTTCCCCCGAGTCCTACAACAACCCACTATAGGCATGCCCATTGCCCAATGAGTGCCCCGCCATTTCTGCTCTCTGGCCCTCTTCCACCTTTGGGACAGGGTTGTTAATGGAAGAGGGACGTTTTTTATTTATTTTTATTTTTTATTTAACCTTTATTTAACCAGGTAGGCAAGTTGAGAACAAGTTCTCATTTACAATGCGACCTGGCCAAGATAAAGCAAAGCAGTTCGACACGTACAACAACACAGAGTTACACATGGAGTAAAACAAACATACAGTCAATAATACAGTAGAAAATTAGTCTATATACAATATGAGCAAATGAGGTGAGATAAGGGAGGTAAAGGCAAAAAAAGGCCATGGCGGTGAAGTAAATACAATATAGCAAGTAAAAAAAAAAAAGTGCTTTCCCTAATCCCCAACCTGGCCTTATCCTTACTCTGTGCTGCAATGTGAGCCCCTGGAGGGTCACCCCAGACCCTGGGCATTCCTGGTGGGTGCAGTCACTCAGCGCTACCAACTTTGCCCTGGACAGCTGCCTCCGCGGATCACTGAGTGGCAATAAACCCTCTCTACAACTGGCCCAGCTAGAGCTAATGACATGCTACGCTAGCCCTTCTGTTAGCGCTTGTTCCATTAGCTCGCTGGCCGCTCTGCTGCAGAAGGTCACTTTCACAGAGCTCAAGTGTGTCCTTGGTGTGTCTCTGTCTTGCCGCATCATAGCGGTGGCAGGCGAACAAAGGCTTTTGTAACGGTGAGTCAACACAGCAATACAAAGGCGATGGAAATAGCCCAGTTGTGCACTGTGAACGAATAGCAGTGTCTGAGAGAGAGAAAGAGGGGGGGAAGAGAGCGCAATATATGGAAAGAAGAGAGCGAAAGAATGAGAGGGGGAGAAACAGATAGAGAGACAAAGAAAGCGTGAGGGAAAGAGCGAGAGAGACAGAGAGATTGCGGCAGAGTGTGTGTGTGTGTGTGTGTGTGTGTGTGTGTGTGTGTGTGTGTGTGTGTGTGTGTGTGTGTGTGTTTTTAAAGGCAGAGGTATAGAGACAGTGGCGAGGAGGACTCCTGGAAAGAGAGAAATGGATCCCGAAAGAGGGGGACAGGGTCTGTTGTGTCACCTGGTGGGGAGTGAGCTGTCTAGTCAGTCAGCTGCAGAATAGGACCGCAGGTTGCGCCCGGCCAGCTCCTCTCACACACTCAACCAGACGGGAAAAAAGAACAAAGGTAGAGGATCGCTGACAACTGGACCTTTACGACACGAACTGTGGCTCACTTCTCTGTACAAACAAACTGTGTGTGATTGAACCTGTTTCTGTCTGTATCTTTCTCCCTCTCTCTATTCATCTCATTGTTTGTTCTACACCATATTATAGAAACATTTTTGCAATATCGCTAGGAGACAGGTAGCCTAGTGGTTAGAGCGTTGGGCCAGTAACTGAAAGGTTGCTGGCTTGAATCCCTGAGCTGACAAGGTAAAAATCTGTCTTCTGCCCCTGAACAAGGCAGTTAACCCACTGTTCCCTAGTAGGCTGTCATTGTAAATAAGAATATGTTGTTAACTGACTTGCCTAGTTAAATAAAAAAATGTTTTGTTGTGCTTACAAAGGTTTACCTACAATGACTACTGGCTGGTATTGTGGTGGTCCTAGCCAGTTGTGGCACACTCAAAACCCACTGACCTCCTTAATGCAGTTCAGTGCAGCAATGTGTCTCAGAAAGCTGGTCTCAAAAGGCAGATAGAAGTAACAATGACGGAAGGGGAGGGCGGCGCAATTGAAATAAACGGCCCACTGGGAACAATTCATCTTGTTCAAGTAAGTCTGGCAGAGGCCACATGCTATGAGCAGAGCCTCTGAGCACGTGGATGTTTTTTCGGGGGCACAATGGAGATTTATTTATCTCCGGTGCCAATGCACCAGGTGTCAGATCTGCGGTTTAATTCAATTCAAGAGTAGGATAAGGGGGAACACTTTCAAAGGAGGCTCGTATTACGTTCGCCTCCTAGTACTTTCTGAAATGCCTCCTAAATATTAATAAACAGAGACGCCACTATAACCAATACAATCTCTCCATCCTATTTATTTTTTGACCTACGTGTGTAGCAATATAGTGTGTTTTTCTTATCGGTGTAGAACAGTCTGTATGCAAATCTCACAGGAGACTTTACTACACGTTCAAATCTTCTTCTCCTTGGAAGGACGTGCAAAATGAGGAGGCTCTCACTCCAGGTGCCCTCTCCCTCACCCGGTCTTGTTAAATTTGGCGCCTTGGCCTTGGCCCCTAAGACTCTCATGAACTTCTACAGATGCACCATTGAGAGCATCCTGTCGGGCTGTATTACCGCTTGGTACGGCAATTGCTCTGTCCGCAACCACAGGGCTCTCCAGAGGGTGGTGGGTTCAGCCTAGCGCATCACCGGGGGCACACTGCCTGCCATCCAGAACATCAGCACCTGGTGTCACAGGAAGGCCAAGAAGATCATCAAGGACCTCAGCCACCCGAACCACAGTCTGTTCACCCTGCTACCATCGAGAAGGCGGAGACAACATCGGTGCATCAAAGCTGGGACGAAGAGACGAGAAAACAGCTTCTTTCTCCAGGCCATCAGACTGTTTAATAGTCACCACTAGCCGGCCTGCAGCTAGTACCCTGCCCTGAACTTAGCCACTGTTACCACCAGGTATTCTACCCTGCAGCTGAGAGACTGCTGCCCTATGTACATAGCCATTGAACATGGGTCACTTCAACAATGTTTACATATTGTTTTAACCACTTCATATGTATATACTGTATTCTAGTCAAGCATCATCCTATATAACTACTGCTGTACAAATCAAATGTACATGTATATATAGCACTTTTTACATCAGCAGATGTCACAAAATGCTGATACAGAAACCCAGCCTAAAACCCTAAACAACAAGCGTTGCAGATGTAGAAAACAGTGGCTAGAAAAAACTCCCTAGAAAGGCAGGAGCCTAGGAAGAAACCTTGAAATCTAGCCTCTGATGAGTTGCCAGTCCTCTTCTGGCTGTGCCAGGTGGAGATTAAGGCCATTAAGGCTAGATTGTTCTTCAAGATGTACACCTTTTCTATTCATATACTGTCCATAATGTTTATACACACCACTATATACAAAAACATACAGTTGAAGTCAGAAGTTTACATACACCTCAGCCAAATACATTTAAACTCAGTTTTTCACCATTTCTGGCATTTAATCCTAGTAAAAATTCCCTGTTTTAGGTCAGTTAGGATCACCACTTTATTTATAGAAAGTGAAATGTCAGCATAATAGTAGAGAGAATGATTTATTTCAGCTTTTATTTCTTTCATCACATTCCCAGTGGGTCAGAAGTTTACATCCACTCAATTAGTATTTGGTAGCATTGCCTTTAAATTGTTTAACTTGGGTGAATTTTGGCCCATTCCTCCTGACAGAGCTGGTGTAGGCCTCCTTGCTCGAACACGCTTTTTCAGTTCTGCCCACACATTTTCTATAGGATTGAGGTCAGGGCTTTGTGATGGCCACTCCAATACCTTGCCTTTGTTGTCCTTAAGCCATTTTGCCACAACTTTGGAAGTATGCTTGGAGTCATTGTCCATTTGGAAGACCCATTTGCGACCAAGATTTAACTTCCTGACTGATGTCTTGAGATGTTGCTTCAATATATCCACATAATTTTCCTACCTCATGATGCCATCTATTTCGTGAAGTGCACCAGTCCCTCCTGCAGCAAAGCACCCCCACAACATGATGCTGCCACCCCCATGCTTCACGGTTGGGATGATGTTATTCGGCATGCAAGCCTCCTCCCTTTTTCCTCCAAACTTAACGATGGTCATTATGGCCAGTTCAATTTTTGTTTCATCAGACCAGAGGACATTTCTCCAAAAACTACGATCTTTGTGGAGGTCTACACATTTTTTTGTGTGTCATGCACAAAGAAGATGTCCTAACCGACTTGCCAAAATAATAGTTTGATAACTAGAAATTTGTGGAGTGGGTGATGGTTTAATGACTCCAACATAAGTATATGTAAACCTCCGACTTCAACTGTACATAGAGTACCAGTCAATAGTTAGAACACACCTACTCATTCAAGGGGTTCTTTAGTTTTACTATTTTCTACATTGTAGAATAATTGTGAAGACATCAAAACTATGAAATGAAATATAAGGAATCATGTAGTATCCCAAAAAGTTTTAAACACATCAAAATGTATTTGAGATGTCACGATCGTCGTAAAGACGAGACCAAGGCGCAGCGTGGGTAGAGTTCCACATAATTTTAATCAACTGAAACTCACCTAACAAAATCAACAACCAAACGAAACGTGAAGCTACAGGTGTGCACTCAGGCAACTCAATTTAGACAAGATCCCAAACTAGAAAGAGGGAAAAAGGGCTGCCTAAATATGATCCCCAATCAGAGACAACGATAAACGTCTGTCTCCGATTGGGAACCATATCAGGCCAACATAGACATACAAAACCCTTAGACATACAAAAAACCTAGAGTACCCACCCTAGTCACACCCTGCCCTAACCAAAATATATAAAAGATAGATATCTAAGATCAGGGCGTGACAGTACCACCCCCCCCCCAAAGGTGCGGACTCCCGGTCGCAAACCTGAACCTATAGGGGAGGGTCCAGGTGGGCATCCACCCTCGTTGGTGGCTCCGGTTCTGGACGCAGTCCCCGCTACCGACACTGATCCCTCCGCTTCTGTGAAACTGGACCGTGGATCGTTGTCGGAGGAACCGGACCGTGGAACATCGCCGGAGGCTCAGAACTGGGAACCACCGCTGGAGGATCTGGACTGCAGCTCATCGCTGAAGACTCTGGACTGCAGCTCGTCGCTGGAGGCCCCGGACTGGGGACCGTTGCTGGCAAACCCTGGACTGGGGTCCGTCGTTGCAGGCTTCGAACTGGGGACCGTCGTTGGAGGTTCCGGACTGTGGAACTGTCGCCGTAGGTTCCGGACTGTGGAACTGTCTGTATTATTTTGTATTGTTTGGTATTGCTGCACGGTTGGAGTTAGAAACATAAGCTTTTTGCTGCACCTACGATAACATCTGCAAAATATGTGTACGCGACTAATACATTTTGATATGACTCACAAGCATTCTCCATACTCCTGTGCCTCATACAAACACACACACGCATGCATGCATGCATGCATGCATTCACGCACGCACGCACACACACGTACATGCATGGACAACATATATACACAAGCACACACTCTCTCTCTTTCTTATCTGCTATGGGGCTAGGAGTACCGCCACCCTGTATACAATCATGCTTACAATTGTAGCATTGCCAGGATTTCCACCTGAGCTCTAGCCACTTGAAGACTTTTCAGATGTGCAACGAAAAGTTGTAAGTGTTTCTCAAGGTTTGTCCCCAGTTTGTCAGAGTGACCCATGGTTTAGGACGCTGTAGGTCATTGGAGTGGCATTGGGCTGACTTTTGTCCCGTTGACTGATGAATGGCAGGCAGGTTGGGGGGAAATTTGTCCTATCAATGCTGTCCCTCAGAGGTGGCTGCAGCTGTTCTAGTTCTATCAACCTCCCTCCCTCCTCCCCCTGTGACAACAGCCACGCATGCCATTCCACCGAGTGGACGAACCACTAATAGAAAAAGGCACTGCGCCAAGGTGACCTTCAACAGAAGCGCTATTCCATGTAACATCTGAGGACTTTGGAACAATAACACTTGTTACACTTGCAAACCAAGCTTGCCATCTCTTCACCAAATCCATCCATTCATCCAATGCCATTTCGGGATCAGCCCTGCTTTAGGGTGAAAAGGTGAAAAGACTAAAATATATCATTGAGAAGGTGCCAAGGAGGTTATGGCAAATCTTGCCTTAGAAAACAAAATAAACAGTCCTTGGCTTCACCCCTCCACTCTCAGCGACCAGCTGCGCCTGTGACCTGTGGCCTGTGGCATTTACGGACAGACAGCGCCTGCCCGGGGGCTTGATTAGAGCGCTGCATTGGTGCCGGGGTAGCCACATCCATCATGTGATATCTGTCGCCACGCTGCTGACTGGATTAGAGTCCTAATCCACCACCACCCAGGCTGACGGAGCTGCTGATTGCTGAGGATGGGTAAAAAACGAGAGGATAAAAAAGAAAGGAAAGGAGCCGCTTTGAGCCCCCCCCCCCCGATCTGTGGAGAATGGAGGAATACTATTGACCCCCATGCACTAACACACACACACTACATCTAACCCCCTCCCCACCAAACATACAACTACACAGGCACACACTTATAATCATCTCAGGTACTCAGAGGTCTTCTGGGGTTAATTTGTGTGTGTGTGTGTTATGTACAGTATGCCTTGTTTAAACCACCGTCAGCCTCTCAAACAATGTGCTCACTTCTCTTTTCTATTTCACCCTCTCTCTCTCTCCCATGGATTTGTCTGTAATTGACCCAGATTCCGGGAGCATATTTGCCTGTAGGTATCCAGTAGTAGGCTATAGAACACAAGAACACAAATGGGAAAGAAAATGGGTTTTGTTACGCACATTTTGTGCTGTGTTTATGTTTGTTAACAGAGCCTTTGGGCCTCAGCATCACTACTGCTGTGATAGAGAATGTTACAACAGCTTTATCACAGTGTTATCTCAACCTAGCTGGAATAATTTCCTTGACTTGCTTGTGGCAGTGGCCTCTGATGCCAGGAACTGTGGCCCCTCAGTGGCCCTTTAACACCCTCTTCAAAAGGAGCTAAATGAACGCATGTTCACAAAATAATCCGGAGCCTCAATAATTGGATTAATTGTTAAAAGGAGCCTGTGTTATTAAATAAAATACAAAAACACAGGGGTTGGGGGTGCAATGGGGGTGATTAACACTATATCTCAGCTCTACACTAGCTCGCTGCCAAGACAGTCAATCTCTCTCATACACACACACACACACACACACACACACATCCACACCACGAGCATGTGACCCAACTTAGAAACAAAGCCAGGCGCAAGGTACAAATTACCATGCGCGCCAGTGGAGATAAAAAAATAAACACATTTTCAAAGCTTGAAATAAATGCCAGATCTTTTTGATTCCTGAAATCTGTGACTTTTCTCGATCACTTATGTTCAAATAGGGGAGGGGGTGAAAAAGGGAAACATAAAGCAAACACCATTAACAATTTGGCTATCTCTGAGTCACAGAAAATAAGGGTTTCTTTTTCTATCTTCCTAGTTTCCCCCCCTGTATTGCTCAGTGTGTTATCTCTCCTTTAAGTAAAAGGGACCTGATCCAGTTATCTATCCTTTAAAAATAAAAATCCAGATATTTGTGATGTGTTTTCACCGCCGGTATTGCGTACATTCACAGCAGTTCTTTGGTAATTGGAAGAGAGTGGGCACACATATCTTACCCCAGGCGTAAATTGCATGGTGGAGGCTTTTTTTCCCTCTGACGGATGGCAACACAATCATGTGGATAAATGTCTTAAGATCTGGTATGTCAGTGTTAATGATATTTCTACTTTGTTGTCTTCTTCGATGTACCACAGCTTGAGATGGCTAATTGTAGCAGCTTAGTGTGAGGGACAGATATAACAACAACACAATGTTTTAGAATTACAGGACACGTTTTGGAACATTCATATAGAAATATGTAATGTAGAACAAACAATGCTCTCCAACATGTAGAACAAGGAATTATGTTGGTGCTATTCACTGCATTTCTATCTGCAACGTTTGACAACGTTTAACAACTGAACGTGGCCCTGGAAGGAAGTGTATCACTGAGGGCTGACACGATGGCTAAAGCAGGTCACAGTGCAGCTGGTTACTATTCATATGCCAAAGCAGAGGGACTACTTCCACAAAGGCCGATAGACTACAGTGAACCAATTGAATAGGGGCCCAGGTCAAATTGGCAGATTTAGGTGGGCCCCGCTCAGTCGACAGCTGCCAAAATTAGAACATGACAGGGTTTCTTTGAATTAGACAATTAGGGAACGACCCAGGTGGCTCCATTGTGTGGGCTATTGATCATCTGCATTGAGTTCAGCTTCAATGGATATGGAAAGGTCTGTCCAAGGAAGGGGCAGGCCTGTTATAATAGCCTAGTCATATACTGATTATTGTCACATTGATTAATTCATCCAAAGGGGACCTTGAGAGGTATTTTAGGGAGCTGTATTCGATTTTAAATGTCATGACCCGTGTCTATTTTGGTCACACAACTAATAATACAACTGTTGGTTGTATGTCCAATATGAATAATTATATTTATATCATATCACAGTTGAAGATGCAAGGGAGGTGTACCATAATATTGAATATAATTATCTCCATCAAATTAAAACAGTAATCATTATCTAAGTGATTAGATGTGACAATGCTTAATTTGCAATATATAAAATAAAATAAAAGCATTACTATGCTTTTGATTTAGCTGTAAACAACCGAAATATACTATTTAGGGCTCTGAATAGCACATATCGGTAGTTACAGAGAAACGTTAAAGAGAAACGACAAGGTACAACCTGTGTATGAAATATGTAAATAAACGTCCACTGTATTGCATGTACTGTATTGGTTCTAATCTCTGTGTAGCTCGTGATACCTATTGGCACGTCACCGCCTTCATGGTGCAGTACCTTGTCATTATTGGTTATATCACCAGTCCCTTGAAAGCGATTCTGACCAATAGGTGAAGAGGAGGACGAACGCTTTCGGTTAATACTCGCTAGCTCTGACAGTGGTTAAATTGGTACGTCCCTGGGCGAACAGAGTAGAGGAGAGTACATCGCGAACGAACTCTTTGGGAGGAGATAGTGGTTATTTTTTCCTCCCTCGAACAACAACAACAACTTCATTCAGCTATTGCACACAGGGTCGTCAAACTACAGCGATCGAAACTTGGGGGGGACCAAAGGATTTGATCTGCAAGTTTTTTTTTCCCTCTTGAGCCTTTTTTTATTTTTTAAACATTTTCATAAGAAAGGATTCTGTTGGAGGCTCGCTCGTACTCTCGACGCAAATATGATGGTCGGGGAGATCGAAGTGAAGGAGAGGCCGAGGCCGAGTCCCGACTATTTGATGCAATTGTTGAACGAAAAGAAGTTGATGACCAGCTTGCCAAATCTGTGCGGCATCTTTACACACCTTGAGAGGCTTCTCGATGAAGGTAAATGCCGCCTTGAGAAATGGAGGTTGGGAGGGAAAGCGTATTTCTCGAGCTCGGTTGGGCATTGCTACAAAGAGCGCAGGCATGGTCGCTAGCTACATAGCCCGGCTAACATGGCAGGCTAGCCAGTTACAGTATCGCAGAGCGCCACAACTTCTTCTTTTAACTTTACAAATTGATAACTTCGAGGAAGTGAAACTAGTTTCGTGCACCATTCAACCGGGGTTTTTCTCTCCAACCAAACCTCAATTTATTTGTAGCTAAACATGTCGTTTGGCTATACATGTGACGACGAAGTAAAAGTTTTTAGCCCGCTAACTAGCTAGCCAGGACCGACACAACTAGCTCGACATTTTCCTTACCATTGTATATTTTATTCTATTGTAGCCTATCCTGTCAAGTTTGATTTACGGGTGAATAAGATTTTATTTTATATATATATATATTTTTTTAGAGAGCCAGTCTCCACGTTTCATCGAACTCGTGTGAAATGGATTGGTTAAAAAAAAGTCCGGATAAAACGTGCCAGCCTTCGTGGACAACCTTACGATAAAAGTTGCCTATCAAACACAATGCATCTGCCTGTATTCGCTCCACAGCTAGTTTTTGTTGGGATAAACACGCATACACTACTTGTTTATTATCAACTGCCTGATGGAATTGCGCCACATCGGAATGTTCCTCCACTGTTGCGGTTCGGATTTCGAAACAATGGCTCGGCAGTGGTTGTTTTCCCGTGAAAATATTTCTAGCTTCTTTAGATTTGCAGCTAATTGTGGTCTTTACGCTAAAAAAAAAATGGTTTTATTAACCGCGAAAAAATATCGACTGCCTAGGTAGGAATTGTCGTTTGTTCATTCTATGGTCGTGTTTTGTTACATGCCTTTCTTTGTCAGTGCCATCATCTCAGCCACGTTGTCGCATGATTTTTTTTCTAGTCTGCCACTTCAGATGCATAGTTTACATAACTATCTACTGCTATTGCGGCCTATTTCTGTTATATACAATCATGCAGTTTTGCCCTAACTACACTGCTGACTCAAATAACCATCTCATTTGAATCGGCTGTGTAGCAAAAAAACAACGTGCAAGACCGAGTTTGGGAAACCCTCCAATGTACTATTCATAACGGGAGTCGTGTGTGTTTTATGTAATTGAGTAGGTGCCGCTAGAGAGCGCCACTTCCCCCTCACTGCCCTGCCCTTATCTATCTGATATGGACAGCTGACGTCTCGTCACTTTTCTGGAAATTAAGATTAGTGTCGCTGTCGTGCGTTGGTAATGCGAAAATTATTCAATTGGATCTAGTCTGGTGAAGTACTTTTTTGAAGACTTGAGTTTTATTCCAAAATATAGAACCAAAATGTGTCATGTTTATGTCATTGGGCACATCTTTACCAACCAGTTCAATCAAAGTGTTGTCACCTGTAAAACAAGTTGTTTGCACTGTGACATCTGAAATACCTCCCCAGCCAGCTTCTACCTCTCCAGTCTACCATAAAGTCAGTTTA
Source organism: Oncorhynchus masou masou (assembly GCF_036934945.1). Lineage (NCBI taxonomy): Eukaryota > Metazoa > Chordata > Actinopteri > Salmoniformes > Salmonidae > Oncorhynchus > Oncorhynchus masou. Next base: position 42,024,046 of record NC_088243.1, read on the forward strand.
GATAAACTCACATCTTCCACTAAGCATTGCTAAACTGAATTCTGGAGAGGTTGTTTTGGGGGGAGGAAAAAAACAGGGGGAGTGGTTGGAGATGAGACATGTTTGTATGTATTAGGCTGTCTGTTCTACCAACAACAAAAAATAATATATACATATATGGGATTTTTGTTGCTTTAAACCCTGCTCACTCAACCCTTTCCTTCCCCCTCTGCTGTTTTTTTCAAGGGAGACAGGAAACTGTGGGGCATTTTTTTTTCTCCTGAATTTCATCCTGCCTCCCTACCCCCACTATATTGTACACAAACTCCTCCAGAAAAGAGGAAAAGGGACCAGGCACCAGTGTTTCTCTCTTGCTGAATCGGTTTACCCAACCAGCTCTGGAAGCCTGTGAACGCTTACCTAGCAGCCCAATGTGGCTGCACCACCCTGGGCTTGTTACTCAAAAGCATTGGGGGGAGGTTTAAGAGACTGGGGCTGAGCCCCCCTTCCCTGGCTGCACATGAGGTTTCACAATTTGTATGTTGCCTGCCTTTGTCTCTTTACAGCTCTACAATTTACTGGGCTTACCAAAGCAGCCACCCAAACTTTACCCCACTGTCAAATGTTGAGTGTGTGTGAGGAAAATCACCCCAGAGCAGGAGGCTGTCTAGGAGCAGCCCTCTTTGCTCACTCTTTGGACTTGCACTTTCTGGCGTGAGCCCATCCCCATTTACAGTGCACTGCTGTAATATTGAGTACAAATGTCACCTGAGTGTAGGGAAAAGCATTACCATGCCATAGCATGATGTTTGTAAAGTAGACTGCTGCTATTAATCACAGTGGGAAGTTAGTCGTGTGGGGTATATTTGCGTGCCATTCAGGTTATGCAAATACAGACCACGGTTTCAGTAGTTGGCGAGGTTAAACGTTGCAGTTCATTATGATTTCTGTCTGAGAGGACAGCATGCAGACTGCAGTGATTTTGTTTATTTAATCTTGGGTTATTGTGTGAGTAATTTGATTCCAATGAGGTGTCAGCAGATTTTTCCAGAAAGTAGTTTACAGCCTGGGATTCTATTTAGGTTGCATAGGAAGTGGCACTATAGGAATCACACCTGTAGTACATTTAGTCAAGGTGACCCTGGTACCTGCTGATGAGTGACTGAATGACAACAGGAGTTGGCTGAAGGAAATACCCTTAAAACAAACATTACATTTGTTTTATGTTTCAGCAGCATTGTCTTTGTCAAGACTTGTTATGGAGAAGTACACTGGAAAGTTCTCATATTGAGAATAATAATTTACTCACAGGTAGTGTTGCATGGTATGCTCAAACATATGTACTTTTTGAATGCAAGAACATGTAAAATGGTTCTGTTGTAGAATTTTGCTATACTTTTGTCAAATTTGTCTCGCTGATCGAGTCTATTAGAGCAGCCGACGTACTCTTTATATTAGAGCAGCCGACGTACTCTTTATAGCGCAAGTGCACCATGTCTGCTCCAATTAACCTGCACTGGGAGTCTAGGCTGCATGTTAACTTTTGTGAAACATGAGTAGGGAGCTGCGGAAGAATGGGCTAGAACATTACAATGCAATGGGCCTTGGCTACATCTTGATTTACTCAGTCTAGCAAAATAATTTATTTGAATGGTAAATCTCTAACATAAATGTAGCTTTAGATTGGTAGAAGCAATGTATGCATGAATCAATTAGACTGCATAATGAATAATTTTTTGAACGTCGTGATGTTAAACTTCAAAGATGTCTGGTGATTGAATAGCACAGTAGCTGAGTTTGTCTGTATTAAGTGCCATTGTGACTTGCTAATATGCTTTGTTTTACCATGATACGAAACCTGGTATTGAAGTCATTCTGGTATGGTGGCGCTACTCAACACTGCCTCATCTCACATACAAATGCACCGTGAACACATGACAAGATGCCCTCTGTCTAAATTGAACAGCTGAAGCAAAGTCGGCTGGAAGGGGAAGGAAGTTGAGGTTCTCTCCTTCAGAGCTCTGCTGACAGCTGCGGACACACTCGTATACAACACACATTCCGGTGCATTCAACTTGGTGTGTGTGCGCAGCTGTTTCCATGGCGAGGGAAAGCCAACATCATGAGCATTAGCCCCTGTGACCCCCTTGTGTAACAACCACTCCCGGTTCTGTGGTTTAGCTCGGCACCAGGATGCGTGTGTTGCCTAGGCCCTTTTGTATTGCTGGTGTGTATTGAGCCAGTCAAGGTCACTTGACAGGCATTTTTGAAAGCAGGTCATCTTTCCGTGGTGACACATGCCATGTTTTTGTCTTTTTTATTATCATTTTTACATTACATTGTCATCACCCCAACAAGCAAACTTGTTTAAACAAATCACAGTGATTTCTGTTGGCGTGGAGATCCTATTACATTTTCTAAGGCAGCTGAAGTGCAGGCAATTGGTTGAAGGGTAAGCACTAAATCAGTATAGACTGTTTAGTCATCTCTTTGGGTGCCAAACCCGATGACTTTTTACTCAAACCGAATCGGTTTTGTTCAAAGGCCGTCTCTCTACAATCTCCATCTAACCCTTGTTGCTCAAGTCACACGTTAGAGCAGACTGATTCCCCGCTAACCGAAGCACAATGGATAGAGTTTTGTATTTACGGTTTGTTGCTGGTGTTTAATCAGATGCTTCCTTGTGATTTGTCATGTTTTTTAGAGGGAATCTGTTTAGGCACTGGAAGTCCCTTGGGACAGTTGGGGTTTAGAGTTGACCCTTAATAAAGATTACAGAAGAGTATGCGGTTCTGTCGGTCTATACCCAGTCCCTACCTGTTGCCGAGGCACTTCATTTCCTGCCGTAGGGTGACCCTTTGCAAGCACGGGGCAGGGCTAGATCTGCACTAACCTTCGACACGCAATCAATTTGCCATCAAACAAGATTGAGTGCCACTCGCAAAGTAAGACGGTGCCTGGGGCTTTCAGAGACAAAAGCTCTCAACTGGGGAGGGGGATCAGGGCATGGTTGTTGTGCAGGCTGAAACCTTTTATGGGTCTCTGTCACCCTCCCCTCCACACCCCTGCCTCTGATTCCCTCCCAAGGCACCACTTTATAAGATAGAATTTAATTAACAAGACCATTCACTGAGCGACCAGTTGTAAAGCTGTGTTGCAGGCCTGATTTTTCTCAATTGCTCCCTTGTGCTCTCCGTGGGTAATAAAATGGGCAGCCAGAGGAGGCTGACAGGGTGAGTGCAAGGCTGTCCCAGAATCATAGTGTCTCACCCCCCCCCCCTTCCCGGGACTCTGATGCCCGCATGCTGTTGTCTGTGTGAGCTCAGCCTGGCCCACGGCCCTGTGCAGGCCGGCCCTGCAACAGCTGATGAAGTCATCCTCCAACAGGCCCTGCCTGCCCTGTTATCTCGGGCCACAATCCCGTGAGTGCTGGGGCGGTCTTATCACAACCGCCTCTGCCCCAGTTGTCTGGCTTTTTCTTTCACCCAAGCCACTCTGCATTTTGGCTGCTTACAAGCAGCCATTTATGGGATCTTACATTTTTATTTTCTCTTTAATTTAAAATTGAGTTCAGTTTAGCTGTTCTCTGAACTTGAGCAACTCCAAGTTCCACAAGCGAGGTCACGGTGCTTCTTTTCAGAAGGGAAATGGCACAGCATTTGAAACACTGGATAACAAATTATGCATGGTGCGAACAGGACATGACAGTTTAGAGACGTTGTAATCTGTAATATAGCCAAGTTCGTTGTGTGTTTGGAAATTTGGACCACGCAATTTAATGATTTATCATTAAATGCATAGGCTACTTTACTATTGCACTGCGCTACTTGATCGTACTCAAACCATTAACCTGATTTTTGAGGACCATATTTTTTTAGAATGTAAATGGCTATGGTCTTAAACTATATTTCAAATGATCTGAATAGCACAGAGTTTACTGTTCCAAAGGCGTGCATACACTAGGGCCCTAATAAAATCCCTGTTGTGGAAAGTGCAGGCGGATTCCAGACATTTAAAGCAGAATGCAACTATTTTTACATTTAATTTAGTTGGATAACCACTAAGTGTTTTGAACTTAATTTGCCAAATGTGATCATAAGACATTAACAATATGCATCGGTGATGTTTATTCATCTTTCCTGAAACGAAACAGGAATGCCTCTGTGTGCGCGTATGTCTGGTCTTCACTTTGTTTAGAGTTTATTTTTAAAAAAAGTTTAGTGTGAACCTGGAAATTTTTTAGAAAGGACACCCGATAAAATGTAACAGAACTGAATCGGGCAAAATAAATCAAACTGATTTGATAGGACCCTAATACACCATCAGAATTCATAGCAGGCAGTGCACTGGGGGTGTGTCATTTAGTATATTTTTGGCCATCCGTAAGGTGAGTGTCAATGTCTTTCCAGTTACCCTGTTCTGTTATTTCATCAACTGACTAACCCAGTGCACTGCTAGCTATGAATTCAATCAGATGGCGTGTGCATGTTAGGTAAAGACAGATACTGTCCTGTTTGGAACACTGACAAGTACTTGACTGGTTAGGGGAGCAGCAATAGGAGGGCATAGGCCCACCCACAGGGGAGCTCCCACGAGGGCTTTATTACAGACAGAAATACTCAGCACGCCCCCGCAGACGATCCCGCAGGTGAAGAAGCCGGATGTAGAAGTCCTGGGCTGGTTACGTGTGGTCTGAGGTTGTGAGGCCCGTTGGACAATAACAGCCAAATTGTCTAAAACGATTGTCCCTCAACTTGAGACATCTGGGGCATTGTGTGTTGACAACACATTTTAGTGTTTTTTTTGTCCCTAGCACAAGGTGTACCTGTTATGATCATGCTGTTTCACCCTCTAGAGCCAGGGAGGGGGGTTCTAAGCTAAGACATGGAATTGTTTTAAGATGGAATGACCAAGAATCATTTAGCTATTTTGAATTTTAAGACCCCCGGAGGCATCAAAATAGAGGCATTTCTGCTATTAACCAAGGGATGCATGGAATAACAGATTCACCACATGGTACAACCAGCTGGCCAAAACAAAATCTGTCCTAGTGTGTGTCCTATATCTGAGATCAGTAAACAGTTTTTTTTTTTGCCTAGTTTAGTGTCTAAAAGGGACGTCTCCATACTTTCATAGAAATAAACTGTTACTGGGAACCTTGAGAAGAACCCTAGAGCAGAATCGAGAACGGCATTGTTCATGAGTCATCTTTCAGTAGAATGGTCGTAATACTTTGCTGGCCAAACCGTTGAGACACTAGACATTTTTGTGAATGCCTTCTTGTTCTAGGGATGTCTCATGGTCTGACAAATACGGCTCGAGCTCTGCCACCTTTCACTGCAGATGCAGGGGGTTGACATCTGCAGATGCGGGGGGTTGAGACGCAGCCCATGCAAAAACTCTAGCTATGTTAATTTGATATCCGGGGGGGTTGCGGAAATTCTAGATTAACCCTTAATCAGCTTCTCAATATGCCAAACCTGTCAGGTGGATGGATTCTTGGCAAAGGAGAAATGCTCACTAATTGGGATGTGACAAAATTTCACAAGTTTTTTTTTTTTTTTTTGTGCATATCATTTGTGATCTTTTTCAATTCATGGAACTTGGAACCAACACTTTACATGTTGTTTTTGCTCAGTATTGTTTCTCAAGGTGCTTCTGTGTCTCCCGTTTCCTGTGAGTTGTAAGAGTCCACCTGCGACTGCTAAAAAATATCTCCATTCACCCTCGTCCACACGACTCTTTCGAATAGCTCCCATCCAACTCCTTCCAACACTCTCTTTGTCTCATTTGTTTTTGCTCTAGTCTGAGTCAATTGCGTCTCAGGGCTGGCTGTTGCTGCGGATGGGGCCTAACAATTCGGCTCGATGGGAGTTGCTGTTTTATTTGTCAGCGTTTCCCCCTTCATCTTTTAGTTTTTTGACACACAGAGCAGGAAGGTGGAGAAATTAGCTGATTCTCGTTCTCTCTGCTTGCATTCTTTCCCTCTCTTCTGAGAGGAATGGCAAGCATTAGCGGCTAGCTGAGGAATTTAGGGTAGCTTGAAGTGCGCTTAGTTTTTGCAAATGCCTACTGTTAGTGAATTTTAACTCCATTTGATCTACATTACATTAACTGTAGACGACCCCAATCGGCCTTGTGCATATCATGCAGGACTTATTTTTGGAGCGTTTAGTCCTGGAATAAAGCCCTGAAAGCTTTCTAGCTCCCGCTCATCTCCTCCATAAATGCTACAACAGATCCATTTTTCAGGCAGTTTGCAACCTTCGACTTCTCCTTGCAAGGCACAAGCTGCAATTTTTTAATTTTTTTTTATTTTATTTTTACATTAAAAAAAATCAACAATGAATCATGTACTGGTCTCAAACTTGTTTCTCTAACGCTTCTGTAGCTGAGCATTACCCTCCCCTCTGGGCGTATGAGACCATTAGCACTACACCATCAAATATGTATAGGGTAGTGCCATTCAGATCCCAAAGCTCTGCCTGTTTACCCCTGCAAAGGATGCTCCTTCATCTGTTTCTCTTGCCAAACAGCTCCAGCAACCTGTTAACATTCTCCTTTCTATTGTCTGTGGAAGGGTGTGCCTGTCTTGTAAAGGCTGACTTTACCTTGGTGGTTGAGTACGAATGTGGCTTAGTCCTCTCAATCTGTAAGCCTTAGCCTAGTTTCACCCTGGCAGTGAGTGTAGACCTCTGCTCAGCTGACAAAGGTGGGGGTTTTTTTTTAATTCCGAAAAACAGGTTTGTGTAAATTGAGACTTGCGGTTGAGGGTAAATGCAAACGGTCAGGGTACCTTGATGTAATTTGTGGTGATAGTTGCTGAATTCCACACTGCAGTTGCTCAAGTCAGTGCATCCTTGTCCCGTCTCCTACCCTGAACCCCCCTCAAACCAGTGGTTGCGTCACAGCATCCGGTGATACTGGCAGAGCACCAGGAGGTTGACGGTAGCAGTGTTCTGCAAGTTTGTATTCCTCTGCTCTCAATGTTGCCGACTAACAACTACAGTAGGGCCGTGAGCGCCTGTATGAAATTATAGACTTGCATATGGGCAGGTTGAATGATGGCTCTTTTTCTAGGAGTATTTGTTCTGATATTTTGCTGCTAGTTTGTTTTGCTGAAGGATTAGCCTGATTTATCAGTTTGAGATTTGACAAGATTACAAGCAAACACAATGGCTGTTTTTGTTTTTAGGTTTTAATTGGGGAAACAAAAGCTTATTTAACACCATTACACAAAATGAAAGCATAAACAACATTCCCAGGGGGAAAATAATGGGAAATCATTGTGGCCCTAATGAAAGGGTTAGTGTGTTTTCTAGGCACAGAGAATTGATTGATTGTGTGCACTGAATGGAAAGGGGAGCAAGGCCGAGAGGGTGTGGGCGATAAAGAGAATGCATATGTGCTCTGAATGAGGTCTTCTCCCAGGCTGAGGGGAAGGTCAGTTGCCCTCCCTCCCCCCTCAGTTCCACACAATGATCCCTTGTGTTGTAGGGCCAACAACCCACTGTCACCAATGGTACTACCGTGCTAGTACCCACTACAACCGTTGTCCACTCTAAGTAGGGGCCGATAAAAGCAGTGGCCCTTCATAAAGATTACTAGGGAGGAGGGGAGGGGAAATGTGTTAAGATTACTATAATGGGATATCTGTATACGGTGCTCTGGCTGTTCTGTCACATTCAGGTGAGGTATTGTCTCGGGGCCCTAATCTGCAGCGATGGACTGCTCCCCGTTTCTCCAGCTCGCCTGGTAGCCTTTTTTTTTTTTTCCCTTCCACCTTAATTTTCTCCTCTCGGAAGTTCACGGATTGCGCCTGACACTGGTTCAAACTGTCGGTGGCGTGAGCATTTCCTCAACCCTTTTCCTTAAATTTTTATTGACCATCTGACACACTCGATGAGCGGCTCTGGTTCCTTTTTCCTCCTCTCCCTCACCACATGCCTCTGCTAGAATGAGTATTATTGCATCGTTTTGTTTTGTGATCTGGTAAGTTATGCACTTTTTTTTCCCTCTCTAAGGCATAACATGAATGTATCATACACTGATTTCTTATTGTGCAAAACACTAACATGCTGACTACACTGGCCATGTGCATGTTGATTTTTGTCCATCCACACCAGATGTGATAATGACACGCTGGTTGAAATGTCAAAATGAACTCTGAAGCATCTATTAATTTGGGGACGGGTCAAAACAAACATTCACAGACATTTAGTTAGCTAGCTTGCTGTTAATTTGTTCTGGGATATAGACATTACGTTATTTTACCAAAAATGCATACTTTTTTTTATTTTTTTCTAAATCTTTCTAGAATTGAGTTGCACAATTTTTCTTTACGGACCATTAATCCACCGATAAAAGGAAACCTAGTTAGTTTCCAGTGATCTCTCCTCCAGCCTTCTGTGGACTTTATATGACGGTTGGCAACTAAGTTTAAGGTGCGTTACTGTCGCTAACTGGACTCGAGTGTGGACCTCGGTTCATCTTTCAATCACCCACATGGGTATCTACTCCAAAAAAACAAAAAAAACAATGAGGAGTAGGGACTTGCAGAGCGTGTCAAATAGAACCAACTTCTAGGTTAGTGCCTGGCCATGGATATGCCCTTTGACGTGCGCAACAGGTTTGGATGAAATGATTGGAGAACATTTGTGTGCCCTGCAAAATAAATGGGCACAACGCGGGCGGCGTGATCAGCATTTACGAATGCTCAGACCAGTGTCTAGTTTTCCATGGGAATTGTGAATGACTCCCATGTCCTTGACGCTGTCCTGAGCCGCTTTACATCGGCGTGGGGAGAAGTCCGTAACACAACTTTCCAGCCTACCTTTTTCGCTCTGTCGAAGTCTGGCACATTCTATGGCTGCTTGCTATTTCCTCCGAGTGCTCTCTCTCCCTCTCTGTTTTCTCCTGTCTCTTGCATGGCAGTAATTCTGCCTGAGGGGTACATTTCCTCTTATCTGAAGACCAGTGCTGACATTAAAGGCCTGTTACGGGGCCTGTCTATTTGCATTAGCCCTGGGTCACCCATTCTTCAAACCAGCCTCCCCTGCTCTGGGTTTCTCTAGACAAACCAGACTGCCCTGCTCCTCTCTCATCCCTCCCATCCTCATCAGACAGCCAGCACTCTGAAAACAATCAATGCCTAAACCCTTAAGCATGCCCAGGGACTTTGATGGCTTTCCAGACTCACTGCTGACCGATCAGGGCGGAGATTGTTTGCTTGATGCTATGATATCCTGACCCACTTCTGCACCCCCCTCCAAAACCTGATGAGCGCCTTGTTTCAGCGTCAACACGAACTGGTAGTTATGCTTACTAGGGGATGGTTTTCCATCCCCCATCGCCTGTTCATATACAGCCACTGTTGAGCCACAAGTTTTGGCAGGTTCAACCAGAGCTGCACGGTGATGTTACCACCTTGCACGCAGCATGTTATTCTATGTGAAGTTGTCTAGCCGCTCCATGCCCCAAGGCATCATCACATATCACATTGCGGCCATTATGTCACTACCGGCATTTAGTCTGTTTCTCTCCGGCCCTGGCCCTGGTGTAAACGCTCCCTGTCATAGCATGACCTCTATCCCTGCTAATTGAAGCCAAAGAAATGCTGTTGTGCGTCATTGCCTCTTACCCTTCCCACCAATGGATGTGATGGAGAGAGCCCTCTGCTCCTCTCCCCTTCACCATAACAGTAAGTCACAAGGCCGCCTTAATGACCGTTTGACTAATGACATCCAATGGGAAAGGCACAGATTGCTTTTGCCCGGCTCTATGGCAGGGGGAAAGCCCCATCGAGACAGTGACAATACGTGCCCTGCTCTGACCTCTGAGTGACCTCGTTTTTTTTTTCTATAGTGCTGCCTTTGAAGGTTTGTAACACTACAAGGTGCAAGCATCCTTCACTCTAGGGTAATATGAAGGATGGGTTACGGGGAGGTCTTGTGTAATATTTTTTTGGGTTCCAGGAATAATTAGCCATCTGAATGACAGGATTGCATAAACCCCCCCCCCCCCCCCGTAGGATGTTATGAGGGCGCTTCAGGCTCGGTGGAAGCAGGACGGTTATCGTTTCTTAACACATTCCTTCCTCTTCTGACAGCTGGACACTTCCTGTCATTGTGGTGTGGCTGCTGTCTTCCTTGTTCTGTGTTTGTTTTCAGCCTGCTACTCTGCCCTGGCAAGCACCGAAAGGTAATGCTTCCTCTGGCTATCGTTACAGGCCTTGTGGCCATGGCCTCTGTCTGCCTGTGTTCCCCTCAACAGATACATAATCAGCCCAACATCCTAGTCCTTTCCTGTTATTCCCCCCTGTTAACTCACATCCTAGAATGCTTAGCAGATGGCTTGTATTCTCTAAAGCAGTGTGGGTGAGCGCCTAAGGGCCAGACTGAAGGTGGCTGGTGCTTGCTTCTCCTGCTGGATCAGCCATCGCGATGAGGAAGTGGGTTAACATAAACAGGGGGTGAGTCTGGAGAGTCGAGCACACAGCACGTGTTTATTTATTTTTTTGTATTTTATTTGCTCACATTCCATGGTATGTGAAGTCTGAGCTCCCTTGAAAAGGGAGAATAAAAGGGTGTGTGAGATTAATACCCCACTTTAAGTCTGCAGAGACACAATCTTACCAGTTTGTCTCTACAGAGTGGTCTGTTGGCTCTTTTGTTATGCTGCTGAAGGGTGGAGTTTCCTTAACACCGCAGCCAAATGTAGGCATTTTTTGGGAGTTTCTTTATCCTCCTAGGCCCCAATCCTCTTTCCAAGAAGTATCCCCAAAGATGGATGGAAACATTTTAAAGCACTTTCCAATTTAACACTACATAACCCATCCCTTTTTGTGATGGTAGAAAAGCAGCAATAATGTATCTTTATTTTGTTTTTTTAAACTGGTGGGTGCATTAGAATTACTAGTTGGTGAATTGCATCATTTGCAGGATTTGCTGAGTGGACCATTGGTATCAAGCACTACCCTTTTCTCCTTACATTACTGTTATGCTACATGAATGTTGGCATGTGGTTGCCAATGGGAGGGATCCAATGGTGTTAAGAACAGCGTGAGTTTGTATTTTCCTTTACCCTGTGTCGCCGGCTTGTGGTGCTAAGGGCAACATGGCTAGTGAGCACCCTGGGGGTGTCTTCCTAATGTACCTCCACGTGTAGAGTACTGAGAGCCCCGCGGCGGCCATTAAGAGGGAAGCCATTATGGCTCTGAATTGGCCAGGCCCTCGTGAGTGCGCTGTCCAACAGTAGACCTCTCCCTGTGCAGCAAACAAGCACTCCCATGCCTCATTGAGCTGATACCGTTCGCACCCAGACCATAAAGCAGTTCCACATGTGGTGATCCCCTGTTCTAATTTTAGTAGCATGGCTTAATAGCTCTGCAGAGATCCCGAGGTCTCTTCGTTTTCAGATCTGATAATGGTTAGGAGGCTTTAGCACTAGGAGAGCTAGTCTTTGGGAATGCTCGCAAATGTTCAGGTTTCACTTTTTTTGCTCAATAATTTTGAATGGGGGGGGGCTCCTCCCTTAGCACTTCAGTTCTGCATTGGTCAGTTGAGTCAGGCCTATACGCCTACCTTCTACTCACTGGCTGTCCAGTCAGACTTCCACAACCATGCCGAATTTCCATTTCACTGCCTGTTATTTTCTTGCCAACAGTATAGGAAATGATGACTACAGCAGCCTGCTTTGGTCTGTGGCACTGTACACACGGACCCAGAGATTCGCCAAAGCTGTGGGACCCAAATGCATGACTGTGTTCCTCCTGTGTGAATGTCTGTTTTCATTGTCTAATTGACACGCTGACCAGCTATGACACATCCTATTTGAGTCGTCATGCTGCCGCAACCCGCTGCCAAGAGGCACATTAAGCCATGTTTGTCAGATTTTCGGCTGCTAGCGCCGGCAACCTCAGAAGCACTGCTATTATTGTCTCTCGCTGACAAATGTTGGCTTCCGTCAGAACACCAACACACTGAATCTATGGCTAACTGCCGGAATGCTTCAACTAGCAGGCAGGGAAGACGTTTGTAGCGATCAGAGAAATGGATTTTAAAATAATTCCCCTCAACCAGAAAGCTATATAATCAAGTTTGGCTTGATACTGGGAAAGGGTCTATTTGTGCTGTTTCTGCGCTGAGGCGATTCACCCCTTTTAAAAATGTATTTTTATTGTTGTGGAAATTATCCACAAAGGACCTGCACAGTGCATGCAGCGGTCATTTCGATATCCTTTTCCTGCCATTAGAAGCAGCTCTGCGCCCGCTCATTGACTGCTATCGAGCAGACCGTGCTGCTTTTCAGAAATGTGTTCTCTACACCATGCAGCCTTACACTTTTTCCCTACCCAATTTATGCAGCTGTGTCTGGGAAGTACTGTGAAGCATCGAACGACCAAACCAAATTTGTACTGTTGTATTTCCTATCTTGGCTTACATCAGGCCCAGTGGAGAGATGGAGGATTGAGAGGCCTTGTTACTCCAGTCGTTTATTGAGTAGCAGATCTGCTCAAAGAACTGGTGCCAGAGGTTTTTACTCCGTCTGCTTAGCAGAGTCCTGCAAACATAAATCGTTCACTGGCTCGCCTTGGAAACCGCAGTGTCATTCCTTTCAATGGCAGTTTAGTGTTTTCATTTTGTTTTGGCCCAGCAATTACATTGGCCCCTGAGAATATTGAGGCCTGCCTAGGATTTGCCACAGTCATCATCCATCTCACTGGTCAATGAACGTCTTGGCCGCTAACTCCGATTATAGAGAAGCTAACGCTGAAACTCAGGTATTTTAATTGAAGAGACTGCTGTTTGTCCTCCAAGAGCAGAAATGAATTTTCATGGCTCAATCGCCCGCATATGAGATATTTGTTGACCTTTTTAAGAGCCCTTTTCTCATACCTTCTGCCGCAAAGCCTTAACTGTTGAAGTGGAGTGTCGCTTTGGATAAAATCGTCTGGGACTGGAAGGGAATGCATTAAGCCCAAATATGTTCGCTCATGAGCTTTGTGATAGCTAAAGTGCGCCGCTACAAAGTGGATAAACGTGTACCTTTTGCGAATGCTCTTCACCACCACCGCGGGGGTGTTTTTTTTTTTTTTTTTTTTTTTTTTTTAATTTAACAATTATTTTTAAGCGACCGTCCTTCTTACCCTTTCCTCATCTGACGTCATGGGATGGAGAACAGCATTATGGCGGACTGAATCCCTACCTGGATTTGGCTTGGCATTCGCCTGTCCCAGTTCTTTCTTATCCTTTCTCCTGTTATGTGGTGTGCTGGACACAGTTTTTATTCCCTGACGTAAGGGCTCAGGGTTGTCAAGAGGACGGCCTCTTCCAGAGCGCTGCAGCAGGACGAGGACGAAGCAGTTAATGTCTCTACGGATCTCTTTATTTTTAGACTTACTAATGATCCATTGTCCCAGACCTCATGGATCTTGTTTAGATTGCCGCTCTCTGCCCTTAAACCTGATTAGATTATTCCCCTCTGCTGTTTCCACTGGTTCCTTTCTAGGGCAATTGGAGACCCATGACTCTTCGCAGTTGACTGTGAAATCATGTTTAACTGCAGCCGTATCATCTTTGCATCGCTACCAAATAAAATGTTCCTTCCATCTCTTCTCCTTTCCATGCCTGAATCGTCCCCCCTCCTTCAAGCCTGAGTCTCGCCTACCCTAGAACATGACTACTATAACTTGATTGTTTACACCGAGTAGATGAATACGTCACCGCGGTCTGCTCTGTGCGCAGAAATGCACGCTCCCGCCATCAGAGCCCTTTAGTAAAAGCCTACCTTTCCAGGATCTACACCCCAGGGGTGTACAGCCTTGTAGGTGGTAATTTGATCTCTTGCTGCTGATTTTTAGCTCTGGTTGACGTGAGGAATTGGCCTGCTAGAATCCAAAGACGGCATAGGGAGAAAAGCATCAGCTCTGAGTCACTGGGATGGGGATTTTGGAGGAGTGCCCTGGTCCTCTTATAGGACAAGTGAAAATCAATTTAGCTCTTTATTTAGCCATCTTACATAAATGTATTTTATGTAAGGGATGCACATAACTCTGCAATTTTCTATTGGAGAGTCAGTCTTAAATTATTTTCCACACAGTTTGTGCCTGTATTTAGTTTTCATGCTAGTGAGGTCAGAGAATCCACTCTCACATAGGTACGTGGTTGCAAAGGGCATCGGTGTCTTAACAGCGCGATATGCGCTGGCAGTGGCTTCTGATTTTAAATTAAATTTTCACAGAACCGCTTGCTGCAATTTCGATGAGGCTCTCTTGTTCAGATATCGGTAAGTGGACTGGAGGCAGGGCATTAAAGGGATAACAAATCTAGTTTGCCATCTGTTTCGGGAAAGTACCTGTGTAATGGCGCACCCAACTCACTCCGGTGCTTCGCTAAATCACATTTGACATTGTCCGTAAGCTTGAGTTAATTTGCACACAAAATCATATAATGATGGAAAGACCTGTGTCCTTGTTAATACAGACAGAAGAGCTCCACGTTCTTAATAGCCTCAATTTTGTCCTGCACATTGTATATAGTTGCAGAGTCCCTGTAATCCTAGATTCAGATCATTCAGGGGAGAAAAAACATCACCCAGGTAGGCCAGTTGTGAGAGGTCAGACAAGTAAAAACAACTTTAAGCTCGCCTCAAAAAAAAGTGTAAATACTTTGCCCCTTTAACAGTGCACTTCTGTATGTTGTGAAAGCATTACATGGTTACTGCCCATATCATTGCATAGTGAAGAAAATACACGTCAGTCAGTTCAGAGGCCTTGCGTTGACAACATTAACCATTTTCACTGTAGTGTCAAGTCTTTCAAGCTGTCAGGCATTCCCTTGGCAGCAAGAGCCTCTTGGTGGGTGCTGCAGTGTACCCAAGTGGCGTCGGGAGCAACTGTTTGTATGCGCATTACCACTCCACTGTCTCCCTGTCATGGCTTTTGTGCCATCAGTACAGATGTCAACATGAGCAGCAGCTACATACGGACTGTTAGTGGAATTCCCATGAGAGATTAACGGTTAGTGTGATTGAATGTTAATTATTTGACTAGGCTACCTGTATTTGACATTGTTATTTCGCTGAACACTAATGGCTTAATTGTATTTTTGCCAGTGAAGAGGCTTGTCAGACTGGGGGACTCACCCAAATGTATAGCCACGTTGGAAAATATAAATGGACTGTTTAAAAAATGTGAATTATTTTTGGTGTACCCCGACACCGTTGTGTACCACAGTTTGGAATACCTGATCTAGCTGAATCCATTCATAGAGATGGATACAGTACTTACTCTGTTATGTAGGCTATTTCTATGCCTCTATGTTAAAGAAGAGGGAGTTGGAAGGAAGGCAGCCAGACCAAGGACTTGATTTAGAACTGTTTCTAGATGGTCTGAATTTTTTTGCCTTTGCTTGACCAGTTCTGTGTTGGCCTAATGCGCTTGAAAACAGGGTTAGTATATATTGGCCTAGTTATTGATTTCACAGTATTGATGGTTAAGCATGAGCTGGGCTATGCTTGACCGTCAGTGATGATAGTAGGCTTGAGCGGTATACTGGGGTATTTGGAAAGTCCTGGGATGGGTTTTCAATATCCTTAACTATTTCTTTAAGTTTAAATATTTGTAGCTACTTAAGTAAATACCTATAGTCAACTCGTTTGTCTTAGATAAAGAACATTGCGTTCATTTCAGCAGTCACATTATTGTGTAGCTTATTGTCATCCCAGTCATATGGTTTACTTGAGTCACTCACTGTTGTGCAGCATGCTCCAGGTGATAATTACAGTATGAAATTCACAAATATTTGGCAGTTATAAGAAATCTAAGTTAATTGTCTACAATGTGCTAAATGCTCTGAAGTTGGGCATTTGGTTTGCTAATTTAGTAGCTAGTCGGTGTATTCCAAAATCATGCATTCGGTTGGTTATCCCCTCCTGGCTCAAGAGCCTTGCTGACTATTTGTTTTGTGCATGCAGCAAACTTCTTTTTTCTTCTTCTATAGTTTAGGCCCAACTACAAGATGTTCACAATGTGCTCGTTAGCATTCTCAATGTAGTTGTACATGTTAGCATTGCAAACCTTCGGATTACAGAGCATCAGTGGGGTTTTGAAACAGTCCCCCTTGTGTTCAGTGCTGGTATTGCAGAACAGCCCAAAGTCGTGACAATCTGGATACCGACCAAGCCTAGTTGTCTGTATGCTCTCATTCTAAATGGCGCTATCCTAATGCTGTTGAACTGCTTTGTCACTGCGTTTTTAGGCAGAGTTCTCAAACTGTTTTCCTTCCCTATAACAGTAGAAATCCAACTTTATTTTTTATTTTAGTTCATGGAGGGCTGCCTGTGCTAAGACTCGGACTGACATTTTCTTGACACCAACTGGGCTCTGGAGTGGTGCAGCGGTCTAAGGCACCACCTCGGTGCAAGAGGCGTGCGTCACCGCAGTCCCTAATTCGAATCCAAGCTGCATCACATCCGGCTGTGATTGGGAGTCCCATAGGGTGGTGCACAATTGGCCGGGGTAGGCAGTCATTGTAAATAAGAATTTACAATGACTGCTAGTTACATAAAATAAAAACAAGTGCAGGAACTAGAAGGTAGGAAAGAGATGAGACTGTTCTGAGCCAAGGGTGTTTTGGAAGGGGTGAAGTGTCAAGTCAAATGCTGTGTGTCTGTTCTGCCTTTCAGCACAGTGCAGGTGATCTCTAGCCGTCTCACACTGACTGTCCTCCTGACACTTTTGTTTTTTGTTCATATCGGGAGTCGAGCAGAGTTCATTTCTCTGTTATGCAATAGGCAGACTTGGCGATTCGGTGTGTGCAGCAGACCGAATGCTGACTCTGGCACTTTGAAACACAAACTAAGCTGAGTGGGGTGGGTGAAGGGAGGCCGGGGGGGGGGGGGGATCTATTACTACCTCATTTAACCTTACACACACACACAGACGTGATGCATGGACCGCCATACCTTTTCCTCTCCATTCATCCATGGTCTCCTAGAACTTCTATGCTGACATCAAAGTAGTTTCAGATGGCTGTGTGCTTCAAACAGCACGGGATGAAGTTGCATCACCTGAATTGCTGTCAGTTCTCCTTCAGTTCTACTCTGTTACTGCCCAAGTTATCCAGCTGTTCTTTCTCCATTTTGGATTGAATGATCCTTAGTCTCTACCCTTTTTTTTTTTTTTTTTTGACTAGCCACACGTCGCCAGGGTGGACAAACACAAATTATTTCATCGCAAGTGCCCAGGCCCGGGTCATTTTTAGGTTAGCCCAGTGGTTGGGAAAAGAGTTGGTGCGAGGATTTCGATACCGGTGAAATTAGATGTCAAGTGTTGTGCTTCTCAGGCTGATGCCCGGCCTCTATGTTAATGTGACATTTTAGCAGCAGGAAATAAAATTAGGCCGGGGGGGAGCCTTTTGTAAAGAGACCGTGCTTGTCAGTGTAGAGGGAGGAACGTTACAAGTTGTTGGCTGTGTTGCCAGTTTCTAAGCCTTTCAAACCTGATGAACCCCCGTGCCTGGCCCTCCTACGAATCCCACCCTGGGAGGCTTGAGTCCACACACACAACCTATGTTCTAGGCAGTATGAACCGCCTCTCCACAGCTTACCTTTTAGCATTTCATCACCACTAAGTCCTGTGACCATACGGCTGCAATAGCCAACCGAAGTCATCCCCATGGTCCTAGCCAGGCCAAATTCATTAGGTCACACCGTAGCCAAACGTTTCACAACGGAAAACAAAAGTTTACCTTTTCTTATTGGACAAATTCCTGTCCCTCCCTGTTTTGGTTAGTTTTCTATCTATTTGAGCCCAATACTTTCCACTAAACCACATACACCCTTTTCTACTCAAACAGATCTGTGAGAATTGCATAGTTCAACTAAGTCCTGGCCCAAAAAAAGTCAATGTTTAATTATTAATTGATTTTGGTCTGGCCTAAGAAGCTTTCAGTCCTTTATCCAGGGAAGGACCTAGCTACTAAGCGATATTGTCTGCACTCCCCATCCCACTTAATTCATTGCTCGACAGCTGAATAGATGTCACCCTAATGGGGAGGACTTATGTCATCAGTGGTCTGCTCTGTAACCCTTGAAGGTATGGATCAAACAGATCTGAGATTCTCCTGAGCTGTTTACCAGATGTGCCTTTGTCTATGGTCAGGAAATCCCTTTTCAACAGCCACCCTGTTTTTTGTTGGGGTTTTTTCAGGTCCTATACGTGTGTTTTGTAACACCCTCTCTTCACAAGCCCTGCTGCTCTGGGTGATGCTACAACACTTGAGGGACTGGCATTTGGTGTTAGCACTCAGGGGTACTTTGGCTGTAGAGGTGATTTCCCCCCCCTCTCCCCTGTCATTCGGGATCTTGTATTGATTTCTATGATGCAGACAGTTTAATTGAAGGGTGGCCCTTTGAGGCCCACCTCAGGTTTCTTTCTACCACTCTCCCTCAGATGGCCTCTGTTTCCTCCGCCTCGGTCGTTGTTGTGATCTCCCATTGCAGTCACCCCCCCACCTCCATTAGTCTAAAATAAACTCTTTCCGAACCACAGTTTGGATAAACCTCCTACAAGGTGCGCTTTGGGATTTTACATCAATTGAATTAGGCATTCCGTGAAAGCTAAACATTTATTGAAATGCTGTGTGGTCCATAATGGGGGGGGTGCCTAAATCTGAAAGAGGACATAGGCCTATCTAATTTGTCAGGACCAGGCTCGAACATAACAGACACTTTGGTTGAGGGATGGTTTGTGAACATCAACTGGTGGTTGCCGAATACACTGTCATGGTTTTAAGGGGCCGTGTGGTCAGGGATGTGGGATGCAGCGTGACCAATGGTTGTCCACCCTGTAGTTAAGCTACAGAACACTGTGCAGCCCAGTCCTTCCATATCTGGCCCAACTGAACATCATAAATTAATCCCATGTCTCAACACCCCCCTGGGGAGACAGACTGCATGTCTCAGCTGTGTGTGACTTGGTGTATATGGGATTCTAGTATTTCTGAGCCTGTATTTGCACTATGTAGGCAGTAATGGTGTATGTGTGACTGGAATTGTCTCGCTGTGGGTTGGTCCCTGCCTTTGGTCCATTTGTTTTACTGGACAGGCTGATCTAAACTGAAGGCACATCTCCCCTTGAATGATTGGCTCTCCTATTCCCTGTTCTCTGCTGCTGCATGCTGGTGGTACATCTAGTGAAATAGTGAGTTCAAACTCACTATTTCACTAGATGTACCACCAGCATGCTGTCTAAGCTAGCTTTAACCCCTCACAAGCCACAACTCCCAAGACCTCATCTAACAAGTCCTTAATGGTTTGATCGAACACACACAGCAATGGGTCGTACTCAATAGTGTACACTGTAGTGAAACATTTCCAAAAGTTGTGCAGTGGAAAATGAAAACGAGTTCTGATGGTAACTTTCCCATGTCACTCCGCTCTGGACCGACTCGTTGACTATTGTCTTGACTACTATTTTCTATAGCTTTAGTTTTGTTCTGCGTGCAATCCTCAAACTGCATGTTGCTTTTGTCTTTCAGAGATCAACAGAGTGAGGAAAGAAATGTACAGTGACACCGCGAACGGCCTGGTAGAGAAACACCCTCTGGATTTACCTGAGGCCCTGGGACCGATCATTCACCTGCAGGAGAAGCTCTTTGTGCCTGTAAAAGACTACCCTGACGTAAGTGATGACACAATAATATATCTGCATGCACACTTAAACACTACGTGATCACACAGGCAACTTGTACACGTGCAGTTTTGGATTTAGCCCCATCAGTGACGACACTGAAGAACAAAGGAGGCTTCTTCCAACTATGACTCCCTACTATCCTTCGTTACACAGAATACCATTGAATGCTACTTTGCCTCGTAGCGTTGAACTACTCGAATGCCACATTTTCGCTCCACTAGTAGCCTGTTTGATGTTGCGGTATCATTAAAGGCTGCCTCCAAAAGGAAAAGCACACTCCCAGCTGTTTAGAGTTAGTTACCCAAATGGGTAGAGAGAGGAGTGGGTCAGGAGGAGGGGGGGGTGTTAGACTACCTTTCTAAAAAATACACGTGAAGTTAAATTGACGGCTTACCACCTGAGCCCTGAAGAGCCCCTGGCAGCGTCCAGCATTGAGACTGTACGGGGTGGAGAGGATGGTTATAGCTGGATAGAGGGCACTGCAAAGACCGGTCTGGATAGGAGCAGACTGGCACTGTTACTCTAGCTGCAGACGTCATGGGGGGGGGGGGCACGGTGAAGATGTCGGAGATGTGTGCTTGTGTGTACACTGACTGTGAGGAGTTTGACAAGTGGGGTCATGAGATGTGGGTGGGTGTGCGTACCTTTCTCCGGTCAGCCACCATCTACCGGTGCCCGGTACTAATCGTACTGGGTGGCACAAAAGAAAGGATGCCCGTGTCACGTCTCTAAGAGCAACATTTCTCTTCTCTTCCCCCCCCCCCCAGTCGCACGGATTGGGAGGGACAGGCAGCGGAGAGGCCCAGCCAGGCGTGAAATGCATTTTCCCCCTGACAGAGCTGATAAAGGGACCCACTCTTCCCGCACCCCAAACTGTTCTAACCCAGTCTTCCTGCTAGTCCCACCAGTCCCTACAAACCTCTCTGGCTCGGCCTAAAATCCAGGCCCCACAACAGCCCTAAATATGATTCCTAAAGCCATTAGCCGATCCTCCTAAATTGAATTGCTTCTTCTAGGAAAAACTGGCGCCGTGACATACTGTCTTGCCATGTTGAGAAATCCACAGGCTCGAGAGGTTACGACAACTCAAACAAATTCCAAATAGTGTCCGTAATGTCCACAGAAACATGTCAAACATTTTTTTTATAATCAATCCTCGGGTTTTTAAAATATATCATCGATAATGTATCAACCGGCACAGTCTCTTTTTCAGGAGAGGGAGTCAATGGCTGCAAAACTCATGCGAACACCCAGATATCCACCGACGCGATGTTATCTTTCTCGCTCATTTTTCAAAATAAAAGCCTGGGGCTATGTCTGAAGACTTTGAGGAAGCGATAGGAAAAGGAATCTGGTTGATATCCCTTTTAAATGGAGCGAAGGCAGGCTATGGAACATGGAGCTTTCAAAATAGAAGCCACTTCCTGGTTTGATTTTCCTCATGTTTTGCCTGCAATATGAGTTCTGTTATACTCGCAGACAATATTTTGACAGTTTTGGGCGCAATTTCCAAACGCCTGAAGGTACCACGTTCATCTGTACACACAATAGTACGGAAGTATAAACACCATAGGACCGCTCAGGAAGGAGACGTGTTCGGTCTCCAAGAGATGAATGTACTTTGGTGTCAAAGTGCAAATCATTCTCAGAACAACAGCAAGGACCTTGTGGAGATGCTGTCAGAAACAGGTACAAAAGTATCTATATTCACAGTAGAACGAGTCCTGTAATGACAACCTGAAAGGCTACTCTGCAAGGAGAAGCCACTGCTCCAAAACTGCCATAAAGCCAGACAACAGTTTGCAACTGCATATGGGGACAAAGATTGTAGTTTTTTGAGAAATGTTCTCTGGTCTGATGAAAAACAAATGGAGTTGTTTGGCCATAATGACCATCGTTATGTTTGGAGGAAAAAGGGGGATGCTTGCAAGCCGAAGAACACCATCCCAACTGTGAAGCACGGGGGTGGCAGCATCAGGTTGTGGGGGTGCTTTGCTGCAGGAGGGTCTGGTGCACTGCATAAAATAGATGGCATCATAAGAGAGGGAAATTGTGGATATATTAAAGCAACATCTCAAGTAGAGGTCGGCAGATTTTATTTATTTTAAAATTAGGGCTGATTTCAAGTTTTCATAACAATCGGAAAACGGTATTTGTGGGCGCCGATTTACTATTTAAAAAACATATTTTTTTTTATACCTTATTTAACTAGGCAAGTCAGTTAAGAACAAATTCTTATTTTCAATGACTGCCTAGGAAATGTGGGTTAACTGCCTTGTTCAGGGGCACAACGACAGATTTTTACCTTTTCAGCTCAGGGGTTCCAATCTTGCAACCGCGCAGTTAACTAGTCCAATGCTCTAACCATTGCACTCCACGAGTAGCATTAAACTTATCTTTAAAAAAAACAATCAATCATAATCACTAGTTATAACTAATCCAGTTTAGCAGGCAATATTAACCAGGTGAAATTGTCATTTCTCTTGCGTTCATTGTACACAGTCAGGATATATGCAACAGTTTGGGCTGCCTGGCTCATTGCGAACTAGTTTGCCCGAATTTTACGTAATTATAACGTACATTGAAGGTTGTGCAATGTAACAAGAATATTTAGACTTAGGGATGCCACCTGTTAGATAAAATACTGAACGGTTCCGTATTTCACTGAAATAATAAACGTTTTTGTTTTCGAAATGATAGTTTCCGGATTCAATCATATTAATGACCAAAGGCTCGTATTTCTGTGTTATAATTAAGTCTGATTTGATAGAGCAGTCTGACTGAGCAGCAGCAGGCCCGTAAGCATTCATTCAAACAGCACTTTTGTGCGTTTTTGCCAGCAGCTCTTCGCCAGCACAGCGCTGTTTATGACTTCAAGCCTATCAGCCTATTGGCTGGTGTAACCAATGTGAAATGGATAGCTAGTTAGCTGGGTGTGCGCTAATAAAACGTCACTCGCTTTTAGATTTGGAGTAGTTATTCCCCTTGTGCTGCAAGGGCCGCGGCTTTTGTGGCGCGATGGGTAATGATGCTTCGAGTGTGGCTGTCGCTGTGTTCCTGGTTCGAGCCCAGGTAGTGGCGTGGAGGGGGACGGAAGCTATACTATTACACTGGCAATACTATAGTGCCTATGAGAACATCCAATAGTCAAAGGTATATGAAATACAAATGGTATAGAGAAATAGTCCAATAAATACTATAACTACAACCTAAAACTTCTTACCTTGGAATATTGAAGTCTCGTGTTAAAAGGAACCACCAACTTTCATATGTTCTGAGTAAGGAACTTAAATGTTAGCTTTCTTACATGGCACATATTACTTTCTTCTCCAACACTTTGTTTTTGCATTATTTAAACCAATATTATATATATTAATTTAAAATAAGTGTTAATTCAGTATTGTAATTATTTTATATTTGTAATAATGACAATCGGACGATTTTAATCTGTATCGGCATTTTTGGTCCCCCAATAATCGGTATCAACGTCAAAACCATAATCGGTCGACCTCTAATCAAGACATCAGTCAGGAATTTAAAGCTTCGTTGCAAATGGGTCTTCCAAATTAACAAGTATCCCAAGCATACTTCCAAAGTTGTGGCAAAATGGCTTAAGGACAACAAAGGCAAGGTATTGGAGTGGCCATCACAAACCCTTGACCTCAATCCTATAGAACATGTGTGGGCAGAAAAGAAAAGCACGTGTGATGAAATAAATAAAAGCTGAAATAATTCTCTACTATTGACATTTCACGTTCTTAAAATAGTGGTGATCCTAACTGACCTAAAACAGGGAATTGTTACTTTGTCAGGATTTGTGCGGCTGAGTTTAAATGAACTTGGCTAAGGTGTATGTAGACTTCCGACTTCAACTGTGTGTATGTTCACCTTAGGTTTAACCGGTACCTGCATACATTGCATACCCATCGGTTGTGTGTCACAGCGCTATAGGTATTGGTGGACTGCACCGCCTATAACACCTATGCAAGCTGACGTGGGTAGACTGAGTGGCAGCACTGCCTTTGGTACCGAGACCCGTCAAATGGTGGGACATGCCTCAAAGACACCCGTACACAGCAATGTTACCCCCCCCCCCCCCTGTTTTCTTGGGCATGCCATTGTTGCGCTTAGTCCGAGCACGGCAATGCCAGGGCTAAATTAAATTTGAGTTCTCCCTTGTGAATAGGATGAGTCACCGTGTGGTCTGAGGAGCACTGCTCGACCACTTGTTCCGTTCATCCCTCTGTATCCGAGTGTTTCTGGGGAAAACTAAACCAATGGTAGTAAACAGAACAGCACATGGCCTTAGTCACTTGCTGACGTCAAACAAAAGCAGAAATATTAAAATATCCTGAAGCCTAAAGTGTAGCCAGCTATTTTTTTTTTTTATGACCACCACCGCAGTTTCCCAGTCAGTAGATATTCATTGTTTTGCCGAACCAATAATCTTTTCATAGAGAAACAGTGGGTATTTTAGCCTTGCTTTTAGCTTAGCAGCTAAAAAGAAGAGGGGAAAGCTGGGTTGCCTTCTGTGATGCGAGGTCCTGGAAAAAGGGGGCCTACTTTCTCCTAGGTCTGACGAGCAATCCCACTCCTGTCTAAACGATCAGTCAGCATTCAGACATCCCAGCTGTTCTTAGGTACAGAATAATAAAAACAGACCTTCGCTGTTCTGAGGTTACTGTAATGATTATTAGCTGAGGGGAATTTTCTTCCTCACGTTTGAGTGATTTGCCGCAGGATGCATACTTACTGTGTCTCAAATGGCAACCCATTCCCTTCATAGTGCACTACTTTTGACCAGAGCCCATCAGGCTCTAGTCAAAAGTAGTGCACTGTAGAGGGAATAGGGTGCCACTTGTAGAGTGCGCCGAGCTCCCAAGACAATGGTTCTGCTTTCCAAGTCCACATTGAGCTCTTGGCATGACACAGCTGCCACTGAAGATTTATCTTTATAATCCTTACCTCTCCTCAATCTTCTTATCCCCCCCCTTTCCCCCCCCCCATTTTCACATCCTCTTTCCCGGTTTCCACTTCTGTCCCTTTTTGTCCTCTGCCACTCCTTCCCTTCCCCTCTTTCCATGCCTTCTGTCTGCCACTTCCCTCATGCATGCCCTCCCTTCATCTGTCTCGTTACATCTTTCTCTCAGCCATTTTCTTCCTCTCGAACACTCAGCCCCAATACCAAGTAATTAGATTGTCTTGGTCCCTTGCTGCAGTGCAGCATGTCAATTTCACCGAAATAACTTGTCCTGCCAAGACGACCGTGTTATAATTCCCTTTGCATGGAATGTGCACGCTGAGGTGTGAGCTCTCTAGAGTATGTGTGTTTGCACACACAGATGTTTGCTGATGTCATCAGCACGGCACCTTCGAAGCCTGGCATCCCATCACTCGTGGAGGCGACTGCAGGTTGTGACCGGAGGGGAGTGATTGTCCATCAAATTCAGTTTTGCTCCCTTGCAGCCTGGGATGGGCTGCAGAAACCCTCACACTAATTTCTTCCTCTGACCTCCAAATGGAGTCACTTCACTCCCTTGTTCCTTTACTCACCACATTTTTGTCTCCCTTCCACACCCCTGAAGATCCCCAATGCGTTGTGTGTAGTGTAAGGGATTGGGTGTCTTTCTAGGCTGAGGTAAGCCTAGCCCCCACCTGCCTGAGACTGCCTGCCGAGTGTATGAAATGGGACACCCTGTTAGACGTAGGCTGTTGCGCAACTGGTCTGGAAAACGGGTCAAACTGGAAAGGGTTCTTTTTTTTTTGAAGGAGCCGTTGGCCACCTATAGGTCTTCTGGCTGTGTTGCCTAAGCATGCTTTGGCTGTGCATAAAGTTGAATGACTAGGCTAGATTCCATCCAACATTAGTTGACGGATTGTTAGTCCATTGTGCCGTCTTCATATTCAGTAATGTTCTTCTGTGCTGCCAACTTAATTCTATGATGTTTGAGGTCTGTTTTTTTATTATTCTGTATTCAAATAGGCCTCATCTCTTCCCCACCACCACTAGAATGTGCTGTCTGGCGTGACTGTCCCTAACTTTACTGTAGTCTACCTCGACT
The DNA here is from genome assembly GCF_036934945.1 of Oncorhynchus masou masou. NCBI lineage: Eukaryota > Metazoa > Chordata > Actinopteri > Salmoniformes > Salmonidae > Oncorhynchus > Oncorhynchus masou. The sequence continues at coordinate 42,049,783 of NC_088243.1, forward strand.
GTTGTGGGTTTACAAATAATTGTATTAGGCCTCAGTCTCCGCAGCTGCAACGGAACCTGTTGGCACAGTAACAGCTGTTTTGAACCCCCTTCTCCCAGTCTTAATTTGCAGGTTATTACTGGGGATTCTGAAGCAAAATGACTCCAATTGAGCGTCTCAAATGACTTCCCAGTGTTTGTTGATAAATCGGTGCTTTAAAAAAAAACAATTGCTGTGGGCTCTTATTAACCCGTTTAGAAAGTGGAAGGTGTTTATTTACTCCCAGTTTCCTCAGATTATTTTGTCACTTTCGTGTTAGTCAGTTCATGTATATTTTTGGTAGGATTTCTTATTATCCCTCATTTGGAAGTCATTGAAGATTTTAGACCGCTGCCACCAAATGTAAGATTACATCTGAAAAAATGAAACACTTAAATTGCGTTGCGGATGGTTAGGGTCTGTTTTGATTTTCCTAACCTATTTGTGGAGATGACACCTCCCCTCCCTGTAACAACAGTGACTTTACAGTAAGCAACCGTGTCGTGAAAAGTAGTCTAAAATGTTTATTTTTTATAAACGTGTCACAATTGATCTGCCTCAATAGAAAACCGCTCCCGTTCAGCATAAATCATTCTGTGGGCTAGAGGGAAAGGCTCTGAGTGAGCCTGAGTGAAATAATGCAAAATAGAGTACCAGTGTCATATCTAGTTAATTTCTGGGTGCAGAGCTGATTTATTTATTTTTTTACACCTCAGCGATCGCCGCTGCTAGGGACATTAGAGGCCACTGTGGACACATTCTTTTGGCAGGTGGGCAAGAAGCCTGCAGCAACACCCACCCGTGTGTCATTGGGTGAGCGCTGTGACAAGTAGGCGTCCTTTTTTACCCAGAGTGATGAGGGTAAAAGGAAATGCGTTCTTCTGGCGTACCACTCTCCCCGTCAGCCATAATGATCAGTCGAGGTCCCACTGCCATTTCGGCTCCGTTGTCTTCTCTACAACCCAGCAGGGGCTAGTGGGATTGTATTACGCTCACCCCGATTTTTGACCGGTGGGTATTTTTTTTGTTCATAAAATGTGTAACGTCTTAGCTGTAGTATAGGGTCTGAAGGCGACCTTTTCACTTAGACGTTTATTTGAGTCTTAGCCACCGTGTGTGTGAAGGTGATTTCATCAGAGGTAAAGAAGGGAGCGTGTTGTAGACGGTCTAGTGCACTGACCCTGGGCCGGGTCCCTCCACAGAGAACGTAATTAAGCAGGCCCTGTGGGAAACATGTCATTAGACATGGCCACACACCACATTAATGGAGATGGGCTGTTTTTTTTCTGATGAGGATGGAAATGATTGAGGATTTCTGTACTCTACCTAAAATCTTATGATCTGTCACAGCCCAAACATGATTTAAGTCTGGCTGGAGTGGATTAGTGTTTGTTGATCAGAGAAGGCCTGATGAAAAGAGGGAAGAGTCAAAGGATGTTGCGATGAATGTGGATCCAGATCTGTGTATGCATTTTCCCTGTGGTGTAGACTAGTGAGAATGAAGTGTAAAACAAGCAGGTTCTTCATGAGGGATCAAACATCAGTAATTGACCTGTGGCGGGTGGATTAAACATCCGAACCGCGACTGCTGTCGGAAGGCGATCAGCAAGCAGCACACTCATTCACTTACCCTTGGCCGGCACGTGTGTGTGTGTGTGTGTGTGCGCGCACACTTGGCCTTATATGTTCCATTCACACCCAGCCTGTCTAACAATCTACATACAGAAATCATGCTAGTGCAATATGCTTGTACAGTGTAATATTGCATTGACTGTCAGTGGTTTTTGTCTTCTGGAAAAAGTTTGAAATCCATTCAGGGACATCCCAGAGGTGTTTTTTTTTTTTTTTTTTTCTGATCCTGTTTAGCTCCGCAAGCAGTCTGTGAATTTAGTGTAACCCCAATTAAAGGAACGGACTAAACTTATTTGAATATGTGATTTGCTGACGGCGATTGGGCTGTATCGTCTGAACAGTATATGCTCTGCTCTGTGACTTGATGCGCGTGTGATCAGCCTCGTCTGGGGTTCGTGATTGACTTGTGCTGATTAACTCGATGCTCTGATGAACAGTTATTGAGATTTTTCTGCCTCTTTGCATATTTCCCCCCCAAACAAATGTATCAAAGGCAAGCTGATTAGGTGCTAAATGTGTGCTTTGATGTGAGAATTTCACAAGTCGAGTACCTGGTCACATTTTCCCTCTTGCTTGCTTCTCCAGCCATCCTCCCTCCAGACTAAGGGTACAATCTTATTCTGAGAATTAATCTCGGACCACTGCAACTGCTATCCCAGTACAATTACCCATCCCATCCTAGTCCCCCTTGCCCAGGGTTGTGTTCATTTAAAGCATGTGGTAGCAAAACTTTCTACAACCAATCAGTCATTGGACAAGTTCAGATAACTTTCCAAAAGCAGTGAGAACTTTCTATTTTTGTGCCCTACTGAACATGACCCAGGTAGAGCAGAGGGGGCTAATTTGTTAGCCCTGGTGGCACCAGTCCCGTGTGAGACATGCCCTGGGTCTGGGTTGGAGAACGAGAACCCTCCAGATGTTCCCAGGCACTGCTATTTGACGGAGGTTAATTAGTAATGGGCAGGGGCAGCGCAGTGCTCCAATCGCTTGTTCTCCCCATCTCCTGTCTGTCTGATTGGGGGGTGGCACAGAGCATAGCAAAGGTGAGAAACGGATTAATTGAACGATACGCCAGCTAGTCTTCAGCCACTGATGAATTAATGATAAACCCCAAATGTCACCTGGGAGACAGCATGTACAGTAGTAAGAGTATTGATTTATTCTAGTGAGGGATTTGGGGGGGGGGGGAGACAGAAATGCAAAGGGAGGTCTGGATGTGATTGCAGCACAGGGAAGAAAGGTCTGAGTTGCAGACGCTGTCAGAACAGCAGGTGGGAGTGGACTTTGTTGGGGTTGAGTAGAGGTGAAAGTATACAGCCCTGTCTGTGGTGTGCTGCCATATATGTGCAGCAAACAGTGTGTGTACCTGCACGACCTCTGCTTGGTAGGGCTCCTATGTACAAGGAGTGTTATTAGGAGAGCAGCGGGGGGGGGTGTATCCTCTGTGGTTTGAAGGTCACTTCTGCTCTGAGTTTGCCAGTCATGCCGCTGAGAGACATGTCTACAGTGCATGGGGAGAGGTTGCAGTCATGTTCTGCAATGTAAATGTGTTCCAACAGACCATACTCATCTCCCCTGGTAAAAAGAACCGGGCAATATGGATATGTGGCACAATAACCCAGGGTGTCGCAACTCTGTGCGGCGCCTTAGGTAGGCATTCTTGTTGCACTCACTGTATAAAAAGCGTCGCTCATTTACACAATTGGCCTAAGATAATTATTTGTTCTCATCCTTGCTAACCCCCCCCCCCCCAAATAAACTCAGTGAGTCACATCGCCACTAACAAGTAAAAAAATAAAATGATAATTTTAAACTTCCTTATCCAGAGCTGCGGTTGAGGCTGGCAAATATTTTTTACATTGTATACGTCCATAAATTGGTAACCCGCCTGCTCCCTGCTTTGGGGCCCGGGGGAGCCAGACAACTGAAGAGCGGGGCGTAGGCAAGGAGTTTCTCTCCTCGCCCCCGGTCACCCCCTCCGCCTGCCGAGTGCCGATAAGGTGGGGTAAACAAAGCCCCTTTTAATGTCACTCTAAGCCCCTGTCCTGGGAGGCCCTCGTAAGTGGGGGCCCAGGCAGGGGCCTTGTGAGTGTTGATTCGCAGGGGCTGGAGGAGACTGAGATGAAAGTCAGGGAGAGAAACTGGTGGCGAAAGGTCCCAGTGTCTCTAATCTCCTAATGCCTTAAATTAGGGAAGGGAATTGGCTGCTCTGAGAACGGCCTCCGCAGAGAGCCAGCGGAGTTCTTGTTGAGTTTGCAAAATAAATAGATTGCTTATGCATGCATTTCATTCAACAGATACAAAAAAGAGATGAGGAGGTGGCGGGATGGAGGTTCATAGCCTGCATTTGCAATTTGTACAGTCACTGCTGGAAATCAAATCGGTTTCTCTCCAGTGATTGACAGAATTGATGGATGCTGATCATATGGTTGGTTAGTCAGCCTGGCTGTTGGAGCTGCTCATATTAACTTGTTAACGGTACAGGTTCCCCAGCGGGAACCACGCCCCCGCTCAACTCAAACGGTGGTGCACAGAATGCAAAAATATTCTTAGAAATATTTAACCTCCACACATTAACAAGTCCAATAGCTCAAATGAAAGAAACACCTTGTTCATCTACCCAGCGTGTCAGATTTCCAAAATGCTTTACGGCGAAAACAGCACACATTTATGTCAAACCACCACAGACAGACGATATGCAGCCATTTTGTCAAACAAAAGATGCAATCACAAACGCAGGATAAAAAAATAATAATTCACCAACCTTTTGAAAATCTTCATCAGATGACAGTAATAGGACATGTTACACAGTACATTTGTTTTTTTTCTCAATAATATGCTATTTATATCCATAAATCTCAGTTTACATTGAGGCCATGTTCAGAAAATGCTCAAATGTCAGGAGAAATTATAGACAACTGAAATACACATCATAAACTTTGACTAAATATACATGTTCTACATATAGTTAGAAAGATACACTGCTTCTTAATGCAACCGCTGTGTCACATTTATTTTTAACGTTACGGAATTAGTTCACTATGCAATAATCTGAGACGGCGTCCAGACTTTAGCAATATTTCTGCGCTATGTTGGAGTCAACAGAAATGCAAAAGTACAACATACATATTCCCTTACCTTTTGGTCTTCGATCAGAATGTAGTGGAAGGAGTCATACTTACCCAATACATCGTTTCAGTTCGGGTGTCCATATAGTAGCATATGCTACCACTTTCAGCTCAAATGCACCAAAAATGACTTCTGGTCCAGAACAGTTGCGCATCAACTTTAAAATTACATATTATATGTCGACTTGACTGGTCAAACTAAGTGCAGAATCAAGCTTTAGGATGTTATAAACGTACAAAACGATTGTCTGGTTGTAATGCCAATCGTACTTCATCTCAGGCAAGCTGGAACAGGAAGGTCTGTGTCCAATTCGCGCCCTAATGCACATGTATTTTCTCGCGACACCCACTCTTTTTCGTCTCAAAGGGTCAAAGTTCGTGGGATTTGCACAATTAAACGCTCTACTGAATGAGGGCATCTAGTGGAAGACAAAGGTTTTCCAGATTCATAGCTGGTTGGGAAGGGTGGGGGCGATGACGTCAAAGTTGCCCCAACTTTCTGGATGCCAAAACTAGTTTGGGAGATTGCCTGCCCTGTGAGTTCTGCTATACTTACAGACATAATTCAAACGGTTTTAGAAGCTTTAGAGTTTTCTATCCAATAATTATTATATGCATATATTAGCAATTTTGGACAGATTTTTTTTCAGTTTACTATGGGCACGCAATTTATCCAAAGGGGGCAGTAATTATGCCTAGCCTTAACAGGTTTTAACTAGATGGACGTTGTCTTGTTATAGTACCGCCCTGTGGCCATAGCTACCAGTTGTCAGCCATGTTTGATTGTTGAAAGGGATGACGTGACACCTGCACACATACTAACTTGTTTAGCCAAACGTTCCTTACATGCCACCAAACCTTCACCAGAGTTAAGTGCCCCTTTCTCATAATTCAAGCGGACAGGGGGATGAAGCTGGTAGCGTGACCTTTAGCCAACATGACCCCCCCCCCTCCCCCACATACATGCTCACTCGCATGTGTCTTTTGGTTTAGAATGGACAGATTTCCTGGCACAGCCTCTGACTCATTTTAGAACACAACCGCTTTATTTTAGAAGGGAAGGGCGGTTAGTGACTTCCTGGCAGGTCTTGGAACTGTAACCGCCTCTCTGATAGGTCACACATTTAGCTTTTTGTATTTTATACATTCCAATGGCTTATGAGGGTGGTTACCTCAGTTGGTAGAGCGTGGCACTTGCAATGGGTTCGATTCCCACGGGGGACCAATATAAAGATGTATGCATTCATTATTGTAAGTCGCTCTGGATAAGTCTGCAAAATGACGACATTTTTAAATGTTACCACCTGAGGGGAAAATGTCAAATCTTTGCTGCAGCATAGAATCTGTTCCACGATGAGCAATAAGGGGTGATTTAAAAAGAGGGTTGTTTACAATGCCATATGGGGACAATTCTTGCACATGTGGACTTTTGATATCAAGTCCCCTGTTTGTCAAAGCACTGCTTTTTCCTCGCTGCTGTTGAATTATGTGCTGCGTATCGTATTTCTGTCCTAGACGTTTGTGGCCCTGTGTTTATGTGCAGTGCTGAATTTACCTGGAGTGGAGGGTGCGTTAACAGCTTGGCCAGACGCCTGCTCCCTCCTTTCTCGGTCACAACGGTTGCCATCACCAAACATGGCTGCTGCTGGGGGGATACTGAAAAGACCCCATCCCTCAAGAATAGATCTGTCCCCCAACCCCCTCCACAACCCTATGTCCTTGAACCACTTATCATGCATGTCAAAGGGGTGTCTATTTTATTTTTTAAAGCCATTAGATAAACTGGCTCAACTTTGGCTGGGACCTGCCCTGCCCCTTGTGGTAATTTCTGTCTTGTCCCAGTATTCAAAGTGAGCAATTCCGCCACTTTCCAGCAAGCCCCTGCTCTGTCATGTAGAATCAGCATCAACATATTCATAGCAAGGGAGAATTCACTTCTATCTTGAGAGCAGTTGCAGAGCGATCCATGGCAAAAAGGATATTTCCTATCAGTATAGGAACTCCTTTCATAACCGACTCTCCTCACATGGGGATTAGAGCTGCTCGTGTGGGTTTCTCTGGCTATGTCTTCAAATAAACATATAGCAGAGTAATTGGCCAGTAATTTATAGTATACCACGCAAGCATTATTTGTGTCACTGGCTGGGGTTTGATAAACACAGAGCTCGTCTGACCTTAAATATCCATAGCCATGCTGACAGGCGGTGTGAATTATCATGCAGTGTGCACTGTCAAAGACATTAGCTCTAGTTATTTTCTTATCTTATGACAGAGTAAGCTTGGGCGCACTAGCTAGCTTTTAAAGGTTATGCTTCACCCAGGGACCTTGGTCCTGTCGCCTCTTGTCTATGAGCGTGTGCTCCTGATGCTAGACTGATGGCGGAAGGCCGTTGGTGGTCGACCGTGGGTCGAGGCTGTGCCTGGGTGCTAGTCCTCTTGTCGCCTTCTGCTTCCCGCGTGATGCAGACCGACATTTCGCTCCTCCGCTGCCTAAAGGGGCAGGGGGATCGGAACACAGCCAGAGTCTATCGCTATATTCTTTACTGGGTGACTAGAGGGAGCAGGAGAACCGGTGCCCTGCCGTCACCACCCCCACCAGTCTAGTGACTAGAGTTGACAAACAGACTTTGGCCTAGCCTGCCCGCTTGTCTTCGTCAGCTCCACAGTAACGTAATCCACAGGGAAGCAAAGGGTCTGGTAAGGAAAGGTTGGGCCTTTGTTAGTAAGCAACTCCTAGAATGACTACAACATGTCTCTCGTATGTGCACAATGCTGGCCTTGTGGACTTCATTTGATTTTAGGAATTAGTAAGCATGGATTTCATACCTAATAAAATTGTGCCAACCATAACTTAGTGCTGATAGGACCATTGAACAGATCTAGGACTTTTGTTTGATAAATGCCCCTATGAATAGAGTTATGGATCTCATACCCGTCACTTTCTCAGCTTAGCACTGCATGTGGTAAACATGCCCAGTTTGTTTACCTTTTCAACTGTCTTGCCTGCTCTACCCATTCTGTTTTTGTTTCGGCAAAAAATTGTTGTGGATTATTTTTGACATTGTTCCTTTATCCTAGTGGAAACCAGTTTCAAGTGGAGAGGATTACGTCTGTAAATACGCTCCCTTTGGTACAAAGCCGCAAAGCCACTCACGAGTGAAAGGGCCTCGATAAGAAAATTGTCGAGCAGAGCCTTCACCCCCCCCCCCTAATTCCCTGAAAGTAGTTTCATTTCTATTTTCCCCTCAAATAATTCATTTTCAGCCTGCTTTCTGGCGAGCCCAGTGTGGTTCCGTAATATTTGCGAGGCAGCAGGGCGCACCATCGGGAACGTAAGACTTGTACCTGTGCTCTTGAATTTATTCAGTTTTTATATTAGGCCAGGAAAAGAAGGGGCCCCTTATGGTCACACTGTTTACTTGTTGTCTGGAAACTGCTGTCATGGTAGCAATGAACTGATATCACATGTTGAGTGCTCTGGAAGAGCAGAGCAAAAGAGATTGACTGAAGCTTATTAAATGAAGGTTTGAACAATTCTGTCTGCGTTTCCAACTCGAAAGTAGATGACCCTTGGCCATAAACCCTCAGCCCATGAATGACGTTTTACATAGTCACATCCTTGCCCGAGCGAGGGGGAGTGATCGGAGAGGAAACGTCCTTGGTGGAAATCTTGAATCTGAGCTTAAAAACAACCAACCAAAAGCTATTAATGTACCTAGTAAGCTAAAGTATCTAGCTAGCACTCCTGTCAGTTAGCTTGATAGTTTGGTGATTTATTGCAAAAAATGTTTATGAACCTAGCAATGTTGTATAGGCTCTTCACTACGAGACTAAGCCAATTTGCCAATGCTAAAATCTGTAGATTTTAATTTTTTGTTTAGGAAGCTAGCTTCATACTTTTCTGACATGCTGAAAATGCAGCCCTGTGTTTGACATGTCACTACAGTTTGCATTGAATTGTGGGTCATATCTGCCCCGCAAGTGACAAGTTGTTCGCTCCTTTAAGCGTAATTGTGGGCTGAGGGGGGCAACATTGGTGAATTGAACCTCCACTTAAGATGCCAAGAAAACTGCACCGTTTTCGACAGGGATTCCCCCAAGGGAAAGTGGATAGTGCAAGGGCTGAGGGGGTAAAACATTTTTACTCTGCGGCCTATGAGTCCTAAGTATCACATGATTTCAGATAAGTAGGCTGTCACATGACACATGATTTATAGTGCGCAAGTGATTATCTACACTGCAGTCTAAATGTGAAATACTCTTTGTACCTGTAACGTTTTTTCTTCCCCCTCTCTGCAGTACAACTTTGTGGGCAGAATCCTGGGGCCTCGCGGACTCACCGCCAAACAACTGGAAGCAGAAACTGGATGCAAAATCATGGTGCGAGGAAAGAGCTCCATGAGAGACAGAAAGAAGGTGAGCTCTCATTGGTTTATTTGCTCCCCCCCTTTCCCCACTTAACTTTTTTTTTTGCAAGAACAGACTCGGATTTAAGACTCACTTCCAACCGGCTTGTTGTAGAACAGCGATTTTGATTAGTTACTCAACGCGTGCGGTGGTTAGCCATGCCCCCCCAGTAATTTTAAGCTATAGCCCTCAAGCTAACGATACAGCCTACATAAAGCGTAAAAGATACTTGACTCTAGGTTATGGAAAGGCTTCTCGATTGAAAGTGCCCTCTAAAGTGACGAGGGTAGGCCCGGGCAAAGTGCTGGGTCTATTCTGGGCTTGGCCATGGTGTGGTTCAGAGCTGTTTGGATTTCTGAAAGGGCACCAACGTCATGTGTCCTCTTCTCAAAAACCAGGTTTGCCCAACTGATTTTATTTACCCACCTCCCGCAAGTTTTCTGACAAACAAAATCATATTTTTTAATTTGTTGGACTTAAGACTGTAAAAACACCAGTAAATTGGCTTTGTTGTGGAAATCTGTTCTAAAGTATTCCTGCGCACAAGAGGTGACCGTAAACAAATGTAAGCAAGGTTTAAAAATATTTGTCAAATATATCTGTTTTGTTTCTGCCCCCTGATCATCCACTTGCGAATTTGGCCCTCGCCTGAATATAGTTGATCTGCTATATCATGGCTATATGGCGGCAACCCAACTAGAGGGGTCAAACACAACGTTAGACTGATCTCACGGTTACTACTTAGTTTTGATATAACCACTGTGGAATTCTTCACTTTTCATACGTGACTTGACTTAGCTACCTCCTTATAGTCTGAGACTTTTCTGAGATATTTTGAAAGCAAATACCAAACATTTCTATGACACCTTTCACAACATTGACAATGCAACAGCACATTATTTTGTAGCCAGATGTGTTCTTTTGGCTGGTTTGGTTCCTTTCCCCCCGCTCTTCATCTGCCACCTCAGTGTAGTTAATTTGTTAGGCAGCAGTGCTACATTACATGCATTTGCATAAGTAAGGTGGGAGAAGTGTCCTTTATCCCCTCCACAAAGGAACCCCCCCCCCTTGCCTGCCTCGGGGCTCTGCCGCTTCGCTAGAAGAGGGGCAGCAGCAGAAAGCAACAAAGGGAGAATGCACAAGGATTCCCACTGGAGCCTCACTCCTAGAAGCTCCAGTTTACAGCTCTAGGGGTGGTTAACTTGCATCTTTCTTTAACACCCCCCTCATTCTTGGCTTGTTTTCCATTTATTTTAATCTCCCTTGGCGTCTGTTCATTATCACAGCGCTGGTTAGTTTTTGTGTGCTAATTCTGATCTTTTTTCAGAATTCGATTTGTGCATTAGAGGTTTTACACGCAAATGCCAACGCACACCTCATTTAGATGACTGCTCCTCGCAGCTCATCTGATTACTTTTATAATCTTAAGCTACCATGGGTCATCAAACCTTATCTCACTTCATTTGTCTTTCTATGGCCCTGAGACCTGTGATGCTCGCTGCAATTACAGGCCTATAAACGACCAGCAGTTTTAACTGCCTCTAATAAATATGTTTCTGGAAAAGACAAGGGTGATGCTTTTAAGAGTGTAATATAAAATGGAGTAACAAAATATTAATATAGATTATACCTCGTAAGTTTGATTTTATTTCTGTCCCCCAGAAATGGACAATTTCAGAGGTAAAAATTGACTGGGGCTCACACGGGTGGGGATGGGGTAGTAGGTATGTGAGGCAGAGAAGGCAACACTTCCCCTTGGTTTAACTATATGAATGTGTTTTCAATCAACTTACCTGATAATAAGTGTTTAAATTAATTAGACCATCTCCATCTCTTGTCACCCCTAGCACTACCACTAACAGTACCACACGGGAGAGCATTCTTCCCTCATAACCAAGGACACCTTCCCTCTGTCAGCCAGCTGTAGTATCCCCTCCCTGAACTGCCCTGTGTTCTCCCAAACTTCCCTGGAAACAGAGGCAGCAGGGGATAATGCAGTCTGTTTATTCAGGAGCCATTACCTCTGCCATTTTCAGCTCTCAATAATTCAGTTTGCAGCTTCCTCCAGGGGCAGGCCCAGCCCACCAGTGGCTGGAGCAATGGGGGGCAGTATGTGACAGAGCTGTGTGTGTGTGTGTGTGTGTGTTAATGTGAAAGAAATTGAGCCATGGATGCAGGAGACTGGAGCCCCAGAGATGCCGCTGGGCTGTTTGAGGTGGCAGGTTGTCGCTGGGGCTTATTCAAGAAACTCCGGTTCTGGTGGATGCCTATGCACATAGGTCAACATCTATTTAAAGTTGTTCAAATGACAACCACTACAATACCACATAAATACCACTAAAGTCAATTAGACATGTGCACCAACTATCCAAAATTCTGAGCTCCATGCATATTGACTTCCACTCTGTTCGGTCCAAACACACAGGCCTCTGATGTTAGAAATTGTACAGATTGGGTAATTGTGCACTTGATAGCTCAAACCTTTTAAAAAGGCAATGCAAAGTTTATCGCCCATTCACAATAATGAGACGCCTCTGTCAGCCGTCTTAAGTCACAACCCTGTCGTCCCCCCCCCCACCTCCATGTCTCTGAGCCTTGATGTGGCAGTGCAGACAGGGGAGACACAGGATAATAACCTGTCCCTCGGGCGACGCTCTGTCCTCTGATCAAACAAGGCCTAAATCACGGGGGACCTCTGCAAACACAGTGAAAAAAAGATCTTATGCGCCGGAGACATCAACCACTGGAGACAATGTGTTCACGCTACTATGATCACAACCCAACTCCTGAAGAACTGTGCCTTTTTTGAAGGTGGTTGTGAAAATACCAACTTTGTGTTCAAAATAAAATTTCAGGTGTTTCGTTTGTAATTGCCTTTAACCATGTCTTCAGATGCGGCTCACTGCAATGGCCTTTTTGTAGGAGGTGTTGCAATTCTCAGCAGAATGCTATTGAGTTCGAAGTTGGGAAAAACGTCAGTGCAATGCCCAGAATTTCATTGGCAGAATTTCAACGCCTGGGTTGGCAATTGATATGATTGGACATTTGGCACTGCAAGCACACTTGGATTGTTGTACAGACTTTGAGGTGACTCTTCCCAGATACATCTTGATTCAACCAATGCTTGCTCATGCTTTATGAAGCTTGTATGAGAGCTTTTAGACTGCAGTTCCTTCTAGTGCTTTAGGAACTGTGGAGAAATGTCCATCTTGGAAAAGATGGAGGTGGAATTCAAAGTACTTGGACATGGCAAAAGCAGTTGGGACTGTGATATAATTTATAAGTGCTTCAACTTAGTTCCCCTTTTGACAGGTATTTAAGAGGGCTCCTTAAACCTGTTAGGGCGCATGAACCGCTAGCGGGACACCTCAAATCAAATTTTATTTGTCACATACACATGGTTAGCAGATGTTAATGCGAGTGTAGCGAAATGCTTGTGCTTCTAGTTCCGACAATGCAGTAATAACCAACAAGTAATCTCGCTAACAATTCCAAAACTACTGTCTTACACTTGTGTGTATAAGGGGGATAAAGAATATGTACATAAAGATATATGAATGAGTGATGGTACAGAGCAGCATAGGCAAGATACAGTAGATGGTATTGAGTACAGTATATACATATGAGATGAGTATGTAAACAAAGTGGCATAGTTAAAGTGGCTAGTGATACATGTATTACGTAAAGATGCAGCCGATGATATAGAGTACAGTATATACGTATACATATGAGATGAATAATGTAGGGTATGTAAACATTATATTAGGTAGCATTGTTTAAAGTGGCTAGTGATATATTTTACATTTCCCATCAATTCCCATTATTAAAGTGGCTGGAGTTGAGTCAGTGTCAGTGTGTTGGCAGCAGCCACTCAATGTTAGTGGTTGCTGTTTAACAGTCTGATGGCCGTGAGATGGAAGCTGTTTTTCAGTCTCTCGGTCCCAGCTTTGATGCACCTGTACTGACCTCGCCTACGACAACATCCAGTGGAATTGCAGAGCGAAATACAAAATCGTAATCTTCTGGGAATGAGAAGCAGGCAGTTGAATTTGGGCGTGCATTTCATCCGGATGGGAAAATACTGCCCCCTGTCACCAAGAAGTTAAAGAAACTTCTCCTTAATGCAACTGCTTTGTCGGATTTCAAGAAAGCTTTACGGCAAAAGCACACCATGCTATTAATCTGAGTACAGCGCTCAGCCACCAAAACAAGCCATACAGATACCCGCCATGTTGTGGAGTAAACAAAAGTCAGAAATAGCATTATAAATATTCACTTACCTTTGATCTTCATCGGAATGGAATCCCAGTTCCACAAATGTTTTGTTCGATTAAAGTCCATATTTATGTCCAAATACCTACTTTTTGTTTGCGTGTTTCGTTCACCAATCCACATGCACTAAGTCCAGACAAAGTCAAAATAGTTCCAGCACAGTTTGTGGAAACATGTCAAACAATGTATATAATCAAACTTTGGGATGTTTTTATCAAACCTTCAATATTCCAACCGGACAATTCCTTTGTTTAGAAAGGAACGGGAACGGAGCTCACGGCCGCACGCGGTCAACTAAAGGCTTTCAGCTGAGGCATCTACCGTGACTGGTATTGTTCGGCCCCCCCTTCACAATAGAAGCCTGAAACAATGTTCTAAAGACTGTTGACATCTAGTGGAAGCCATATGAAGTGCAATCTGACCCCATTCACACTGTATATTTTATAGGCAATCACTTAAACTACAAACCTCAGATTTCCCACTTCCTGGTTGGATTTTTCTCATGTTTTCACCTGCCATATGATTTATCTTATACTCAGACATTATTCAACCAGTTTTAGAAACTTCAGAGTTTTCTATCCAAATATTTTAATAATATGCATGTCCCAGCTTCTGGGCCCGAGTAACAGGCAGTTTACTCTGGGCACGCTTTTCATCCGGGCGTGATAAATACTGCCCTCTATCCCAAAGAAGTTAACCAGTAAGGATGTAGTACATGAGCAAAGTTCGCTGAGGGGAGAGACGTGAGACGGTCACCAAAACTGCATTAATTTTGTTTCTTTAACAAAGTTCTAGGGTAGTGAATTGAATCAAGCTTCAGCTGTAAGCGAGCATGGAAAAGGTGGCATACAAATCTGGAAGCTACTGGTACCTTCTTACATTTAGTGTTCTAGCCTGTATGGATATTTTGTTTAGCGAGCAGATTCTACATGCCATGTCTCATTATTAGTGTTTTAACACGTTCAGCATGAATGGGGAGTGAACATGATGCAGCCCAGACCCAGGCTCCCCGTGCAGGCTAAGTGAGGCGGGCACGGTCCACTCATGCTATAAAGGGGGACATCGGCTGGGCTGAGACTTGATCTTTGAGACACGCATTCTTGTACCAAGCAGTTTTTCATGCTCGAGTATCGGAAGAAGTTTCAGTATACAGCACAACACTAAATGGTGGTGAAACTTGAAGAAATGTTGGGATTAAATGGGTGAAAATGACCTAGAAGTGAGAGGGATGACAAAATGCAGAAAGTTGGCACTTACTAAGCCTTTATTCATATAAAAAAAGTTTATAGAATTCTCCATGTGGTCTATATTAAATGTCATTTTATTTAACAGACTTTTAAAATTCAGTATTGGTGCACAATTTGTACTTAAAATGTAATATCCCATTTCGTGGAACAACCCAACTCATTTGTTCCAGGCATAGCTAGCCTTACTTTCTTCTGTCTTGCCCCCTGTTTCCAAGTCCCTTTTGGCCCGGTGGCATTTGCGACTGAAGTGCATCCACCCTATGGCTAAGAGGTGCCATCGAGGAGCCCTTGGGGACTGGGCGAGAGAGGGACAGCTGGTTTGAGACAGTCGCTTAGCAGTGAAATGTGCATTCTGGCACAGTGTTGATATAAATAGTAATTGTAGACTCGCCCCGATTTAACTCTAGCACCAGCTGACCACGCGAGCTACCCCTGTCGAGGGCTGTGGAACTTTCCTCTTCCAATATAACAAACAAGAAGGGGCAGGTCGAATTACACTGGACATATGGTCAGCTATTTCTGTGGCCTTTTTTCCATGTGGCGTTTTCAGTGTTGAGAGTATAACCTTGGTCGAGGATTTATTGAGTTCAAGCTTAGCCCCGCTAAGCTTGAGGTTCGGGGCACCACACAAGCAAGTAATTGTTTTTTTCATTCCCTTTTAACATTAATATTTTGGCCAACTCGATTACTTGGCCGTTCTCTCAGCCGGTTTCCGATGTCAGTAAACATAGTCACCTTTCAAGGCCTTCCCAACATGCCCTGCCCCCTCCGTCCCACCACTCTTCCTCCCCCGTTTGTCATGCTGTCACTTTTTCCTCTTGAGGACACTGTGACCTTGTTCAGAGCAAGCCACAGTGGGAGAGTGGCACTCCGCACCGCTCCCAGCCTTCCTTGCTTCCGCCCTTCCTGAGGTGTGACTGTGAATCCCCACGGTACTGGAGCTCTCTCTGGCTGTCTCTCTGTGTAGTGTTCACTTGCTCACCATCTCCTCTCTGCCACAGTCACACACACGCTCCTCAAAATGACCAGTGCTCAGAAATGGGTGATTATGTTTGTGGCAGGTGCAGTTCCACAGGGTGTTCTGAGGAGGTTGTGGCGGTTCAACTGACAGTTAGCTCCTGTCTGTTTCTCCACAAACTCTTCACTCACCTCCACGCTGCCTGCAAAATAGGCCACAAGTAAACAGCCCATTGTGAAATAATTTTGGCCACTGCCTGTTAAAACTATGCCCTTCTTCTCTTGTGAAATTGAAGGACACGAGAGGAATATAAACTTAATTTTCCCACTGTTTGTTTGAGAGACAAAAGATTGTGTGGGAAAGTCATGGCAACGTCTCTCTCGGCAGAGGAGGCGGGCAAGCGGCGGCAAGCCACTCGACTCTGGCTTGGCACGGCGCGCGCCGAGCCCCATCTTAGTAAGTGTCAGGTGGACCTCCTGCAGTGCCTCACAATGCATGGGTAGCAATTAGACACCTCAATTACCATGCCTAGTTCACAAATGAGCAGTGATCGGAGGAGCACCAGGGAAAACGTAACGTGTGTGTTGGAGGGGGGAAACTGACGACACAGCATTAAAACACACTGCCTAATTTAAGCTTTTAGTCAGAGAAAAGCAAAGCTGGAAGCTAGATTTTTCCCTTTTCCTTGTACCGTGACCTAAATGCCTTGGAGATTTGGCGGTGGTGTTTTAATGCTGACATGTGTTGTCATGATAGAGCTCGGGGAGAGATGGTTCTCTGAGAGCTTAAGACTGCTGCTGCTTTTGTCATAACATGATTTGAAGCTATAGTGTTTCATATTCCTACTGAGGCTCTATTGTCTGCGGTTTGAGGTTAGTCTAGTCTTTGTTTGAATCGAATTGTGAACCTCAATTCATAGCCACAGAGGAAATGGTGAGCTCAGACACGTCTACATATAAGCACACACGACAGTAAGCTGCCATGGTGGTGTGACCCAAAGCTTTTAAGAGCCCTCCGTGCGGTGCAGTGCTGTCGGAAAACGTCTCAAAAGAAGCCAGGTAATGGGGGAGAGCGTGTCAGAATGGAGAGCCTTGCATTTTACTCCGACATATTCCACTCTCCCTTCTCTCAAAATGCTAGGTGTGCGGGGGTTTTGAGCCAGGTCTGAAGACTTACATTTTGAATTGACCTATTCCATTTCCCCACTCGGCCTCGCCAGTCATACTGGGCCCCATTGTGTGCACTTTAAAATGGCCCTCTATTTAGCCGTGTTGAAGGTCTCCTCGCGACTTGATCGGCGGTTTTTGAATAAAGGCCATTCTGACATTTCTAAGCTCACCAGCGTCTCAATTTAGCACCTCAAAGTGCTTAGCGGCCCCCTTTCGGAGAGGGGTAAAATGGCTCTCTCGGGCCCTTTGTTAAAACCATGTTATTTTTTTGTTTGATAGCACGGTAGGTCTCCTTTTGGGTAGGTTGGTCAGATTAACTCCTGCTGTGTACATACAGTTGATGTCAGAAGTTTACATACACTTTAGATTGGAGTCATTAACTCATCTTTCAACCAAAATAAAATCAAAACTTAAAATAAAGTGGTGATCCTAACTGACCTAAGATGGGGTATCTTTACTGTGATTAAATGTCGAATTGTGAAACTGGGGTATGTAAACTTCCGACTTCAACTGTACATAATCATCGGATATTAATTGCTACAGGGACGTCGGCATCAAATAAAGGGGGTTGTCCTGGAAAAAAGGGCATGTCGCTGCTGCCTAGTGTCCCGCCATGTCGGTTTCTTCAACGCATGCAAAATTTTATGTCATGTAAAACGGCAGTGCTCTAACCGAGCTTGTCACATCCACTCATGTCGCTCTTCTCTCCCTCTTCTCTTTGTTTCACAGGAGGAACAGAACAGAGGCAAGCCCAACTGGGAGCATCTAAACGAGGAGCTTCACGTCCTGATCACGGTGGAGGACACACAGACTCGCTCCGAGATCAAGATGAAGAGAGCCTTGGAGGAGGTCAAGAAGCTTCTGGTACCCGCGGTGAGTAGTACTGCCACGAGGGTTAATCAGTTGACTGACCTCCACCCACAGTCAGTGTGTACATGATTTGAATAGTCCTAGCTTTCTCCAAAAGGGGAAAGGATGCAATATATTTTCATATGTCTATACAGTCCCTACGGAAAGTATTCGCACCCTTTGACTTATTCTACTTTTTGTTGTTACAGCCTGAATTTATGGATTAAATTTGTATATTTCCCCCCCCCCCCCACTGGCCTACAAACAATACCCCATAATGTCAAAATTGATAAAAAAAATTATGTTGACATTTTAAGTAAAAGCTGAAATGTCTTGTCAAGTATTCAACCGCTTTGTCAATGCAAGCATAAATACGTTCAGGGAAAATGTGCTTAATAAGTTTCATGGACTCAAACACTGATTGCTCACCGAGTAACATGATTTTTGAATTACTGCCTGATATAATACTTATATCTGTACTCCACACATACTGATAATTGTAAGGTCCCTCAGTCGCGTAGTGAATTTAAAACACTGATTCAAAGACAAAGGAGATTTTCCAATTGCCTCCCAAAGAAGGGCACCTATTGGTAGATGGGTAATAATTTGAAAAGCAGACATTGAATGTCCCTTTGATCATGGTGAAGTTATTAATTACACTTTGGATACACCAAGTCACCACAAAGATACAGGCATCCTTCCCAGTTCAGTTGCCGGAGAGGCAATCTCGCATGGATTTCACCGAGGCTAAAACATTACAGAATGTATTGGCTTTGCTAGAGCTGAGGATGGTAACTAAATTGTAGTTACTGTGCAATCGTAACCTAATAGAGATGGGCATCCTGTTTGCAACAAGGCACTAAAGTAATACTGCAAAAAAATGTGGCAGAGGAATTAACTTTTTGTCCTCAACGCAGAGTGTTATGTTTGGAGAAAATGCAATTCATCACATTACTGAATATCACAAATATCCATTTCAAACGTGGTGGTGGCTTGTAATCTTTAAGGACTAGGGAGCTTCAGGCTAAAAAATAAACGGATTGAAGCTAAGCACAGGCAAAATCTGGGAGGAGAACATAGTTGTCTGCTTTCCACCAGACACTGGGAGGAGTTAAATTCACCTTTTCAGCAGGACAATAACCTAAAACACAAGGCCAAATCTACACTGGTTTTGCTTACCAAGAAGACTTAATGTTCCTGAGTGGCCGAGTTACTTTTGACTTAAATCTATGGCAAGATCTGAAAATGGTTGTCTAGCAATGATCAACAACCAATTTGGGAGGGCAAATGTTGAACTGCAGTCCAGTTAAGACTCTGGTGAACATGCAGATGAGCTTCCCTTGAAACTGTTTCTGACAGTTTGTACAGAAATTCTTCGATTGTGCAAACCCGCAGTTTCAGCCGCTGTCCGTGTGGCTGGTCTCAGACGATTCTGCAGGTGAAGAAGCCGGATATGGAGGTCTTACGCTGCAGTGGTTATTCGTGCTCTGCGGTTGAGAAGCCAAATACTGCCAAATTCTATAAAATGACTTGAGGTGGCTTATGGTAGAGAAATTAACATTTAAATTCTAAGGTAACAGCTCTGGTGGATATTCTTGCGGTTAACAATTGCGCGCTCCCTCAACTTGTGACATCTGTGGCATAGTTGTGACAAAATTGCAAATTTTAGTGGCCTTCGATCTTCCCCAGCACACGGTTCACCTGTAAGGATCATGCTGTTTAATCAGCCTCTTGATATGCCACACGAGTCAGGTGGATGGATGATCTTGGCAAAGAAGAAATGCTCACTAGCGGGGATGTAAACAATTTGTGTGCAAAATTGTTGCAAAATAAGCTGCTATCGTTTTTTTCCTTCCCCCTCATGAAACATGGGACAACCACTTTACATGTTGCTTTTTTATATTTGTGTTCATTGTATGTATGGTCTGTATTACAATGAGGTAGCTGTAAACATTAACTTAGAACAAACTGAAGCGTGTCTTTTATAGCCGGTTTGCCTGGATATGACTAGAACAAGGCGTGTCACTTAATCTCAAACCAGTAGTAAAAACAGACAACAGAAAGTGACCTGTGAGTGTGAGCACCATATTTCCCCGTGTTCACTTCCTCCCATGTGTCCGGAGATGGCCGTCAGGGAGGTGGGGACTGCGTGGCCGCAGTGCCTGGTTGCCTGCGGTGAACAGACCGGCCGGACAGCTGCACCTCCCGATTTCCCCCTGGTCAGGAGGCGAGGTGGCTGGGGCGCTGACCCCCTGAAACTGGGCCAAGGCTGAGAAGGCCTGGCCTGCTCAATCGTAATCTGGTTTATTTCAGAGGATGGACACGCCACCACGCAGGGGCCCTCTGGTGCAGTTTGATTGCACTCTCTACCAGAGCCCTGGCATCACTTGAATCGCTTCAGTCCAAAATGGCAACAGCGAATAAAGCCTCGGCTCAATAACTTTCTCCCTTGTTTTGAGATTAATCCTTTATCCTCCAGTTGTTTCTGTTTCGAAGGGGCTTTTAAACCTCTCTCCCCAGCATACGCCACCAGAGGATATTGCGGCGAGTGATGGCACTAACTGTGATATGGGTGATTCAGCATAAGTCACGGTCAGCCAAAGTTTGAGGCAGATTAATAAACACCTGCATGCGCTGCTCACCCCTAACTTCCCCTCTGAAGTCATCAGCTGCGAAGAGCCACGCTTATAGTCTAGCAGAGTGTCACCAGAAATATGATTCTACAGAAATGTATCCTACGTTATGCTCTCATGTGTAAGCGAGCAAAGTTCTAGTAGCAGGTTTTATAGCCCCTTCTGGCTTCCCAGGCTCATTGGGGTTTATCTCCCCATGAAGTCTCCCAGGGGCTCGCGCTCTCCTCCTCTCTAGTGTTGTCATTGTTACTGTGGGTGGGTGGGCAGCCTTGGCTGGCAGTAAATTCCCTTTATCGTGCTACCCTTAATTGGATTAAAGCTATGGCAATCTCAATCCTGCGACTCACTTTTTAATGAACGGCAACTTCTCCACATTTGACAGTGTGAAATTGTCTTTATTAAATCGCTTGGGAAACAAATGGGGTCACAATCTTTTTGACGTCCTCCTTTAAGGAAAAGCTTTTCGCTCCACATCAGGCCGGCCTGGGGTCCTTGTCCTGACAGAAGGATGAGACGCAGACCACAGTTGTCAGTTTGACCTTGAGCCAATAGCTATTTTAGCCTTGTCTTGTTAGTGGTGAAATGTATGCTATATATTTTTTTTATGGTAGTTTTACATTTAAATGATATCCAAACCCCACTTCTAGTTGGCTGATATTGAAAAGGTGTTACGGGTGTATGTCTCTTATGACCCCGTCCCTTGTCTCTAGACCACCCCACGCGCCAGATACCTTGCCTAATGGCAAGGAGAGGGTGCTGATGGGAAGTGGCAAAGGTTCAGTGATTCTGCCTTGCGGCAGCTCCCTGATCCTGAGAACTTTTCAACATCCTGCAAACTCTGAGGAGATGAGACTACAAACGATGGGAGGTGGAGCTTCATTGAGCTGCTCTTTCAAGTGTGGATTTATACCACTGATCCAGCCCCCCCCCCCCCCCCCCGTCTCTCCCCTCCACCCCATATTGATGCTGAAGTGCCACAGAGCCTTGCTTTCATGTCATGACTACTGGGTATAAGGCCATAAACACTGCCTGCTGCACTTGCTAACCCTGCAGAGCTTCAGCGCTAGTCCTGTGTGCCACCCTAGTCGAAGGCTACCTGGTTAGATTCACTGTGATCCTCCTGCCCCAGTGACCGAGGAATAGATTAATTGGCACTCGGGATGAAGGTTGGGGTGAGTACCTAAAAGCGGGCAGGGGATGATCAAAGCACTGTTGCCCAAAAGAGATCAGAGAAACAGATTCTCCATTCGCTGAGAGAGAACCTAAAGCCAATTTTTTTTTTTTTTTTTAGCTTGATCCAGAAATGTGGTCGGTGGCTTTATATGGAGGGTGTGACTCAACTGCAGAGGCCGACTCGTGCTCCGTTTCCGCCTCACCGAGCGACGGTTGAGGGTGGGAGGTCCTGTATAAACACAAATTTCCTCCCTTGGCGACAGCTGATTTCTGCAGAGGTATCACCGCAAATGCTGCACGGCCAATGCAGATGCAGCGCCTTTTCAGATCGGTCCTCAGCAGGTTAAACACAGGGCCTGCAATCCAATGCATTCTAATTGGGTTGCACTTACACAGGTTTTGTTTTTATACGAATGCATTGTGCAGAATTTATTGGCCATGGTGTTTTCTTGCGGAGGGGTCTTTAAACATTGTCGCCCGCTGGCTGCCAACTCGTGTTCAGGTTAAAGATTAGATTTATAGCGAGATGCCAATACGAGGTTGTATCTGCTGAGGGTTCAGAGCGCAATCGAGGGCAGGACCGCAGATGCCTCTGCACTCCGACCGGATGTGCTAAACTTGTGCCAGCCCAGGAGGCTGACAGTTGGCCGCATGTGGATTTTCCAGCAAGAAAATAACCCAGAGGACATCAAAATCCACAAAGAAATTGTTAATTGACTGCAAAATTAGCATTTTGCAATGGTAATCTCGGTCTCTGGACTTGAACCACATTGAAAAGCTATGGTTTGAATTGGAGGGCAGTACAGAAGAATGCATGCATTCACATTAAGCTACTGCCATGTAATGGCCTAATTTTATCAGTTTGCTTTACTTGACTGTTATATTTGTTTGCTTAATTGATGGATGGCGCTCAGCCCCTTAACGACCCTCTCCTCGCTGTACCCTCGCTGTAAAAGACTGGAGGCTTCGCTCTCAAATCGTCTGCTCAGATGCCCGACCGTGACGATCAATTAATGTTTCTCCCGGTCCCCCAGCACTCTGGCCATCTGCCTCCCATGGTAAGACCCACGCACGTAATGTCCCATGGAAAATCAGCTCCCCAGTATTGGATATTAGCAGAGGTTATTTTCTTACCGCTCAGGGACGGCAATGATTCGTAGGTTTACACATTTTTGGGCTAAAGCTGAGCTTGTCTATTTCTAGACTGGTGATTTTTGACTACAATGGTCTATTTTAGTTACACCCCCCCACACACACACACAGTTTCTGATGTTTCTTTCAGCAGGACCTTCATGTTTAATACAGCATAGGTAGGGGTGGCGTAGTGTCATTTTCCTGTTTCTGTTTTGTTGTATGTTCAGAAATGGCCACGGCTGTCAGTGTGGCCATCGCCCAACTGAAGATGGTCCCTGGGCTTTTTTGAATATTGCGTGAGTCTAACTGCGGCAAAGGCCAAAGCCCCGTGTCGATTACTTTGGTGCCACTGGCAACACACTTGGTTAATCTCCGGTAGTAACGATGGCTGTGGGAGATGAGTCTAAACGACTTCTTGCTAATTGAATCCAGGAGCCCATGTTGGTCTGAATATTCCAGAGACCGAGATGGAGGGAGAGAATAGGTAGCGTCTCGGATTCTTTCCAGCACAGTAATAGTAACATCTGTTAATAACCTGATACGTTGCGGGAAACTTTTCTTCTTTTTTTCTTCTGTCCTCTGTGCCATCAACCCCATCATACAGTACAAACCAACACCCCTTCCCCTTAGCCACTCGCAAACAGCAGTAGTGGTGTTTACTGTGTTGGTTGACAGGCAACTCATTTAGATCTATTGTAGATCCTCTTTTACTGGAAAGGAAGGGTTGGCAGATGATGGAAGCCAAGGAGACACTGGCACAGGCGGCGGGTTGAGTGATTGACAGAGCTGTCTGCTGGACATTGTTATGGGTCTAATTAATCCTCATTGGCTCCCCAAACCGCTGGTGTCTATTTGAAGGGCTTCTCTTCATAGCTTAGCACACCACAGATAATTTTCCCATAAAGAAATGTTTGCTAGTATGTCATTTATTTATCATACCTCAAAGTCGGTGCAACTGTAGGCAACCCTCGCTGCCCTACCTACTTGTATGGTATTAAGAGAGAAATGGGCTACACTTGTTAGCACATTGCACTGCATTGTTCAGTGTCTTTGAGCTTGAAGGGAAGCGTCTGGGATAGTTATTTTGCATCCTCATTTGCATTTCAGTTTATTTGTCTGTTTGTTGTGAGGACCCTTGTCCTCGGGCATTTGAGATAAAGCACGAGAGGGTTAGGAGTTTTCATTTGAAGTTGTGACTTGGGAGCTCAGCAAAGTTCAATCCATTGCGTAGGCGCGGTTAGCTGCCATCATTGTTAGCGCCTCGTTGTTTTTTGTTTCAATTCTGCCGCTGCTCGGAGGCACAAGTTTTAAGAGAGTCAGCCGGCTGCACTCTCTCCCCTGTCCTCCTGGATCCTCTGGAAAACCATGAAAGGCCAGGAAAGGAGGGGTGGAGGAGAGGGAGACAATGCACTGCGCCCCCACAAAGCTTGCGGCGTCGCTCCCTGAACAAAGTGACTGTATTAGCAACTTGAACAGAGCAGCCCCAACCTTATTCTACATTTGCTTCATGGCAGTGACTGTCTTCTTGCTGCCTCTTCTCTGTCCCCCTCTTTGTTGGTCTTTTGGCCTTGTACATTGTTTTGTGTCAGATTATTTTATTGTTAACCGCTATCTTCAGAGGCCATGTTGTCTTGCGTGATAGCACGCTTCTGCAGTTTCTCTTCACAGTAGGAGACTGAGAATTGCACAGTCGCACTAGCTCCAGACCCCAGTGCCAGATTTGAGTCTGCCTTCAGTCTTTCCATTGAGGAAAGATCGGGGACGTATTGCTTGGGTGACAGATGGTCTGTAATGTACGCCAGGCGGTGTGGTCAGCGGGTTGTCGTGTGCCACGTCCGCCAAGTTCTCGCCTCCAGCAGCTCGGCCAGGAACACGCAGCACAGGTCGGTCTAGTGGAGCCTGTTCACGGCCAGCTCAGTTCTCCGTGATCGAATAAACACCTTTTCTTCCTTCTAGTGCATCATTGTTCGCACCTCCACATAAGCCATTGTATGACAAATGAGTATCAAATGCCATCTGGCTGTTTCCAATCCACTGTGCCTCTCCTATTAATGATGTTTACTTGCATAAAAGTATTGTCTTTTGGGTCAAATAAAAATAATTCCCTGCCTTGTATGGGATGTAGCCCGCAAGAACATGGCGGCTGGCATTCATGCGGTACGCATAGTCTAGTGGTGTTTATTTGTGTGTTTGGAACTATAATGGTTTGAGAAGGCCCAGTAATGTACCCGTCTGGCCTCTCCTGGTAACTGGCCGGAGCACAGGTCAAAACCACCCCAGTTTTAGAGCGGCGTGTCACCCCGACTCAAACTGCTGCCTCAGGGCTTGGAGAAAAAGGATCATGGGAAATGAGAGCCTTCTAGTTCCCCAGCCTGTAAGCCCCCACTTAGTGGCTGATGACACGATATTCGCCTGACCGAAGGAAGCAGCTAAATGTGTTTTCTCCAGGTCTGCCCATGACAACATCTTGTATAAGGGGACACAGTGTATATGTCTCAAGTGTGGCTTAAAGCTCTATTGCCAAGTAGATTTTCAATTCCACCTTCCACCCTGGCTCTTAATGCAACCGCTGTGTCAGATTTCAAAAAGACTTTATGGAAAAAGCATACCAGGCAATAATCTGAGTACGGCGCTCAGAGACCAAAACAGCCAAAGAGATATCCGCCATATTGTGGAGTCAACATTCGTCAGAAATAGTATTATAAATATTCACTTACCTTTGATCTTCATCACAATGCACTCCTAGGAATCCCAATTTCACAAATTTTTGATTTGTTCGATAAAGTTCATTTGTCCAAATACCTCCTTTTTTGTTAGGGCGTTTGGTAAACAAATCCAAACGCGCGTGCAAGTCCAGCCGAAAGGTCGGACAAGAAGTTATATTACAGGCCGTAGAAACATGTCAAACGAAGTATAGAATTAATCTTTAGGATGCTTTTATCATAAATCTTCAATAAAGTTCCAACCAGAATTCCTTTGTCTGTATAAAAGCAATGGAATTACATTTACATTTATGCAAGCTAACTTTCACATGACCGTGCGTCACGAGCTCGTGGCAATCTGCCATACGCCTACCTCAATTCCCTCATTCGGCCCCAAGTCACAGTTGAAGCATCAAACAAGGTTCTAAAAACTGACATCTGTGACTGGACAGAGCTGCCCTGGGGAAAGGCCTGCCCTCTCCTCCACTGACTCTCTGGATCCCGTTATCATCCTGCTGGTTCCAGCAGTTTATCAGTTCTTGCACCCTGCTCACTAGTCCTAGTTAGCAATTCGAGACTTACCGTGCCACACTTGGCATTAAGCACATTCCACTAAGTAGCTGTTTGAAGTATGAAACATCCTTGTTAATTAACTCTAACCACTAGGGTAATAGGAATGGATTGTTTTCCATTTTACCAGAGGAAACCGCTGGCCCCTTTTGACAAGTCTGCCAATATCATTGACTGTGGATCTGAGTTTCTTGAGTAATGGTAAACAGTGGTCAATCACATCAGGTGAGTAGTTACCCTTTAAATCTCTAATTTCCCCCAGTGGGCTCTGCCATTTATCCCCAGCAGCTGTTCAACTCTCACACTCTGCCCAACCTTATTATAGAGATTTCTGGCACTGCAGCCCTAAAGCAAACAAAAGGAGGTAACAATTGAAAGAGCCCATTTCTCTGGACTAGATGCTAATCTGTCGCTTGCTGGCAGAGACTTCAAACGCACGATGGACGCCGGCTCAAGGCCCCTGTTTGGAGTCTCTTCACACCAGTAGAGAGAGAGAGAGAACAGCGTGAAAAATGCGTTCCCCGATTAGCCAGGGATTCTGTCCACACTTTACCTGGCCCTCTGCTTCCGTTCACTGGGATTGGTAGATGGCAGGGAAGAGGGAGGAACTGTGTTGATGATCTCTGCTTATCACGAATGTGCAGCATTTATCACTACAGAATAGACACAACCTCCCTTCTGTGGGTCTAAATCGGTCACCAACCTTTTTTTTTAAACTCTAGATCAGTACCGCTCAGCCTATGCAATGTTAACCTGATAAAAATAGTACTGTAGCAATGAGTTTTGTGCAGTTGGCTATAGTCCCTATACATCACCACTGCATCTTGGCTTGGTTTGAATTGCCCTGCCAATTCAAGCAAATTTTAGTTTACATTTACTTGATCACACTGATATTAAATCAGTTGTATTACTTGAGGCACAGCCGAGTGAGCATATGTTTAAATCATTTTATTTTACAGTATCTCTCTGCTGTATTTTAAGTCTCTAGTCATTGTTTTAAAAGCTTCTCAGTATCAATTTTGCTTTAGCTTGCTTTTTAACCCTGCTATGTTACTGCAGACACGGTAGTCTATGCCATCCGATTGGACAGCGGTAGGCCTATAGTGCACTTGATTTGCTCTCCGGGCCTGCTGGGAAGTCAGTTTGAACCTTCAGACACATGAAATGGTTCAAAATGGGAACACATCGCCTACCCGGCACACAGGGCAGCTGAATCTGGTGCACCTAATACCAACAGCACGAGACATAGGAATGCATTGAAGATCGATCAGTTGATCACTGGTCTAAACTAAAATAGGGGAGTAGCATATGTTGCGCTCCTTTCTCTCAAATTTGCACGTGTGTTTTTTTCCGACCTTAATTAGTATTGCCTCTCCAAGCGGAGCATAGAGGAAAATATATATATTCCCGTGCAGCTCCATTTTATCACGTTAGCTAGGGTGCCAGGATAACATTTGTACAATGTCGATGCATAATGTATAACGACAGACTTCTCTTTGTTTGTTTACTGTGCTTTGGTTTTAATGGGACTTATCTTGGCTGGCAAACATGCCTGCTCGTTCACTCAACGTTCCATCTCACTCTCTGGGGTTTAAAAAGCCTGCCTTTCACCACTGTATCCTCCATTGAAGTACCTTGTCTCTGTGGCCCAGACACTTCAGCTTTCAGTTCATCACACCTTTGATACCACACGAGGTCCTCGAAGATTTTTATGATCCTCTTTATCGGTTAGGGTTAAATTTGATTTCCATGTGAAATTTAGCCTAACCTTTGTCTAACCTTATTGGAGCATGGATAACATTACTAACGCTATGCAACTTGTTACATATCGCAAGAAACGGTGTAGGTGGCGTCACACTGCCATGCCATCTCTATAGACCAACATTGTCAGAATGGTCTGAGTGAAGAGCTGTGACTTTCAATGTGTGACAAGATGCCACCTTTTCAAGCCAGTTTTTGTAACATTTCTGCCCTGCTTTATCGGCCACGGTCAACTAAGTGCTGTTATTGTGGAGCGTAAACCTCTAGAAGCAACAGCTCAACCGCAAAGTGATAGGCCACAGAAGCTCAGAACATCACTGCCAAGTATTGAAGCACGTAGCTCATAAAAATTGTCTGTCCCCGGTTGCTACCGAGTTCAAACTGCCTCTGAGCGCAACGTCAGCACAAAGACTGTTTGTCGGCGACTTCATGAAGTGGGATTCCATGGCTGAGCAGCCACACACGAGCCTTAGCTCACCATGCGCTATGCCAAGCGTCAGCTGGAGTGTTTTAAAGCTCTCCCCATTGGACTGTAGCAGTGGAAATGCGTTCTCTGGAGTGATAAATTTCGCTTCACCATCTGGCAGTCCAACGGACTAATCTGGGGTTGGAGGATGCCAGAAGAACACTACCTGCCCCAATGTATGGTGCCAACTGTACAGTTTGCTGGAGGAGAGAATAATGTTCTGGGGTTGGTTTAAACTTTTAACTTTATTTTTATGGTTCAGTCTAGGACCCTTTAGTACCAGTGAAGGGAAATCTTAACGCCACAGCATAAAATGACATTCTCGATGATTCTGTGCTTTCAACTTTGTGGCAACAGTTTGGGGAAAACCCTTTCCAGTTTCAGCATGGCAATGTCCCCGTGCACAAAGCGAGGTCCATACTGAAATGGTTTGAGATCGGTATGGAGGAACTTGACTGGCCTCTACAGAGCCCTGACCTCAATCCCATAGAACACCGTTGGAATGAATTGGAAAGCCGACTGTGGGCCAGGCCTAATCGCCCAACCTCATTGCCCAACCTCACTAATGCTCTTGTTTCTCAATGGAAGAAAGTCCTCGCAGCAATGTTCCAATATATAATGGAAAGCCTTCCCAGATGAGTGGAGGCTGTTATAGCAGCAAAGGGGAGACCAACATCATATTAATGCCCAGGATTTTGGAATGAGGAGATCGACGAGCTGGGGTCCACATACTTCGTGTCTCATTGACCCAGACATTGGCATATGGTGCGGTACGGTCATAGGGTTGACGTTTCTGGGGCTAACAGCCAAATTTTCCTCGGTATCCCGGAGTGTGCTTGTGTGGAGTCTATTTTTTGGGGGGGGATGGAGTAGTAGTGTCTTTTTCTTTCCGCAAATATTCCGATAATGGCCAGATTGGAAATGTACACAGCATTATTTGACCCAGTCCAGATTTAATTCTGATTTTTTTTTTTATTATTCTGAGGCATCGGTTATGAGCATAACCTGTTTTTCTACCCGTATCAGTGTTGTGATGGTTCCTTCTCTTACTGGAGATTTTCTAAACTGCAGACAAGGTGTTTGAGGAGCTGCTGGTATTTACATGATTGAGCCTGTGAATCTGAGACATTTTATGCAATGGAAGAGACAGAGCAGCCTTCATTTCCACCCTCCCCGCTGTTCCCGCATTGTTGGGATTCTGGTCACGAACTCTGAGTGAAAGGGAGAGAGGAAAAGAATGCAACGTTGGGGAAAGATTCATATCGCAATAATAACGTGGCTTTGCGGTGTCTTTCATGTGAGCGTTCCACCAACCTGCTAAAACTGAGGGATGGAGTGCAGTGAAAAGGCAGCTCTGTAGTCAATTAAGCGTGAGGCGGTGCTGCCGCCGGGCCAACTGGAAAGGCTTGAAAGTGACTGAAAGGCCCCAGTCCAGGCTCCGTCCCCAGTCACTCAGTCCCCAGTCTGATGGAAACGGTATAAAAATCACAAACTGCAACTTTGAAAAGTTAGCATGCACCGGCCCAATTTGTCTACAGGTCACCAACTGTACCCTTTGCATTTAGGTCTAGTGAGAAGTTTGGTCCCACATGAACCCCATTGACCTAAAAAAAAAAGGCTTTCTTAATCAATCTGATTGCGTACCACATCCTTTGGGGTTGTGTTGCAGGGTTTGGCGTGTTCCCCCGTTTCCTAAATTTCATCCACCATACATGACGCCTCACTTTGCCAGCTTACGCTTCACAACCGCTTCAACACCATGCAGCTTCCCAGCGCAGTCCCTCTCATCCTCCCCTTCAGTCTCGAGCTCTCTCCCCCTCGTTCACATCGATGCCTGGCAATGCATCATGTTGCGCTGCCCATTTGAAAATTTGGCTTGGTATTGTGACTTGAGGTCGCCCGATTATGATTTTTCAACGCCGATACCAATTGGATGACCAAAAAAAGCCGATACCAATTATTCGGCCTATTTATTTTTAATGACAATTACAACAATACTGAATGAACTTATTTGAATTTAATATATTACATCAATAAAATCAATTTAGCCTCAAATAAATAATGAAACATGTTCAATTTGGTTTAAATAATGCAAAAACGAAGTGTTGGAGTAGAAAGTAGAAGTGCAATATGTGCCATGTAAGAAAGCTAACGTTTCAGTTCCTTGCTCAGAACATGAAACGTATGAAAGCTGGTGGTTCCTTTTAACATGAGTCTTCAATATTCTCAGGTAAAAAGTTTCAGGTTGTTGTTATAGGACTATTTCTCTCTCTACCATTTGTATTTCATATACCTTTGACTATTGGATGTTCTTATAGGCACTTTAGTAGTGCCAGTGTAACAGTATAGCTTCCGTCCCTCTCCTCGCTCCTACCTGGGCTCGAACCAGCAACCCATCAACAGCCACCCTCGAAGCAGCATTACCCATGCAGAGCAAGGGGAACAACTACCAGTCTCAGAGCGAGTGACGTCATCGATTGAAACGCTATTAGCGCGCACCCCGCTAACTAGCTAGCCATTTCACATCGGTTACACCAGCCTAAACTCAGGAGTTGATAGGCTTGAAGTCATTAACAGCGCAATGCTTGAAGCATTGCGAAGAGCTGCTGGCAACACGCACGGAAGTGCTGTTTGAATGAATGCCTGCTGGTGCCTTCCATCGCTTAGTCAGACTGCTCTATCAAATCATAAACTTAATTCTAACATGACACACAGAAATACGAGCCTTGGGTCATTAATATGGTCGAATCCGGAAACTATCATCTCAAACAGTTTATTCTTTCACTTAAATACAGAACCGTTCTGTATTTTATCTAACGGGTGGCATCCATAAATCTAAATATTCCTGTTACATTGCACAACCTTCAATGTTAATTCATAATTACGTCAAATTAGTTCGCAACGAGCCAGGTGGCCCAAACTGCTGCATATACCCTGACTGTTGCAAGAGAAGTGACACCATTTCCCTAACTAAATATGCAGGTTTAAAAATATATACTTGTATATTGATTTTAAGAAAGGCATTATGGTTAGGCACACATTCTTTTTCGCGAATGTGCACCCCATCGATTATATGCAACGCCGGACACGCTACATAAACTAGTAATATCATCAACCATGAGTGGTTAACTAGTGATTATGATTGATTTTTTTTATAAGATAAGTTTAATGCTAGCTACCAACTTGACTTCTTACTGCATTCGTGTAACAGGCAGGCTCCCCGCGGAGTGCAAGGCAGGTGGTTAGTGTTGGAACAGTTAACTGTAAGTTTGCTCGATTGAATCCCTGAGCTGACAAGGTGAAAATCTGTCGTTCTGCCCCTGAACAAGACAGTTAACCCACCATTCCTAGGCAGTCATTGAAAATGTGTTCTTCACTGACTTGCCTAGTTAAATAACGGTGTCCAAAAATACCGATTTCCGATTGTTATGGAAACTTGAAATCAGCCCTAATTAATCGTCCATTCCGATTAATCGGTCGACCTCTAATTGTAACTGCGTAATATATTCTGCAAATCCCGCTCCTCTGGGTAATAAACCAAGTGTTCCACTTCTCGTTGTCTCAAGCTGTTTTACACCATTTATTTTGGTCTGAGTGACTCTTAGCATTTCAGGAGGAGAATCCGGTGTAAACATTAGCATCAGCCATTGAAACAGTGACTGACTGTGGTAATGTTCAATACATTGACTCACAGCCTTCCCCCTTGACTGTTGAGGGATCCCTGCCTCGGTGGTTCGTTCCTGAGTCATTCCTTTGATGGGGGGATTTTGCCTGGCAACCAGCCTCCCTGCTGAAACGTGTGCTACCAGCTGATCCCCTTTGGCTCATGGTCGAGGCTCAGCCCAACAGATCAAACAGTTGCTGATGTCTTTTCCACCCTTGTCATGTGACCACTGTTCACCCCGATCCACCATCACAATTCCCCCCCACTGAAGCATCTGCCCCATCTTCCCCAGTTGAGAGGGCAGAAGCCTGTCATGGGGTTGCGGGTTAGGGGAGGGCTCTGATCAGCTTTGACTCAATCTCGGAATCTGATGCAAATCCGACATTATTTAAACCTCCCCAAATCAGCCGTGGCCAAATCCCTTCAAGATAGTCCGGGCTCGATTGGACAGCATTAAAGGATCACAGGGACAGAACAATACAACGCCTGTTAATGGGAAGAGCGAGAGAATCATACTCTGCCAGCTGTCTCAAGGGGGTTTACAGCATGTTATGCCAGTGACAACTGTAGATCGCTTTAATGTTCGCTCTGTTCTTGTTTTTAGGTATCTTTTTCAATACATCCTGCTGTTAGGCGGTAATATCTTGTTCGTCAAGGCTAGCACAGGCAAATACACATACATTCAATTGCCCCGTATTAAATCTGTTTTCCTAGTTTTGTTTTTCTTTTATGTTCCCTTTTAATTAACACATGCTGTGTATTCGGACATAGCCAAACTTTTGTTTCCTATCCAGTGTGTACTTTAATGGTACCCACATTGGGAGTGTTGCTAGTGGCCGAGGCCATGTGAGAAATGCTGTCTCGTGAGTTTAGGAAGGACAGTAAAGGGAGAAACACATTTTCTCGCATCAAATTCTTCCTCAGTAATGACCCGCTGTCTTTCTGGCAGCCCTGAGCACGGCAGAATATTGATAGGGCTACTGCTGAGCACCAAGGCTGCCCACTCAGGCCCAATAAAAGCTCCTAACAAGCCCCATACAGCCAGCCAGCACAGTGTCAGGCCCTGCTATGCTAATTCTACTCCACCACAACTTTCCCTACAAAGTTAGTCACCACTGTAACCTATGCCAAAATATGTGACTGGAGTCTGCATTGTCAGCCGAGGGGTGGAACACCTCTGGTTTGAGTTCCTAATCTGACTGTGGCTGGTTTGGGTCGACGCTGATGTCTGAGGGGGTTTAGCATGGCTAATGAGGATAACGCTAGGCTAGTTAACTGACATGTCTTAAGTGAGGGAGCTTTCTGGGAGTGAAGGGAGGGTTTGGTTTAGACAGGCTTGTGTAGTGTTGCAGGAGATTGCGTTTTTAAGTCTACTGGGAGATGAACAGTGCTTGGTGGAGGCTGCTGCTGATTCTCCAGACGGTGAAAACAAAAGACAGTTGCCTTCGCAAAGTGTGGCGAGATTTGAAATGACTACTGCACTTGCTCTCTACTATGCTTTCAAAGAATTGGAAGTAGAAGTTTTAAAGGGGGCTGAACTTCATGATTGTGACAAATTTGGTATGTCCTTCCCTGAATGCCTCTGTTACAGCTATTTTATGCAGTAATCATGTGCTTATGAACCAATGTTATATTGTTAGCATTGAGGCAGTGTGCCCTGGGAGGAAGTTAACAAAGAGGCAAGTCAAAGGAACTTTAATCGCTTTTATTAGGAATTCTGTATTGTAAAATGTGAATATTTTTCATGCCATGAGGTACCGGATCCGGCCAAATAGGGCCTGGAATGAAAGTCCGAAACGGGAGAGGTGTCAGGTCCTGTTCCGGTGGGATCTGGCTCAAATTAAGCACTGGTAAAGATGTGATTAAATAGAAAATTGTCTGAATGGTGTGAACATAATCACTTGTGAATGATGCATAGTTCATGCATTTTTCTTTGCAACATTTTCAAATGACATGCCGATATGTTTTGCATCACAAAAGTAGCCAAATAACTCAATGTAGCCTATAGGCCCAAGACTCCTGGAACGTGGTTGGAAAGCCCATAGCCTACAGCAGGGTTCCCCACAAACTACACATTTTGTTTTTTCCCTAGCACCACACAGCGGATTCAAATCAATTCTTGATGCATTGATTATTTGAATCTGCTGTGTGGTGCTAAGGCAAAACAAAGTTCACCCAGGGAGGGCCCCATGGCTGAGTTAGGGAAATCTTGGCCGACAAAGCCTAGTGAAACGTGTTCTTATAAGCCCAGTCATTGCACAATTGCGTGTGAGAAAAGTGTTTTACTTGCCACTTTAAAAGACGATCCCAGCTTTCTCATGCCTCTTATTGTTCAATTCTTAAAAATGAAGCACATCCGCTGTAGCCTACCTGGCATTTAAACAAAGTAACTGCACGGAACCTCGATTCGCTATTCCAGTGCAGGCTATGGGATTATATAAACCAAACATTGTGGGCCATTCTAAAAACTGTTAAATTAACACGTTAGCAGGCGATGTAAAGACCAGATTAAATTGGGAATACTGCGTGAGAATATTATCAAGTGCTTGTCAAATTGTGAATGAGACTGAAGTATGTGCAGCCTGCGCAAGAAACGGAGCAGAGTGCTTCCCTTTTCATGTAACGTTTTTCAAATCATTATTCGTTGCGTCATATGTATTTTGATTTGCAATATTCTAACGTTTATCACAAAGTTGCGTAAATAACTGTACAATAGCATACATTTTTTTGTTAAGCCGCATGTGGCCACTCAAATCATTTGGCGAAAACAGCTATGTTAAATTGTATTGTTCTTACTATAACATACAAAATTCCACGGTATTTATTCGCAAAGCTTCCCTGCTAATTGAACTAGTGTAGCCCACAGATGCTAAACGTGTTTGTTAATTAACGGTCAATTTCCGCGAGACGCATTCACTTGTGAATGATGCATAGCGCACTGATCACCAGCTGACAAAATGTCATGGCCGCCACAGCCCTGGTTGTGCTGCACACCAGATACTTAATGGTTTTCTGATCCAGGCCCTGTGACTAACTAACAGATTTATTTGTATTTTATTTTACCTTTTTATTTAACTAGGCAAGTCAGTTAAGAACAAATTCTTATTTTCAAACAGTGGGTTTAACTACCTGTTCAGGGGCAGAATGACAGATTTGTACCTTGTCAGCTGGGGGATTTGAACTTGCAACCTTCCGGTTACTAGTCCAACGCTCTAACCACTAGGCTACCCTGCCGCCCCAGTCTGTGTTCCTAGTCATGTGAAATCTATAGTTTAGGTCTAGTTAATTTATTTTAAGTGACTGATTTCCGTATGAACTGTAACTCTGTAAAATCTTTGAAATTGTTGCATGTTTGTTTTTTGTTCAGTGTAGATACTTTTTGGGTGTTCAACTTTTAACATGTAATTTTCACATCCTCCCCCACTCTCTCCCTGGCGAGTTCTTCATACGTCTTGGCACGGTGGCGGGTAATCACTTTTCTCCAGATGTTAGTTTCCCTCCTAAACTAAGGGAGGAGAGTGATGAGAACAACAGCTGGCTGTATTCAGGCACCCCCACCCCCTTGTTGCTCAACGTGAAGTCATCAGTCTTTTACCACACCCTTTACTGTTCCTCTACTTTATTTCCCCTTTCATTCCTCACCCCTTACATTCTCTGCCTCATGGCTGTGCCGACCAGTCTGAGTCATTTGGAAAGCAACCTGACCTGCTCCCAGCCCCTCCCCTCTTGTTATGACTGGCAGCTTAGACCAGTGAAGAAAAACAGAGGAAACAGCATGTCAGGCCACTGGGGATTGTTCTCCCTACATTCCCTGTGTCTCGCTCTCCCCTCTCGCTCCCCCCCTCCTCTATGGTACAAAAGCAGGGGCCCCTGCCAGACTTGAGCAAACATTTTCGCATCAGCACGGCAGATGCCTCGTGTGACCTCATCCGTAGGGCTGTCAGGTAGGCAGAGGGACAACCTCTTTGCTTCCCCCACCACCACCCTTCCCCTCTGATAGCTATTACTGCTCCACTGATTTCACAAACAGGTCTTATTGATTGAATCTGATTCCTATGGATAGAGCAGTTTTATTGAGTGGCTTTCGCTGACAGACTGTGTGACGGTAAAGGGGGAAACCTTCACTCCTTGTCCTCAAGGCTTGTAATCCAGGCCACATTTCTCCCAGGAATTGGCAGCCCATTGCCTCTCCGAGATTTCCCCCACACTCTGCATCTCCTGTCCTGAATGTTTGAGGAGACAGGAGTGTGGAGTGCCCACTCAAGAGCGTGTATTGTGACGGCACTACGGTCACAAGGACAGCAAACACATAGTCCTTCAGCCTGGCACATGAAACATTCATTCAGGAAACTGAGTGCTTTCTTAGTCGACCCACTGCTAGATAGGAGCAGCCAGTAGACACCCACTTTCTGTAGCTTTAGTGTGACCAAGTTCCAACTCACAAATCACTCCATACAACCAGTGTTATAGTAGTAAGTCATATTTATAATAGCCTTGTTATGTTGACTAATGCAGTGGCGTACATGTATCTGTTTCCTTGTGGCCATTAGGGCATTTTTAGTAACAGCCTGCTGTGGTATGACGAAAGCTGTGCCAGCAGGATTCCTGAGGTGTGCCCGCCCGTCCAGAGTTTTTTACATTCTGTTTGCCTCTGCTCTCGGCGCGCACACACACTATGCATACTTCGTTTTCCTCTCTGCCACACATGCACACACACCCTTCCCAAGCAGGATCTGTATACCCTTGCCTCTGCTGCCCTCTATTTTCCTTTGCGCCCCTCAAAACAGCACCTCCACCTGCAATGCTATGCAGAGCTGGATGGATGAGGATGGTGACACCCCTGCCCCGGTAGCCTTTTTAACTCTCCCAACCTTCAGATCAATCATCCGTTGGCTCTTTCCTGTCCCTGTCTGCCTGAAACTTTCACACCCCCCTCCCAACTACACACGCCTAAAACCAGCCAGGCCCCCCCTGAAAGGGAAAACGACTTTCTAACGCTCATTATGTCGCCCTGCATTTTAAAAGGTTAACCGCGTCAGCGAGCATTCAGGTGTGCTGTGAGGGGAAACCACCCAATGGTTATTCAATCTCACGCTCCAACATCTGTCCGCTCTCCAGTTTGCACATTAAACAGAACATTGTAGCAGTGTTCCAAATGCGTTACTGGCAACTCACA
This sequence comes from Oncorhynchus masou masou, assembly GCF_036934945.1. NCBI lineage: Eukaryota > Metazoa > Chordata > Actinopteri > Salmoniformes > Salmonidae > Oncorhynchus > Oncorhynchus masou. Next base: position 42,086,742 of record NC_088243.1, read on the forward strand.
GTAGGACTTTATGTTTGGGACAGAGGGTAGAGTAAAGACTTAGTGACCTTGCAGACACCTGAGGCGGAGACTTTTGTCGGTCTCAACACTGACTCCGTTCTCTAACCACGGTCAGAGTCTACTGCCAGTCTTGCTCTGTGTAAAGGCTTTTGAACTATTTTTCTCTCAAAAGAGAATCAGAAGAGCCATCTTGATTCATGCCACGTTTTTGTCACCGAAAACCACATGTGCAACTGAACACACTCAACCTCGCCATGACTGCTTCTCAGTTTTTTGGGGGAGGGCTCATTTAGTTTTGTCTTAATCACCATTGGCTCAGATCCAAACAGGCTGACACAGTTTGAGGCCAAAAAAGGAGCAGAGAAAGAAAACGAGCTGTCTCGTTCCTGGGACTCATTTATGAAAATTCTTCCGGATTGGAGAAGCTGTGTAGAAGGTCAGCGGGGGTCACAGCTTGATTTAATCTGTGATGGTAAAAAGGGAAAGGAGGCAGACGACGGAGAATCTTAACAGAATGGGTAGATAAAGATGTCCACGCTACCGCAACCACCTTTGATTGGCAACTAAAAATGGGCAAACTGGGCCCTCTGACTGGGCACTGTGGTGATTTAACAGCTATTTAGCAGTGATTTTAGGTAATTTCCAGGTTGAAGGGTTAGCGTTAGCCATTCCATGTGAATGTGTCTAATTAGGCCAGCAGGCCTGGTGTAGAAAATGTGAAGTAGCCTCTCGCTCCCCCACTCTGAGGTTGTTGAAATGGGCTCGGATCCTTCTAGGCTCAATGTGGTTCTTGTGCCTTTTTTATGCTTTCAGTTGCCTAGAATGTTCTTGTTTAGCGCTAGCTGCTCCCTCTTATGTTTTAGAAATATACAGTACAGAAGGTTGGGAATGATATGCAGTGCGTTCGGGAAAGTATTTGGACCCCTTGACTTTTCAACATGTTTCAGCCTTATTCTAAAATGAATTAAATGAGTTCCCCCCCCCCCCTCATCAATCTACATCCAATACCCCATAAGGGCGAGGCTCTGGAGCAGGTTTTCAGCAAGGATCTCTATGTACTTTTCTCCTTTCATATTTCCCCCGATCCTGACTAGTCTCCCTCTCCCTGCCGCTGAAATACATAGGGATGGTGCCAGGTTTCCTCCAGACGTGACGCTTGGCATTCAGGCAAAATAGTTCAATCTTGGTTTCATCAGACCAGAGAATCTTGTTTCTTATGGCTTGAGAGTCCTTTAGGTGACTTCTGGCAAACTCCTCCAATTGGCCTGTCGTGACTTACTAAGGAGTGGCTTCTGTCTGGCAACTCTACCATAAAGGCCTGATAGTTGTTCTTCTGGAAGGCTCTCCCATCTCCACAGATGAGTTCTGGTGCTCTGTCAGTCACCATCGGGTTCTTGGTCACACCTCCCTGACCAGGCCCTCCTCCCCCACATGCGTAGTTTGGCCGGGCGGCCATATTTGGGAGTCTTGGTGGTTCCAAATTTCTTCCATTTAAGAATGAAGGCCACTGTGTTCTTGGGGACCTTCAATGCTGCAGACAGTTATTGGTACCCTTCCCCAAATCTGTGCCTCGACTCAATCCTGTCTCGACACTCTACTGACAATTTATTCAACCTCTGCTGGGTTTTTGCTCTGACATGCACTGTCAACTGTTGGACCTTTATATAGTCAGGTGTGCCTTTCCAAATCATGTCCAAACAATTGAAATTACCACAGGTGGACTCCAAGTTGTAGAAACATCTCTGGAAACCGGAAGCACCAGAGCTCAATTTCGAGTTTCATAGCAGTGTCTGAATACCTATGTAAATAAGGCATTTCAGTTTTGTATATGTAATGCCATTTTTAACCTGTTTTTTACTTTCATTGTGTAGATCGAGGATATTTTTTATCCATTTTAAAATAAGGCTGTAACGTAACAAAACGTGTAAAGTGAAGAGGTCTGAATACTTTCCAAATGCACTGTAGGCCTATTCACCAATTGATTTTTTATTTATTTAGGGAAGTCAATTAAGAACACTCTTATTTACAATGACGGCCTAGGAACAGTGGGTTAACTGCCCTGAACGACAGATTTTTACCTTGTCTGCTCGGGGATTCGATCTAGCAACCTTTTGGTTACTGGCCCAACGCTCTAACCACAAGGCTACCTGCCGCCCTTATACATGGTACTCGTCGTGTTATTTGTCCACCTTCCATGAAAATGTGCCTGTTGGCGAAAAGCTGTTGCATTGTCACATTTTCTCATTTATGAGCTCCAGTTCCCTTTCTGATGTGTAATAGTATAATCAGATATTGTACAAATTATATTTATGTACAGCAGTTCAATCTGACATCAGCACTATGGCTTTCCAGGACTGAATTGGTACTCTGGCACTCCCAGTTCACCACTCCACTGTCAGAGCGAGTGGAAGAGAACGAGGCACAAAGGGAGAAAGACTTCCTCTCCCCACCGTAGCCTGATTTTTCAACTGGCTATTTACTCCAAAAAAAAAGCGTGTGATATTGAATGGTACATGTCAGTCAGGCCCCCGTCTTTATTGCTCTGCCGTTAACAGCCTTGTCCTCCTTTTATCGATTCTGAACAACCCGGCCAAAATGTAATCCTGTCATGACAATGGAGCTCTCGAGTCTGCTTTCTGAGAAGTAGAGGGCTTCGCGGGTCAAAGTTGGACCTGTTCCAAAAGGGACATGGGGCTATCCCACCCGGACCCAATATGCGTAAATACTTTTTTTTTTTAAATAGACCCGTTCCAAACGGACCAGAGGACAACTAGACCCATTCCGTATAGACCTGGTTGTATCCAGACCCGATCCGAGTGAGGGAAGCAGCAGAAATGCGTGTTTAAGCTACTTTATTAACCGGAGCTGATAAAGCTTGTGGGAGGGGAGGTAGAGAAGTGACGTTCTAGCAGGGGCTGTCTGTGGGCTAGTGTGAGCAAGTGACATGGTGAAGGAGAGACGGCAACCAACCAAGCCGGCTCACGCTATAGTAGATTAACAGCTCGTTTATCATCCAATATGATTACGTAGTACCGGTCTTGACTGCGTCAAACTGGGAGAAGCTAGCTAGGCTACTCTAGGCATGCACTTTCTCGTCCTACACTTTAAACTTTTAAAAAAAAATGTATTTAAATAGGCAAGTCGGTTAAGAACAAGTTCTTAATTACAATGACTGCCTAGAAACAGTGGATTAAACTGTCTTCATGGGCAGAAGTACAGATTTTTGACCTCAGCAGCCCAGGGATTCGATCCACCAACCTTTCAGTTACTGGCCCAATGCTCTAACCACTGGGCTACCTGCTGCCAAACAACTCCATTAAAATTTTAAGTAGCAGCCTACCTGTTGTCTCTTGGTCATTGTAACCTATCCTCTTTTTTCATTCTATCTTCCATTGATTTGGTATCTTAACAAGTCCTGTGTGGCTCAGTCGGTAGAGCATGGCGCTTGCAACGCCAAGCGTCGTGGGTTCGATTCCCGCTGGGGCCACCCATATGTAAAAGTAGTGGCCCCAGCCGACTTGTAAGTCGCTTTGGACAAAAGCGTCTGCTAAATGGGATATATTTTTTATTATATTAACTTTGGCCACACATGGTGTCTCCAACTGTAGCCTATTGCCACTTTGACTTATGATTGGCCAACAAGCTACACACCCCACTCTTGTGAAAGCAAGCACAGCAGCATAACTTATACAATTTCTCTACTGCAGCAGTCACGGTTGCATCTGAAATGTTCCTTTCGGACAAGTCCGTTAATTACACAACCATGCCAATCAGATCCGACCCAGACCCGTGACATTTAGTTCTGGATCCGGACCAGCACGGGTCTGAGATCGGGTCTCGAGTATTCCGGTACAGGTGCATCCATGAAGCACCTGTCTTTCTAAAGTGTAGAGCAGATGTGAAGTCTGGGGGGGGGGGGCTTTCCTGTCTGCAGCCTTAGATATCTTGTCTGTCTGCTGAAATCACACTGGTCCTACTTTTATTACACCCCACTACCTGGTGAATCACTGCATTTTCATGGTTATGAAGGGTTTAGTCACTTCAGGGGGGAAATGGCAGGCTCGGGGAGGGGGGGGGGGTGCGCTAACTTAATTGCTCTACATGAATAATTTCACTTGACTAATTTGGGTGATAATGACAGAGGCAGCGCTTTTGTATTTATTTATCCAAACATTAATTGACAGGACTGACATTAACTGGGCTGTTATTGTGCATTTGAGTGCGCACGAGAACCCCAAAAAATCCAGTAATTATCTTGCTGATAGGGTGGTGGTTTATGCGTACGTTTTCCCTGCCTAATGTCTGTCAGCGATTTTAAGTAAAGTGTGAGATGCAGCAACGTCACAATGGTGTTGTAGCTCATCTGTGCCTTCCACCCCATGCAACTTGTGCTTATGGAGAACGAACTGGGGCGTAATTCACTAGGAAGCAAACAAAACAGGAAGGGACCTGCCTGAGTTTGTCCAATAACTCGTTTTCATTGCAAACCAGTGTTACTTTTACAGATTGCTACAGTGTGCACTAATGATTTTGTGACCCAAGTGGTTTTTCTGTCCCCATGTCCCTCTTGCAATAGTGGCACAGTGAAGTGACTTGTCACTTGAAATGACTCGATTTGTTTGTTCCAGGCGGAAGGAGAGGATAATCTGAAGAAGATGCAGCTGATGGAGCTGGCCATTCTCAACGGGACGTACCGTGACACCAACATCAAGACACGTAAGCGTTACAACCACATTCACTAAAGGTCCTGTTTTGATCCACATTGACTAACGTGACACGCAAAGTTGATCATAATCAATCTTTATTTTATTGGCGTGTAAGAATCTCTTAATGACCACGGTGAAGAAGAAATGTAACATGCTCATGATATACTGTGTGCCTCTACTAGGTTCACGTATGTTGTCATTGCAGTGTCATGGGTCTTGACCAAATTTCTTTTGTAGACTGCACTTTTCCTCTGAAGTGTTGTCCAACCAGTGTCTACCTACCTCACAAACCACCTGTATCAAAGTAGAGCAATGTCCCCTCCACCCCTCCCTCTCGCCGCTCCCCCCTCTGTGCTCCTTTCCCTCCCTCCCAATATGGATGCAATCACAATTTGTTGCAATCTCGAGGTGGTTTCTATATGCCTTCAGCGCATCACAGAAATCACTCAGTCATCTCTGCATGATGAAGTTCACGCGTCTGTTACAGTTTTGATTTCCAATCACCAGTGTTACTTTCTGTGGAGTTCATCCCACCCAGTGCTCTTGCAGTTTCTGCACTTTCATGCCTGTGATTTTAAATAAATGCATTGCAATGTTTTTATTTACTTTTTAAGTTGGGGGGGGGGGGGGCTGCTTTCAATTGACCATTTACTGTTTACATTATCATTTGTTACTGAATGATATTAGTAATGGCGATACATGTGTTTGTTTTGCACATTTGGTCAGTCCAAAAGGCTTGAAGTGTTGAAAAATATATATATATACATTTGACCTGGCATTTGACATTGGTTTGTTAAACCAATGGAAATAACCAGACTAGTGCTACTTAGTGTGAATTAGCCTAGACAGCCACCAAATCACGGGCCAAAGAGCTACATGTAAAACATTGATTCAGTCGCCCCAGCCGTCATTCAGTCGCCCCAGTGATTTAACGGTTGTGTGGTATGACGTTTGAACATATGCCAAGCCATTTGGACACTCTTTTATTGGTTTTGTCAGCCAACCAAAATGGTCTCAGGGTCATGTAGAGGAGTGGAGTGAATCTGAACTGTACTTATATATCCAGTATTGGCCAATATCAACTCGTCGGTCCCACTCAAGGCCTCATAGACCCAGAGTCGTCCAATAGTCTCAATTGTCTTTTCTGGTGATTGACCTAATCCTATTGGTCCATATCAGAAACTGGCACGCCTAGTCTCCTCTGTTGCCAGTGGCTTAATTTCTGTTGCTTTGTGTGTTTGTTTTGATCACTTGTGCTGTCCGCAGTACATTAATTTGTGGTTGTCATGGTGATTGGTATGCTTAATATGCTCTGTGCATTGGGGTAATGGCATCATTTTAGCAGCGTATCTTTTTATTTTGTTATGGGTTTCTTATTTTCTTTACTCAATTTTTGGTGTGCTGGTTCACCCTGATCATTGCATGGACTAATTTTCCTTTTTTTTGCCCCTCCCCTCCTCCCCCCCTACCCCCTTTTCCTGCTGTTTTATATTTTCCAACCTGCTTCTCGACCTGTGATTGGTCACCCACACCACATCTTTACCCCCTTGTCTTGTATCTCTATCTCTCTATCTTTCTGTCTTTCACTCTTTTTGCTTATGGCAGACCCCCTTGCGTTCTCTCTTGCAGCGGCGGCAGCCGCCGCTCAGGGCCCCCGCCTAATACAGGCACCCCAGGGGCATATGATGGCCCCCATCAGCAAATGAGGCCCCCCACACCGGGAGGCACCCCCATCATGAACATCATCCGACAACCCCAAATGCAGGGCATGTTGCACAATGGCACCCCCACCCTGGTGCCTCCCTCACCGGACGGCGGCATCATCTACGCCTCCCCGTACGACTACCCGTACGCCCTGGCACCCACCTCCCTGCTGGAGTACCCTATCGACCACAGTGGGGTTCTAGGTAAGCGACCCTGGGGCCTGGGCGGCGGCCCCTTTAGCCCCGGACAGGAAGGCAGCTTGTTTTACCCTGGGTTTTTGGACGCGGCTTCGATGAGCCACAGTCAGGACTTAAAAGGTAAATATGTCGTATCCAGCTGAAAGAAAATAGGGTTGTTATTGGTGTGACCTTATGACCTAATGGCTGTACACGGCTAATTAAAGGGCAAGGGGGACAGGGATTTTTTTCCAGTTAGACATTTTTCATATCTCTCCACAATCCTTTTCCTGGCTCAAGTTTTGTTGCCTTGTCTGAGAATACACCACACACACACACACACACTCTCTGACAGGGACATGCATGATTGCACACACCCGCGTTCTTGCCTTTTTACGCACTCGCAAGAGGCAGATTCAGTCTGGCGGTGGCTCCCCCTGGATTTCAACAGCTTTTGAAATAATTCAGTTTTTCCCCAGCTAACTCTGCAGCTCTGGCCTTGATGCCAGTAGAAAGTCCCCTTTGTCCCGGCGGGGAAGTTCATTAAATTTACTGTTCTCATTTTTCCATTTGTCTGTTTTCACCTTCTTGAACTTCAATTTAGTACAAGCCACAGACATTCCCCAGTCATTACGTCAGCTGTGGGAATTACATTCTGTAGGTGCGGGTGTGTATGCAATATGCTGCCAAAGAAACATTTTCAACAAAATAGACGATAATGACTAACATTTGTAACTAACCGCCTTGATTCGGTCTTATGTAGCAATTTTTTAAAACTTTTTAAAATTATTATTCTTACATTGTATAAAAGTAGACTCAGAGCTAGAACATTGTATATCATCAGTTGAAGAACAATGAGAGAGTAATTCTGCTTTGAAAGTTGACTAACTTGTAATCCCACCTTTTGAGAAAATGGTCTTTGAATATTGCGGTATACCTACTGGAGAGTTCTTTGTCTACACCCATTGTGTTGTTCACACCCTCTTAAGCCTTAGCCCCACACATCTCTTTTAGGGATTTACATGAGGCATTAGCTGAACAGAGTGATTTAGTTTAGTAAACAACCAAAGATTTCAAGACAGTGATGAAAGTAGTAGCCTACAATAAGGGAAAAGTGCAGGTAGAAATACACTAACTAGTCCTTGGCCTATATACTAATCTGACTTTGGTGCAGGTAATATTCTTCACATTACCATGTGTGGTATACACACGCTATATCAATGTTGATTTTTGTCACATGCACAGGATACAGGTGTAAACATTAGTGAAATGGTTACAAGTAACAATATTATAAAAAATAGACAAACGGGATACCTAGTCAGTTGAACAACTGAATGCCTTCAACTGAAATGTCTTCCGCAATTAACCCAACCCATCTGAATCGGAGGTGCGGGGGGCTGCCCTAATCGACAAAGAATTCAGATACAAAATATTTTTAATTGTTAGATTAGTCTAAATTGGGTCATGTGAATGAAATGCTATGACCAACCCCCAGCTACATCTCGCTAATTAAATGGGTCACTATTGTCTAGACATGTTCATGAAGTACGATTGGTGGCCGTAATCACCTCCAGACACACCTGGCTAACTTGCTGGGTCATGTAATGCACACATCTGGCGAAGTGTATGTGTGTATATATATTTATTATTATTATTATTATTATTCTCTCTCGCTAGCTGGCTATACAATGAACAGCTATAATCCCAACTCAAACTACCAACCAATACAAACATTATCATAGCTGTAGTATAAATCTACAGGTAGCTTACCAGGTTTGATGTTAGCTAGCGAACATTAGGCTATAACTAAGAATGCACATGGATTTCTGATTAGAATAATATTATTACACAGATCACATTTTTCAAGAAACAAGTTTCTAATTTGGTCAAAGTCATCAATCTAGCTAGACTCTTACCCGTATACATGGATGAACGCTTCACGGCAGACAAACCATTAACTTGCTCATAATTTAACAATTAAAAAATATATATATATATCGTTTTTTATTAAGGCACGTGAAAGTTCACATTCCCCAGAATGCATTTCTGCACAAACATGTATTTTAGTTGACGTTAAAATGCCTCTCCTGTGAAGTAGTGACGTGCGACATACGCCTAGTTTCCTGAAGTCATATTTTATGGAGGCCGTTAAACTCTGAATTCGTCCAAATAATGAGTACATCATTGAGTTTCGACAGGACTTTCCCGTTTGTGCCGCTGCTTTAATTCATTAATCTAAGATGTCGGGGGAGGTGCTAAACGGACATCTGGAATTATTTTAAGATGGTCATACCATGGATTATTTAGCTATTTAATTTAGGATTTCAGGACCCCCTTTAGGTATCAATTTAATTATTTGATAAAATATGGATTTTTGGCCATAACTAAGTCCATAGAAAAAATAATAAATAAATTGTCTGCCCTAAATCAACAAGATGTGTTTAAAAAATACCTTCATACTTCCATTAATTAAAAAAAAACTGGTACCGGTTAACTTCAGACAAGTCCTGTGACAATTGTGGAGGCCGTAAAGCAAAATGTATAATCTCTCCCCTTTCCATAGTGATCATAATAGTCAAACCATTCGGAAGCTACAGACGTAAGAACACTTATTTTCGGGATGTCTCATGGTCTGACACGCACACCTTTTCCAGATGTGGAAGTGCGACACTGGCTGATGCGGAAGTGCAACGTATTTAATGCCGAAAAATATATATTTCGCTTCAACTGACTGATTTTGTTGGATTTTTAATGCATCTTAAATTTGACTATAAGGGGTAAATAAGGGATACTGGCTTTTCTTTAACTTGGAGGACACAGCAGCTTAGTGTGTTTTTATTTACTTGCCGTATTGATCGGTGCCTTCAAAGGAGACCCATTGGAACACCACCAATTCTCTCTACAAGCGCTGCTCAGGCCTTAGCGTTAGGAAACCTCAGAACATCTGGTGCTACAGATTGGAATGTGGGCGGGCTGGCATAGCCATCAACCATCCCTGTGAACCATTGCCGTTTTCCTACCTGCCAGGGCTGTTTGGCTGTTTTCAAATGTGATGTAACCATCACTGGCCCATTCCAGCATCGAAACCTCCCCAAGCCTTCTGATCCTAGAGATAACATTCTGAGTTAAGTCTCCTTTAGTGTTCACTTGATGACTGCGGCTAAGAGCGTTTAGTAGTATGCGATTTGACTGGATGCCCAGGTGGTTGTCATGGTGACCCATTCTGTGGGGACGGCCACCATTTAGCCAATGAAGGCCTCTGTCACAAATCTCTTTAAACGCTCTCTGGGTAATGAAGAGCAGAGAAATATGGCCACCCCAGCATCACGCTGTTTCTCTCTCGCCCCTGAAATCTGGGAGGCCATCCTTCCCCGGCTCAAACTAAATCAGAAATATTGACAGTCAGATAAAAGCCCAAGAAATACGACCCCTGAGTCCTGAAATTGTGTTTTGCTGACTGCACCTCGCTCTAGCTAGGCTTTTATAGCAACATAAGGATTTACCTTTCACACACAAAATGATCTTTATGCACGGTCACAGTTCCTATGCAACCATACAACAACCTTACTGAGACATATTATTTTACTATATTTCCATGCATGATATCCAGACCAACCATGCACTGGGATAATTGAAAGGTCTGTCTTCATTTGTGACGTGAGAGAGCCAGGTAGTGTCTAGCACTATCCAGTTAGGATCTGAGCTGCTTTGGATTTTCACACCTGACAAAAATCACTCCATTTTTCTCAAACATGGCCCAGGAGGTGGATTATCTTCTAGATAGCCTTAGTCCCCTGTCCCCCTGCCTATCGGTTTCAAAGAATCCTCTAACACTGTGTGCTATGGAATTGTATTACCTAAGTTGTACTTTTTTATAGATATCAAGTTAAAGCAAATGTATTTTTTTATACATGTCTGTATATTTTATATATATGTATATGTGTTACTGTAAGACTTGTTTTCTAACCTTGTGGACCTGTTGCAATCTAGGTGCAATGGCTACTAAAGTGAGACGGCATGACTCGCGGGTCCGTCCTTACCAAAGGATTGTGACCGCAGACAGAGGTTAGTTTAGTCTAAGATACTTAACTTTGACTGTTGATTGCATTGCTGAAATTGAGTTGTTTTTTTTTGTTTTTTTTCCACCACTTTCCTTACTACACACGTACACACACCACCTAAATGGTTGACTGTGGTATGCACATTGTTTACATAGTTATGGAGTACTGTGAGAACTATTTCAATGCTCAGGCAAAAGCGATCTTGATTGCTTTGGTTTACATGAACTGTGACCCTTGGTGACAGAACAAGTAGTACACGCAGTGTTCAAGTTACATTTTCTTAACATTCCTCTGAGATTAGATCCTAAAATCGGTCAGACTTGTTCCATACATACCAATTTATGTTCTACTTGTGAGGAACAGTGGAAAGTGACTAAACGGTAACTGGGAAAAGTAGACAACACTACAAGTATCCTCGTTGCTACCATGCACCATTTTTTTCCCTCTTGAATTGTCTTGATTTATCTTGTTTATGTAACACTGACCTTAATCTAAGCTAGTTTACGTTCTTTCTCCAGTGTATTTTAATTATTGAAATAAAATTTAAAAAATAAAATTTCAGTTGTACACGAGGTACTGTAATTTTATATTATTTTTATATAACAAATGTGTTTATGGCTGCTGTATATAAATAAAGAGAAGGGATCGGAAACAGTGATTCATCGATTCATTACATAAACTAGTGTTAAGTCTTCTTACCACTAATCACACTGTTTAACTTGCATTCCAACTGTGAAAACTAAAACACTTATTTTATTTGTTTACTTTGTAAGCGTATGTTTTCTTTGCTTCTGTTTGTGGGGACTGGGGTCAATGTTGCGTTTTGATTTAGGTTGGGGGCTTAGTAGTTGTGATCATGATGTAACAACGTCATGATTATAACAACATTAGCTGGGTTTCTTGGCGGGAAATTAGGGGGAATAAAAGATTGCATTCATTTTATTGTTAAAATGATGTCATTAGTCTCTTCTTGCTGACACTAATATCCTTTCTATCTTTTTTTTTTCTTTTGTTTTTTGTTTCTAACCACCTAGCCGCCACCGGCAACTAACACATGACCTTCTGACCTCTGAACTCTTCACCCAATGACGAGCCGCCCCAAGCCTGCCTGCTGATCAGTTAACTGGTAATTGCCTTTTGCTAGCTTCTCGGATGCAGTGAGAGGGGCTCCTATCCGTACAGTTACCCTAACATGTTTTTGATAAAAACCATTTGGTTTTTAACTATCTATCAAACAAACCCAACAGTTGGTTTTTATTTCTTTCTGTTCATTGAGTTGAATTCCCATTTCTTTTTCTTCATGAATCACAAACTGGGTGGATGTGTATGTATTGTTACTAATGAATCTGCACTGAATTTATATAGCAATAAAGATCCCACCTTCCGTGTCCACAACCCCACCCATACCTGCTCTGATTCGGTGATCTCACTAGTATTCACTAAACGACGCTAAATGGGAACTGAACCCAGGCTGTCTCTCCAAAACATGGCCTCATTCTCCATCCAACATGCAATGCCAAGTCCCTCATTCCCTTAACCCCACCCACCCATTCCACACCTACTTGCTGGCAATGAAAGACATGAAAGGAAAGAGAAGCTACACTCCAACTTGTTCATGTAGTCCTGTATTTTGAAACTGAGACTTAATGGTATGCTGACACATTCTGGGTGTGCCCTGAACAGCTCTCTGTTAAAACCATGGCTACATTGATTGCGAATTGAGCTTATTATAATTTTGTTTATTTGATTTGGATTTTACTTGATTTTGTTTTCTCGTTAATACACTTATTAGCTCTGAAGAACTAGCCAGACGAAGCAGGGTGTAAGAACTCAAAATGCCGCTTTTGTGGTGGCAGGCCTATCATGGGCAGTTAGCGGAAGCTAGGAGGGGTGCTGGGGAGGAATTGGGATGAGGAGAGGTCTTTTGTATTACTATAATGAAAGTAGGATGTGTTGAGGGTTAGGGCACAGTGGAGCAATGGATGTATAGTTAACTAGCTACTGACCTTAACTATGCTCCTCTACACTTGTGTATGTACAGTGCCTGATGCATTTGGAGAATCCCATTGAATTATACGAGCTGTGATCTAAAAGACAAAAAAAAAGTATTAAGTGTGTTTTGTGTAATTAGCCAAAGGGGTTCCAGTTGAATTATATCTATATAAATATGTATCTAACTGCAGAGAGCGTGCTGTAATTTTAGAGCTTGAAAGGATGTGATTTCGTGCATGTTTAAGTGCGAGTTGACAGCCAATCAAAAAAGATCACGGTTGTTTATCACACAAAGCTCTAGTTTCCCATGAAGAGAAGCCGATTGACACTAAAGAGGGCTTCTGGTTGGGGGGGGGGGGGTCCTTTATAGTGAAGTTTTGTAATTTAAAAAAAATCAATGAAGTTTTCAATTTCTTTGATTTTGCCTTTTATTTTTGGTTATATTTACACCCCTGCCAAAAAAAAAAAACATTTTCATATTGTGTATCAGCATTTGGCCAATTCTCTTTGCTAGAATATTTTGTAGTTTTCTTTAATCTCTTTCAAATTTGATACCAATCAATTCTTTATGGGGTCATGATACTTGCTCTCATGCAAATAAGTATCTATTTGATTAGGGGAGGGGGGTGTATTTATTTCTAACTCTCACCATACCATTTTGAAGTCCCCCAATTAGCACATCCACAATGTGTCTCCATAAAGGTATGGTCCAGATCCTTAGCCCATGACAGTTTCTCATTCTTTCTCAAGAGAAGAAAAAAAAAATAGGATGTGAAAGCCATGCCTGCCTGTTCAGATTGCTTTATTTACATACCTGTTATATATGTAGATACCTGTCATTGCATATTAAAGATAGAGAACACAATTGGATACTTTTACAGGGTGCTGGAGAAGAGAAATATATTTTTGGCGATTTTAGCTTTTTATACTTCACTTGCAGTTACAAAATATAAAAAATGCAACAAAAAATAGTGTAGAGAAAAAAGGTGGTGATGAAGATGCTGTTACTTTGGATATTATTGGCTAGGAAAATAAAGACCAAAATAGTCATACCTACAAACGTTGCAAGGATGTAAGGGTTACGAAGCGAGGGAGAGACATTCAGAGAAGATAGAAAAAGTGCCTTATCGACGGTCGTTTCTTTTTCCGAGTGTTAACATTCTGTTCGATAATATCCAGCACCAACGAGGAATGCGCAGAGAGGAACGGCTTCTGTGATGAGCTCTTAAGAGTTGCGCAGGGTAGCTCCTGTCATTATTGCTGAGCTACTGAAGTTATTCTATGCAAAAAGAATAGCAGTCGTATATGACCAGCTAAAATATGTGCCATGGTTCGTCTTCCCAAGTATAAGTTAAGGTTTTTGTTTTATGATAATTTTTTACCTTCTGCCATCCGAACAAGTTGTATTTCTTATTTCTCTTCGTTTTGAATTAAGTTATCGCTATTGTTGCATTGATTTCTGGTTACTGTGATTATTCTACCAAGAACAAACTGCCAATAGCAATGCAGAAGTCTGCCAGGACATCTTATTAATGCGAAATAAATGAGGGACATATAAAATGAGTGAGTAACAGGAGAAGAGGCATTTGCGTGTATACCAATTTGTTTTAAAAAAAAAAACACACAAAACATGCTAATGCTTTCCCACTACAGTTCGGTAATGAAGCAAAGTCATGACTTCAATCCTCAAGATGCTTTTTCCAGATAGTAGTCCAGAGGTGTTTTGTATTGGAAGAGGAGGCACTGATGATGATGGGGCTTGAGTGGGTGAAGTTTATTTTTTATTAGGTCTTAGTCAAATGTTCCCGCCACAATGTGCGTCCGTGCCAATTCTGGAAGTGATCAACATGCATGCAGTATACAGACTAGAAAAGGGGCCTTTATGGCTAACACATTTGACTTCACAACTAAGCAGTTTTCAGTTACTCAAACTAAACGGGGTATATCTAATTACAAAGAAAATAAAGTATATAAAATCGAGACATTATGGATTATTAAATATTTCACCTTCCCTGGCACACTTTATTTTTCTCATACATGCTGTCACACAGAACATGTTAATGCATTTGTTTTCAGTGTTATGAATTCTTCTATTAAAAAATGCAATATTAAAGTGGAGCAAGAGATGACAATTCAGAATTTTGACAGTATTAAGACATATTCCCTCTGCAATGTTACGCTGTGTCATCGTGTAAGGTTGGTTTAGTCCATCATATGTATGGTGAACTGTACCGTATTCACTCTGGCCTGCCTACTACATGTATGATAATGTAATTTACAGCCATTGTTACAGGTTTATAATGTATTTTTCTAATCTCATTTTATATGTATATTATACAATCTTTTTTCTGACTTTTTCTTTTGACGCCCACTGCAACTTGTTTTTTAACCCCCACCCCCACCCCCCCACCCCCCCATCTTGAAATCTGTCTCTAGTGGGGAGTGTTGACTTTACTAGAGTTAAGTTTGGTTTTCTTGCCAAATCCTAGCTTGTTTAACTCATTAGCGACTATTCGTTTTTCTTGTCATAAGTATTTTTACATGCTTGCATTTAGTTTTGATGGTGTATGCTGTTATTTTTCTTATTAACCCCTTGGCATTTATTTTAATAAAACATTCTTAGTAAGAATTTTACTAACTTGCTGATTTTTTTGTTTTGTTGTCTTGTTTTTAACCAGTTTTATGAATGTACTACCTTGGTCTGGTTCACGGACTAACACAATTAAAACTGGTGTCTGGCCACAACACGTGCACACATGCATATTTGTACACTGCAGCATTCATATTTGCACGCACATACACAAGGTGAATACTCATCCAAAAAACACTGTCTAACTGGAACCTGTGCACCTGCTATACTCTTCATGCTCACAATTCCAACACTGCTGCTCTGTCTCGTCCGTCCTTTCTGTTTATCGCTACTCTTGTTGTGGTTACGCGTGGTGTTGGAGAACCCCGGGAGCAGCCTTCTGTAGGTGTAACTGGAAGGGCCGGCTGCAGGTGAAACACTAGGGTCCAAAACAAAGGTACAACTCCAACCTAGTAGGCAGCTCATCATACAGTACTATGCCTTGTCAAGGAGTCGCTCATCTGATTCACTACCAATGTGGTCTGTAAAATGATCACCCTACATCAGCGATGGAGGTATACAGCACCAGTCAGGTTTGGACGCAGCTACTCCTGCCAGTGATTTTTTTTTTTTATATATATATATACTAATTTCTACGTCGTAGTATAATGGTGGTGACAACTACGAAATAACACATGGAATAATGTAGTAACCAAAAAAGTCAAACGTCTATTTTTTTTTTGTTATTCTTCAAAGTAGCCACCCTTTTCCTTGACAGCTTCAAGAGGTAGTCACCTGGAATTCTTTTAAATTAACAGGTGTGCCTTAAATTAATCCAAAAATGTCCTTAATGCATTTTAGCCAATCTGTTATGTTGTGACAAGGAAAGGATGGGATACAGAGGAGAGCCCTATTTGGGCCATATGGCAAGAACAGCTCAAATAAGCCAAGAGAAACAGTCATGAAGGTCAGTCCATCTGGAAAATAAGACTGTTTTGTCAAGCGCAGTCACAAAAACCAAGCACTATGATGAAACTGGCTCTCATGAGGACCGCCACAGGAAATGAAGTCTGAGTCGCCTCTGCTGCAGAGGAGTAACCAGCCTCAGAAATTGCAGCTCAAAAAATTCTTCAGAGTTCAAGTAACAGACACATCTCAACATCAACTGTTCAGAGACTGCGTGAATCAGGCCTTCACTGTCGATTTGCTGCAAAGAAACCACCACAAAATGACACCAATAAGAAGGGCCAAGAAACATGAGCAATGGACATTAGACCAGTGGAAATCTGAGGAGTCCAAATTTGAGATTTTTGGTTCCAAACGCCATGTCTTTGTGATGCTGAGTAGGTGAACGGATCTCTGCATGTGTGGTTCCCATCATGAAGCATGGAGGAGGTGTGATGGAGCTTTGCTGGTGACTCATTTAGAATTCAAAGCACACTTAACCAGCATGGCTACCACAGCATTCTGCAGCTATACGGCATCCCATCTGGTTTGTGCTTAGTCCCACTGTCATTTGTTTTCCAACAGGACAATGACCCAACACACCTCCAGGCTGTGTAAGGGCTATTTGACCAAGGAGCGTGATGGAGTGCTGCATCAGATCTGGCCTCCACAATCACCTGGCCTCCACAATCACCTGACCTCAACCCAATTGAGATGGTTTGGGGTGAGTTGGACCACAGAACAAAGGAAAAGCAGCCAGCAAGTGCTCAGTATATGTGGGAACTCCTGCAAGACTGTTGGAAAAGCATTCCAGTTGAAGCTGGTTGAGAGAATGCCAAGTGTGCAAAGCAGTCAAGGCAAAGTGTGGCAACTTTGAAGGATCTCAAATGTAAAATATATATTTATTTAACACTTTAAAACACTTGATATCTTCACTATTCTACAATGTAGAAAATAGTAAAAATAAAGAAGCCCTTTAATGAGTAGGGGTGTTCAGACTGTTACTGTGTGTGTGTATATTTATATGTACTGTGTGTATATATTTATATATACACACTGTAGAGCAGGAGATACGAATGCACATATTCATAAAACTTAAAACGTGTTATTACAACCCATTCAATCTGAACTGTTCCTGCATGCGACTGTTTAATTGGACTGTCATCTGATGCAGAGTCACTATACAATCCTTGGAAAAGGCTATGCATTAATATAAAAATAACAGGGTTTCTATACTATAATTATTCTATTGATTCTAATGCTTGCATAGGGCTGTTTCACTCGGCACCAGCCATTCTCCATAGGGTAAACTCATTAGTTTGCTTTATTAGGGTCATTGTGCCTTTTGACCATTGTTGGGTATTACCAGTGTGAATTGTAGATTCATAGACTAGATCAGACATGACGTAATACTAGAAGGGAGTACCCGTAATGCTGATACAAAGTATTCTGCCTTTTCCCAAAAGTGTAATCTTGGGTGTTGACAATGCAAACACTTTGGGGTTAAATTTGATGAATTCTTCAGGAATAGATGTGTTAGCTTTTATTTGTCGCTTTGAAATCCGACTACGCACAGTACTAACGTCTCATTTCTGTCTGGGTGTTCTCCCGCAGTTCTTTCCTCTTGTTTTTGTGCTCTTCACTAATTTTAGATGTTCAGACTGACACACGAGCCAAGATTAACTTTATTAATATCTTTTGATGACTATACTTTAACCCACTTTGTTGCCTCCAAGATTTCAAAGTGTTTCTGCACAAACAACTTCGGCATTATCCACCTAATTCCATAATTTCGGCATACCAAACAGGCGAGTAAAGAGATTTTCAATCGAAGAATGTGGCATATTTCTATTAGGAGCAATGTTTAAGTAGTTCTTGTGTTGGGTCTTAGAACCTTACTCTGTGCCACGAAAAAATTGCCATAACTGGAATCTATATTTTACCTGTGGGTATCTTTATGCTGTCTGAAGTGTAAGTGATGCTTTTATTTTTCTCTTGTATTGGCTTGTTTCCGGAGTTGAGCGGATGAAAAGAATTTGGCAAGTGGCATGTTATTTGTCTGGTGCACAATGCATTGCAAACACTGCCTGGCAGATTGCACCTGGAAATAAGTGCCTATGTATGTATGTATGTATGTATGTATGCACTTCTACTTTGAAGTACCAATTACTACTATCTCTCTAGCCCAATGCCTTTTTGTTGAGCACTAAAAATTTAAATTCCTGCACACTGTAGATTGCTATTTTTATTTTTTTAACTAGAATATTTGACTTACCTATTTTGTTTTTTAAAATATATTTCTCCCCCATTTAAATCATGTTTTAATGGCTGCAACTCTGGATTAGTTTGTACGAAGTAAAGGCCTACATCGTTCTAACCCTTCCCTTTCTCTGTTATGTAATTGGACTACAATATTCATATAATAGCTGTGAAGGGAAGTAGTCATATGTGGTCTGAATTGTAATGCCCTGTGTTCGACCTGGTATCTAAGTACTACCCTTTGCCTGTATTGTCAAGTATCTTTTTTTTTTTTTTTTTTTTTTTACATTCCGATGGCAAGTCAACCAATTAACGTGTTCTCAATGATGTAGCATTTGGGATTAAAGGGCAATGCTACCAAGAATTGTAATGACAGCCCCACTGGAGTTTTTTCTTCTTTGTTTGTCACCACTGTGCATTGAAAACTAAGAATAAAAAATAAAATATATAAAAAATTCAAAGTGATCTACCATAGATGTTTCTTGGACAAATAAGGGTGCACTAAATCTAAGATTTTGTTTTGTGATGTACGATTTTGTGAAGTAGTTTTTGTTACTTTGTTTTTGAGGACTAATGGGAATCTAAGTAGGATATAAAACATGTATTGGCAGTTATGTTGCTCACACCAAAAATGGAAGATGTCATGTGTGTAATAAAGTACCGCATTTACAAATGGCCTTTTTGACTGCTCTACCTGGCCGTCTGCCTTCTTTCTGCTCTGTCGATGTCATCCTGGAATTCTGGGCCAGCATTTCAAGGTACGTTTAGCACAAAGGAACACAAATGACATACAAAAGTATAATCTCTCGAAGCAAGAAGTCTGGAAATGGAAGTGGTTGACATTTGGAAAGGGTCAATTTACAGTAAATTCCATAGATGGCATTTTGAAGGTCAAATCAATCGATCAAAAATCCTTTCCGACAGGGGTAGTTTTTACATTTTAGCTGCCTCTACTGTGTGGTGCGACTCGGGTTTAATATCTTTTCTTCTGAATGTGTTTCATGACAGAATATAACATCGAAAAATGGATACTCATCTTCTCATAACCCTAATTTGTTCCGACTTTCGATAGTTATCAAGTCCAACACAACGGCAATTCCAATCATACATATATTTTACTGAGTTGTATTTTCTGTGCCATGAATTAATCATCATCAGTACAGAAATCAGTGATCCCACCCTGACCACTGACTAAAAGCATAGCAACCCACTTGCTACTGGTTGAGATGGGCATTTAGACTAAATGTGCCGTAAGCCTTTGGAGTTCATGATGCTATTTCTACCTGTCTGGGTAATTAACATATTGTGTTGAGCACCTTTATGAAACATTGCAAGTACAGCCCATTGACATAGAGTTGGTGTGTGTCCCCATGAGGCTTTTGATTAGTCATTACTATGTGCTAGCAGGTTATCAGGGCCCATTGCTTATCATGCTGGCAGCAGCCTTGTACTATTGTAAAGTCAATTAAAACAGTGTGGTGTTCCTTTTAACCTTCATTAGACAACTTTTTTTTTTAAAGGCCACTCAATTAGACTCATTCAGACAAATGGACAATGGGAAGTAAGTATGTATAAGGGCCAAATTTAAAGGATTAGAGCTCGAAGCCATCTCTGTAGAAAAGGATGGAGATGGAGCTCTTTAATAGGGCAGTGGGGAGTTGTCTCATGGCGGGGCTTGTTGAAGTGACTTATGTGTCTTGCAGAAAGGGGGGTGGGGGTTGGTTGCTGGTAAGATGCATCAAAGAAGCAGTTGTCAGGACCAGCTGGGAGTACAATCAGAGAGGGAAGGGGGTAGAGGGGAAGGGTTGCGTCAGGAGTGACAGATGATCCCAGTTTCTGTGGAATGAATGTGGGGCATTCATCAACAGTGCAGCTGTTTTTTTTAGCTGTGAGAGAGTTGTTTCACAGTTGTTGAGTACACAGTTGTTGTGGGTTTCAAGTCCAGTTTGATGAATGAAGCCCTCTAGTTCTCTGGGAATGTGGGCCTTGTGACACAATCTAGCAGCTGGAGTGTGAGTGTATGTAGGTCTGTGTTTCAATTGTTACTGAGAAAACTGTCAAAGCTATGAGTTTCATTCACGCAGAATCATGTCGGCCTGTAACGTAACTTTTGTATCATGTATGTGAAACACTATATGTACAAAAGTATGTGGCCACCCCTTCAAATGAGTGGATTTGTCTATTTCAGCCACACCCGTTGCTGACGAACACACAGCCATGCAATCTCCATAGACAATGGCAGTAGAATGGCCTTACTGAAGAGCTCAGTGACTTTCAATGTGGCACCATCATAGGATGCCATCTTTCCAACAAGTCAGTTTGTCAAATTTCTGCCCAGCTGGAGCTGCCCCCGTCAACTGTAAGTGCTGTTATTGTGAAGTGGAAACATCTGGAAGCATCAATGGCTCAGCCGCAAAGTGGAAGGCCACACAAGCTCACAAAACGAGGCTGCCGAGTACTGAAGTGCGTCGCGCGCTTCTGTCATCGGTGGAACAAGAACTGTTTGTCGGGAACTTCATGAAATGGGTTTCTATGGCTGAGCAGCCGCACGCACACAAGTTTAAGATCACCATGCACAATGGCGGCTAGCTTTACATCACTCGAGCTAACATTGTGCACGATGATCTTAAGACTCTGGAGTAGTAGAAACGCGTTCTCTGAAGTGATGAATCACGCTTCACCATCTGGCAGTCCGACGGACTAATCTGTGTTTGGCAGATGCCAGGAGAACACTACCTGCATAGTGCCAACTGTAAAGTTTGGTGTAGGAGGAATAATGGCCTGGGGCTGTTTTTCATGGTTCAGGCTAGGCCTCTTAGTTCCAGTGAAGGGAAATCTTAATGCTACAGCATACAATGACATTCTTCCAACTTTGTTGCAACAGTTTGGAGAAGGCCCTTTCCTGTTTCAGCATGGTTTGACGAGATCGGTGTGGAAGAACTGGTCTGCACAGAGCCCTGACCTCAACCCCATCGAACACCTTTGTGATTAATTGGAACGCCGACTACAAGCCAGGCCTTATCGCCCAACGTCAGTGCCAACCTCACTAATGCTCTCGTGGCTGAATGGAAGCAAGCAAGTCCCCGCAGCAATGTTCCAACATCCTAGTGGAAATCCATCCCAGAAGAGTTGAAAAAAGGAGGACAACTCCATATTAATACCCATGATTTTGGAATGAGATGTTCGAGCAGGTGTCCACATACTCTACATGACCAAAAGTATCATTTAGATGTAGCCAACTTCCTTTATTAATACCATGCTTTGTTTTGTCCAACCTTTAAAAAGTACCACTGCTTTGTGATGGTTAGAGTAAATAATATACAATTGATATTTTCAGATAAGATCAATGTATTTATGCATCACTTCTGAATGACACCTATATGTGATGGTAATGCTAACCAATCAAACAATCACATTTTACTGTTATCAGTTGATGGAACAACAGCGATTTACAAAGACAAACGGCGAACACAGACTTAAAAAAAAAAAAAAGCCCTTGTTAATCAGTTTTCCATGATGATCCAATGTCGTCATGGGTTGGGTCTGCTCACAAATGCTCATTGTTCCAGGGGTTGACTGATTGGGGAAGCTGTAGAAAGGATAGGCCGACTGTGTGCTAATGCTAACTAGTGAGCGATAGTTAACCCGAGCAGGTGGGTGGAGGGCTTTGTCCCTCACAGGAGCGACACTTTAATCAAGCTCAGTTACTTCAGATGAGACCAGCCCAATGCAACTCCGCAATCACCTCACCCCCTCCCATTTTATTTTGCTGCTCTGTTCATTTCAACCTTGTCTAGATGCCAGCTGAGTGACCTTTATACTTACTGCTTGTCTACACAGTAACTGAATGGCTGATCTCAGTGAGTGCGAGAGAGCTGATCCAATTTAATACACCTGTCTCCATGCACTCTGCCCCTCTCTCATTCACACACATTTCACACCATCTACAGTATATAGGAGAACAGCCCTCCACAGCAGTCTAAAAGTAGATTCCACATGGAGTATGAAGATCACAAATGTTCTTTTGTTTATTTGACAATCACACCTACGCATTTGTTGTGTTACCAATTTCACTCAAGTAATATTTACTCCAATATTTCTTACTAAGATTTAGCATCCCACATTCAGGTGAATCATGAGAGTTATAGTACATCTTCCATGACATCTGAGGCTCCAGTGACATATCCAGGGGGGATTTTGGCTTGGCTAGGATAAAGTGGGTTGCCATGGCGAAAAGGGCAGTGCGGTGCTAATCCGCTTCTCCACAATTAACACCGTGTCACATCAAATGGAGATGAGCCTTTTCTCAATTGGATTTGCTCAACTCCTGCATCCTCCATCCACCCTGGCATCCTTTTGAAAGAGGTCAAAGGTTAATCGAGAAGGGGCGGCGAGGGAAGGTGAACGACAATGTGCTTATATGAAATGACGCGCAATTGGAGGAGTCATCAGGCAAATGGAGTTTACAGGCCGGAATCCCAAAATAAATGTATACAATTATAAAAACAAATTAACACTCCTCCACCACTTATTGGTTTCCAGGTAAAGGAGGAGAGAGGGTAGAGGACAGACTTTTGCCCAAATTAGAAAAGGCCCTAGTTTCCGCATTAGCGTGGATGTGTACAACCCTTTTGTTTTCCTTCCAACCCTACATTTTCCCTGGATGTGTACTTCTTCTTTGGGTGTAATTAATCTTGGCGCAGCGGGTGTAAACATTAAGACGCGCTTTTGTCTCCGATAAATCTTTCCTGTCAGATTTACATCCCGTGCTAAATCACGACGTAGTGCGGCGGGGTCCCTCTGAGTCATTGCTGCAGTCAGCAGAGAGACACACGATAACACGGAGAGCTCAGCCGCTGACGTTGCCGACACCCAGTAACAGAGGAAAAACCTGTCCCATCGCTCACACTTCAGCTAGGCCAGGCCATAAGATAGACTAGCCGCTAGACAGAACAACTTGGGGCATGTCGGAAATAACACCCTATTCCGAATATAGCTTAACGTTGGACCAGTCATGCCATCTGGACAATAAAAGCCTGGCGCCAACGGAGAAGGCCGAAATTTTATGAGTTCCCACCCAACTTTTTTTCATGTTTATCTTTTACTTTTTTTGTACAGAAATACTGTTATTACATATGACTACCAAGCACTTTTGGACATCAGATCAATAGTTACTAACCTCGACTTCAACTCCAACTCAGCTGTTCCCTTCACACCGGACACTGTTTTTTTGTTTTATGGGCTACCAAAACGCTACAGGCGTAGATGCGGTAGACGGTCTGGCTTCCTTGTGAGACCGAGACGTGGAGAAAATCGACCAGCACTCCCCTACGTTTTATTGGAAAAGGTCCAGTCACTCGAGAATAAGATGGATGAGCTTCGTTCGAGAGTCACCTATCGGAGAGACTTGGAAAAACTGCAATATTATATGACTTGCAGAAACTTGGCTGGCTCAATCTATGAAGATAGAACTCAGTGGTTTCTCCATGAAGCGGCACGATCGGACAATAGCAGCCTCAGGCAAGTCCAAAGGGGGAGGTGTGTGCCTCTTCATAAACAACAACTGGTGCTCTGCTTCAAGTGTGAAGGAAATCTTGAGCTTTTGTTCACCTGATATAGAATACCCCATGGTAAGCTGCAGACCTTTTTATCTACCAAGAAAGTTCTTCTCCATAATTATCACGGCTGTCTACATCCCTCCACAAGCCAACAACACTTTGTTGAGTGCCAAACTGTATGGGACCATAAACATGAGAACGCACACCCAGAGGCAGCGTTTTTGATGGGTGGAGATTTAAAGCAGGGAGACATAACCGTTCTACTTCACTTCTACAAACACGTCTCCTGCGCCACAGGGGTGGGGCTAACTTTAATTCTACCCACTGAACACATACAAGTTCCGCCCCCATCCTCCTTTCGGCAAATAAGACCATGACTATCTTCCTGCTTCCTGTTTACAAACGCAAGCTCAAACAGGGAGTACCAGTGACACGCTCAAGACCGGAGTGGTCTGATAAAGCAGACGTAAGGCTACAAGACTGTTTTGCTAGTATAGACTGGGATATGTTAATTGAGAAGTTTACCACATCAGTCACAGGCTTCAGTAAGTGCATAGACGCCCAGTGACGCATAACTCCCAAATGAGTTAAATGCCTTTTATGCTTGCGTTGAGGAAAACAAGTCCTGCATGAAAGCCACTGTTTCAGATGACTGTGTGATCTCACTCCCCGTGGCCGATGTGCCAGGCCAGATGGAATACCAGGGAGTGTTTTCAGAGCATGCGCAGACCAGCTGGCAAGTGTCTTCACAGACATTTTCAATCTCTCCTTGTCCCAGTTGGTAATCCTAACATGTTTCAAGCTGACCACCATTGTCCCTGTTCCCAAGAACTCCAAGGTAACCTGCCTAGATGACTATCACCATGTAGCACTCATATATGTAATTATGAAGTGATTTGAAAGGGTGGTCATAGCCCAGATAGCACATACTCTTCTGAGAACCATATGTTTCGTCGGTGGGGATTTTAGTACTTCAAAATAACGTTTCCATGGTTCTATTTAAAGTAATGTTCTCAAATTGTTCCGAGAACAATATTCGGTGGGAATTTCAATACTTCAGTGTAACGTTTTTTTAAAGGGTTTCCTCATGGTTCTATTTAAAGTCATGTTCTCAGACCATTTGGAGAATGTTAAGAAACAACATTCTTCTGTGGGAATTTCAGTACTTAAGCATAACGTTTCCTCAATGTTGTATTTATAGTCATGTTCTTATATACTTTCGTTCGCAGCATCAACTAAACTCTCCATTCTCCATCTTGCTAAGTGTGTTCAGGTGTGTGGGCCGTGCCCACTAATTGGCCAGACCTGATCTTAATGAGTGCTTGTTTCCTTTGAAATGGGGTCTGCTTGAATAGACTTAAATGAATGTTCCCAGGAAACTTATGGCTTTGTTTTAAGAAGCATTGGGAAACCAAAAATGGACGTTCCTACAACATCCAAGAAACCAAATATGCTAGCTGGGGACACACATCATCCAAGACACCCTGAACCCACTGCAATTCGCATAACGCCCCTATAGATCCACTGATGACGCAATCTCAATTGCACTTGACACTGCCCTCTCCCACCTGGACAACAGGGGAAATAACTGAGAATGCTGTTCATAGAATATAGCTCAGCTTTCAACACCATAGTCATTTCCAAGCTCGTCACCAAGCTCGGGACCCTGGAACTTTAACACCTCCCTCTTTCCATAACGCCGGCCCTGAACTTGCCTACAAATTGGCACATCGAAACAACCTCCAGTCCCAGACAACTGGTAAAGAAATGGAAGGGTAAGTAATATTGAACAGATCTATATCTGAATGAAGGCATACATTTTAAGATATATAACATACCACACCCCGATTTAATGAATTAAACTTTGACCTTCCAGCACCGTCACCCACTCACAGCAACTAGCTTTGTCAGAATTAGATGTTCATCCATGTTTCAAACGTCAAATTTCGGGGGGGGGGGGTTGGCACGGGGGAAGTGTACGAGGGAGAGGGAGGAGGTTACCGTGCCAATGGAGGAGGAAGGGGAGTCAGAGGGGGAGGAGGATGAAGAGGCCTCTTTGTCAGACTGCTCAACTCAGCATACAGCAGTGAGGTGAGAGATATTTTATAGTAAAACTGTCTAAGTTCCTGAGGGAAACCAAGGGAAGTAAGAAGTTTTGGATTGAGTCCTATTTTTGTGATTTCTGGAAAATGTTTTAAGGTCAGTAGGCCTACGACACGGAATGAGGAATAAGTAGTTTAGAGTTCTCTCACCCAAAACTGCTGAGGGCTTTCTCCCCATCCTATTGCCATAGCTCAGCTCACTCTTTCTCCAGGGCCCCGTCAGGCATCCTATTGGAAATTCAAGGTGGGGACAGCGGAAAGGGGAGTTTCTCAGTCAGTGGTGGGACGTAGAAACATCCCAGATTCGCCTGATACTGTGAAAGGGGTATAGGTGTAGCAGTGGGGAGATGGAAGATAATTTAACCAGTCTGTTATTCCATTATGCAGTATGCCATACATGTGTCCTTTGATATTTTCCACATTTTGTTGTGTTACAGACATATTTTTTTGTTACTGGCTTAAACATAATACCCTTTAATGTCAAAGTGGAATTATGTTTTTTGAAATGTTTACAAATTAATTAAAAATTCAAAGCTGAAATGTCTTGAGTCAATTATTCAACCTCTTTATTGTTTTATCAAGTCACATAAGTTGCATGGATAGCAATAATCGTGTTTAACATGAAAATTGATCATTTTTGGTTCCATGTAAAACCCTTTCCACAGAGGACAACCGAAGAAGTTTGGGACAGTCGAAGATCCCATTTAGAACCCTTTCTTTCTAAGTGTACATAATAAAACATTTCAAGACGTGCGTCCTGTTTGCAACAAGGCACTAAAATAATACTGCAAAGCAATTTACATTTGTCCTGAATACAATGTGTTATGTTTGTGGCAAATCCAAAAAATCCACACATTTCTGAGTACTTCTCCTATTTTCAAGCATAGTAGTCGCTGCATCATGTCATGGGTATGCTTGTCATTTTTCAAGACTGGGGAGTTTTTCAGGATGACAACAAAACTGAATGGAGCTGTGTACAGGCAAAATCCTAGAGGAAAACCTCTTCAGTCTGGTTCAGTCTGCTTTCCCCAGACACAGAGATGAATTCCCCTTTTCAGCAAGACAACCTAAAACACAAGGCCAAATCTACACTTTTTAGTTGCTTAACAAGAAAACCGTGAATGTTCCTGAGTGGCGAGTTACACTTTTGACTTTTATGGCAAGACCTGAAAATGGTTGTCTAGCAATGATCAACAACTGGTTTTCCATGATCAACAACCTATTTGAGAGAGCTTGAAGAATTTGGAAAGGAATAATGGGCAATCCAAGTGTGGAAAGCTCTTAGAGACTTACCCAGAAAGACTTAACTGTAATCGCTGCCAAAGGTGTTTCTACAAAGTATATTTCTGTATTTCATTTTTTTTTTATTAACAAAAAAATCCAAAACATGTTTTCACTGTCATTATGGAGTATTGTGTGTAGTTGGGTGAATAGAAAAAAATATATAATACATTTTGAATTCAGGCTGTAACACAACAAAATGTGTAATAAGTCAAGGGGTATGAATACTTTTTGAAGGCACTGTACAAAGCATTTGGCAAGTATTCAGACCCCTCGACTCTTTCCACATTTTGTTACGTTACAGCCTTACTCTGAAATGGATTAAATTGTTTTTTCCTCTCATAAATCTACTGTACACACAATATCCCATAATGACCAAGCAAAGAAATGTTGTTTTTTAATTGTTGCAAATGTATAAAATGAAATATCACATTTACAGAAGTATTCAGACCCTTTACTCAGTACTTATGGCAGTGGTTAAAGTCTCATGTCTTCTTGTGTATGATGCTACAAGCTTGGCACACTTGTATTTGGGGAATTTCTCCCATTCTTCTCTGTAGATCCTCTCATGCTCTGTCAGGTTGGATGGGGAGCATCGCTGCACAGCTATTTTTAGGTCTCTTCAGAGATGTTCGATCGGGTTCAATTCCGGGCTCTGGCTGGGCCGCTCAAGGACATTCAGAGACTTATCCCCAAGCCACTCTTGCGTTGTCTTGGCTGTGAGACTGTGGTCATTGTCCTGTTGGAAGGTGAAGCTTCGCCCCAGTCTGACGTCCTGATTTCTCTGGAGCAGTTTTTCATCATGTATCTCTCTGTACTTTGCTCCGTTCGTCTTTCCATCAATCCTGACTAGTTTCCCAGTCCCTGCCACAGAATAACATCCCCAGAGCATGATGCTACCACCACCATGCTTCACCATAGGGAGGGTGCCAGGTTTCCTACAGTTGTGACACTTGGCATTCAGGTCAAATAGTTCAATCTTGGTTTCATCAGACCAGAGAATCTTGTTTCTCATGGTATGAGAGTCCTTTAGGTGCCTTTGGCAAACCTTGAGCTGAGCTGACTGTCATGTGCCTTTTACTGAGGAGTGGCTTCCGTTGGGCCTGTCTACCATAAAGGCCTGATTGGTGGAGTGCTGCAGAGATGGTTGTCCTTCTTAGTCACCTCCCTGACGATGACCCTTCTCCTCGATTGCTTAGTTTGGGCAGGCGGACAGCTCTAGGAAGAGTATTGGTGGTTCCAAACTACTTCCATTTAATAATGATGAAGGCCACTGTGTTTTGGGGGACCTTCAATTCTGCAGAATTTTTTTGGTACCCTTCCCCAGATCTGTGCCTTGACACAATCCTGCCTCGGAGTACTACAGACAATTCCTTCGACCTCATGGCTTGGTTTTTGCTCTGACATGCACTGTCAACTGTGTTCCTTCCCAAATCATGTCCAATGTATTTAATTTACCACATGTGGACTCCAATCAAGTTGTAGAAACATCTCAAGGATTATCAATGGAAATGCAAGGATGCACCCGAGCACAATTTCGAGTCTCATAGCAAGGGGTCTGAATACTTATGTAAATAAGGTATTTATGTGTTTTTATTTGTTATACATTTGCTAAAATTTAAAACACTAAATGTCCATTGTGCATTTTCTACACTGGCAAGTTTCTATATACTCAGCACTCACCGTAGAAGCAGTAACAGTTCATGGTATTTCACTCTCATCTCTGATTGGTGGAGTTGTGTTGGGTTATAAGTCGAACCCTCATCCTACTGCCCCTCTGTTCCTCGGGTGATGTGGAGGTAAACCCAGGCTCTGCGCGTCTCCAGGCACCCTCAATTGTTGACTTCTATGATTGAAAAAATCTTGGTTTCTTGAATGTCAACATCAGAAGCCTCCTCCTAAACCCATTAAACCCATTAAAAAAAGCTCCTCTTAATCTCAATCCAATAATTTGCTCACATCTCCCTCCCCAGATCAGCGTCATGCCTTTCTCAATGTATCTTCTTCGCCAAAAGAGAATATTCATTATCTGTTGTTTGGGCGGGGATTATGCTGATCGCAGCAGATTAAGGCGGAAGATATAAAGAGTCTTAATAAAATTATTGAACTGTGCCGCAAAGTCCCGTCTAATTTAAAGCTGCCAAGCCCCCCCCTCTCCCCAACCTCACACCTCCAATCCGTCCCCCTACCCGTTCAGATGTTCATTATTCCCTTTTGTTGTTACTGTTACCCATTTAAAAATAAGCCGTTTTAACTTTTCACCCTACACAGAATTAGAGTCACTGATTCCAATTGGCTATCTTGTCTATAGTTTTGACCTCAGTCCTTTTTGAAGCCACCAGAGGTCTGTGCAAAACAAACATCAAGTTATCATCATCAGACGCCATTGTTGTCTCTTTTCTCCCCAGCTCATCTATTTCCGCGGTGTGACGCCCAAGATCTGATCAATTTATCATTCAGAACAGCTATTAGCCTTCTCATCATGCAGGCTGTCTGACATGCTAAGAAGGTATGGATGCTCTGTGTGTGCACGTTGGTGCATGTGTTGTGTTGCATTGATGACCAATAAGAGCATGTGAAAGAGGAGGCATAATATAAGAGTGATTTCTCAACTTAATAGGCGACGATAAAGGCAGTGTCCCTCTCCTCTGATTCCCACGCTTATTTCAGGAGTTCCAAGTAGAGCTGTGGCGGTCAGGAAATTTCGTCAGCCGGTGATTGTCAAGAAAATAACTGTTGGTCTAACGGTAATTGACCATTAATGAACATAAACACATTTAGCCACTGATGCTGACCTTTGGAACATCTACAGTTGAAAAAAATTGTATAAATCCATGTAATATAGCCTACACGTTCACAATAAATCCATTATTTTAGACAGGTCTAAAGAAGCATGATATGAAGAAAATGTAGTCTATTCAGAAGAACAGAATAGCATACTGTGAGTTGTCCTTAGGTTTGGTCCTGATCTGGCTATGCCAAATGGCTGTGGGCTACACTAGTTAATTTAGCAGACAAGATTTGCTTAGAATTCCGTGGCATTATTTTATATTATTTTATAGTATGAAGAACACAATTGAACAAAGCTGAATAAAATGGAAAGGATATTTTCTCCAAATCATTTGAGGGAGTGCGCACATGCAGCTATTCTGTGTTGAGCGGTTAACAAATAAATAGGTACTCCTATATGCTTCATTTAGAGTTATTAATGTAACTTTAGTTGTTCTACAAACGTTGGGCTATATATTTAGATTTTGTTTTATACATTGTAAGGCTACATGATCCAACTCTAATGATGATTTGAAAATAGTTGCTTGAAAGGCATTAGCTCTGCTTTGTTTTTTTTTGCTCAGGCTGTACCCACTTCATCAGTCTCTCATTCACAATTTGAGAAGCACTTGATAATACCTTGAATTTCCAGGGCGGCATCCCCTTTGTGTGCCCATTCCTTTTGCAGCCCTTTCCTCTAAATGCTGCCCGCTCTGAAGCACCTCTCATCTCACTCAGGCAGTCCTCCATCACTTGATCGGGTCTTTCTCAAAGGCCACAAGTGAAGACGGACACATCCGGGACGCAACTGCACGTGTCCAAGATATTGGAAGAACCGTCCACATTTACTTTTCGTCAGCCAACAAGATGAGTAGGTCTAACGAACAACAAAAGCACAAGCCTATGTCAACCTACTATCCCCCATAGTACAAAAGTTGCAAGACATTTCTGTGCAAGAAATAAGTATTCCAAACATAGTCTGGGACAGCTGTGGGATGTGATAGATCCCAAATTAATACAACCACTAGTGCCAAAAAAATGTTTTTACGCAATGAGACTGATGCAACAGATCCAAGCTTTTAGCTTAAAATGTTGATAAACCATTAGGCTATTTCTTCAAATTATAAGCACAGCAATGCTCACACTATAAGTGTGTTTGTTCCATTAGCAGGAAAACACCATTATCAAAAGTGACCACAAATGCAATTATCCATGCAATGCTTTTATTATAAAAGTGCATTTTATGGTAAATTCTCTTCCCCAAACTTGAAACTCACGTGCTGCTTACATGTATATATGCCCCTTGTAAAGCTGATTACAGTGCCTTGCGAAAGTATTCGGCCCCCATGAACTTTGCGACCTTTTACCACATTTCAGGTTTCAAACAAAAAGATATAAAACTGTATTTTTTTGTGAAGAATCAACAACAAGTGGGACACAATCATGAAGTGGAACGACATTTATTGCATATTTCAAACTTTTTTAACAAATCAAAAACTGAAAAATTGGGCGTGCAAAATTATTCAGCCCCCTTAAGTTAATACTTTGTAGCGCCACCTTTTGCTGTGATTACAGCTGTAAGTTGCTTGGGGTATGTCTCTATCAGTTTTGCACATCGAGAGACTGAAATTTTTTCCCATTCTTCCTCGCAAAACAGCTCGAGCTCAGTGAGGTTGGATGGAGAGCATTTGTGAACAGCAGTTTTCAGTTCTTTCCACAGATTCTCGATTGGATTCAGGTCCGGACTTTGACTTGGCCATTCTAACACCTGGATATGTTTATTTTTGAACCATTCCATTGTAGATTTTGCTTTATGTTTTGGATCATTGTCTTTTTGGAAGACAAATCTCTGTCCCAGTCTCAGGTCTTTTGCAGACTCCATCAGGTTTTCTTCCAGAATGGTCCTGTATTTGGCTCCATCCATCTTCCCATCAATTTGAACCATCTTCCCTGTCCCTGCTGGAGAAAAGCAGGCCCTAACCATGATGCTGCCACCACCATGTTTGACAGTGGGGATGGTGTGTTCAGGGTGATGAGCTGTGTTGCTTTTACGCCAAACATAACGTTTTGCATTGTTGCCAAAAAGTTCAATTTTGGTTTCATCTGACTAGAGCACCTTCTTCCACATGTTTGGTGTGTCTCCCAGGTGGCTTGTGGCAAACTTTAAATGACACTTTTTATGGATATCTTTAAGAAATGGCTTTCTTCTTGCCACTCTTCCATAAAGGCCAGATTTGTGCAATATATGACTGATTGTTGTCCTATGGACAGAGTCTCCCACCTCAGCTGTAGATCTCTGCAGTTCATCCAGAGTGATCATGGGCCTCTTGGCTGCATCTCTGATCAGTCTGCTCCTTGTATGAGCTGAAAGTTTAGAAGGACGGCCAGGTCTTGGTAGATTTGCAGTGGTCTGATACTCCTTCCATTTCAATATTATCGCTTGCACAGTGCTCCTTGGGATGTTTAAAGCTTGGGAAATCTTTTTGTATCCAAATCCGGCTTTAAACTTCTTCACAACAGTATCTCGGTCCTGCCTGGTGTGTTCCTTGTTCTTCATGATGCTCTCTGCGCTTTTAACGGACCTCTGAGACTATCACAGTGCACGTGCATTTATACGGAGACTTGATTACACACAGGTGGATTGTATTTATCATCATTAGTCATTTAGGTCAACATTGGATCATTCGGAGATCCTCACTGAACTTCTGGAGAGATTTTGCTGCACTGAAAGTAAAGGGGCTGAATAATTTTGCACGCCCAATTTTTCAGTTTTTGATTTGTTAAAAAAGTTTGAAATATCCAATAAATGTCGTTCCACTTTATGATTGTGTCCCACTTGTTGTTGATTCTTCACAAAAAAATACAGTTTTATATTTTTATGTTTGAAGCCTGAAATGTGGCAAAAGGTCGCAAAGTTCAAGGGGGGCGAATACTTTCGCAAGGCACTGTAATGTGCTGATTAATTAAGTTATTTGGCCACTTTAATTGTGATACAAATCTTATTAAAACAACTATGATTCTATAAAATTCGCCCAAAAAAAGGCTTTGTTTCTTATGCTGGGCATCATTCACAAGTGATAATATATCATTATTTTATTTTTATTTCACCTTTATTTAACCAGGTAGGCAAGTTGAGAACAAGTTCTCATTTACAATTGCGACCTGGCCAAGATAAAGCAAAGCAGTTCGACACATACAACGACACAGAGTTGCACATGGAGTAAAACAAACATACAGTCAATAATGCAGTATAAACAAGTCTATATACGATGTGAGCAAATGAGGTGAGATAAGGGAGGTAAAGGCAAAAAAAGGCCATGGTGGCAAAGTAAATACAATATAGCAAGTAAAACACTGGAATGGTAGATTTGCAATGGAAGAATGTGCAAAGTAGAAATAGTGGGGTGCAAAGGAGCAAAATAAATAAATACATTAAATACAGTAGGGAAAGAGGTAGTTGTTTGGGCTAAATTATAGGTGGGCTATGTACAGGTGCAGTAATCTGTGAGCTGCTCTGAAGGTTGGTGCTTAAAGCTAGTGAGGGAGATAAGTGTTGGCTAATATTGTCACCCATCAGACTATTCTTGATTTAATCTAGTCTTTACATATGCTAAATAATGTATGTGTCAAATTTGTTTTGATTTAGAATGGACCATTATCATGCACGTGTATTGAAACGGGGGCAGCGGGAAAATATACATGTCATCTATGCACTTAAATAGCAAATGGAGGACGCTTTTCCTGTGGTTCATTTTCATGCCAGCGAGGTAGGCTATACTCATGTTGTAAATATAAGCAATGTGCTTAGTAAACTCAGCAAAAAAAGAAACATCCCTTTTTCAGGACCTTGTCTTTTGAAGATAATTAATAAAAATCCAAATAACTTCACAGATCTTCATTGTAAAGGGTTTAAACACTGTTTTCCATGCTTGATCAATGAACCTTAAACCATTAATGAACATGCACCCGTGGAACGGTCGTTAAGACACTAACAGCTTACAGACGGTAGGCAATTAAGGCCACAGTTATGAAAACTTAGGACGCTAAAGAGGCCTTTCTACTGAAAAACACCAAAAGAAAGATGCCCAGGGTCCCTGCTCATCTGCTTGAACGTGCCTTAGGCATGCTGCAAGGAGGCATGAGGACTGCAGATGTGGCAAGGGCAATAAATTGCAATGTCCATACTGTGAGGCGCCTAAGACAGCACTACAGGGAGATAAGACCGACAGGTGATCATCCTCACAGTGGCAGAAGAGGTGCACAGTATCGATACATCCGAACATCACACCTGTGGGACAGGTACAGGATGGCAACAACAGCTGCCCGAGTTACACCAGGAATGCCCAATCCATCCATCAGTGCTCAGACTGTCCGCAATAGGCCGAGAGAGGCTGGACTGAGGCTTGTAGGCCTGTTGTAAGGCAGGTCCTCACCAGACATCACCGGCAACCACATCACCTATGGGCACAAACCCACCGTCGCGAGACCAGACAGGACTGGCTAAAAGTGCTCTTCACTGACGAGTCGCAGTTTTGTCTCACCAGGGGTGATGGTCAGATTCGCGTTTATCGTTGAAGGAATGAGCGTTACACTGAGTCCTGTACTCAGTGCGGGATCGATTTGGCAGGAATGTCAGTGTTCTGCATTGACCAGCAAAGAGCCCAGATCTCAATCACATTGAACACGTCTGGGACCTGTTGGATCGGAGGGTGAGGGCTCGGGCCATTCCCACCAGAAATGTCCGGGAACTTGCAGGTGCCTTGGTGGAAGAATGGGGTAACATCTCACAGCAAATCTGGTGCAGTCCATGAGGAGGAGATGCACTGTAGTTCTTAAACCAGATACTGACTGTTAATTTAGATTTTGACCCCCCCTTTGTTCATGGACACATTATTCCAATTCCGTTAGTCACACGTCTGTGGAACTTGTTCAGTTTATGTCTCAGTTGTTGAATCTTGTTGTGTAAATATTTGTATGAACATGTCTTTTCAGTCGAGACCATCACACTGTTGTCTCACGCAATTGCATAGCCTTTTGAAATGTTGCGCAACATGAGCTCATGTGCTCTCAATAATTGTTTGATTTGATTTTCAAATACATTTGCCTTGATGTCAGAGTGATAATCGAGTGCTGAGTACCAAGCAGTTAGCAAGTTTGGTAGGCTACTAATGACCAGCAGCAACATCAGGGCTTGGCGAAGCCTAATTACCGGTGACTAAATGGTCACATGGCATTTGACTGCCTTCATGACTCGTGACCGCCGGTGTGGCGGTAATATGGTCACAGCAGCAGCCCAAGTTCCAAGTGTACTTCCTTTACTCAGGCCAAGATGGGATTATTTCATTTGATGTAGAGTCCATGGATAAGAGATGAGGATTGGTAAATGAGGGAGAGGCTTTAAGACATAACACCACCAGAGCACTTTAAATGCTGCTGGCCTGCAAATGTCTCTTCCCAGTCCTGACTCCTGCCCATTCATCCAATATACATGCAACAATGGCTGCAACAGATATGCATAATACATATATGACTATATTCTGCCAGTCTAGAATAGTCTGCTGGTAGAAAACCACACACACTCGTCTAGTTCTTAAATTTTTTTTTATTTTTTATATTTTTTATTTCACCTTTATTTAACCAGGTAGGCTAGTTGAGAACAAGTTCTCATTTGCAACAGCGACCTGGCCAAGATAAAGCATAGCAGTGTGAACAGACAACACAGAGTTACACATGGAGTAAACAATTAACAAGTCAATAACACAGTAGATAAAAAAGAAAAAAAAGAGCCTATATACATTGTGTGCAAAAGGCATGAGGAGGTAGGCGAATAATTACAATTTTGCAGATTAGCACGGGAGTGATAAATGATCAGATGGTCATGTACAGGTAGAGATACTGGTGTGCAAAAGAGCAGAAAAGTAAATAAATAAAAACAGTGTGGGGATGAGGTAGGTGAAAATGCGTGGGCTATTTACCAATAGACTATGTACAGCTGCAGCAATCGGTTAGCTGCTCAGATAGCACATGTTTGAAGTTGGTGAGGGAGATAAAAGTCTCCAACTTCAGGGATTTTTGCAATTCGTTCCAGTCACAGGCAGCAGAGTACTGGAACGAAAGGCGGCCAAATGAGGTGTTGGCTTTAGGGATGATCAGTGAGATACACCTGCTGGAGCGCGTGCTACGGATGGGTGTTGCCATCGTGACCAGTGAACTGAGATAAGGCGGAGCTTTACCTAGCATGGACTTGTAGATGACCTGGAGCCAGTGGGTCTGGCGACGAATATGTAGCGAGGGCCAGCCGACTAGAGCATACAAGTCGCAGTGGTGGGTGGTATAAGGTGCTTTAGTGACAAAACGGATGGCACTGTGATAAACTGCATCCAGTTTGCTGAGTAGAGTGTTGGAAGCAATTTTGTAGATGACGTCGCCGAAGTCGAGGATCGGTAGGATAGTCAGTTTTACTAGGGTAAGTTTGGCGGCTTGAGTGAAGGAGGCTTTGTTGCGGAATAGAAAGCCGACTCTTGATTTGATTTTCGATTGGAGATGTTTGATATGAGTCTGGAAGGAGAGTTTACAGTCTAGCCAGACACCTAGGTACTTATAGGTGTCCACATATTCAAGGTCGGAACCATCCAGGGTGGTGATGCTCGTCGGGCATGCGGGTGCAGGCAGCGATCGGTTGAAAAGTATGCATTTGGTTTTACTAGCGTTTAAGAGCAGTTGGAGGCCACGGAAGGAGTGTTGTATGGCATTGAAGCTCGTTTGGAGGTTAGATAGCACAGTGTCCAAGGACGGGCCGGAAGTATATAGAATGGTGTCGTCTGCGTAGAAGTGGATCAGGGAATCGCCAGCAGCAAGAGCAACATCATTGATATATACAGAGAAAAGAGTCGGCCCGAGAATTGAACCCTGTGGCACCCCCATAGAGACTGCCAGAGGACCGGACAGCATGCCCTCCGATTTGACACACTGAACTCTGTCTGCAAAGTAATTGATGAACCAGGCAAGGCAGTCATCCGAAAAACCGAGGCTACTGAGTCTGGTGATTGACAGAGTCGAAAGCCTTGGCAAGGTCGATGAAGACTGCTGCACAGTACTGTCTTTTATCGATGGCGGTTATGATATCGTTTAGTACCTTGAGTGTGGCTGAGGTGCACCCGTGACCGGCTCGGAAACCAGTTTGCACAGCGGAGAAGGTACGGTGGGATTCGAGATGGTCAGTGACCTGTTTGTTGACTTGGCTTTCGAAGACCTTAGATAGGCAGGGCAGGATGGATATAGGTCTGTAACAGTTTGGTTAAAGCCCCCAATTGGTTAAAGCCCCCCCCCCCCTCCCATGCAGTCTTTTTCATTTTCAAATCCTCACTATATAAATCACTGTGTTTTATTTCATAAAAAATAGCTCCTAATGTGTACATGCAATTAGTTTATTCAGGTGTGCTAACAATAGGGCTGGGGGAGGACTCAGGCCCCCGAAGACTGGAGTTGGCCATCCCTGGTCATTTGGTCGCTATCAATAACATGTCACAATAGCGTTCGATTTGGCAGCTAGGGGGCAAGGAGACACCCAGCTCCGCTAAAACCATAAACTACATGGTGTTTTTAATGGATTTTTAAATAAATGTTTCACTATTTGGTTTAATATCATCACCTCTTGAAGAGAATAGTTAGAACTACACATTTCTGATTATTCCATTTAGCTCGATCATGGAAAGAGCTTGACATTGTCCTGGTAAAAGTTGTCAGTCAGACTACTGTCTTCAGCACTATAGATGGCAAGCAAATCAAATATTTGGATATAGACATCTTGTTTACCCACTGAAAGTTAGCTTGTTAACTAGCCATATTGACATGATCCGTTATTCGCTAGCTAGGCAATTTGACGGGGTCCATCAATCAATGTAGCCTGTCATGTTTTAGCGGAGCTGGGGGTCTCCTTGCCCCACATTAGGCAAATCGAATGCTCTGCACCTTATTATGAAGTTTTATTGATAACAAATTGTTATAATCAGAACACATTATTATATCATGATCTGGGTCATCCCACCTGAACAGGCTGAAATTCCAGGCATTTTTTTATTAAACAGCTCTTTCACAAAAAAAGGGCGTTATTATAATTTTCACAATTTCAGAGTTTTATTTTCACCTCGCATATATATATATATATATACGTTTTAAACTGCACTGCCTCTTTAATGATATAGCCTGATATTGCCATCCAAATTCATTCCAATTCAATTCTCACTCCATTTTCCTATTTGTGCGATGCTTTATATGAAGACATTTGTCATTTCGATATCAGTGTATATGTGTGTTATTTCACCTCTGTGAAATAGGAATTGTGAAAAGGCAATTGTCAATTGAATTGGTTCACAACCACAGAGAAGTCTTGGCCTATAATAGTATTGACCCCCCTTGGATTTTTTTCCACATTTTGTGACGTGACAAAGTGGGATTGAAGTGGATTGAGTTGTGTTGTTTTGCCAATGATCTACAGAAAATATTCCAGAATGCCAAAGCTAAAAGAAAATTATATAGATTAACAAATGAATACAAATGTAGTAACAACCATATTAAGTCAGGAATAAAAATGTACTTAATAAATCACATAAGTTACATGGACTCACTTTGTGTGGAAAAAAATAGGAGTTGACATTCTTTTTTTAATGACTATCCATTCCTCTGTCAAGTATTGAATTTCAAGCACATATTCAACAACAACAACACGGCAAAGGAATACAATTTTTGGCCTAAATGCTAATTATGTTTGGGGCAAATATAACACAACACATCACTGAGTAACTGCCTCTTTATTTTCAAGCATGTTGGTGGTTGCAGCATCATGGTATGGGTATGCTTGACATCGGCAAAGACATTGGCAAAAACAAAACGGGCACAGGCAAAATCCTACAGGAAAACCTGCTTTAGTCTACTTTCCACCAGACAATGGGAGAGGAATTTACCTTTCAGCAAGACAATAATCTTCAACACAAGGCCAAATCTAAACTGGAGTTGCTTACCAGAAGACCGTGAATGTGTCCAAGTTATAGTTTTGACTTAAATCTGCTTGAAACTCTATGGCAAGGCTTGAAAATTGCTGTCTCTGTATCTGGTAGAAAGGAACCAGGTTTTTCTCTCGGATTTTGCCTGTGCTTAGCTCCATTCCGTTTAGTTTTTATCCTGAACCTCTCCAGTTCTTAACGATTACAAGCATACCCATAACATGATGCAGTCACCACTTTTCAACCACACTGCTTGAAAATATGGAGACTGGTACTCTGTAATATGTTGTATTAGATTTGCCCCAAACATAACACTTTCTATTCAGGACCAAAAGTGTCACACCCTGACCATAGTTTGCTTTGTATGTTTATATGTTTTGGTTGGTCAGGGTGTGATCTGAGTGGGCATTCTATGTTGGATGTCTTGTTTGTCTATTTCTATGTCTGGCCTGATATGGTTCTCAATCAGAGGCAGGTGTTAGTCATTGTCTCTGATTGGGAACCATATTTAGGTAGCCTGGGTTTCGATGTGTGTTTGTGGGTGATTGTTCCTGTCTCTGTGTCTACACCAGATAGGATTGTTTAGGTTTTCGTTCATTTATTGTATTGTTAGTTATTTCATGTCGAGTTCCTTTTTTATTAAAGAACATGAATAACCACCACGCTGCATTTTGGTCCGCTTCTCCTTCACCAGACGAAAGCCGTTACAAAAAGTTAATTGCTTAGGCAATTTCTTTGAAGTATTATTTTAGTGCCATGTAGAACCCTCTGTGGAAAGGGTTATACAGTGCCTTTGGAAAGTATTCACATTTTGTTACGTTGCAGCCTTATTCTAAAATTGATAAATAAAATACAACATCCTCAGCAATCGACACACAATAGCCCATAATGACAAAGTGAAAACAAGTTTTTAGAATTTTTTGCAAAAGTATTTAAAAAAGAAAATAATATAGATACCTTATTTATATATGTTTTCAGACCCTTTGCAATTAGACTTGAAATTGAGCTCAGGTGCATCCTGTTTCCATTGATCATCTTTGAGATGTTTTTACAACTTGATTGGAATCGACCTGTGATAAATTCAGTTGATTGGACATGATTTGGAAAGGCACACTCCTGTGTGTATATACAGTGCCTTGCGAAAGTATTCGGCCCCCTTGAACTTTGCGACCTTTTGCCACATTTCAGGCTTCAAACAAAGATATAAAACTGTATTTTTTTGTGAAGAGTCAACAACAAGTGGGACACAATCATGAAGTGGAACGACATTTATTGGATATTTCAAACTTTTTTAACAAATCAAAAACTGAAAAATTGGGCGTGCAAAATTATTCAGCCCCTTTACTTTCAGTGCAGAAAACTCTCTCCAGAAGTTCAGTGAGGATCTCTGAATGATCCAATGTTGACCTAAATGACTAATGATGATAAATACAATCCACCTGTGTGTAATCAAGTCTCTGTATAAATGCACGTGCACTGTGATAGGGGTCCTGTGTGGCTCAGTCGGTAGAGCATGGCGCTTGCAACGCCAAGCGTCGTGGGTTCAATTCCCGCTGGGACCACCCATATGCAAAAGTAGTGGCCCCAGCCGACTTGTAAGTCGCTTTGGACAAAAGCGTCTGCTAAATGGGATATATTATTATTATTATTTATTATTATCAGAGGTCCGTTAAAAGCGCAGAGAGCATCATGAAGAACAAGGAACACACCAGGCAGGTCCGAGATACTGTTGTGAAGAAGTTTAAAGCCGGATTTGGATACAAAAAGATTTCCCAAGCTTTAAACATCACAAGGAGCACTATGCAAGCGATAATATTGAAATGGAAGGAGTATCAGACCACTGCAAATCTACCAAGACCTGGCCATCCCTCTAAACTTTCAGCTCGTGCAAGGAGAAGACTGATCAGAGATGCAGCCAAGAGGCCCATGATCACTCTGGATGAACTGCAGAGATCTACAGCTGAGGTGGGAGACTCTGTCCATAGGACAACAATCAGTCGTATATTGCACAAATCTGGCCTTTATGGAAGAGTGGCAAGAAGAAAGCCATTTCTTCAAGATATCCATAAAAAGTGTTGTTTAAAGTTTTGCCACAAGCCACCTGGGAGACAGCACCTTCTTCCACATGTTTGGTGTCTGGTCAGATGAAACCAAAATTGAACTTTTTGGCAACAATGCAAAACGTTATGTTTGGCGTAAAAGCAACACAGCTCATCACCATGAACACACCATACCCACTGTCAAACATGGTGGTGGCAGCATCATGGTTTGGGCCTGCTTTTCTTCAGCAGGGACAGGGAAGATGGTTAAAATTGATGGGAAGATGGATGGAGCCAAATACAGGACCATTCTGGAAGAAAACCTGATGGAGTCTGCAAAAGACCTGAGACTGGGATGGAGATTTGTCTTCCAACAAGACAATGACCCAAAACATAAAGCAAAATCTACAATGGAATGGTTCAAAAATAAGCATATCCAGGTGTTAGAATGGCCAAGTCAAAGTCCAGACCTGAATCCAATCGAGAATCTGTGGAAAGAACTGAAAACTGCTGTTCATAAATGCTCTCCAACCAACCTCACTGAGCTCGAGCTGTTTTGCAAGGAGGAATGGGAAGAAATTTCAGTCTCTCGATGTGCAAAACTGATAGAGACATATCCCAAGCGACTTACAGCTGTAATCGCAGCAAAAGGTGGCGCTACAAAGTATTAACTTAACTTGTTGTTAATCCAGCTGCCGTGTCAGATTTCAAAAAGGCTTTATGGCGAAAGCAAACGATGCGATTATCTGAGGACAGCGCTCAGCACACAAAACATTACAAACAGTTAGCAGCAAAGTAAATTAATCACGAAAGTCAGAAATAGCAATAAAATGTATCTCTTATCTTTGATGATCTTCATATGGTTGCACTCACAAGACTCCCAGTTACACAATAAATGTTAGTTTTGTTCAATACAGTTCCTCTTTATATCCAGAAACCTCAATTTTGTTGACACATTTTGTTCAGTAATCCAATGGCTCAAATGTGGTCACAAGAGGCAGACAAAAATTCCAAATAGTATCCGTAAAGTTCATAGAAACATGTCAAACGATGTTTAGAATCAATCCTCAAAATAAATCGATAATATTTCAACCAGAATATAGCGTCATCAATATAAAAGAAAAACAAGAAAGACACGCTCTCGGGATTGTGCACCAAATAGGTTGGGGACTTTCCACTGGCCTCTCATTGAAACTGCTCATTCTCCCTCATTTTTCAGACTAAAGGCCTGAAACAATGTCTAACGACTGTTCACAGCTAGTGGAAGCCATAGGGAACGGAATCTGGGTCCTATCCCTTTAAATAGTGGATATGCTTTCAATGGAAAAACACCCATTTCAAAATAATAGCACTTCCTGGATGGATTTTCCTCAGGTTTTCACCTGCCATTTCAGTTCTGTTATACTCACAGAGTATTTTAACAGTTTTGGAAACTTTAGAGGGTTTTCTATCCAAATCGATCAATTATATGAATATCCTAGCTTCTGGGCCTGAGTAGCATGTACTTTACTT
This sequence comes from Oncorhynchus masou masou, assembly GCF_036934945.1. NCBI lineage: Eukaryota > Metazoa > Chordata > Actinopteri > Salmoniformes > Salmonidae > Oncorhynchus > Oncorhynchus masou. The sequence goes on from NC_088243.1 coordinate 42,129,417, forward strand.
TGGGCACACTTTTCATCTAAAATTCCAAATGCTGCCCCTGTCCCCAAAAAGTTTTAAACAAATGTGCTTTCTACTGACAATTGAGATGTACAAACTATGGTATAAGGGGACGACGAGTGGATAACAGGCCATCCGTAATTTCGATAAGACATTAATGAGCGAGCTAGGATGGACGTGGTCAGTTTAGCTATTTGTTCAGCACTTTTGAAGTCTACAGCGACATAATTCAGAACATGGGCCATTCTTACAGTATTCTCCCTGTACACCAAGCCAGAACCATCCATATAAGCAGACAATGAAATCTCTTACAATATTCAATGATTACATTTCTCTAAAAAAGACTATAGGCTTCATGTGCACCACCAAGTGAACAGTAGGCTAAGTTATGAGGGGGAAAGGGACCAAATTATTAGGAGGGTGAGGCACATGGGCTACTAACAGCTTACTACACAACGTACACTTAGTATTACTTTCTTAGCTACAGTATACATATCTCCATGGCATAATACATCATTTATGCGGCAGCATACAAGACATTTTTGGACTCACCTTGTTGTGCTGTGCTCACTTGAACAGGAAGGTGGTGTGGCGGTCCTTGTGGGAACATTGTCATCAAACTTGGTCATCAGTCTGGCATTCTATGGATTTATTTCAAGACAACAGGTCGAATCAAGACATCTTTAGGTCAGAGCTCTAGGAAGAGGCCCGAGTTCCCGACTTGGAATTCTGAGTTGGATGTCCGTTCAAAACGTGTTTTCCCAGTCGGAGCTCATTTGTTTCAGAGTTCCCAGTTGTCTTGAACTCACTGAATTCTGAATTTCCCAGTTCCGAGTTTCCAGTTGTTTTGAACACGGCAGAAGTCATGCTGGATTGACAGCATAGCCAAAGTATTCAACCTTTTCTGGATGATGGTGTTGAATGTTTATCCTTTTAAGCTTGGAAACGAGACCCTTAAACCCAGACTTGGACCACACACCCACTCCACTGAATAGCAGGCTAGTGATTGCTTTGTGACACTTGGAGTTAGCCACTGATTCCTTCCAAACCACTCATTGTTAAATTTGCAATTTCCAACTTGTTGTGTAATGTTTATGTCCAATGGCCGATGAGCACCGATATGTTTCATCTATAATTTCTCTTCAGATGACAAGGACTGAAAAGGATTTGCAAGTAGATTGTTGACATGATTCATGATGATAACTGCTTGTCTAGCTATCTAGCGAAGATTTTGAAAGTATGATGTTGACATGATCAGTCCAATCAAACCTGTGGTAGATATAACATAATTTGACATCATTTTATCTGTGGCCAATGACCCTGAGCCTTCTTGGATGGGCACTTCTAATGTAACTCTGTGGAAGCACCCAGGGGGCTTGAATTTTTGAGCTCTCCCCGTAGATTTTGCGTGCGGTGACGTAGTGTCCCCATGAGTGACAGAACACTGAGCCAATCACGGCGCAACTAGAGAACATTACTAAACCCTATGCTCGATATTTTCCGCTGGCTGCACCATCACCACTGAGCTAGGCTGAAACATTGTTTGCAAACTGATATGTGGCACGTATTAATGCCAAAATAACATCCAAAACGGGTGGGGCTCTGCCCTGAATGGCAGGTTGTTACTGCTTAACACACTATTTAATTGTTTTCATGGTAACGGATGTTACAAGTATACCCATCTCTAGTGGAGCCGTAGCAGTAGTGTATAGGGTTTACTCTGAGTGACAACTCTCTCCCTACAGTCGGAAACAGGCCTCTCTTCCCCTCTTCCTCTCTCTACTAGTCCCGGGATTACAGCAGAGTGGCTTTTCCCCCTTTGTTCTTGCAAACGGTGGGAGCTAGCGCTGTCCACAGACTCTGAGTTGTGGTAATTAAAGCTGGACAGAGCCCTATCAAGAAAAGCTGCTTATCTTTAATACAGCCAACCATGGAGGCACACACACATGCCCCCTAGCCTAATCCTGGAGAATAAATCGCAAACAGAAAGAGGGGAAGAGAGGGAGGGAGAGAGGAAGAGGGAATCAGAGAGAAAGAGAGAGAGATCGCTGGGGCATGCAAGAGAGTCAGAGAGCACTTTACAATGGATGCGTGTGTGTGGTGTGTGTGTGTGTGTAGGCGGGCGCCTGCGGGAGTGAGTGCACGCGTGTGTGTGTGTGTTTGGGGGGGGGGGGGATTTCACTCACACACTCCATTGTGTGTTCTCTGTTCCATGGATCAGGATCAGAGAGACGGGAAGTGTCTTATAACTGTACCGGCATCTCTCTCAGTGTTCAACTAGGGCAAAGTAACCTTGGAAACGCCTTAAAGCTTCAGCTACAGATTGATATTTGGGCAAAATACAATACCCACAATCCTCCACATAATACTGCCATTAGAGAACCCTGTTCATGACTGTATATAACAGCCCTAGATAAACGGACTGGTTATAAAATGCCTAATGCATGCTTATTACATATTTATTACATTGTATCAGGTGGATGACTGTTACAATATTGTATACAAGCTGGTGTTACGCTTGAAATATAGATCTGACAATGATGATATGTGCAAGACTGATCAACTCAATAGCTGTTCTTAAAAACAATTGGCATGTTTGGTTTCCTTATATTTCCCCTGGTGACGGAACGGCAATAAAAGGTAATTAACAACTTCAGTATGTACACAGGAGTATACTGCCTAGTGTGGTAGCACGCTGTAGCAAATCACAGTCACTCGAACCACTCTCACACAAACCGTTAGCCGTGTTGTTGCTGGATTTTTTTTTCTCCCCAAGTTGGATTGAGAGGATTGAGTGGTTGGGCTGCAACATCCCACTGGGCACAGACACCAATACAATGTCTAATTTCATTGAAATTATGTGGAAACCATGTTGATTCAACCAGTGTGTGGCCAGTGACGCAATGCATACTGGAATTTCACAGCTGTAATGTGGCATCAAATTAGCCTTTCAAATCAACGTCTAATCTAACCTCAGCCCCTCCAGGGAACAATACTCATTCGGCTGCTCCATTTATTAGGATTCTACTGAGATTAACTGAGATGTCCTAACGAGCGCAAACTGGGGAGAAAAGAGATGAGGGCTTTGATGAGACCAAAATGGAGAAGACGACACTTATCGGCGGCCAAAGATGAAAACGACTGTGTAAATGGTAGTGTGAAATAGGGAGCGATGCTAATCCATTATGTTTTAGTCAGTAAGAGGTAGCCTTAGAGAGAGGATGCTAGGCTCGTTAATCCCCGGCCATTACACATCAGATGCATGGTGAGGCTGACTGACCTTTCTAACCTTTGACCTGGTTTAGCATGTTGTCTTGGTCGCACAGATTGGTTGTTTCACTTCCTGCTTTGACGGTGAATGTAAGCCATTGTGTGGATTTCAAAGGGTTCTTTAAGGCTGGTGACCTGCGCCTTCTTGACCTCTGACCGGAGAGATTTGATGTTGTTACACTCAGTAATGACACACAGACAAGCAGGCATGTTAACAACAACATGAACTTACTCCTACTACCCACGTACAGAAAAAGACAGTCTCACTATTTTTCACTGGCTAATTGAGAAAGTATATAAGTGATTGAGAACTCAAGTAGCTTGGGTACAGCTATAATGTATGTCTTTGTGAGACTGGACAACCTTGAGAGTCTCTCCTTCCATGACTATGAGCTATTCTGAGTTTCTCAAACTACTGGACTTTACCTTAAACAACCTGACCGTACAAACATGACGACACTCTAAAGCATCTAGCGGGCAGAAAGATTTGGGAGAGAAATGAGGACAAATAAATATGGCCACCTTCCTCCCGCCAGCCACCACATCATGCGTCGTTGTGTCACAATCATTGCCAAAGCATTTGCATAAAGCTGAAGGGATTAAAATGATAGGCCCCTCGAAGCCTCCTACCTAAATTGGCCAAAATTACAGCATGGGTGCCTGTCGCTGAGCCTGATGTCTCTGTAATTACAGTGCTGCCGTCTCCCATTTCGTTCTCCCAGCCAGGAAGAAAAAAACGGATGAATTTGCCTTGATTGCCAGTATTTAGCGACTTTGCCTTGATCAGCCTAGCACGTGACAGGTATTTCTCATAATTTTCTCTCTCCACAGCCCTCTCTATTTCTCTCCCATCACTGATTGCTCGCGTGGTGCCTGGAAAGCGCCTTCGCATTCTATTTATAATAGAAGCGGCGCTCCAGTCATCGGGTTGATGGCAAGTGCTGACAGTTCCGGGGTTGCGAAGAGAGAACTTCAGAGGGCGGTGCTCACTGTGAACGCCGGATCATCGCATGTTCAATTAAACCGTCTTTGATGTGGTTCTGATTTTGCAACAATAGGGCCGGGTGGCAAACTAGCGAACGAGGAGAAAATTAGCGAAACAAACAATGGATACAAAAAAACAATCATAAATTAATTAAACCGGCTGCTTTTCATGTTTTTGCGTCGATGTGGTGGTTTTCGAGCAAAGTGGTGACAAAACCAGCAAATCTGCATGTTCTTTCAAGTACCACTGAATGTCTCAAGATTACCGTTCACATAAGAAACATTACCTCAGTTTAGCCTTGAGCACTTCTCGGATTTCTGCATAATTATATATGCAAGATGATAATGGAATGACAATTCTGTATTTTCTTTGTCAGTTTATAGCCAAGGCTCCCGTACAGTATTTACGCTGAAGGTTGTTCTCCAGGACTTAAATGAAGTCAGAGTAAGTAGAGCAAAAATAAAGGGAAAGGGTGATACCTAGTCAGTTATACAACTGAATGCCTTCAACTGAAATTCCGCATTTAACCCAACCCCTCTGAAATAGCCTTCTCCCACCAGTTGGGATATGAATAACTGCACACTAAACACATCTAACTCCATTGACTGGCCAAGGGTTCCATTGCAGATAAGCAGTATTTTATAAGTAGGGCTATTTTCTGCTTCTGGGAAATGGCTTCTTCAGAAGATGACTTCACAATAATGGAGGAGATTTTTGTGCTCTTGGGAGAATGTTTAAATGATAAAAGCACATGGACGTTATGAATAGTGTATTATGGGGGCTTTGAATGGTGCTTTTCTTCGCCTGCCACATTCCTCTTTCTAAACACTCTCCCCACTGTCCACCTTTTCCCACAGGAAATCCAAAGAGACACAGACAGACATAATTAGAGAGGGGAGAGAGAGAGGGGAGAGAGAGAGGGGAGAGAGAGAGGGGAGAGAGAGAGGGGAGAGGGAGAGGGAGAGGGAGAGGGGAGAGGGGAGAGGGGAGAGGAGAGGAGAGGAGAGAGAGAGAGAGAGAGAGAGAGAGAGAGAGAGAACCTCAACCCAACTTGGGCCTGTAAACAAGTGGTCACAAAGAACAGGAAACGGACAAAATATGTCTCGGTATTCACAGAGCCATTTACATGTGGAGTGATGAGGAGACTGCAATGGGTAAAGACATACAGTATACAGAGCCAAAGTCTTAGAGGAACTGAATAGCCAGTAGAGCATTGCTTTCGTCAACCCGTCATGACCATTATTAAGGAATTTCACAAAGAGGTATATGATATTTGACATTGGCTTAAGTAGTCTAAGATGTTAAAAAGATTACAATCTAATAAATAAAAAATGTAACATTTCATATGTAGTAGTATGTAGATTCGCTGTCAAAAGACAACAACAGGTGCCCAGACAACAAAAGCATCACCAACAACAACCGTTTCTGTTTTGCTATTGCTGATCTGAATTTCAACATCCATACTGATATCGAGGCCTGACCTGGCTCCCAGCGATGTGTGTACGTGTGAGTGTCCGAAGCTTGGCCAAAGCTCTAACAGGTGGACAGTATGTGTGTGAACCACCCCCTTCTCGAAAGTTTCGTCAATCACCGGCCCCCTGCGGCAACTATGAATTCGGGTGCCGAGTAGCAGCTCCTCACTAGGCCCCAATTCACGCATCATCACCTTGCGGGCTGACAGCGTCTGTCGGTGGTGGCGCCCCCGTTGTCAAACCCTGTAACCATGTGGCTGACACTCTCCCCATATCTCCACTCAAAGTGCCAAAACCACCGCCGGAGAATGTTTGATTTTATTTATTCATGTATCCTTTTTTTCATAAGTTTCAAATATATATAGAAAATAACGCCTGTGTATGGGAGCTGTCAAAGCGGCTGTCATGTTACACCGCCTAGCTTGGCATACACAGTGTGTTATGAATTCATGAGCTTAAAGTGAAATGTTCCTGTATGGTATTGCAATAAAAGAGATTCCGGCTTACATTTTTTTTTTAAATGAGTTTTGGGGAGCTCATTATTAGAAACGACTTATACAGTATGTACAGTGTATTGTATGTTGGTGTTGTCGTTGGTCTACTTTTTCCTTACCACATCTTGGATTCATTTTGCAACGATAGTCAGGGCAGGGGAGCTAAAATCAGTGTTCGTATAATATATAACGTTAGAGCATACAATATTCTTTACAGGAACAAAATGCTGTGCGCCAGTAAAAGTGTTACGTTCGTTCATTCATTTCAATGATTCTATGATTGAAAATTGTTGAGCAATCAGTCTTTGGGTTTTGACTGATTTAACATTGGAGGCCTTCCCTCCTTGTCTTTAATCAACTGCTCATCATTTCTTCTCGGGGTTATGAATGATTTACTGTCAGTCAGGTTGTGCGCGTGGCGTGCCTGTAAAACACTTGTTTTCCACTTTGAAACTGGGAAGAGGGGCTGTCTGGGGTTTTGACCACATATTTTGGTGTGTGTTCCTCTGAAATATCCAGGAGCATACAAGCCATGTTGCTTATGTGTCACCATAGCGTCCCTTATTAATATTATTATTATTATTATTATTCAATATCCATATTAGGACCACTTAGGCCCTAATGTGATGAGTAATAGTTACAAACCTAATTTCTTATGTAGTCTATTCCTCATATACGCAATATCAATATTCAACATATATACAGTGGGAACAACAAGTATTTGATAACCTGCAAATTCGGCAGTGTTTCCTACTTACAAAGAATGTAGAGGTCTGTAATTTTTATCATAGGTACAATTCAATTGTGAGAGACGGAATCTAAAACAAAACTCCAGAAAATCACATTGTATGATTTTTAACCTCTTGAAACTCTAGGGGCGCAATTTCATTTTTGGATGAAAAACGTTCCCGTTTTTAACAAGATATTTTGTCACAAAAAGATGCTTGACTATGCATATAATGATAGCTTTGGAAAGAAAACACTCTGAATTTTCCAGAACTGCAAAGATATTCTCTGTGGGTGCCCTAGAATGGGAGCTACAGGCAAAACCAAGATGAAACGGCAACCAGGAAACCAACAGGATTTTTGAGGCTCCGTTTTCCATTGTCTCCTTATATGGCTGTGAATGCGAGAGGAATGAGCCTGCCCTTTCTGTCGTTTCCCCAAGGTGTCTGTAGCATTGTGACGTATTTGTAGGCATATCATTGGAAGATTGACCATAAGAGACTACATTTTCCAGGTGTCCGCCCGGTGTCCTCCGTCGAAATTGGTGCGTCTTTTTCAGCTGCTGGTATTTTTCCATGCGATTCTGAGGGGAAAGCAGGCTTCCACGAACTGCATATCAATGAAGAGATATGTGAAAAAACACCTTGAGGATTGATTCCAAACAACGTTTGCCATGTTTCGGTCGATATTATGGAGTTAATTCGGAAAAAGTTTGACGTTTTGGTGACTGAATTTTCGGTTCGTTTCGGTAGCCAAATGTGATGTACAAAACGGAGCGATTTCTCCTACACAAAGATTCTTTCAGGAAAAACTGAACATTTGCTATGTAACTGAGAGTCTCCTCATTGAAAACATCGGAAGCTCTTCAAAGGTAAATGATTTTATTTATTTGGTTATCTGGTTTTTGTGAAAATGTTGCGTGCTAAATGCTACTCAAAATGCTAAGCTAGCTTAGCATACTCTTACACAAATTAGTGATTTGCTATGGTTCAAAAGCATATTTTGAAAATCTGAGATGACTGTGTTGTTAAGAAAAGGCTAAGCTTGAGAGCAGGCATATTATTTTCATTTTATTTGCGATTTTCAGAAATCGTTAAAGTTGCGTTATGCTAATGAGCCTGAGGCTTTATTCACGATCCCGGATCCGGGATGGGGAGTATCAAGAGGTTTTAAGTAATTAATTTGCATTTTATTGCATGACATAAGTATTTGATTACATCAGAAAAGCAGAACTTAATATTTGGTACAGAAACCTTTGTTTGCAATTACAGAGATCATACATTTCCTGTAGTTCTTGACCAGGTTTGCACACTGCAGCAGGGATTTTGGCCCATTCCTTCATACAGACCTTCAGGTTTCGGGGCTGTCGCTGGGAAATACGGACTTTCAGCTCCCTCCAAAGATTTTCTATTGGGTTCAGGTCTGGAAACAGGCTAGGCCACTCCAGGACCTTGAGATGCTTCTTACGGAGCCACTCCTTAGTTGCCCTGGCTGTGCGTTTCGGGTCATTGTCATGCTGGAAGACCCAGCCACGACCTATCTTCAATGCCCTTACTGAGGGAAGGAGGTTGTTGGCAAAGATCTCGCGATACATGGCCCCATCCATCCTCCCCTCAATACAGTGCAGTCATCCTGTACCCTTTGCAGAAAAGCATCCCCAAAGAATGATGTTTCCACCTCCATGCTTCACGGTTGGGATGGTGTTCTTGGGGTTGTACTCCTCCTTCTTCCTCCAAACACGGCGATTGGAGTTTAGACCAAAAAGCTCTATTTTTGTCTCATCAGACCACATGACCTTTTCCCATTCCTCCTCTGGATCATCCAGATGGTCATTGGCAAACTTCAGACGGGCCTGGACATTTGCTGGCTTGAGCAGGGGACCTTGCGTGCGCTGCAGGATTTTAATCCATGACGGCGTAGTGTGTTACTAATGGTTTTCTTTGAGACTGTGGTCTCAGCTCTCTACAGGTCATTGACCAGGTCCTGCCGTGTAGTTCTGGTCTGATCCCTCACCTTCCTCATGATCATTGATGCCCCACGAGGTGAGATCTTGCATGGAGCCCCAGACCGAGGGTGATTGAACGTCATCTTGAACTTCTTCCATTTTCTAATAATTGCACCAACAGTTGTTGCCTTCTCACCAAGCTGCTTGCCTATTGTCCTGTAGTTCATCCCAGCCTTGTGCAGGTCTACAATTTTATCCCTGATGTCCTTACACAGCTCCCTGGTCTTGTCCATTGTGGAGAGGTTGGAGTCTGTTTAATTGAGTGTGTGGACAGGTGTCTTTTATACAGGTAAAGAGTTCAAACAGGTGCAGTTAATACAGGTAATGAGTGGAGAACAGGAGGGCTTCTTAAAGAAAAACTAACAGGTCTGTGAGAGACAGAATTCTTACTGGTTGGTAGGTGATCAAATACTTATGTCATGCAATAAAATGCAAATTAATTACTTAAAAATCATACAATGTGATTTTCTGGAGTTTTGTTTTAGATTCCGTCTCTCACAGTTGAAGTGTACCTATGATAAAAATGACAGACCTCTACATGATTTGTAAGTAGGAAAACCTGCAAAATCGGCAGTGTATCAAACACTTGTTCTCCCCACTGTATACTGTCGTGACTATGTGCATTAAACTAGAGTATGCAAAGCAAGCTTGCATCACTGGTTGCATCACTGCCTGCTATGGCAACTGCTTGGCCTCCGACCGCAAGGCACTACAGAGGGTAGTGCGTGCTTCCCAGTACGTCACTAGGGCCAAGCTTCCTGCCATCCTGGACCTCTAAACCAGGCGGTGTCAGAGGAAGGCCCTAAAAATTGTCAAAGACTCCAGCCATCCTAGTCATAGACTGTTCTCTCTGCTACTTAACAGCTTCTACCCCCCAGCCATAAGACTCATGAACAGCTAATCCTAAAGCTACCCAGACTATTTGCACCCCCCTCCCCCACACTTTTACGCTGCTGCTACTCTATTATTTATGCATAGTCACTTTAACTCTACCTACATGTACATATTACCTCAACTAACCGGTGCCCCCACACATTGACAATGTCCGCTACCCCCTGTATAGAGCCTCGCTTGTTCTTTTACTGCTGCTGCTTATTTATTTGTTACTTTTATTTTCTATTTTCTACTTAACACTCATTTACATTTTTTCTTAACTTTTTAAAAGCATGGTTGGTTAAGAGTTGTACGTAAGCATTTCACTGTAACTTGGAACCTGCATTGGACTGAGTTATAACACTTATTCAATGGGCACTTTTAAGGAATCGGTATTACCATAAGGGCAAAACAACCACCCATATTCTTCTGTTGCTCTCCCCTCCCTCCATCCGAAGTTCAACATTTGCACAACTAATGAGCAAAAATATTTGTTATTTTTTCCCCCTTCTTTCTTGCAAACTATGGCGGCATACCAAATTAGACGGTTTATTTATAGGCATCAATATTTAATTAGGTTTATTCTAATCTCCCGTTAGTCAGTTCAGAAGTCTCGTTGTGGCTGTCTTAAATATTACAATTAATTTAAGACAAGATAAAGAGGCTTGGCTTAATTGTTCAGGGGGAACAGGTAGTTCCCAAAAAAATACTAAGCCACTACCTCAACGCTCATACACTTGCCCCAAACTGACTATTGACTATGTGGGACCAGACTGTTTACACATTTTCTCCCCCTAAAATAGATCCTAAAACACCGTGACAGCACAGCACATCCCAGCCCCCAAAACTCATATAACTGCTCCAGCACATCTCAACCAAAAAAACACCTCCACTTCCAGGTCATACTGCTGAGCTGATTTAAATAACTCTCTCTCAATTCATTCATCATTTTTTTTCCTTACCTGTTTCGTTGAGCCTTAATTGAGGCATCAGGAAGAGATTGAATAAAATTATTTTGATCAAAATGAAAAGGTGAGGGTAATCTCTGATGTAAGGGATTGAACAGTTAGCACAGGAAATTCACGCTGTGTTCACCAGACAAACATGCACTATCGGTTCTGTTCCTTATATTTAATGTATTTGTTTTAAAAATGTTGATAGTGTGCTGGCGATGCTGATGATTTCTAGATTAGATAGCTAGAGAATGTGTTTTGTGTTACCAGAAGGAATATTGTGTGTGTGCTTGTTCCTTGGACAAAACACCTGATGAATAATAATCCTGTAGTGTGTGTGTGTGTGTGTGTGTGTACACAGAATTTCAGCTACCTCAGAATAATTGGCTGTGGATTCCCTAGGTGACTTGGCTGTGTGTGTTTGTCCAGCGACCACAAGCCTCTCAGCCCTACTCCATGCATATATATTTCCCCATAGCCTGGTGTCTAAGCACCACTGCACACGTCTTAGCTATGGCCAAACAATGCCTTTTGTTTACTTCAATCTGCACTTTCTTCACTACTTATTCTCAGTTCATTCAGAATTATCAAGGAAAATGTCTAAGCCAAATATTGCATCGTTGTACATTCATTTCGTATGGAAGTTAGGAAGAAGTAAGTGCATGATGATTGTAGCTTTTAGTGAAGAGAGTGAACAAGCCCTTTCTTGTTTAACATTTTTGGTTGCTATTTGGTTGTGTTTCATAATGGTAGCTTATTGTAAAGCATCTTTGAGTTTTCGAAATGCACTATATAAAAGGCCTGAAGTGGGTATCATAAATATTCAATCCTCTTGGATTTTTCTCCACATTTTGTTGTGTTACAGCCTGAAATGAAAATGGATTAAATAGTGATTTTTTTGTTACTGGCCTACACACAATACCCCATAATGTCAAAGTGGAATTATATATTTTTAAATGTTATTAACTTAATTAAAAATGAAAAGCTGAAATGTCTTGAGTCAATACGTATTCAACTCCTTTGTTATGGGAAGCTTAAATAAGTCCAGAGCAGAAATGTGCTTAACAAGTCACATAATAAGCATGGACTCACTCTGTCTGCAATACCAATCCCCAATACCAATCCCCTCTTTCCACTGGGATTCTCTGCCTCTAACCCTATTACAGGGGCTGAGTCACTGGCTTACTGGGGCTCTCTCATGCCGGCCCTGGAAGGGGTGTGTCACCTGAGTGGGTTGATTCACTGATGTGGTCATCCTGTCTGGGTTGGCGCCCCCCCTTGGTTTGTGCCATGGCGGAGATCTTTGTGGGCTATACTCAGCTTTGTCTCAGGATGGTAAGTTGGTGGTTGAAGATATCCCTCTAGTGGTGTGGGGGCTGTGGTTTGGCAAAGTGGGTGGGGTTATATCCTTCCTGTTTGGCCCTGTCCGGGGGTGTCCTCAGATGGGGCCACAGTGTCTCCTGACCCCTCCTGTCTCAGCCTCCAGTATGTATGCTGCAGTAGGTTATGTGTCGGGGGGCTGGGGTCAGTTTGTCATATCTGGAGTACTTCTCCTGTCCAATTCGGTGTCCTGTGTGAATCTAAGTGTGCGTTCTCTAATTCTCTCCTTCTCTCTCTCTTTCTCTCTCTCGGAGGACCTGAGCCCTAGGACCATGCCCCAGGACTACCTGACATGATGACTCCTTGCTGTCCCCAGTCCACCTGGCCGTGCTGCTGCTCCAGTTTCAACTGTTCTGCCTTATTATTATTCGACCATGCTGGTCATTTATGAACATTTGAACATCTTGTCCATGTTCTGTTATAATCTCTACCCGGCACAGCCAGAAGAGGACTGGCCACCCCACATAGCCTGGTTCTCTCTAGGTTTCTTCCTAGGTTTTGGCCTTTCTAGGGAGTTTTTCCTAACCACCGTGCTTCTACACCTGCATTGCTTGCTGTTTGGGTTTTTAGGCTGGGTTTCTGTACAGCACTTTGAGATATCAGCTGATGTACGAAGGGCTATATAAATAAATTTGATTTGATTTGATAAGTGTTTAACATGATTTTTGAATGACTACCTCATCTCTGTACATATAATTAATTGTATGTAAGGTGCCTCAGTTGAGCATTGAATTTCAAACACAGATTGAACCACAAAGGGAGGTTTTCCAATGCCTCGCAAAGGGCACCTATTGGTAGATGTGTCAAAAAGAAAAAAGTTATGTAATGTAACATTGAATATCCCTTTAAGCACGGTGAAGTTAATTACGATTTTGATGGTTTATCAATACACCCAGTCACTACAAAGATACAGGCGTACTACCTAACTCAGGTGCCGGAGAGGAAAGAAACCGTTCAGGGATTTCACTCGGAAGCCAGTGGTGACTTTAAAACAGTTACAGAGTTTAATGGCTGTGATAGGAGAAAACTGAGGATGGATCAACAACATTGTAGATACTTCATAAATACTAACCTAATTTTCAGAGTGAAAAGAAGGAAGCCTGTACATTCTTAGAAAAAAAGGTGCCATCTAGAACATAAAAAGGTTTTTTGGCTGTCCCCATAGGAGAACCCTATTTGGTTCCTTTTGGGTTACATGTACAGTGCCTTCGGAAAGTATTCAGAACTCTTGACTTTTTACACATTTTGCTCTGACATGCACTGTCAACTGTGGGACCTTATATACAGTGCCTTGCGAAATTATTCGGCCCCCTTGAACTTTACTACCTTTTGCCACATTTCAGGCTTCAAACATAAAGATATAAAACTGTATTATTTTGTGAAGAATCATGAACAAGTGGGACACAATCATGAAGTGGAACGACATTTATTGGATATTTCAAACTTTTTTAACAAATCAAAAATTGAAAAATTGGGCATGCAAAATTATTCAGCCCCCTTAAGCTTTATTTTGATGTATTGCTTTTGTGATTTCATGAAAGTTAAATATTTATAGTAATTTAATTTGAATTTGACGCTCAAAGGTGGGACTCTAGTGTCCCACTGATCCATTAGAAGTTTTAAGCAAGTCAGCCATATCAGCTATGTTTTTTTTAAAGGCAGTAAATGAGGCTAAATTAACTGTTTCGCTGCCAGACAAGGCTCTGCTGATAGCCAGGTGTGGCAGTGGTAAGAAAGCTCTGCTGTTGGGACAGCTTTATGTAGGGCCTAACAGTTTGTGGGCACTTTTGTCACCGTTTATAGTGCAATAAATGCATTGTTTAGTGTTGTGGTGGCTTTGCTGGCATGCATCCCAATAATTTTTTGGTTTGTTTGCCCCACCAAGATTGACATGCTAAAATCGCCAGTGGTGTTAAGGTATGTTCTATGCAAACACACTGTGTTGTGATGATAATTGCCCATTTTACAGTAGGCCTTTAAGGCTGATGGCATGGGTGTGGTTGAAGGGTGTGGTTGAACTGAGTGGTTTCTGGTAGATGGGCCAGCTGCAAATTCAAAATTGGCTATATTGTAAACATGTATTTTAATCAAATATGCTTCCCAAAAGTGACGCTGTGATAAAAAGTTTGTTTTGATTGGCAATTTTGTGAATTTATCAAAATCCCATCACATAGCCTGATTTCAGATGTGTCATGGGAATAAGATTATTAGGGAAATTGTTCTTCTTACAAAGTATGTAAACGTTTAAAATTATATTCATCTGACTATTCATACTCAGTGCTGGCCGTATTCCTAATGGTCAGTCACCGGGATCGTCTCGTAACACCAACCACACTACACGATAAAGGGAAAGAAATTCTGACACTGCCAGAACTTTGTCTGAGCCTACATCCTCATGTAGTGGTACTTAATCGGCAGACCTAGACCCTGTCACACTGAGGAGTTAAGACGTTCGACATTCGTTTACGTTAAGAATTTGCCCATGACGTGGACATTTTGTCTGAGATAGCAAAATTGTGTCATATGACAGCGACAATCGTACCTTCTGTGAGGGCCTTTACACAACAGAACACTTAAATTGGAATGACAATGTCAGTAGAGGTTGCACCAAAATAACTTGTCACCTTAGAACTATAAGGTTCTATTTGAAAAAAGATGATTCCAAGATAGTTTGCTTTAAAGTTTTAAACCCTCATTGGTTTGAATGGTGTCAGCAAGTTTGGTATTGTGTTATTTTCTAAATTAACATGAATTGGAGTAGTTGCATTATGAAGTAGTCTGGTCTGTTCAATGCTGGTCTGACAAATCAGATTCCACGCTTCAAGATTGCTTCGATCACGTGGACTGGGATATTTTCCGGATAGCCTCAGATAACAACATTGATGTATACTCTGATTCTGTGAGCGAGTTTATTAGCAAGTGCATCGGTGATGTTATACCCACTGTGACTATTTAAACCTTCCCCAACCAGAAACCGTGGATTGATGGCAGCATTCACGTAAAACTGAAAGAGCGAACCACTGCTTTTAATCATGGCAAGGTGACCGGAAACATGACCGAATACAAACAGTGTAGCTATTCCCTCCGCAAGGCAATCAAACAAGCTAAGCGTCAGTATAGAGACAATGTAGAGTCGCAATTCAATGGCTCAGACACGAGACGTATGTGGCAGGGTTTACAGTCAATCACAGATTCCAAAAAGAAAACTCGCCTCGTCGCGGACACCGACGTCTTGCTCCCAGACAAATTAAACAACTTCTTTGCTCGCTTTGAGGACAATACAGTGCCACTGATACGGCCCGCTACCAAAATCTGCGGTCTCTCCTTCACCGCGGCCAACATGAGTAAAACATTTAAACGTGTTAACCCTCGCAAGGCTGCCGGCCCAGACGGCATCCCTAGCCACGTCCTCAGAGCATGCGCAGACCAGCTGGCTGGTGTGTTTACGGACATATTCAATCAAACCTTATCCCAGTCTGCTGTTCCCACATGCTTCAAGAGGGACACCGTTGTTCCTGTTCCAAAGAAAGCTAAGGTAACTGAGCTAAACGATTATCGCCCCGTAGCACTCACTTCCGTCATCATGAAGTGCTTTGAGAGACTGGTCAAGGATCACATCACCTCCACCCTAGACCCACTCCAATTTGCTTACTGCCCCAATAGGTCCACAGACGACGCAATCGCAATCACACTGCACACTGCCCTAACCCATCAGGACAAGAGGAATACCTATGTAAGAATGCTCTTCATTGATTACATTTAACCCCATATAATACCCTCCAAACTCGTCATTAAGCTTGAGACCCTGAGTCTTGACCCCGCCCTGTGCAACGGGGTCCTGGACTTTCTGACCAGGTGGTGAGGGTAGGAAACAACATCTCCACCCAGCTGATCCTCAACACTGGGGCCCCACAAGGGTGCGTTCTCAGCCCTCTCCTGTACTCCCTGTTCACCCATGACTGCATGGCCATGCACGCCTCCAACTCAATCATCAAGTTCGCAGACAACACTACAGTGGTAGGGTTGATCACCAACAACAACGAGACAGCCTACAGGGAGGAGGTGAGGCCCTGTCAGAGTGTGGTGTCAGGAAAATAACGTCACACTCAACAAAACAAAAGAGATGATCGTGGACTTAAGGAAACAGCAGAAGGAGCACACCCTATCCACATCGACGGGACAGAGGTGGAGAAGTTGGAAAGTTTTAAGTTCCTCAGCGTACACATCACGTACAAACTGAAATGGTCCACCCACACGGACAGTGCGGTGAAGAAGGTGCAGCAGCGCCTCTTCAACCTCAGGAGGCTGAAGAAATTTGGCTTGTTACCGAAAACACTCACAAGCTTTTATAGATGCACAATCGAGAGCATCCTGTCGGGCTGTATCACCGCCTGACACGGCAACTGCACCGCCCACAACCGTAAGGCTCTCCAGAGGGTAGTGAGGTCTGCACAACGCATCACCGGGGGCAAACTACCCTGAGGACACCTACACCACCCAATGTCACAAGAAGGCCAAAAGGATCATCAAGGACAACAACCACCCGAGCCACTGCCTGTTCATCCTGCTATCATCCAGAAGGCGAGGTCAGTACAGGTGCATCAAAGCAGGCACCGAGAGACTGAAAAACAGCTTCTATCTCAAGGCGATCAGACTGTTAAACAGCCATCACTAAGATTGAGTGGCTGCTGCCAACATACTGACTAAATCTCTAGCCACTTTAATAATTAAAAATGTTATGTAATAAATGTATAGTAGTCACTAGTCACTTTAAACAATGCCACTTTATATAATGTTTACATACCCTACGTTACTCATCTCATATGTTTATACTGTACTCTATACCATCTTCTGTATCTTGCCTATTCCGCACGGCCATCACATCATATATTTATGTATATTTATATGTACATATTCTTATTCATTCCTTTACACTTGTGTGTATAAGGTAGTTGTTGTGGAATTGTTAGATTACTTGTTAGATATTACTGCATGGTGGGAACTAGAAGTACAAGCATTTCACTACACTCGCATTAACTAACATCTGCTAACCATCTGTATGTGACCAATACAATTTGATTTGATTTATGTAGTAGCTTGGCTTGGTGTGGGCTAGCCTGTGTTGGGCTGGTTTGGGCTTGTGGGCTAGCCCGTGCTGGGCTTGGTGTGGGCTAGCCTGTGTTGGGCTGGTTTGGGCTTGTGGGCTAGCCCGTGCTGGGCTTGGTGTGGGCTAGCCTGTGTTGGGCTTGGTGTACGCTAGCCCGTGTTGTGAGCTAGTCCGTATTGGGCTGGTGTGAGCTAGTCCGTGTTGGGCTGGTGTGGGCTAGCCCATGTTGGGCTGGTGTGGGCTTGATGTGGGCTTTGTGTGGGCTAGCCCCTGCCCACCTGCCCATCAAATATCCACATGGAGCCAAAGAGCTCATGTTTGCTGGGCCTTAGCTTAGAGCCAACACCCTGATAGAATACATCAAACCTGACATTGTCCTCCTTAAAGACAACTTACTCACATCAGACCATACACTGACTATACACTACTAGGAGTCTAGTGCACTCTATACCATTTGTCTACTGCAGTCTAGTATGAGAGTGCAGTTCTATTTATTTATATTCTATTTATATATCTATTGGCTACTATAGCATTTAAAACACCTTATGTGGAACATTGACGAGGGGGCATTGCATCCTTGCCATTATTTATGCATAAAGTATATTGTAGCACACAGCCTATAGGATAGTGGCACATACTGTGTATTGTACAGTATAAAGAAGAAAACGTATTATCATAATGCGCTTACTGAATGTCAGTACAATAGCGTCAGTGTAATTTGTCGAGGAGGTTGAACAGATTGAGTAGCCAGCTATGGGTGCTGGCAGGGGATAAACTCCAAAGTACCATAGTTCATTATTCTCATCAAGTAGCTTGACTGAATCATGGCTCACACTGAAAATAGCATCTCTGAACTGGCAATGACCTGCGGTTCCTCCAGAAATAAATGGCTAAAGAGGACAGAAAGAAAGAAAGGTTTGTCCCATTGAAAAGAGGATGGTATAAAGGAGGAGGAGGAGGAAGAGGAGGAGGACAAAGAGGCTGGCTAGGAACCTGGTGGTGGAGTAGGCTCCTGGCCCCGGCAAAGTGTTGTAGTGCTTTTTGTCGTCTGTTCTTTGCCTTGTTTGAGTGTCGAGAAGAGTAATGTAATGCATTTAGTCATCAGTGCATTAAGTTCACTTGGCGTGTGTGAGAGGGAGAGCGAGGAGAGACAGAAGGAGCAGGACTGTGTGCATGCTCGTGTGTGCCGCTGTACGTGTGTGTGTGTGTGTGTGTGTGCATGCTTGCAAATGTGTGTGTGTGCATCCGTGCATGCATGTGTGGGCTTTTGT
This sequence comes from Oncorhynchus masou masou, assembly GCF_036934945.1. Classification (NCBI taxonomy): domain Eukaryota; kingdom Metazoa; phylum Chordata; class Actinopteri; order Salmoniformes; family Salmonidae; genus Oncorhynchus; species Oncorhynchus masou. The sequence continues at coordinate 42,147,950 of NC_088243.1, forward strand.
GTGTGAGTGCATGCTTGCATGTGCTTTCATGCATTTGTGTTTTTGTGCTTGCTTGTGTATGTGTGTGAACAGTACGCTGCAGGGTTGAGAGCTTCATTATGGCAGCCATTGAGGTTCCTGTGAAATAGGCGGCTGGTGCTGCTGGCCCGGTACCCCCTGGGAGTGCACTGGCTGCACACTGCCAATGGAAATCACAGGCCTCCTTTTCTCTTTCCTCCTCTTTTATTAATTCTTTCTCTCTCTCCACTTTCATACTATGGCAAATCTCCTCCCTCTTCATATTTCTCTATTGCTGCCTCTCACTATAGGCCATACATAATAGCCTACCCCCACACGCTATCTCCTGAGTGGTGCAGCGGTCTAAGGCACTGCATCTCAGGCGCTAGAGGTATCACCACAGACCCTGGTTCGAATCCAGGCTGTATCACAACCAACCGTGATTGGGAGCCCCATAGAGCAGCGCACAATTGGCCCAGCGTTGATTGGGTTTGGCCGGGGTAGGCCATCATTGTAAATAATAATTGGTTCTTAACTGACCTACCTGGTTAAATAAATAAAAAGATTAATCTTTCTTTCACTCTTTTGTGGTAGACTGGAAATCATATGGTCCTATACATTTCTTAATGGTGTTTTGAAACTTGGCTTCAGAACCAAAAGAATGACTTGGATATTAGTGTATAGCTCATGAGACTGTGTTGCATAAGTCACAAATTGACATTCGAAAAGTTAAACTGTTTCAACTTAGGATGTGGCCAGAAATGACAAGCAAATCTGTCATCTCTTATCAGCCTGTATGTCTATTATAAAATTGAAATGGGTCAGATGTCTTACTTTACACAATGTAATATTAAATGGAAAAGTTTGTCTGTTGTGCAACAAATAATGTTGATTTGCTTTGTATTTCAAGGCCATTGCCTTAATTTGGCTTCACAGGAATGTTTGCTGTAGGAGTGTTGTGCTGTTTGATGTAGGAGTGTTGTGCTGTTTGATGTAATGAGCTGTCCTAATTACCCACCTAACCAGTTACAATGAGGTACAGCTGAATACCATCAGCCCTCTACCCCTGAGTCCTGCCCCACGATTGGCTGCTGCTACGAGACCTGCAGCTTGCGGAAGAGGAAATACACAGTGGTGTTTGGTTGTCGAGAGTTTTGTGAACTATGTCCTTTAGAGCTCCACTGTCTTGACTTGTACCCACCAACTGTTATTTTTTTCCTTGTGGAATTCGAGGTTTCATACTGTATGTAGTGTGTTTTTCTCAAGCGTGAACAGCTTCATAGGTAAAGGATTAGCCATGCTTATTTGGATGTTTGAAGTTGCAAAGAAGAACTATTCATGGAATAGTTTTTATCTCCTTCAGGGTTTTTTTCTTCTAGCTTTTCCTTTTTAGCATGTTCAAGATTGCAGCTGGGCTGTGTGTGTAGGTTTGGACCCATCTCAGACTCTGATTAAGGGTGAATCACCACAATTTTTCCCCCCAGTAATGATGATAATTGCACATCTCTTCCATCTCATGGTAGTTAAAGCTGTCACAGGAATATCCTTTGAAAAACTGCAATGCACTGAATTAAATCAGTTGTATTATTTGATGACAATATAAATGATTCAATCGATATATCGCTTCTCTCATAATAGCGCATAAGTCCTTTTTCGGGTCACCGACCAATTTGATCATTTTCCAGGACTGTTGCATTGTGGGTAGAACACTGCAGCAGTGGAAGGTCTTGCTAGCTAATCAAACCCAGCAACACTTTCCCTACCAATTTTGTTTTTCATAGCCAGCTAACTATGTGCTGGGAGGCAATTTAATAGGACAAAGAAATCTTAGGAGATTTCTAACATATGTATCAGGGGCGATTGACATTACGATCACAAGACATTAACAAGGCATAGAGCGGGCCATATCCATATGTCACCCATGTGCAAGGCTCTCAACGAAATGTGTAAAATAAGAATGAGCAGCAGGCTGAGGGACCCGGGCTGTAAAAAGGATTTCCCATCATTCCTAAGTTATTGATGAATCCCAGGATGCCACATGCAATGGATTCAGATTGAGCTGCTCTCTCTTTCTCTGTTCTCTTCTCACACCCCTTCCCTTTTTTGGGGGGGGACTCATAGACCTGCAGCCACTACAGCATACATTTCCTGGAAAGATAATAGGAAGGCAAAGTGAAAACATGCGCTCTAAAATGACTAAAATCATAGATACCAAAATGTCAGGAGAGTGCAAATGTATGCTAACCGATCATCACATAGTACTGTGAGTGAGCACACATGGCTGGAAATGGTTTGTGGTTGATTCCTCACGTCTACTCAAAAATGTATTTGAATCATATTGTAGGTTTTCTGTGGGCTGTAAAATAAAGTCCAATGACCTTCCTGGCATTACACTATAAGGTTAATCTAAATAAATGCGCTTCACTGACCAACACATGCATACAATAACATACAGACATACTGTACTGTACTGTACACCCCCAGCAACCCATTCATGCACTCTCCCTCTGTCACATACACACATGCCACACACACAGGGCTCCAAGGCATGATGATCAATGCAACGGAACTCATCCCCTCTCCGCTAGCTCTATGTGTTCCCCCTCATCTCCCTCCCTAATCCTGGGATAGATCCCCAGACCTGCCACAACCACACACGCCTACTCACTCACACACACACACACACACACACACACACACACACACACACACACACACACACACACACACACACACACACACACACACACACACACACACACACACACACACACACACACACACACACCCCTGTGGGCTACTGTACTTGACAAACTGTCACCAGACGAAGACCCCGCTCAAATCCTCATCCTCCTCTCTGTCTCTACCTCGGAGGAAGGAGTAATCTAATACACACTGCCACCATTAGAGGGGCAGAACTGGGGGAGGGATGGAGCGAGGGAGAGAATAGAGAAGAGGAGGGGGGAGTAAAATCTATACTTTCCCCTCTGACAAGCATCTGATAACTGCAGGGCCGGGCCCTTTTTCAAAGCAATCTGAACGAGGGAGCAGTTAAAAGCCCAGTGAGTCTCTTTCAGCTCCTCCCAGCCAGTCGATATCATACTGCCTGTTGGATGTTGCCACGGGTTCTGAAAAGAACCTATACGCAACATTCGGATGGTCGTGTATTTGTCCTTTTTGCCTCTGTACTCTCCTTTAATATACAAGCGGGACTCCGCTCTGCATCCGTCATCGATTGTGCAGGGCTGAAATTGAAGCCGTTTGGGAGCCATCTTGCCACCAGTGATAACACACAGATAGGAAGACAGAGAGGGGGGGGGGGAGAGAGAGTGTCATGGCTGCTGTGACATTGTGCCGATGGCTTTATGCTCTCCACACAGAGGGACTCTACCGTACTGTAGAGCACAGAGACTATGACTCGGGCACCATGGGCCTATGACACATACTGGCTCTCATGATGCATAGATGAGTATATTCGTCTCTGTGCAATATCACTCCAACAGCGTCTCCCAGGAGCGTTGGTAGCAGTTAGCAGCAGTACCGTTTTTCTCATTTGTAATATAAACATATTCACACACGTATTCACATAGTACTGTGTGAGTGAGCACACATTGACATAATTAACAAACCCCACTTCCGACAAAATCAACAAATTGTACAGTCAGCGATTTTTAACATTTTTACATTTCACCTGCATTTAACCAGTTGAGAACAAGTTCTCATTTGCAACTGCGACCTGGCCAAGATAAAGCAAAGCAGTGTGACACGGACAACAACACAGACTTACACATGGAGTAAACACAAACAAGTCAATGACATAGTAGAGAAAAGAAAATGTGTGCAAAAGGCACGAGGAGGTAGGCAAGAAATAGGCCATAGGAGCGAATGATTACAATTTAGCAGATTAACACTGGAGTGGCATCTCCAGGCCAATATTTGTATGATACATGGTATTTATCTCATAAATCATAGTGAAAATCCCTCATAACTCCACTGTTGAAACAACATTGAAAACAATATTGTGGCGGGTTACAGGTCAATTGTTCTGTAGGCTCGCCCAATCGACAACAGATGGGCTCACTGCAGTGCTGGTAATCCCCTGACAACCCCAGGAAAATAACACTTGACTTCCCTCATTCACAGTCCGGGAATAATAGTGCTTATTTGAATATCTCAAAAGAAAACCATTATCGAATGACTGGACTAAGTGAGTCACTGCTGTCCCCGAGGTTTTCTAACTAAAAACCGTTTTGGAAGGGAGGAGCACAGCGGGACAGAGTGGTTAAAATGCCAAATGAAGTGGAAATAGCTTTGAAGTCCTGTAAGGTGACAAGAATTTGTATATGAAATTGAGTAGAGGGAGTGGAGCCTATAAAAATCTAATACAATACAACCATCCTAAAGCAAATACAGAGAAGTTGACATGTCCCACCCCCTGACATGTACTGTACAACAACATAACAGGACAGATTGTTCTCTTTTTCACCTTTTGCTCCAAAGAGTTTGATCTCACCACAGGCCTCACAGTTCCAAATATCCGAACCACGGATGTCTCATTCTTGTTGTACCATAGCAACACACGGTTCTGATTGACTTTGGCGGTCACAGAGGGTGTCAGGGTACCTGGGCCACTTATTTTTAAAATTAGGAATCCAATGTGCCATTTGTTTATTTCTGTGTTTACGTGACTAATGCTACTACTTTTAGCTCCCTAAACAACTGAGTCTGTCTGGAGGGTGCCAGATGAGAAAACAAGCGTTAGGTTGACCAGAGACAAGTCCACCAGACCTTAATATACTTCCTCTCCTTTTTTAGCATCGTTGGTGTACAAACCCCCTCTTGCGTTTATTTTAACATACACCCTCTTTCAGTCCCCTCACCAACTCCTGCAGCTCACTCAAGCACCATCGGTGTTGACCATGTGTAGTAAGTGGGTCTCAGAGAAGGTCATGTAAATGTCCAATCCTTGAGCATAAATAGAGACACGCATCTGGTCGCTAACAGAATGGCCTTCTCAGTACCCATGAAATGAGTTGTAATCCATAGTAGACCTATGGGTCCTCTTCTGGTGGGACTGATGGTCAGGTCAGTATTTTGGAACTCGAGGAACTTGAGTTATGGCTGAGTTGTAGCCTACACAGCCTCCGACTGCTGGTAATTCTTCTTCGTGTGTCTGTCTCTGCTTGCGCTGCAGTCTCTGGCTACAGGTATGTAACTTGAGGGAGGGGGCGGCAGCGGCGGCAACACCTCAATAAAATACCACGATGGATTGGAAATGATTTCCCCCCCCTTAGCTACTGGCTTTCTGTAGCTTTACACTACACAGTACTTGTAAGGAGGCGTGATGTCCCCAGTCCACCTGGTTGTGCTGCCTCTTCAGTTTCAACTGCTCTGCCTGCAGCTATGGAACCCTGTTCTGTTATAATCTCCACCTGGCACAGCCAGAAGAGGACTGGCCACCCCTCATAGCCTGGTTCCTCTCTTGGTTTCTTCCTAAATTCTGGCCTTTCTAGGAAGTTTTTCCTAGCCACCGTGCTTCTACACCTGCATTGCTTGCTGTTTGGGGTTTTCGGCTGGGTTTCTGTACAGCACTTTTTGACGTCGGCTGATGTAAGAAGGGCTTTATAAATAAACATGATTTAAATTTGATTGTAAAGCTCCTTCTCTCTTTTTTTTCTCTCCCCTCTCCCTTCTTAACAAACCCTTAACTCTGTGATAACTTGTTACAACATATGACATTCCCCCATGATGAAAGGGGGCCATGACAGTAAAAGTTGACTGATCTAGCTAATGACTAGTACAAGTACAGGTGGGCAATCCCATGCTTCAGCCTATTTATAGCCATAATGTTGCATCAGTTGGGCAATAGGTGATAATGCTTATTGCTAAATAACACACCAGCCAGATAATATAGACCAATATGTTTTTAAGCAACATTTTGGAGGGGGAAATTATATTTTAATGGTGTGACCATTTTATTTTCATAAATTGTGAAGAAGAAAAGTCACCAGAGCTACGTTCAGTGTGAAAAAAACATAATGAAACATTTAATTAAACGGAAATGGTGCTGTTCTGAACGACCAGTTGAAAAACGGAAAGGGGTTGGCTTGTGGATTGAAAATGCACCGCTGCCCTTCAAATACGTCACTCTTTTCTTCAAGCCACACCCGCCACACCCACCAGACTGAGCAAACGTAGGCTATCTCAAAGTCTGTTCAATAACGTTTTGGGGAATCGTGTGGTTCAGTACAAGCCATTACGCAACAAAGCAAACATTCAATCAAACTGAACACACCTCAGAACTGACTTTCTCACAGTCGTTCTACACAAACATTATCTCAGGGAGGGGGGCTATGCCAAGCGTGGTTACTTTCTGAGCCAACAGTTTAAAGCAGGGTATCCCGAACTCCGTCCTGGCCCCCCAGGTGCACGTTTAGTTTTTTGCCCTAGCACTACACAGCTGATTCAAATAACCAACTCATCATCATGTTTTGATTATTTGAATCATCTGTGTAGTGCTAGTGCAAAAAACTAAACGTGTATCCAGGGGGGGGGGGGAGTCCCAGTTTAAAGTAATACAGAAAATATTGGTATTTCAGTTGTGGTTTGGTTATGTTGACCAAATTACCAGTCAATTTGGGATGTATTTTCCCTTCAAAAACCCCAAATGTAACTCCTGGGCGGGGACATGCCCCCTGATCCCCCTAGTAGGGTGTCGAGTCTGAAGCGCATTGACCCTGACATGTATTTATGAAATTCCATTCCCTGAGATGTGTTATGCAATCTTCATTCACCAAAGGCTGCCATTTGACTTTAACATTTGTTTTGAGGAGAGAGACACAGTAACATGGATCACAAATGAAAAGAATATGACAAGTATATAACTGTGAATGTGCATATAGTACGTGTGTATGTGTACCTATGTGTGATCCACCCAGTACATCTGGCCTTCTGGCTCACCACAGACCCATCCCCAGCTGGAGAAGGGCTTACAATAGCCCCTCTGTGACGGAGAAGTCAGTCACCGGCCGTGGGCAACATTTGGTAAACTAACACACACACACACACACACACACTAATCTCCCCCTCCCTGCCCCGTCGAATGTGTTGACACGTTATTCTTACCTCCCCTTCAGTAACAGTTTTGTATGGTCTAAGGAATACGCACACAAGCTCTCGTGTATAACTGAAGTGACATTTATTGTACTTATCAATGTTTTGGATGAGCTCTCTTCTTGATGGTTTCCGTTCCTCTCTCTCTCTCTCTCTCTGTAGCTTCTGGGTAAGCTGGGTATATGTTTTATATTGTGCCATATTGTGTTATGATAAACCAACTGCAAAAGTTCAATGAAGATAAATCATGATATGTTTAGCAGAGTGGAAAATGTACGCTTTGATGTTTGTAATGGCTTAATTAATAAATGAATGACTTTGGTACGTTCGGATGGGAGGGGCTTCCACCACAATAGGAGGCTCTCTTTCTGTCCAAGAGGGGACCTTTTTCATTGAGCTGTTGATGGGGCAGTACTGTTCAGCTGTCCCCATAATGTATACTTTTGTGGCTGTACTGTTTTTCTTTCCGAATCCCTATGTAAATCAGCACCCTTGCACAGAAGTGCTTTTGCGGCTCTGCCATCGTTTTTTTTGGTAGAGTTTAAGTTTAATATCGGCTCAAGTGTCAGTTAAGGTTTTTCAGTTTTTCAGCCTTCTGGCCTAATCTACGAGACACCTTCCCACAGTCGGAACCACCACAGAGCCACAGTGCCTGTCGGGCCAGTGCGGTGCCATCAGGGCCCTTGGCAGGGGCCCTTTACAGTCTCTCCAAGGATACGGATGGATCTGAACGCTCACACAGAGAGACCCAGTTGTTGTTGGAGAGGGGCTTTTACATTTTTCCACTGAGAGTCCATAGAACAAGTCTCCATAGTGTGTTTTGGCAGTGGATATTGTCTTATCCCTTAGAGACACACTTCCTATCCAGAGGTGCGGTGCCAGGGCTTATCAATCCCCGAAATGGAGCTCCTTCGAGGGGGAAGAGTATGGCGATGAGAGAAATGAAAGGTGCATTCACCAAACAGTGCAGAATCAGTTGAGAGGGACACAGGAACCTGGCATGGTGTCTGATACAAGGCTATTGAAAGGGCAGGTGTTGAATTGCCTAGTGCCCTCTATGGCGCTTCAATCTTCTCCAATGTTAGAGGAATCTTAGTATAAATGGTAACACTTTCTATAAATACCCACTTTATAACGCATTATAAGCACATGTATTATTTTTTACATGTACTGTATTAACCCAAACACTGACTGAACTTCAACAATTGCATTTGGAAGGAATGAAGTGCTTCTGTATTTTCTGGTGTTTTCCATAGACCATTACATGTTGTGCCAAATGAAAGCATTGATTATCAAGTAGAGCGTGAAATGTTGATTGACCTTGCTGCTACCACTGTTGTTGTTGTGAACACCATCTGTGTCTGTCTACCTATAGATAGCGGGTGCTAACGTGTAGTGTGGACCACACACACACACACACACACACACACACACACACACACACACACACACACACACACACACACACACACACACATATATATATACACACACACACACACACACACACACACACACACACACACACACACACACACACACACACACACACACACACACACACACACACACACATATATATATATATACACACACACATATACACACACACACACACACACACACACACACACACACACACACACACACACACACACACACACACACACACACACACACACACACACACACACATATACATACAGTACATATTGTTTTTGTGTGAATTGTGAAATGCAATTTCTTTTTTATTTGAAGCTTCCCTAATCTTACATGCTGACCAGACTGCTCGCTTGCGGGTCCACCATCGCGCGCATGTTGATTTTGTCCACCTACACCAGATGCGATCATGACATGCAGGTTGAAATATCAAAACGAGCTCTGAACCAACTATATTAATTTGGGGACAGGTCGAAAAGCATTAAACATTTATGGCAATTTGGCTAGCTAGCTTGCTGTTGCTAGCTAATTCGTCCTGGGATATAAACATTGGATTTTTATTTTACCTGAAATGCACAAGGTCCTCTACTCAGACAATTAATCCACACATAAAAGGGTAAAGTTTGTTTTCTAGTAATCTCTCCTCCTCTCCAATGAGGAGGTGGGAGAGGCGGGACTTACAGCGAGTCAAGCTTCTCAAATAGAACCAAGTTCTACTTTAGCGCCTGGTTACGCAGATGCTCGTTGACGCGTGCGAGCAATGTGGGTGCAATGATTGAATAATGTATATGGCAAGCGGTACCGGAGCGCCAATTCTAGGTCCAGGAGGCCTCTCAACAGCTTCTACCCCCAAGCCATACGACTCCTGAGCATCTAATCAAATGGCTACCCAGAATATTTACATTGCCCCCCCCGCTCTTTTACACTGCTGCTACTCTCTGTTATTAACTATGTGTAGTCACTTTAATAACTCTACCTACTGTACATGTACATAATACCTAAATTGCCTCGGCTAACCGTTGCCCCTGCGCATTGACTATGTACCAGTATCCCCTGTATATAGCCACGCTATTGTTATTTAACTGCTCCTCTTTAATTATTTGTTACTTTTATTTCTTATTCTTAATTTTTTTATGTATAATTTTTTTTTTACTGCATTGTTGGTTAGGGCTAAATGTGTACATTTATTTTACATTGCACGCAACATGAGCGGTTTGGTCACATAGCTCGCAATGATCAACTCTTTCCCCTATGACTGCTGCCCTCCCACGCACACAATCTTCTTTGATAAAGACAATGCTGAAATCCTCTTTGTCGTATTGAAATAAACCACATCAGGAGATTCATATTTTTCACTGTGCTGATTACTGTTTGACAGCTTGTTTCATTTCCACTGTCTTACTTCCCCCCGCAATATATTAACCACCTTGAACATCTTGTATTTCCCTAAAATACATTCACCAAAGGTTGTTGTCGGCTTATCCTTATTCCTTTCTGTGGCACGGTGGTAGTTATGACGTGATGGGGTTTGGGTGTCAGTGTATATATGTCCATGGTGCATGGTACACTCTTTAAAATCAAGGTGCAAGTTGGAACCAAATAAGAACCATTAAAAAATGCAAAACCAGAAATGTTTTGCATTTTAGAGTTACCAGTACCACCCACGACTGTGTTTGCAAGTGACAGAGGCATGGTTGTTGCACTTTCATTTTCAGTCTTTTTGCCTTCACCAAGTGAGATCCTAAGTGAATAGGTTGTCATTAAAATACAATTATTTAAGTCAATACAATACATATTTCACAAGGTCTTGTTTTGAGGGCCTAGTTTTTCCCTAATACAGTGGCCTGACACTCATAGTTTACAGGCCACATCAGGCCTGCAAATCACATTATGCTGGCTTGCAAGGTGATGTGTAATTCCTATTGGAATTCAGCCAGAGTGGAGATATCCAACATTTTATTCACCTGCAGACAGCATTCAGAATGACTGCCAGGGTTGGGAAGACTAAGATATGAGACTGGAATAACTATTTCAGTAACAGGTGCAATGACTCCAAGTAATAGATTCAAATAGTTTAGGAAAATGTATATTATTTATATTTAAGTTACATTCATTTAATCAATTTAACATAGATATTTGTCACACCAGCCTTCGCTTTGGCTCCCCCTCCTGTCCAGCTCAGGCGTTCGGCATCGCCGGCCTTCTTGCTGCTGCCGAACCTGCTGCTGCTGGCAAACACCCTTCACTCATCAACCCCGGACAATCCCCACTCTATCACAATTATTATATATTCCCTCTGTTATTTGTCTTTGTTGGTCATTGTAAATGTTGCTTGTTTTCCTGAGAGGAATCTCTCCTACTATGTCCTGAGTACTTTATAATTTTGCACTTTTGGTTTTTGTCACGCTTTTCTATATATATATATATATATATATATATATATATATATATATATATATATATATATATAGTGGTTTAATAAACTCAGTAGTTCTAAACCTGTGACCACCTACTGCCTACTCCTTTTTACACCTGTGACAGAATGACGCGACCCAAGAGAACAGGAAGTAGCAGGACATCCCGACCACGCTGCTCTAGGAGCGAAGCACCTTGGGACGGCTATGGACAAGGTGCTCCGAACCGTACGCCAGCTGTAGGCTACACCACCTTCCCAGCTCCCCGCGGTCATTCCAGCCACCCCACCACCATCTACAGAATCCGGTCCGATCAGCAATGTCCACCTGCTCCTCCCGGAGCGCTTTGTCAGCACCCCAGCTCACTGTAGGGAGTTTCTCCTGCAGTGTGACCTCCACCTTGCCCGTCATGCTAGGATGGCCTCCAACAGGGACAAGGTGGCCTTGGTGATCTCGGTGCTCACACCGGGTTCTGGGGTTGGGCACACGCCAGAGAGGGATGGTCCAGAAGTGCAGTCCTATGAGCGCTTCACCCAACTCTTCGTTGCCATTTTCGACCACCCTACAGAGGGCTGAGAGGGAGGTCAGCGTCTCCTCCTTCTACGTCTGGGGTCCAGGACAGCGTCTCAGTACGCTCTGGTTTTCCGGACGGTGGCTGCGGCCACTGGCTGGAACGACCAGGCCCTGTTGACAGTTTGCTGCAGCGGGCTACAGGCGGATGTCCAGACCGAGCTGGCCTCATCGCCATGGCCATCCGCCTAGATAATCTCTTCTGTGTCCGTTGTTGATCATCCCGGGGTTTCCGGTCTCTCCCAGGACCTCCAGCAAGACTGAGCTCATGGAGGTGGGCATGACGCACCTTCCCCCCGAGGAACGTCAACGCCGCCGTCAACAGGGTCTCTGCTCCTACTGCGGGGAGTCAGACCACCCCTGGAACACATGTTCCAGAAGGAGAACCAAGCAAGGAAGCGAAAGGCTGAGGAGCGCCCCTGCACCTTCCCAGGTAGGCGTGGATGTGCCTTGTTCCTCTCTGTCCACCCAGCCCGTCCTCCTTCCTGTCACCTTCCCGGAATATCCTAGCCCCCCACAGAGTCCTGCTCTAGTGGACTCAGGTTCTGCAGACAATTTCCTAGAACGGTCAGTGGACTTATCATTATGCATTCCTCTCGTCCCTTTACAACCCCCTATCCCAGTCCATGCCCTAGACAACTGTCCCCTAGGAACAGGACTGATGTGCCAGACCACGATTCCCATTTCCTTCACAGTTCCTTACAACCACCGTGAACGCATCACTTTCCTCATCTTAGACTACTGCAGACCCTGTAGTTTTAGGTTTCCCCTGGTTACAGTTGCATAACCCTAGGATATTGTGGAGAGGAGAGAGAGAGGAGGTTGTTGGGATGGTCGCAGGAGTGTCAGGGGCAGTGTCTCTCTGTGCCATCTCTGTGGAAAGTCCGGACCAGGCCACCCACATCCCTATCCCAGAGTAATAACGTGACCTACAGGTGTTTTTTTCGAAGACTCGTGTCACGTGCCTGCCCCTTCATTGCCCATGGGACTGCACTGCACATCGACCTACTGCCTGGTTCTACCCTCCTGCGGGGGCACATCTACCCTCTCTCGCATGCAGAGACCGAAGCCATGGAGGTCTACGTCCAGCAGGCGCTGGCACAAGGATTCCTCCGTCCGTCCACCTCTCTGACCTCCTCCAGCTTTCTTTTCATGAAGAAGAAGGACAGAGGTCTCCACCCCTGTATCGATTACCGGACACTGAATAAGACAACTGTTAAATTCAGTTATCCCCTACCTCATACCCACTGTGATCGAACAGATGCACGGTGCTCAGTACTTTACCAAATTGAATTTACGCAGTGCCTACAACCTGGTGCGCATCAGAGAGGGGGATGAATGGAAGACCGCCTTCAGCACCGGGCACTACGAAGACAGGGTAATGCCCTACGGCCTGACAAATGCACCCTTGGTGTTTCAATCCTTCATTAACGAGGTGTTTAGAGACATGTTTGGTCGCTGTGTAGTGGTGTACATAGACAAGATCTTGGTGTACTCCACTACACGCGAGCAACATGTCTCTCATGTCAGGTCTGTTTTGGAGAGGCTGATAGTGCATCACCTGTAAGCCAAGGCGGAGAAGTGCCTTTTCTTCCAGCAGGCGGTCTCCCTCCTGGGCAATCGGATATCCACCGCGGGAGTTGAGATGGAAGAGCAGAGGGTCAGTGCAGTACGGTTGTGGCCTGTTCAATCCAACATAAAGGCGGTGCAGCGCTTCCTAGTTTTTTCCAACTATTTCAGGTGCTTCATTAGGGGTTTCTGTCACAGTGGTGGCTCCTCTCATCTTCCTCCTGAAGGGAGGTCTCAGACAGTTGCGCTGGACTAAGGAGGCCAACGAAGCCTTCCATGCGCTCAAGGAATGTTTTACAAACTCACCTGTTCTGGCTCATCCTGACCCGTCTCTGCCCTTCATCGTGGAGGTGGATGCCTCGAGGATGGAGTTGGGGCTGTTCTCTCCCAATGAACTGGATAACCGCCTAAACTCCATCGATGCACCTTCTTCTCACGGCAGCTGTCTCATGCAGAGCAGAATTAAGCTGGAGGTGCTCAACACCCATTCATTGTTTGGATGGATCACCGGAACCTAGAGTATATTCAACCAGTGAAGAGGCTGAACCCGCGTCAGGCCAGGTGGGCCCTATTCTTTGCCAGGTTTGATTTTTACCCTCTCCTACAGGCCGGGAGTGTATGTAAACTTCTGACCCACTGGGAATGTGATGAAAGAAATAAAAGCTGAAATAAATAATTCTCTCCACTATTATTCTGACATATATATATATATATATATATATATATATATATATATATATATATATATATATATATATATACAGTTGAAGTCAGAAGTTTACATACAACTTAGCTAAAAACATTTCAACTCTGTTTTTCACAATTCCTGACACTTAATCCGAGTAAAAATGCCCTGTCTTAAGTCAGGTAGGATCACCACTGTATTTAAACAATGTTAAATGTCAGAATAATAGTAGAGAGAATTATTTCTTTCAGCTTTTATTTTTTTCATCACATTCCCAGTGGGTCAGAAGTTTACATACATTCAATTGGTATTTGGAAGCATTGCCTTTAAATTGTTTAGCTTGGGTCAAACGTTTTGGGTAGCCTTCAACAAGCTTCCCGCAATAAGTTGGGTGAATTTTGGCCCATTCCTCCTGACCGAGCTGGTGGAACTGAGTCAGGTTTATTGGCCTCCTTGCTCGCACACGCTTTTTCAGTTCTGCCCACACGTTTTCTATAGGAATGAGGACAGGCTTTCTGATGGCCACTCAAATACCTTGACTTGTTGTCCTTAAGCCATTTTGCCACAACTTTGGAAGTATGCTTGGGGTCATTGTCCATTTGGAAGACCCATTTGTGTCCAAGCTTTAACTTCCTTACTGATGTCTTGAGATGTTGCTTGAATATATCCACATCATTTCCCTCCCTCATGATGCCATCTATTTTGTGAAGTGCACCAGTCCCTCCTGCAACAAGGCACCCCCACAACATGATGATGCCAACCCCGTGCTTCACGGTAGGGATGGTGTTCTTCGACTTGCAAGCTTCCCCCTTTTTCCTCCAAACATAATGGTGGTCGTTATGGCCAAATAGTTCTGTTTTTGTTTCATCAGACCAGAGGACATTTCTCCAAAAAGTACCGAATTCAGATGAGTCCCAAGACGTGGGGGTCGTAGTGGAAAATGGAGAACACCATTGTGTTGGTGAGTCTCATGTTTCCATTGAGGGGTCATAACTGTTCGGACTCTAGAGATGATTTTGTAAGAATAGCGATTTTCAGGATGTCTCATGGTCTGACAAACACTGCTCGAGCTCTGATGCGGAAGTGCGACATAGGCGGATGTATTGGATTGAGACGCATCTAATTAGCATTTTGTATCATGCTAATTATATTTCCGCGGACACATCAACCTTAGTATAAAAATATATAGACCACGGGGCCTCCCGGGTGGCGCAGTGGTCTAGGGCAGGATAGAATGTTAAAATTACATGAAATGAAACATTTATTTTACTCACCTTCAGAATTTAAATGATAGGTTTGGTGACAAAAATTCTCCATTGATCAATACGTCATGAGTGATTGAAGAGTTTCATTCCAAAACGCTATATGTCCAATTTCACAAATTATATTAAACTAGCTTTTATTGTTTAAAGAAATTATGAAATAGATTGGTGTGTTTTTTCACTGCCTATTCATGGCATGGGGTTGTTCAATATCAGAACTGCATTTGTTTTCATGCAATCTCTTGATTAATCAAATTCTGAGAGACAAATAATCATGTGTTTTAGCAAAATGCTACATATGCGCCTCACTCTCTGAGAAATAAGTAGGACTGCTGGGTTTTACAATGTCAAATGTAACAAATAACTACATTTTTAATATAGAACTGTACAAAAGATATATTTGTGACATCAATATTTAAAAGATATGTAAAAAAAATAAATAATTCAGTACAGTAATATGAGATCTGTATGTAAAACATTTACATTTTATTAATTTAGCAGATGCTCTTATCCAGAGTGACTTACAGTAAGTGCATTCATATTACGATAGCTAAGTGAGACTGCCACACATCACAGTCAAATAAGCAGGATACAAACATTCCATTTTGGGGTGGCAGGTAGCCCAGTAGAGCGTTGGGACAGTAACTGAAAGATTACTTATTCAAATCCCCGAACTGGCATGGTATAAATATCTGCTGTTCTGAACAACTGCTCTTGGATGTTGATTCAGACGGACTGAGTTATATGCAGAAGACACATTTTGGTTGAATGCATTCAGTTATGCAACTGACTTCCCATTCCAACTAAACAATGGATATATACAGTAGTGTTTATCAAAAAAACAAAACATAAAATCTATCAGTAGCTGTCAATCGGTGTCTCTGATTGAGAACCATACTTAGGTTGCCTGTTTTCACCTGGTGTTTGTGGGTAGTTGTTTTCTGTTTTGTGTATTGCACCTTGCAGAACTGTTCGTTTGTCGTTTGGTTGTTTTTTTTGTTCAAGTATTCGTATTGATTAAAAGGTATAATGAATACTTTCAACTCTGCACCTTGATCTTCTCCTTCTATCGACGACATTCGTTACACACACATGAAGGTACCCATTACCAATCATTTTCACATTTGAAAAAAACACAAATGTGAAAATGTTTTGGATATAGCGTTTTGGAAATAAACTCCTCAATTTAATTAATAAGCCGAATTAGGAACCACTTTGACCACCCTGTCCACTAGATGTCATAGCCATGCATTTCTGTACTATTGTCAGGCATTACATGCAGTTGAGCAATGATGCAAACCTATCCACATGTATTTGAAATAAATGTAAATATATCGAAATGTATTTTTTTCCATACGGACACACAAACACCATTCCCCCCTAGGCACACACAGTTGACACAGTGACAGGCCAGAGGGCACCAAGCTAGCAGGGCAGAACGGTAGAGTGAACCACCACAGGGAGTGAGCTCACATGACTGTCACATCTCTCCCTATGCCCTGTGGTATGCTTTGAAGCAGGTAGAGTGTTTACACAACGTCTACGAAAAATGCAACAAACGAGCTAGTTCCCATGGTCTCCTTCAATCCAGCACTAACATGTGGAATTTGGAGCTTTAGTCAGGGAGGTGCCAGACAGGAGAGAAAGATGGATGGATGGTTGAGGGAGGGGGGAGGAAGAAGAAGGGTTGGTTGTGTCACGACTCTCCTGTTCAGATCTGAAGGATCAGGTTACAGTGGGTCCAGTCAATGACATTAACGACAGTCGAGACACGACAGTTGATTGGAGGGATGGAAAGATGGACGGACTGACGTACAGATACAAGTTAAAGGGGAAGTTAAGGAAGCTTGATCAATAAGAAAAGGTGTGGGATAGAAAGAACCAAGATGATTGGTCACGGCACACAAATGACTGTACATTTTAGTACATTTAGCAATGATTGTGCTCTGTCACACATCCACATGCTGGTCAGCCTTGATTGACTGGGGCTTGAACTAAACTGAGACCCCCCCAAAAAGTGCCATCAATAATCAGCACCGTACAGTCTCATGTCACACAACCTGCCATTGGCACAAAAGCAGGGAAATAGAGAGATGGAAAAACATGGGGTTTTTGTCTCAAATGGCACCCGATTCCCTTTACATTCTCATAGGGCTCTGGGTCAACAGTAGTGCTCTATATACAGTTGAAGTCGGAAGTTTACATAAACCTTAGCCAAATACATGAAACTCAGTTTTTCGCAATTCCTGACATTTAATCATTGTAAAAATTCCCTGTGTTGGGCCAGTTAGGATCACCACCTTATTTTAAGAATGTGAAATGTCAGAATAATAGTATTGAGAATTATTTACTTCAGCTTTTATTTCTTTCATCACATTCGAGGTGGGTCAGAAGTTTACATACACTCAATTAATATTTGGTAGCATTGCCTTTAAATTGTTTAACTTGGGTCAAACGTTTCGGGTAGCCTTCAACAAGCTTCCCACAATAAGTTGGGTGTATTTTGGCCAATTCCTCCTGACAGAGCTGGTGTAACTGAGTCAGGTTTGTAGGCCTCCTTGCTCACACACACTTTTTCAATTATGCCCACACATTTTCTACATGTTTGAGGTCAGGGCTTTGTGATGGCCACTCCAATACCTTGACTTTGTTGTCCTTAAGCCATTTTGCCACAACTTTGGAAGTATGCTTGGGGTCATTGTCCGTTTGGAAGACCCATTTGCGACCAAGCTTTAACTTCTTGAGATGTTGCTTCAATATATCTACAGAATTTCCCTCCCTCATGATTCCATCTATTTTGTGACGTGCACTAGTCCCTCCTGCAGCAAAGCACCCCCACAACATGATGCTGCCACCCCCGTGCTTCACGGTTGGGATGGTTTTCTTCAGCTTGCCAGCCTCTCCCTTTTTCATAATGATGGTATAACAATGGTCACTATCGCCAAACATTCTGTTTTTGTTTCATCAGACCAGAGGACATTTCTCCAAAAAGTACAATCTTTGTCCCCATGTGCAGTTACAAACCATAGTCTGGGTTTTTTATGCTGGTTTTGGAGCAGTGGCTTCTTACTTTCTGAGCGGCCTTTCAGGTTATGTCGATATAGGACTCGTTTTACTGTGGATATAGATACTTTTGTACCGGTTTCCTCCAGCATCTTCACAAGGTCTGTTGTTGTTCTGGGATTGATTTGCACTTTTCGAACCAAATTACGTTGTGGAGGTCTACAATTTTTTTCTTAGGTCTTGGCTGATTTCTTTTGATTTCTCCATGATGTCAAGCAAAGAGGCAGCACTACGTTTGAAGGTAGGCCTTGAAATACTTCTAAAGGTACACCTCCAATTGACTCAAATTATGTCAATTAGCCTATCAGAAGCTTCTAAAACCATGATATAATTTTCTGGAATTTTCCAAGCTGTTTAAAGGCACAGTCAACTCAGTGTATGTAAACTTCTGACCCACTGGAATTGTGATACAGTAAATTATAAATTAAATAATCTGTCTGTCAACAATTGTTGGAAAAATGACTTGTGTCATGCACAAAGTAGATGTCCTAACCGACTTGCCTAAACTATAGTTTGTTAACAAGAAATTTGCGGAGTGGTTGAAACACAAGTTTTAATGACTCCAACCTAAGTGTATGTAAACTTCCGACTTAGGGTGTCATTTGGGACGCACAGGAGAGGAACGCGAGAGAAAGGCTATGAGGTTCCACCAGTGTAGTTTGATTGGGAACTATTGAATGGTGAATTACCATTGCCAAGATCCATGTGTGAGTCACCATGGAGTCTGAACGATAGGAGAAGCAGTCTTAGTCAACAACATAAGCCTTTACCAGGTAGCCTAAGGCAAGCGAGGGTGTAATATTTGAAATTGCAAGGGTTTAGTCTCGAAAACAAATGAATTACCTTGATTTGGTATAAAATCTGGTACCATATAGTGTTTCACTTTAAACTAACAGGTAACTCCCAAAAATAATGGAAACACTTTTCCAAAGTAAATTGAAGAAATGTGCTTCCACAAAGTGGTTCCTAAGTGAATTAAGCAAGTAACATCTCACCATGCTTAGCATCATGTACAAGAATGGCGGGCAGGTCATTATTTTGACTGCCATGGCTATGCCCCCATAGGATAACCATGCCCCCATCCACAGGCCAGGAGTGGTCACTGAATGGTTTGATGAGCATGAAAATGATATAAACCATATGCCATGGCCTTCTCAGTCACCAGATCTCAATCCAATTGAACATTTATGGAAGATTCTGGAGTGACGCTTGAAACAGCGATTTTCACCACCATCAACAAAACACCAAATTATGGAATTTCCTGTGGAAGAATGGTCCCGCATCCCTCCAATAGAGTTCCATACCCTAGTAGAATCTATGCCATGGTGCATTGAAGCTGTTCCGCCTCGATGACCCAACGCCTTATTATTAAGAGGCTTTATGTTGGTGTTTCCTTTATTTTGGTAGTTACACGTATGTAGAAAGATGGAGAAAAGATTAAAGCAGGTTTAATTTGATTGATTTGTTAGGATGTACTGCAGCAAGACTTCGTTATTTGAGGTGGATTAAAGGGTGATATTTCATAAAGTAATTATGAGAGATACTGAGAGTAAGATATAATGGATGTTTTAAATACAGTGTGAGAATCTACTCGATGCAATTCGAGCCCTGGAGTCATGCAGTCTGATACTGACCGTGGCCTGTTTTCATCTTCATTTCATCACAGACTATGAAATTAAACCAATGTCACCTGGATATTACCTAATAATATCTGCAATAACACAGAATATTCAAGATGTCAATATTAATTTATTTTGGCATTCAGATCAATGCAATAAAACCCAGATCATTTTGGCAGCTTATAGTTGGATGTCAAATGTCATGATGCATAATGTTTTTTTTCTCCAATTCTTTAGCTGTTCCATTGACCCCTTCTAAAGGGCATTGCTTTCATTTGGGATTATATTGACAGCCCTGACCTATTGGTACATATTGGTACCATGCCCACATGTAATCCTGTATCCATCCATCCACTGTCTCTTGGCCTTGTTAAATATGGTCAACATAGTCACAGACATCTGTCCTGTCTGCGCTGACCTCCGGAGGGGGTCATTCAGAGAAGCCCAATCAAGGTATAGGCCAACCCAGCCACCCCCCAGCTGCACCAGAGGTGACGCTCAGGCCCAGGCCAGCTGTTCAGCTGCTACCTCATGACTGGCAGCTGACTGACTCGGCCAGACAACAACTCCCTGGTCCCTTTCTCTCTTTCTCTTTTTCTCTCTTTCTCTCTTTCTCACCCCCCGCTCTCTCTCGTCTCTGTCTTACAATTATTTTTCTCTGCCTGTCCGTCTGTCCGTTCGTCTGTCTGTCAGTCTGTCTGTCTGTATTCTCTCTGTATTCTCTCTGTCTTCCTCTCTCTTGCTCTCTCACACTTTCTCTCAGTGATGATGAGCGCCATGAGAGCAGAACCATTGTTTGTCAGCCGGGGTTCCTGTCCCATCCTATCTGCTCTGTCAGCCTCCCCTCAGAGCAATACGAAGAGCAGTACTTCCAGAACATATGATAACTACTAATGGTCTAGTTACTTTAGACAGAAACAAAAGTAGGGGGACTGGTCGGGGAGGATGGGTATGCATGATCAGCAACAGTCTAGAAATCCAAAGGTTGTATGTTCGAGTCATGTTGTTAGGATTGTGTATTGGAGGCGAAGTCAGGTGCAGGAGTGTAGTGAACAGGCACACTTTTTATTCCGGTCCAAAATGACAGCACAAAGTAACATAAAATGTGCCCAAACACGTAAAATAGACAAAAAAGTAATGCACGTAACAATATCCACAAATTCAAAATACACATAACACAAACAATCTTACACAAAGACATGATGGGGAACAGAGGAATAAATACATATGGATTCATTGGGGAATGAAAACCAGGTGTGCACCGAACAAGACAAAACAAATGGATACATGAAAAATGGAGCGTTGATGGCTAGAAAGCCGGTGACCGCCGAACGCTGCCCGATTAAGGAGAGGAGCCGACTTCGGCGGAAGTCGTAACAGTAACCCCCCGACGGTGCGACGGTGAAACCCACGCAGTAATTCAGGGTCTAATACATCAGAACCCAGCACCTCTCCTCCAGACCGTACCTCTCCCACTCCACAAGGTACTGAAGGCCCCCCGCCTGACGCCTTGAATCCAGGCGTTAGGTGGACGGAGTACGCCGGGGCCCCCTCGATGTCCAGAGGCCCCAGCCACCACTGGCCTGGGGAGAGACACATGGAACAAGGGGTTAACATGGTAATCGGGGAGAAGCTGTAACCTGTAACATACCTCGTTCACTCTCCTCAGGACTTTGAATGGCCCCACAAACCGCAGGCCCAGCTTCCGGCAGGGCAGACGGAGGGACAGGTTTCGGGTCGAGAGGCAGACCCTGTCCCCTGGTGTGAACACTGGGGCCTCACTGAGTCACTGGTCTTTAGGCACAGCGCGGCCTGCTGGAGGTGACCATGGGCGGCTTCGCAGGTCTCCTCCATACGTCTGAACCACTCGTCCACTGCAGGAGCCTCGGTCTGACTCTGATGTCATGGTGCTAGAACTGGTGTTCCCCTGTGAGGGAGGAAGATCCTTTAGAAAATCAACGACAGGTGTGACCAAGGCCGTTGAAGAACGGGTAAGGGATGTAGCTTACCTCTGGGCAGGTGTCTGGGAGCTCAGTACGCAACGCCCACTCAATGTCCGCGTCCAGCTCCCACACGACCGGCGCTACCAGGCAGGAGGCCGGGAGAATGGGAGTCTGATCCATGGGCCGCTCCTCTGTGTCATGCAGCCGGGACAGTGCGCCTGCCTTAACATTTTGGGAACCTGGTCTGTAGGACAGAGTAAACACAAAACGGGTAAAGAACCTGGCCCAACTTGCCTGACGAGGATTCAGACTCCTACACACCTCCCCGAACACCCGGATGTACTCCAGGTTGCGGTGGTCAGTCCAGATGAGGAAAGGATGTTTAGCCCCCTCAAGCCAATGTCTCCAAGGCTTCAAAACCTTAACCACAGCCAACAGCGTCCGGTCCCCCACATCATAGTTCCGCTCCGCCGGGCTGAGCTTCTTCGAGAAGAAAGCACAGGGGCAGAGGTTCGGTGGCGTGCCCGAGCGCTGAGAGAGCACGGCTCCGATCCCAGCCTCTGACGTATCCACCTCTACTATGAATGCCAAAGAGGGATCCTGGATGAGCCAGCATGGGAGCCGAGGTAAACAGAGCTCTCAGCTGCACAAAAGCCCTGTCCACCTCAACCGACCACTGCAGACGTAAAGGACCCCCCTTCAGGAGTGAGGTAATGGGAGCAGCCACCTGGCCAAAACCCTGGATAAATCTCCAGTAGTAATTGGCAAAACCCTAAAAATCGCTGCACCTACTTACCGTGGTGGGAGTCGGCAAATTACCTACGG
The DNA here is from genome assembly GCF_036934945.1 of Oncorhynchus masou masou. Taxonomy (NCBI): domain Eukaryota; kingdom Metazoa; phylum Chordata; class Actinopteri; order Salmoniformes; family Salmonidae; genus Oncorhynchus; species Oncorhynchus masou. The sequence continues at coordinate 42,170,450 of NC_088243.1, forward strand.
CTGCTATGCGGTCACTCTCCATCTCCACCCCTGACGTGGAAATGCGATACCCTAGGAAGGAGACGGACTGTTGAAAGAACAGGCATTTCTCAGCCTTGACGTACAGGTCATGCTCCTACAGTCGTTCAAGTACCTTGCGCACCATGGACACATGCTCGGAGCGTGTAGCAGAATGTTATCGATATACACCACCACACCCTGCCCGTGCAGGTCCCTGAATATCTCGTCAAAGAAGAATTGGAAGACTGATGGAGCATTCATCAACACGTACGGCATGACAAGGTACTCATAATGCCCGGAGGTGGTACTTAATACTGCCGTCTTCCACTCGTCTCCCTCTCGGATACGCACCAGATTGTACGCACTCCTGAGATCCAATTTAGTGAAGAAGCGCGCCCCGTGCATTGACTCAATCGTCGTGGCGATAAGAGGTAGTGGGTAACTGTACATCACCGTGATTTGATTGAGACCTCTATAATCAATGCATGGGCACAGACCTCCATCCTTCTTCTTCACAAAAAAGAAACTCGAGGAGGCGGGTGAAGTGGAGGACCGAATGTAATCCTGACGCAGGGATTCGGTGACATATGTCTCCACAGCCAACCGTCTCCGCTTGCGACAGGGGATACACATGACTCCTGGGAAGTGCAGCGTCTACCAGGAGATTTATCGCACAATCCCCCCGTCGATGGGGCGGTAATTTAGTCGCCTTCTTCTTACAGAAGGCGAGAGCCAAATCGGCATATTCTGGGGGAATGGGCACGATGGAGACCTGGTCTGGACTTTCAACCATGGTAGCACCAACGGAAACCCCTACACACCTCCCCGAGCACTCTCGCAACCACCCCATGAGAGCCCTCTGTTGCCAGGAAATGGTGGGGTTATGACGAGCCAACCCAGGAAGGCCTAGTACCACGGGAAACGCAGGAGTGTCAACGAGTAAGAGACTGATTCTCTCATCGTGACCCCCCTGCCTCTCTATGGCCAGGGAGATGGTGGCCTCCTTGATTAGCCCGGACCCTAATGGTCGACTATCCAGAGCGTGAACCAGAAAAGGTCTATCTACAGGAACTCAGGGAAACAAACAGGTACAAACAGATGGACAACAGAGGGCTCTGGATGAGAGTGGTGCATACTCACCTGGGGTGACGTCAAAGTGCCCTGCCTGCTGCCTCAACTCCCAGAGGGACCAACCCGGCACCGACCGGCAGTGTGCCCTCTGAGGCCACAGATGGTGCACGTGAAGGCCCCTCCTCCAGCCTTCCTATGCGCAGCCCCTCCCAACTCCATAGGCACCGGAGTGGGAGTGCTGGGAGATGGAACCGACAGAGCTCCGCCAGGACATCCACGGATAACCAGCAGGTTATCCAACTGGATGGACATATCCACCAGTTGGTCAAAGGTGGTGGTGGCATCCCTGCAGGTCAACTCCCGTCGGATGTCTTCACGTAAGCTGCATCGATAGTGGTCGATGAGAGCGATGTCGTTCCATCCTGCTCCGGTGGCCAAGGCCCGGAACTCCAGAGCGAAATCCTGTGCGCTCATCGTCCCCTGCCTCAACTGGAAAAGTCGTTCACCCGCCGCTCTACCAAAGACGGCCCGGAAGTCTCATGCCTCTCGGGGAGAGCTCTGGAGTGGTCCAATGCCGCGCCTTCCTCTCCCCACACAGCGTTTGCCCACTCCAGAGCTCTCCCCGAGAGGCTGAGACAAGGGTGGATACTCTCTCCCTTCCTGAGGGAGCTGGGTGAACAGTGGCCAGGGATAGGTCCAGTTGTAAAAGGAACCCCTGGCACTGTGTGGCTGTCCCATCATACTCCCTGGGAAGGGAGATCTGTATTCCACTGGAGCTGGATCCGGACGGGCGGGTAGAGATAACACCGGTTGAGCTGGTCGAGGCACTGGAGAGACTTCCTGTCTCTCTCAGCGGTCCATGGTCTGGACAACTCGATCTATCATGGCACCGAGATGATGTAGCATAGCCGCGTGTTCCTGGACGCGTTCCTAGACTCCTATGACTCCATGGTTAAGTTTAAGATTCTGTTAGGAGTGTGTAATGGAGGTGAAGTCAGGTTCAAGAGAGCACTGTTTATTCCGATCCAACATGACATCACAAAGTAACATAAAATGTGCCCAAACACGGAACATAGACAAAAGAGTAATGCGCGTAACAATATCCACAAATCCAAAGTACACGTAACATAAACAATCTTACACAAAGACATGATGGGGAATAAATACATATGGATTGATTGGGGAATGAAAACCAGGTGTGCAGGGAACAAGACAAAACAAATGGATACATTTGGATACAACAGCTACAAATGGATACAACAGCTAGAGAGCTGGTGACGTCGACTGCCGAACGCCGCCCCAACAAGGAGAGGAGCCGACTTCGGCGGAAGTCATGACACACGTTGGGGCCAACTGTAGAATTTTAACTAACCCTTCCCCTAACCCTTGTTCTAATCCTAGCCCAATTCACCTAACCTGTTACGTAAATGATCCTAACCTTTGTAATTTTTCCTCTAACCGTCGTTCGGCAACATAAATTCTCCCCTTAATTCTCCGGTGTTTTGATATGGTGCAACCAGCAACCTGGTCTCAGATAAATATGTGCAATACTATATGTCCTCCAAGATGTATGATAAGTTACAACATCCAATTTGTATGCTATTTTACGACCCGATAACACATATGATACTATATGTCCTTTAATTCTTACAATATTGTACGACCTCTATTCCATTCATAATGTAACCTAACGTAACATAACATATCATACTAAATGTAGTGTCACAGATTTATCTACAAAACAATACGAATTGCCCTGAGACCACATTGGCTCTGTCCACCCCTACTCCTCTGTTAGGACAGCAAGGTACACAGAGGTACAGAAAACCAGTGCCTGACCCTTCTCCACCCGACTTACAGTATCTGTCAATAATGTTTTAAAAACCCAATGCTGAATACTAATCAAGGGTAAGGTAGCTGAGTAAAGCAGGTTTTCAAGGAATTGGTTGTGGCAACCTTCAGATAACCAATCCATGTCTGTACCCATACTACACTGCCAGTTGGGGCACAGCAACTGTACTGTTAATGATACTGACCCACTCGTAGCATTGCTAACTCTGGAAAATCAAGCTTGATAGTGTTTTGAAATGTTACCTATTCACCTGAAGCCTACCATAATACTTCTGTAGGTAGTGGTTTCTTCCAATTGCATTCTTGAGTATTTTAATATCTGAAAAAGCAGACTTTTTTTATCCATTGAAGTCAAGTTTTTTTCTTTTGCAGAACAGTACATTTTCATAACAGTAATCATTAAGTTAATTTGATTGGTGCATCAATCAGCAAAGTTAATTGGACAAGCACATACTGTAAATGCTAATATGTGTCTGATTTGCCACGGCTTAAAATGTGTTATTACATTGTACATCATCATTACCCAAAAATTACGCCAAACAGTGAATACATAATGTCTCACATATCTCTCAAATAAATGAAATCCTCCATAATTACGTTGTGATTGGGTCTATCACTGTGAGAGAGTCTGCAAAGTAAGTCCCAGAGAATATGAAATTGGATTGTGGAAGTGCAGGAGGTGGAGGCCTTTTGAGGATGAGTCAGCACTTTTCACCGAGAGCTTAATTTACTACTCAGTAAGTGGCATTATTAGTGGAAGCCTGGGAGTGGGAGTCTGTCTGACCTTTTAACACCCCCGCCCCCCTCCCACATCTACTCTATCTACGACCTAACAACTTCTTTATTCCCTACACTACACAGTACCTACAGTTGAAGTTGGAAGTTTACATACACTTAGGTTGGAGTCATTCAAACTCGTGTTTCAACCACTCCACAAATTTCTTGTTAACAAACTATAGTTTAGGCAAGTCGGTTAGGACATCTACTTTGTGCATGACACAAGTCATTTTTCCAACAATTGTTGACAGACAGATTATTTCACTTATTATTATTATTCACTGTATCACAATTCCAGTGGGTCAGAAGTTTACATATTCTAAGTTGACTGTGCCTTTAAACAGCTTGGAAAATTCCAGAAAATTATGTCATGGCTTTAGAAGCTTCTGATAGGCTAATTGACATAATTTTAGTCAATTGGAGGTGTACCTGTGAATGTATTTCAAGGCCTACCTTCAAACTCAGTGCCACTTTGTTTGACATCACGGGGAAATCAAAAGAAATCAGCCAAAGCCTCCAACAAAAAAATAGAGAGTAGAGTAGAGCTCCACAAGTCTCGTTCATCCTTGGGAGCAATTTCCAAATGCCTGAAGGTACCACGTTCATCTGTACAAACAATAGTACGCAAGTATAAACCCCATGGGAACACGCAGCTGTCATACCGCTCATGAAAGAGACGTGTTCTGTGAACGTACTTTGGTGCGAAAAGTGCAAATCAATCCCAGAACAACAGCAAAGGAAGAAACAGGTACAAAAGTATCTATATCCACAGTAAAACGAGTCCTATATCGACATAACCTGAAAGGCCGCTCAGCAAGGGAGAAGCCACTGCTCCAAAACCGCCATGAAAAAGCCAGACTACAGTTTGCAATGGCACATGGGGACAAAGATTGTACTTTTGGGGAAATGTCCTCTGGTCTGATGAAACAAAAACAGAACTTTTGACCATAATGACCATTGTTATGTTTGGAGGAAAAATGGGGAGGCTTGCAAGACGAAGTACACCATCCCTACCGTGAAGCATGGGGGTGGCAGCATTATGTCGTGGGGTTGCTTTGCTGCAGGAGGGACAGGTGCACTTCACAAAATAGATGGCATCAGGAGGGAGGGAAATTATGTGGATATATTGAAGCAACATCTCAAGACATCAGTCAGGAAGTTAAAGCTTAGTTGCAAATGGGTCTTCCAAATGGACAATGACCCCAAGCATACTTCCAAAGTTGTGGCAAAATGGCTTAAGGACAACAAAGTCAAGGTATTGGAGTGGCCATCACAAAGCCCTGACCTCAAGCCTATAGAAAATGTGTGGGAAGAACTGAAAAAGCGTGTGTGAGCAAGGAGGCCTACAAACCTGACTCAGTTACACCAGCTCTGTCAGGAGGAATGGGCCAAAATTCACCCAATTTATTGTTGGAAGCTTGTTGAAGGCTACCCGAAACGTTTGACCCAAGCTAAACAATTTAAAGGCAATGCTACCAAATACTGATTGAGTGTATGTAAACTTCTGACCCACTGGGAATGTGATGAAAGAAATAAAAGCTGAAATAAATCATTCTCTCTACCTATTATTCTGACATTTCACATTCTTAAAATAAAGTGGTGATCCTAACAGACCTAAAATAGGGAATTTTTACTAGGATTAAATGTCAGGGATTGAGATTATATAAATTATTATTATATACACGGCCATTCAAAAGTTTGGGGTACCTTAGAAAGTTCCTTGTTTTTGAAAGAAAAGCACATTTTTTGTCCATTAAAATGACATCAAATTGATCAGAAATACAGTGTAGACTTTGTTCATGTTGTAAATGACTCTTGTAGCTGGAAACTGCAGTTTATTTTATTGGAATATCTACATAGGCGTACAAAGGCCCATTATCAGCAACCATGTGTTAGCTCATCCAAGTTTATCATTTGAAAAGGCTAATTGATCTAACACAACGTGTCATTGGAACACAGGAGTGATGGTTGCTTATAATGGGCCTCTGTACGCCTTATGTGGATTATCCATAAGACAATAGTCTGGACAAAATTAGCACTGTCTACAATGTAATTCTGATCAATTTGAAGTTATTTTAATGGACAAAAGAATTTGCTTTCTTTCAAAAATGTCTAAGTGACCCCAAACTTTTGAATGGTAGTGTACTTCCAGCCAAATAGACACTTGGTTGTTACCTCTGTCTCTCTATCTCCATCAGGTGATCCGTCCCAAAGGTTCTGGCCCATGTGGACTGGACAGCATGACTGAATCTCTCCTCCACATCTGGCAAAGTGCAAACTACATATATCGCTCAACAGCATATTCTTTCACACACAGAGGCTTTGACTTTACATTGGTCGGGTGTTCAGACTCCACGTTTTGAGGATAATATGATGGACCTCTTCTTCAAAGATATTTGTTTTGGATGGAGCATTAGTCATTCCACTGCTGCTCCGTGTCATTGTGAAACAGTCGGTTGGTCTTTCTCTCGTAGTTACGGTGGAGGGCCCATTATGTCCGCACGTTGAAAACTCCATCTGAGCTTACCCTGAAAATGAAATGATAGCATTGAATTGGACACTCCCAGGTTTATAGTCCCTCGTACTCCAGGGAAAGGCAACCTTTCATAAGTCAGAATGCCTCTCAGAATGCCCACTGGGCACAGACATCAATCCAACGTCTATTCCAAGTTGGTTCAATGTCATTTCATTGAAACGATGTGGAAACAACGCTGATTCAACCAGTGTGTGCCCAGTGGATGGAGTTGTGAACCAACCCCAATATCCAAGCAGAATCCCAGTGGTTCATACTCTGTCAGGTTAATTTAGTTTCCTAAATGAATTATGTTCTCTGGTGATACCTCAGTTCCACTGTTAGCATGTCAATGTCAGATGCCTGCGCCAGTGAAACTAGGTTATTTATGGCAAACAAAATGCCGAGAGAGAGAGAGAGAGAGAGAGAGATGCCGAGAGAGAGAGAGAGAGAGAGAGAGAGAGCCGAGAGAGAGAGAGAGAGAGAGAGAGAGAGAGAGAGAGAGAGAGAGAGAGAGAGAGAGAGAGAGAGAGAGAGAGAGAGAGAGAGAGAGAGAGAGAGAGAGAGAGAGAGAGAGAGAGAGAGAGAGAGAGAGAGAGAGAGAGAGAGAGAGAGAGAGAGAGAGAGAGAGAGAGAGAGAGAGAGAGAGAGAGAGAGAACGTTCTCTCTATCTCTTTCGCAAGTGAAGCGAAGAATATTTTTTTTATAATAGTTTTGTGCCTTGGAGCAATGTACATTTTAATGAATGATAGAAAACCAATTATCAATGGCTGTATATTAATATAACAGGGGTGCGAGCTGACCTTTTGCTTGGACTGAGTGAGAAATGGCATCCCGGCAAAAACGTTGATGCCTTTTTTAAACTTCACTCATTGGACACAGTTTTCCCTCCCTTCCCTCCTCAACCCCCAGAGATTTCAATTACATTTTCCTATTGAGTTCTTACTTACTTACTTAATCTTGCTGGCTCAGGGCGGAATTAGATTGTGTTATTTTGCCTTTTTCCAGTTTAATGGAATAATGTTCTTCTGTGTTCTGCATTAAAATGCTAAGTTTTTTAGGGCAGAGGTACTTTGTCATGCTTGAGCTCAGTTTCCAGTGAAAGTCTACACACCCCTTGCACAGTCTTCACAATTTGCTGCCTTAAAATTGGATCATAAAAGGGATTCAATTCGATTTTTTTTCTACAAATCTACACAACATATTCCACATTTTCAAGGTGAAAGAAAAATACAAATTAATAACAAAAACTAAGATGTCTTGGGACCCGCAATCTCCCCAGTCCCCGAGGATGCCAAGCATAACCATAACCTGATGCTGCCACCACAATACTTGAAAATACAGAGGGTTTCAGTTGGATTGTATTTGACCCAAACCTGTAGTTTTTAATTTAGGTGAAAAAGTGAATGTCTTTGCTGTTTTTTGTCTTCAAACAGAATGGATGATTTGGAGTTGATTTAACACAGGCTTTCTTTGTTTCACTTTAGCACCATTTATACCTGGATCTAACATTCATCCTTTGTCCTGATCTTGTCCACATTCTGATTGTGCCCACATTTTTAGAAAGGTGTAGACGATTAAAATACGTATTGGGATCTGATTGTGATCAGATCTTCCTGACCACCCATGGTGTCTGTATATCATCCAAGTGTAGACGGATTTGGAGCAATCAGAACATGGACAAAAGACTCATGGTAGCAACAGGTATAAACAAAGCTTTTGTCATACAGGCCAGGAATGTGGAGGGAATGCAATGTTGTTGATCCCTTTGTATTTTCAAGTGTTGTAGTGGCAGCCTCATTTTATGGGTATGCTTGTCACCGTCAGGGATTATAGAGTTTGTCAGGATCAAAGTAAATATGAAAGATGCAAAGCTCATAAAAATTTAGAGGAAAACCTCAGTCTTAACTTAACCCTGGGATGAGGGATATTTTTTATTCTGAAACCAAATTTACTGAGCTTGAGCAATTTTGACAAAAACAATGGATATATGTTGCCCTAAGAGTTGTGTAAGGTTAGTAGACTCTTATTCAAAATTATGCACAGCTGTAATTGCTGTCAAAGGTATTTCCACAAAGTATTAACTCTGGGGTGTGAAGACATACGCAATCAATGCATCCTTATTATGGTTATTTCTTATTAATGTGGATAACACAGAAATATATATATTCACTTTGAAAATGTGGAGTCAAGTTGTTTAGATCCGTAGGGAAAAAAATCAAATGAATGGCCATTTTTAGTTTTAATTTTAAAGTAGCAAAATGTGAAGACTGTGCAAGGGGTGTGTAAGATTTATTACGACTATCTTTAAGGTAAGTTGTGAATTGAGTGCCACTCTGAACTGTAATAAGTAAGTTGTTACTGCTATGTGTATCTGTAGACTGACATGGAAAAAGGTGATGAAGGATCATGTCCAATCCTTTTCTAATATTTCCAATTATAAAAACAGTACTGTAATTTTCATTTTTACATTTCAGTCATTTTGCAGTAGCTCTTATCCAGAGTGACTCATAGTTAGTGCTTTACAGTCAGCATGCCAATTGCATGCTCCCTCAACATGAGAAATCTGTGGTGTTGTGTGACACAACTGCACATTTTAAAGTGTCCTTTTATTGTCCCCAGCACAAGGATTACCTGTGTAATGATCATGCTGTTTAATCAGTTTATTGATTTGCCACACCTGTCAGGTGGATGGATTGTCTTGGCGAATGAGAAATACTTTAACAGGGATGTAAACAAATTTGAGCTAAATTAGCTTTTTGTGCATATGGAATATTTCTGGAATTTTTATGTCAGCTCATTAAACATGGTACCAACACTTTACATGTTTTTATTTTTGTTCAGTGTAGTATATTTTGACACTAGAATTCATGTTCCCGACTCATATCGATGCATAGGCCATTGAAAACCAGAGAAGTTGTTTCTAAGGGCAGTTGACCTTTAAGAGTTAAAAAAACAAAACATTTACCCCTTTTTCATGATATCCAATTGGTAGTTACAGTCTTGTCCCATTGCTGCAACTCCTGTACAGTTGAGAGCCATGCTTCCTCCAAAGCACACTACTTCTTGACTCACTGCTCGCTTAACCCTGAAGCCAACCGCACCAATGTTTCGGAGGAAACAACTGGTGACCGACAGTGTGCAGGCGCCTGTTCTGCCACAAGGAGGTGCTAGAGTGCAATGGGACAAGGGCATCCCAGCCGGCCAAACCCTCCTCTAACCCAATTGTGTGCCACCTCATGGGTCTCCTGGTGACAACTGGGATCGAACCTGCGTCTAGTGACACCTTAAGTACTGCCTCAGACTGCTGCGCCACTTGGGAGGAACTTTAAGAGATTTAACAAATTGTAGCGATATTGCAATTTTAAATGCATCTTAAAATACTGCCTCGGTGCTTCTAGTGTTGAAGACGTGCTACGGCACTTTGGCGACCAGTAAGTATTTTCTAAACCTCCTGCTTTGGACTGGATGTGTCAATGTGTAGTTCATACATGCATAATCTATGAGCAGAATTACTGTCTTACCTCAATTAGCCATGAAATACCTAGTTGTGCAGTGCCATTTCCCCTACATTTTACCCCACGTGGGCCAGCCCCTAGCAATTCGAGTTCCAGCCAATGCGCTTTAGTACCTTGCCATTTGAGTGACAGCTAGCAAGATGCACGCACAGCAGAACAAGAGAGAGCGCAATTACGTGGCGCACATATCTGCATATACTGTATTGTGATGTAGCCTCACTTTTTTTCTTGTAAGTGCTACTTTCAAAACTACTGGCTAAAAAGTACAAAGGTATAGGAGACTGTATTTAATGAATTGATGAATGTTTCTGGTGTCTGCACAGTCAAGGATCGAAGACAGTTATCAGTGAGTGTCACGATCGTCGTAAGGAGCGGACCAAAATGCAGCGTGGTATGTGTTCATGATGATTTTTTAATTAAAGAAAGCACTGAACACTGAATACAAACTATACAAAACAATAAACGAATAACGACCGTGAAGCTATCATAAGAACTGTGCTGATGCAAGCAACTAACATAAACAATCACCCAAAAACCACCTGTGAAACCCAGGCTATGTAAGTATGATTCTCAATCAGAGACAAATAATTACACCTGCCTCTGATTGAGAACCATACTAGGCCGAAACATAGAAATCCCAAAATCATTTAAAAAAACATAGACTGTCCACGCCCTGACCATACTAAATGACGACAAAACAAAGGAAATAAAGGTCAGAACGTGATAGTGAGCAGGTACAAGTTCTACTCTAAAACACATGAGAGCCAATGGGTTAAGAGTATTTTTCTTTGGAGCTCCTGGTATTAAGTATTGACCCCTTTAACTTATGTTGTCAAACATGGAAGACCATGGAATTGGCAATTTGCAAAACCAATTTAAATACAGTGATTAGATGAACAGACGGGTTGGCAGGCAACGTCACGAAAGTGATGCACACTCATTAATGTGGCTGTAAGAAGTTAAAAATGGTGCTGTAGTGTATAGCAGCCATCTTATGGGCTCCTGACCAATTCTGTTATTTTGTGGGGGTTTTTATGCTGATCTTCAAATTTATTGGTACATAATGTCTCCACCATCATATCCTATGACCCGAAAACAGCTTCTGGACATGAGTACAGCGATCACTAACCTCGATTTGGATGAAAATGTCTGCTTGAATGAGTTGGGAGCGCTGGAAGTTCTGCTTACTCCAGACCAGGCCCTAATCCCTCGCACTCGAAAGAGAAAGCAGTGGTGAAAGAGAGGCAGGCGAAGCGGCATTCTGACGAGACTACATCGGCGAGCAAATAGACCGCCATTGCCCTCTGTTCTATGGGCGAACGTGCAGACACTGGAGAACAAACTGGATCTCTGTTTGAGACTATTCTATCAACAGGGCTTGAAGAACTGTAATATCCTATGTTTCTCGGAGTTGTGACTGAACAGAGACATGGATAATGTACATTTTCTTGGTTTTTCTATGCATAGTCAAAAATCGGACAGCAGACTCGGTAAGACTGAAGGAAGAGAGGTGCGTCTCTTTGTTAACAATAGCTGGTGCGTGATCTCTAATGATAAGGAAGTCTCAAGTTTTTGCCCACCAGAGTAAGAATAACTCATGATAAGCTGCAGATGATACTATTTACCAAGAGTTTATCTACAGTACTAGTCAAAAGTTTGGACACATCTACTTATTTCAGGGTTTTTCTTTATTTTTTACTATTTTCTACATTGTAGAATAATAGTAAATACATACACTATGAAATAACACATATGGAATCATATAGTAACCAAAAAAGTGTTAAATCAAAATATATTTTATATTTGAGATTCTTCAAAGTAGCCACCTTGCCTTGATGACAGCTTTGCACACTCTTGTCATTCTCTCAACCAGCTTCATGAGGTAGTCAACTGGAATGTATTTCAATTAACAGGTGTGCCTTGTTAATTTGTAGAAATTATTTCCTTCTTAATACGTTTGAGACAATCAGTTGTGTTGTGACAAGGTAGGGGTGGTATACAGAAGATAGCCCTGTTTGGTAAAATACCAAGTCCATATTATGCCAAGAACAGCTCAAATAAGCAAAGAGAAACGACAGTCCATCATTACTTTAAGATGTAAAGGTTAGCCGCAACAACCATCAAGCGCTATGATGAAATTAGCTCTCATGAGGACTGTGCCGGCCCCCCAAAGAAATGCCACCCCACACCATGACTGACCCACCACCAAACCGGTCATGCTGGAGGATGTTGCAGGCAGCAGAACGTTCTCCACGGCGTCTCCAGACTCTGTCACATGTGCTCAGTGTGAACCTGCTTTCATCTGTGAAGAGCACAGGGCGCCAGTGGTGAATTTGCCAATCTTGGTGTTCTCTGGCAAATGCCAAACGTCCTGCACGGTGTTGGGCTGTAAGCACAACCCCCACCTGTGGACTTTGGGTCATCATACCACCCTCATGGAATCTGTTTCTGACCGTTTGAGCAGACACGTGCACATTTGTGGCCTGCTGGAAGTCATTTTGCAGGGCTATGGCAGTGCTCCTCCTGTTCCTCCCTGCACAAAGGCAGAGGTAGCGGTCCTGCTGCTGGGTTGTTGCCCTCCTACGGCCTCCTCCACATCTCCTGATGTACTGGCCTGTCTCCTGGTAGCGCCTCCATGCTCTGGACACTACGCTGACAGACACAGCAAACCTTCTTGCCACAGTTCGCATTGATGTGTCATCCTGGATGAGCTGCATGACCTGAGAAACTTGTGTGGGTTGTAGACTCCGTCTCATGCTACCACTAGAGTGAAAGCACCACCAGCATTCAAAAGTGACCAAAACATCAGCCAGGAAGCATAGGATCTGAGAAGTGGTTCGTGGTCAACTCCTGCAGAACCACTCCTTTATTGGGGGTGTCTTGCTAATTGCTTATAATTTCCACCTGTTGTCTATTCCATTTGCACAATAGAATTTGAAATTTATTGTCAATCAGTGTTGCTTCCTAAGTGGACAGTTTGATTTCACAGAAGTGTGATTGACTTGGAGTTACATTGTTGACTAGTCTCTCAAAGCACTTCACTTCCGTCTTCATGAAGTGCTTTGAGAGACTAGTCAAGGACCATATCACCTCCACCCTACCTGACACCCTAGACCCACTCCAATTTGCTTACCGCCCAAATAGGTCCACAGACGATGCAATCTCAACCACACTGCACACTGCCCTAACCCATCTGGACGAGAGGAATACCTATGTGAGAATGCTGTTCATCGACTACAGCTCGGTATTTAACACCATAGTACCCTCCAAGCTTGTCATCAAGCTCGAGACCCTGGGTCTCTACCCCGCCCTGTGCAACTGGGTACTGGACTTCCTGACGGGCCGCCCCCAGGTGGTGAGGGTAGGCAACAACATCTCCACCCCGCTGATCCTCAAGGGTCCCACAAGGGTGCGTTCTGAGCACTCTCCTGTACTCCCTGTTCACCCACGACTGCGTGACCACGCACGCCTCCAACTCAATCATCAAGTTTGCGGACGACACAACAGTGGTAGGCTTGATTACCAACAACGACGAGACGGCCTACAGGGAGGAGGTGAGGGCCCTCAGAGTGTGGTGTCAGGAAAATAACCTCACACTCAACGTCAACAAAACTAAGGAGATGATTGTGGACTTCAGGAAACACGCAGAGGGAACACCCCCCTATCCACATCGATGGAACAGTAGTGGAGAGGGTAGTACGTTTTAAGTTCCTCGGCATACACATCACAGACAAACTGAATTGGTCCACCCACACAGACAGCATCGTGAAGAAGGCGCAGCAGCGCCTCTTCAACCTCAGGAGGCTGAAGAAATTCGGCTTGTCACCAAAAGCACTCACAAACTTCTACAGATGCACAATCGAGAGCATCCTGGCGGGCTGTATCACCGCCTGGTACGGCAACTGTTCCGCCCACAACCGTAAGGCTCTCCAGAGGGTAGTGAGGTCTGCACAACGCATCACCGGGGGCAAACTACATGCCCTCCAGGACACCTACACCACCCGATGTTACAGGAAGGCCATAAAGATCATCAAGGACAACAACCACCCGAGCCACTGCCTGTTCACCCCGCTATCATCCAGAAGGCGAGGTCAGTACAGGTGCATCAAAGCTGGGACCGAGAGACTGAAAAACAGCTTCTATCTCAAGGCCATCCGACTGTTAAACAGCAACCACTAACATTGAGTGGCTGCTGCCAACACACTGACTCAGCTCCAGCCACTTTAATAATGGGAATTGATGGGAAATGATGTAAAATATATCACTAGCCACTTTAAACAATGCTACGTAATAATGTTTACATACCCTACACTATTAATCTCATATGTATACGTATATACTGTACTCTATATCATCTACTGCATCTTTATGTAATACATGTATCACTGGCCACTTTAACTATGCCACTTTGTTTACATACTCATCTCATATGTATATACTGTACTCAATACCATCTACTGTATCTTGTCTATGCTGCTCTGTACCATCACTAATTCATATATCTTTATGTACATATTATTTATCCCCTTACACTTGTGTGTATAAGATAGTAGTTTTGGAATTGTTCGTTAGATTACTTGTTGGTTATTACTGCATTGTCGGAACTAGAAGCGCAAGCATTTCACTACACTCGCATTAACATCTGCTAACCATGTGTATGTGACAAATAAAGTTTGATTTGATTTGTGTTTAAGTGTTCCCTTAATTTTTTGGAGCAGTGTATTTTGCTTGCGGTTAACAGTCTCTAAGCCAACTGTGTCTGTTTTGCCACATACCCGTATATTAGCCACCTCACTGTGAAGTGAACCAATGCTTCATCAGACTTATCATAATAACGAAACTCTGTTTCACATCTCATAGATTTTCCTCCCATCCTTTTCCCTCCTTTAGATTTTGGAACATAATAATAAGCTCTATAAATTGACTTAAAGACTACTAATGAAAAGTCCATGGGGTTAGCAAAATGAGAGGCTAAAAACCCCTGCCATAGCCTACAGTAGTCAGAGAACTGATGGAGGGGAGCTGGCCTCTCGGAAGCGGACGAAATCTGAATAGACAATTCCAGAATCCTCCGCCAATTTCTAGCAATTTCTTTGGGAGTGCTTATTGCCTGTCAAAGAAGACCCATTTTTTCCCCCCGGCTGCCTAATATGGATCTGCTTTCATGCCTGTCTGCTCCTAAAAAGCTCCCTCAGATGCTTGGCATCAGGGCCGTTATGCAAGAGCTAATGAGTGTGGCATCGTCTGACATGAGCCCATGGGAACACTATACTGCTCTTCCCTGAATAGCTGAGTGAACATTGGCCAGTCAGTGCCATTCAGCCTTACATAAAATGCCCCTCACCCACTGTAGCTTAGCCCATGTCAAACATGCTGAATGGTGGATTTTGATGGCCAGGATTCAGCTGTTATGCGCCTCTGTTAATACATTTCTACAATAATGCTAAATCAGATATCAGGACCAAAAACATAAGCATTTCGGTGCACCTGCTTTATTATCTGCTAATCTATGTACGCAACAAATAAACATTGGTTTGATTTGATGTACCGAGCTGTGACACCATGACGTACCGGCAACATTTGAATGTACAATATACATATAATGTACAATATACAGTAGGCACAAAATGTGTCAATGCCTTCAAATTATGTAGGCGATCTCACGCACATTTACGCTCACTACAGGATTTCTAAAAGAAGTGAAGTGAGAGTGAAGTGTTAATATAAGGAAATGTACCTTTTGTATTTTGTCTCAAATTCCGAGCGGATGATGGACCAACCGCACAGACAACCGGAAGTGTAAGTTCAAATAAAATTGTATTTATCATTCTGGCTTGTAAGGAAAACTTTGAAGATTTTGCATTGCTATGTTTCAGATTGTATATCAAGTGTTGTTATAAAACTCAGATGTATTAGGCAACCCATCCAGATGCTCAAGACAGGGCACCCATCACATACTAGGGTTTCCTGTAGCTCCCCCCCCTCTGGCATCAACGGCAACTTAGGGCACCCTTCAATGGGCTATAGGCTGTCTCTACTGGACACACCGGGTCACCATCCCCTGGGCAATGGCATGCTTCCCTTCAGGCAGAACAGAAACAGCACTCCCCATCAGTCGTAGCGCCATGGCTGCCATGGCTGCTCCCTCTTTGGGCTCCATTGCCCTCCTGTTGGGCGAACAGACAGCCATCTCCAGCCACATACTGACATCATCCAGGATAACAGATCTGTCCACCTCACTCAGTTAAAAAGCCTTTAAAAACATGGGTCAACCCAATGGACTGGGGATAATCCCACTCACCAAATGTGAGAGAGCTGGCCTTCTTAAACATTTAAAAGGCTTAAAACAATAACTGAGAGGTTAAAAGTACTTCATTTATTTAAAAACTGCAGAACAAGTAAAACCATTTGGCAGTAAAAACATCACCTTGCTTGGAGAACTCTCCAAACACATCTGACACACAGGTTAACACTAAAAAGGCCAAGGGGATAGTTTGACCCAATATGAATTTTAAGTTGAAATAACTCTACCATTTTCTAAGCCATGCTCCCCTCCGTCTTTGACTTTTCCCCAAAAATATATATTTAAAATGGCAATATAGTTATAGATTCATCATGTGAGTTATATATCTACCATTCTACTTGAAAGCAAGTCTAAGAAGTGGTAGATCTGTTCTATGTGTGTCAATGGCCTGCCTCTCAGTCCCAGTTGCTAATATATGCATATTATTATTAATATTGGATACAAAACAATCTGAAGTTTCTAAAACTGTTTGACTGATGTCTGTGAGTATAACAGAACTCATATGGCAGGCAAAAACGTCAGAAGAAATCCAAACAGGAAGTGGAAAATCTGAGGTTGGTCGATTTTCAACCCAGCCCCTATTGAATACACAGTGGGATATGGATAAAGTTGCACTTCCTAGGGCTTCCACTAGATGTCAACCGTCTTTAGAAACTTGAATGAGGCTTCTACTGTGTTGTGGAGCCGGATGGGAGCTTTTTGAGTCAGTGGTCTGGCAGAGAGCCAGGTCCTGGTCACGCGCATTTCACATGATAGCGACCTGCGTTCCATGGCTTCTCTACAGACATAGGAATTCTCCGGTTGGAACCGTATTGAAGATTTATCATAACAACATCCTAAAGATTGATTCTACACTTAGTTTGACAAGTTTCTTCAACCTGTAATATACATTTTTGAAGTTTTCATCCGATGTTCAGATGGACCTGCACGAGAGTTTGGATTTATGTACTAAACGCGCTAACAAAAGTAGCTACTTGGACATAAATAATGGACATTATCAAACAAATCAAGCATTTCTGGTGGAACTAGGATTCCTGGGTGTGCATTCTGATGAATATTTATAATGTGATTTCTGATTTCTGTTGACTCCAACATGGCGGCTACATTTTTTTCTCAGGTTATTGCATGGTATGCTTTTTCCGTAAAGTAAAAAAAAAAAATCTGACACAGTGGTTGCATTAAGGAGAGGTACATCTATATTTCCATGTCTAACAATTGTATTTATCGACATTTATAATGAGTATTTCTGCAAAATGATGTGGCTCTCTGCAATATCACCGGATGTTTTTGGAATTAGTGAACGTAGCGTAATGTCTACTAAGATTTTTTAAATATGAACTTTATCAAACAAAACATAAATGTATTGTGTAACATGAAGTTCTATGAGTGTCATCCAATGAAGATCATCAAAGGTTAGTGATTCATTTTATCTCTATTTGTGCTTTTTGTGACTCCTCTCTTTGTCTGGAAAAAATGGCTGAATTGTTCTGTGAGTTGTTGGTGACCTAACATAATCATTTGTGGTGCTTTTGCTGTAAAGACTATTTGAAATCGGACACTGTGGTGGGATTAACAACAAGCTTACCTTTAAAACGGTATAAAATACATGTATGTTTGAGGAATTTTAAGTATGAGATTTCTGTTGTTTTGAATTTGGCTCCCCACACTTTCACTGGCTGTTGTCCTATCATCCCATTAAAGGGATTGCAACCCTAAGTTGAAACAGCTTTTTTGTTATGGAAAATATATTTCACTGCGATTTAGATGGTACAAGGATTCTCTACACAAACACATTACTTGCTCACAACAGCTAAATAAGTTATATTAAACGGAGGTTGAACTTCCTGATTTTGTCTTGGGGGTGTGGTTTGATGTGGGTGTTGGGTTTGTCTTTGCCATTCATTAACAACAAACAAGGTCAGTGGTGAGTAGTGACATTGAGGTAAGCTAAGCTAGCTTTGCTATTGAGAGAAGTTCTGAAGTAGAGGACTTCTCCCTTCCTGACTGACTCACCATCTTAAGATGGTCAGTTAATTCAGTTCTATGTGTAGGTTAAAGCCTGCGCTGACCTTGTGTTTTGCCAAGCTGACAGCAGCTAGCTACTGAAGCATAGCTCGGAGGAAGGTCTAGATAGCTGATATTTTTCTGTCAAATTACAGTTATGCTGAGATAGCAAGAGCCAGTGTCTGGAATGTGTTTCATTAAACATTCATTCTACAACACATTGCTACAAAAGTAGCTTGCAACTTAGTTTCAAAGTTCCATCACATTATGTCAGTCTTCAGTCAGCTCAATATTCTACAACTGGCTAGTTTTGTCTCTTCTCTCCTTATGTCTGCTGTTAGATTTTTCCTGGGGATATAGTATAATTGGTACCATTGGAAAGAAAACACTTTGAAGTTTGTAGAACTGTTAAAATAATGTAGGAGAATATAACACAATAGATATGGTAGGAGAAAATCCAAAGAAAAACCAACCTGAGACCATGCTCTTACAATGGAAAGTATCCACACTGGAAATTAGCTCACTGGATGCAATTACTATGGCTTCCACAGGGTGTCAGCAGTCTATGTTCAAGGTTTCAGGCTTGTAACTTCAAAAACAAAGAAGAAATATTAGTTTTAGTACAGGGACAGTCAAGGGAAATTTGTGTTTGCGTGAGCCATGAAGAAAGGACGCACCTGCTAAAATCCGTTTCCTATTCTTTCCGTAAGAAATATTATAGTTTGATTACATTTGAGGGTATCTGAGGAGTATATAGAAACTTATTTTGACTTGTTGAAATAAAGTTTAGGGGTAGATTTTCAGAATCCTTTCTCTGCATGTTGAACGAGTGGATTACTCAAATCGATGGCGCCAACTAAACTGACGTTTTGGGTTATAAAGAAGGATGTTATCTAACAAAACGACACTACATGTTATAGCTGGGAGCCTTTGGATGATAAATCAGAGGAATATTTTCAAAAAGTAAGTGAATATTTAATCGGCATTTGTGAATTTATGAAACCTGTTTGGAAAAATATTTTGATGTGGGGCGACATCCTCAATTAATCGCATGGCATGCTTTCTCTGTAATAGCTATTGTAAATCGGACAGTGCAGTTAGATTAACAATAATTTAAGCTTTCAACCAATTTAAGACACTTATATTTACCTAAATGTTTAATATCCATAATTTGTATGATTATTTATTTTAATTGCACGCGGGACACCTAGCCCTAAGGTTATTAATCACCTTTTGTCCCTTGTGTTTGCCAGCCCCTGATGGACATGGCAGCGTAGATAAGCTCCAGGCCACTTTCATCACATATACTGGTCATGAAGGAGTCTGACTCACAGATCTGACCCAGTTCCTATCACAGAGAAAGAGAGGGAGGGAGACAGAGAAAACTGTCACCATTCAGTCATGGAAAGCAACAGTAAATACACGGTTGAACATAACCAATCAGAGATGATGAATAACAGCTAATTCACAAGGGATATCTGCCAGAATGGCACTTACTCATTGACATTACTCACCTGGGCCCAGGAGAAGTCCATAAGGGAAAGGGGGTACCTCTAGACCACATAAAGACACATACAAACACACAAAGCACTGATTAGATGATCAATGGTGCCTAGCTCCCGTACGAGCTAAACACCTTCATCGGCTTCGAGGAAAACAACATCAAGCGGTGCTCATGAGGTCTGAGTGCTCTCATTCTCTTTGGCCGACATCAGTAAGTAATTTAAGTGTGTTAACCCTCGCATGCTGTTCATCGACTACAGCTCAGCCTTCATCACCACAGTGCCCTCCAAGCCCTCCAAGCTCATCACTAAGCTCAGGGCCCTGGGTCTGAACCCCTCCCTGTGCAACTGGGTCATGGACTTCCTGACAAGCTTCCTGACAGTGGTGATGGTAGGCAACAACACCTTCGCCCTGCTGATCCTCAATACTGGGGCCCCACAGGGGTGTGTGCTCAGCCCCCTCCTGTACTCAGTATCCATTGACTTAGGACTCCATTTGCAGTTCCTATGCCTTCCACTAGATGTCAACAGTATTTATAAATAGTTTCAGGCTTTTAATCTTATAAATGAGGGAGTAAGACCAGTCTGAACGAGTGGACCCTAACGTGTCAAAGAGCTTTTTCAGGGCCATGTGCATTTCTTGTTTACCTTTTATATCGGCGATGTTATTGTCCAAAATTGAAATATTGAAATATTATAAGTTGAAATATTATAAATCATTTAGGCTAAAAAACAAACATCGTTTGACATGTTTCCATGAACTTTAAGGATACAAATTTGGATTTTTTTTGTCTGATTGTTTTTACTGAGTTTGAGCCTGTGGATTACTGAAGAAAACGTGCGAACAAAATGGAGGTTTTTGAATATAAAGAGAGTTCATCGAACAAAAGGAAAATTTATTGAGTAAATGAATGTCTTCTGATTGCCACCATATGAAGATCATTAAAGGTAAGGGGTTAATTTTAGTTTTGTAACGCTTCTGCTTGGCTGGTTACTGTTTGTAATAATTTGTCAACTCGGCTATGTTCTGGGCTAGGTATGTTCTAGGCTAGGTATGCTTTCGCTGAAAAGCATTTTATAAATATGAACTTTTTATAAACACTATGGTTGGTTTAACAAGAAGTTAATCTTTAAACCTATGTAAAATATGTTTTGTTTTCTGAATTTTTATAATGAGCATTTCTGTAATTGAATTTGGCACTCTGCAACCTCACTGGATGTTGGCCAGATGGGACGCTAGCGTCCCACGTACCCTAGAGAGGTTAATGACATTCAAATCAGCATTAAAAAAGGCTAAAGTTAAACACTCTTATGGATCATATCCCGTTAGCGGGATCGATGTGACAACATCCGGTGAAATGGCAGAGTGCCAAATTCAAATAAAATTATTCTAAATATTTAACTTTCATAAAATCTCAAGTGCAATAGACCAAAATGAAGCTTAACTTCTTGTTAACCTCTTACACCTATGGTGGCGCTATTTCATTTTTGGAAGAAAAATGTTCCCGTTTTAAACAAGATATTTTGTCACAAAAAGATGCTCGACTATGCATATAATTGCTACTGTTCGAAAGAAAACACTCTGACGTGTCCAGAAATACAAATATCTTCTCTGTGCGTGCCCTTTAACGTGAGCTTCAGGCAAAACCAAGATGACATGGCATCCAGGAAATGACAAGGATTTTTGAGGCTCTGTCTTTCATGATCTCCTTATATGGCTGTGAACGCAAGAGGAATGAGTCTGCCCTTTCTGTCGTTTCCCCAAGGTGTCTGCAGCATTGTGACGTATTTGTAGGCAGATCATTGGAAGATTGACCATAAGAGACCACATTTACCACGTGTCCGCCCGGTGTCCTGCGCCGAAATTGGTGCGCAAAGTCACCTGCCAGTATTTTTCCATGGGACACAGAGAGAAAGCAAGCTTCCACGAACTGCATGTCAATGAAGAGATATGTGAAAAAACACCTTGAGGATTGATTCCAAACAACGTTTGCCATGTTTCGGTCGATATTATGTAGTTAATCCGGAAAAAGTTTCACGTTGTAGGTGACTGCATTTTCGGTTCGTTTCGGTAGCCAGGCGCAATGTAGAAAACGGAACGATTTCTCCTACACACAGACGCTTTCAGGAAACACTGCGCATCTGGTATGTGGCTGGGAGTCTCCTCATTGAAAACATCAGAAGCTCTTCAAAGGTAAATGATTTTATTTATTTGGTTATCTGGCTTTTGTGAAAATGTTGCGTGCTACATGCTACACAAAATGCTATGCTAGCTTTGCATACTCTTACACAAATTAGTCAATTTCTATGGTTCAAAAGCATATTTTGAAAATCTGAGATGACAGTGTTGTTAAGAAAAGGCTAAGCTTGAGAGCAAACGCATTATTTTAATTTTATTTGCGATTTTCAGAAATCGTTAACGTTGCGTTATGCTAATGAGCCTGAGGCTTAGTCACAATCCCGGATCCGGGATGGGGAGTTTCAAGAGGTTAAGAAAAGGCTAAGCTTGAGAGCAAACGCATTATTTTAATTTTATTTGCGATTTTCAGAAATCGTTAAAGTTGCGTTATGCTAATGAGCCTGAGGCTTAGTCACAATCCCGGATCCGGGATGGGGAGTTTCAAGAGGTTAATCTAGCCACTGTGTCAGATTTCAAAAAGGCTTTACGGCGAAAGCAAACCATGCGATTATCTGAAGACAGCACCCCATCATACATACACATGACAATCATATTTCAACCAGCCAGGCGTGTCACAAAACTCTGAAATAATGATATTGTCACATTCGGACCTTAGTTCCTTTATTATGTCTTTGTGTTAGTTTGGTCAGGGCGTGAGTTGGGGTGGGTAGTCTATGTTCTTTTTTTCTATGTTGTATTTCTGTGTTTGGCCTGGTATGGTTCTCGATCAGAGGCAGCTGGTCGATAATTGTCTCTGATTGAGAATCATACTTAGGTAGCCTGTTTTCCCCATGTTGGTTGTGGGTTATTATTTTCTGTGTCAGTGTTTGTTCCATACGGGACTGTGTCGGTTTCCATTGATTATCTTATTCTTTTGTTTTCTGTGTTCAGTTATATTTCATTAAAATTATATTATGGACACTTACCATGCTGCACATTGGTCCAATCCTTCCTACTCCTCCTCAGAAGAGGAGGATGAAAACCGTTACAGATATAATTCATGCCTTTCCTTTGAAGATCTTCTTCTGTTGACACTCCATTATGTCCCAGAAACATCACAAATGGTCCTTTTGTTAGATTAATTCCTTCGTTATATCCCCAAAATGTCAATTTATTTGGCACTTTTTATTCAGAAAAACACCGGTTCCAACTCGCCCAACATGAATACAAATTATCTAATAAGTTACCTGTAAACTTGGTCCAAACATTTCAAACAACTTTCCTAATCCAACCTTAGACATCTTAAAATGTAAATAATCAATAAAATTTAAGACAGAATATACTGTGTTGAAAGTGGAGCGAGTTCCAGTGCGTCCCAAACAAAACAGTCATCTTGGCTCGACACCCAGAAAGGAAAGGGCTATTAATTTCTCAAAGGAAAAACATCAACCAATTTCTAAAGACTGTTGACATCTAGTGGAAGTCATAGGAACTGCGACCAGATGCCTCATAAGTCTAGAATCCCATAGAAAACAAATTGAAAACACAGTCATCTCAACAATAAAAAATCCTGGATGGTTTGTCCTCTGGGTTTCGCCAGCCAAATACGTTCTGTTATATTCACAGACATGATTTTAACAGTGTTAGAAACGTTAGAGTGTTTTCTATCTAAAGCTGCCAATTATATGCATATCCTAGCTTCTGGGCCTGAGAAACAGTCAGTTTACTTTGGGCACGCTTTTCATCCGGATGTGAAAATACCGCCCCTAGCCCAGAGTGAGTCTGAGGACTCGCCTAAGCGAGTCTGAGGACAAGTCAGAGACCACTATGATACCAAATGCGTTCGATGGATTGCGGGAAAAGAGCGGAAATAGGCTTTTGTAGGCTACAGTTCAAGCTGTCATCCAATGGTGTGACTACTGTCGGCATCCAAAGATGATCCAACTTGAATAAACATTTGGAGATAAGGACAACAGCAGTGGTGTAGTCTACAGGCGATACGAATATCAATTATTATTGATATCTACGTTGATGTGAAGTACACTGCTGCTGCTCTCATTTAGTTATTTGCACATTGCAGATTGTAGTTGTTGTGGATAACGATTCACTAATATATATGTGTATTTTAAATCAATAAAATGGTTGAATAGAAGAAGTTTAGGCTGCCTATCAATCATTGTTTTTGCGACCAGTGGACAGCCAGTGAAAAATGTGCTCTTGATGCAGAGGCGGATCACGGCCTATGGAATAAAAGTTTAAGGGAGTTCTTCTCTTCTAAACTCCCCCGTGATGTTGTGCTCCATACGGCCAAAATGTTAAAAAGTTGTATAATTCAAGAAGGACACGACTGGGGCTTTTATTGCTCAATCCAATTTGTGCTGACACATGCTCAAACTCGTACACTTTTGATCGACTTAAGCAGCTGAAATGGTCAAGATATCAAAGTGTCACCAGTAAAAATGTCAATAAAAGGCCTATAGGAAATGCAGCATATGGCAAACATTTTTCAAATGCATAGAGTACTTTCAGTAGTGCTCAAAACATGCCATTCTGAAAGCAGCATTTATTTTCCAACTCGAAGCAATGGGCCCAATCAATCCTCCATCACAACAAAATCATAAACAACAGAGTAGGCTAATAAGTCCTTCGTTTTTGGGTTACACTCAGGTAAAACAGTTTTGGCTAATCTATATTTCCAAATCCAAATCGTGAAGATCAAGGGGTATTAAATATATTGGAATGACTGGGAATGTGACAGACTCTGTCTTTTGTTTTATGTAAAGATGTAGCCTAATCATATTGTTATATGTAGTAGAAGCCTACATAACCAACCCATAAGATAAAATGCAACATCCATTTATGGTCAGCTATGAAATCTCTAACATTGATTTATCCTGCAATCGATGTCGTTGAATTGGTAATATTCATTTGTGTCTTCTTCTAATACCTCTTGAGCAGGTTGGCGTTTATCGGGATGAGTCTTGTCCTTGAAGCAGAACTAAGCAATTTCCGCTAGACGGAGCAGCTGCAAAGTCAAAATTGGCTATTGTAAAAATGTATGGAAACCAAAATTAACTTTATTTTAAGGTTAGGGTTAGGCATTTGGGTTAGCAGTATGGTCAAGGTTAGGGTTAGATTTAAAATCATCTGATTTGATGACTTTGTGGCTGTGCCAGCTATTGTCCACTCTGCAGAGTTGCCTCCAGAACAAGACTCATGATGAAAAACAGTAACCTGCACCACTGTATTTTATTAGGATCCCCATTAGGTGTTGCAAAAGCAGCAGCTACTCTTCCTGGGGTCCACACAAAACATGAAACATGACATAATATAGAACATTAATCGACAACAGCTCAAGGACAGAACTACATTTTTTTTTTACCAAAGGCATGTGATGGAAAATTGTATGTTTGTGATTTTCTAATAACCCATCTCCGTGTTCTGTTTGTGCTTTTCTATAAACCAATTTCTGTGTTCATGCAAATGACTGATTGAATGAATCCTCACTATCAGTATCTGCAATTTGGCAGTAAGCCCAGAACTTTGTTTAGAGAAAGGGATATCTCAGTTTCAAGGTCTTAGCTTAGAGATAAGAAGCCTCTTGAGGTGTTGGTCTGTCACATGCATGACAAAGTATTGGTCGTCACATGAATGAAGCAAACATTAATTATGAATGATGAATAACCTAAATCATTGAAATACAACTTGTCAGTATATAAGGGAACTAATGGGGCTGCCCCGTTAGAGCTCACTTCTGACCGATACTTTATGCATCTAAGTTTGACTGTGACCTCTCCAGCTTGCTGACAATAAAGAGTGATTCATTTAAGATTGACTCTGAGACTCCCTGTGTAAGAATTTCTACAAGAATTTGGCGTCAACGAACAGGATGATTCCAGTGGGGCCTGGAAAACCGGTGGCGAATTTCAAGAAGCGTGAGGGAAATTGCAGTCTGACCAAAATTCGATACGATCCGCCCAGACCAAACTCAAACTGTGAGGTGCCCAGGAGGAGACACATCATCGGCGAACAATTGAGGGACGGCAACTGATATCAGTAAGTCAATTTAAATTTAAAAACATTATGAAACCAATAAAACTAAACATAAAGATGTAGAAGGAGGGTACCAATCAATCAAATGTATTTATAAAGCCCTTCTTACATCAGCTGATGTCACAAAGTGCTGTACAGAAACCCGGCCTAAAACGTCAAACAGCAAGCAATACAGGTGTAGAAGCACGGTGGCTAGAAAAGACTCCCTAGAAAGGCCAGAACCTAGGAAGAAACCTAGAGAGGAACCTGGCTATGAGGGGTAGCCAGTCCTCTTCTGGCTGTGCCGGGTAGAGATTATAACAGAACATGGCAAGATGTTCAAATGTACATAGATCACCAGCAGGGTCAAATAATAATAATCACATTGGTTGTAGAGGGTGCAACAGGTCAGCACCTCAGGAGTAAATGTCAGTTGGCTTTTTGTAGCCGATCATTCAGAGTATCTCTACCGCTCCTGCTGTCTCAAGAGAGTTGAAAACAGCAGGTCTGGGACAGGTAGCACGTCTGGTGAACAGGTCAGGGTTCCATTGCCGCAGGCAGAACAGTTGAAAGTGGAGCAACAGCACGACCAGGTGGACTGGGGACAGCAAGGAGTCATCAGGCCAGGTAGTCCTGAGGCATGGTCCTAGGGTTCAGGTCCTACGAGAGAAAGAAAGAGAAAAAGAGTGAGAGAATTAGAGAGAGCATACTTAAATTCACACAGGACACTGAATAAGACAGGAGAAATACTCCAAATATAACAGGCTGACCCTAGCCACCAAAAAACAATTGCAGCATAAATATTGGAGGCTGAGACGGGAAGGGTAGGGAGACAATGTGGCCCCGTCCGACGATATCCCCGGACAGAGCCAAACAGGCAGGATATAACCCCACCCAGTTTGCCAAAGCACAGTCCCCACACAACTAGAGAGATATCTTCAACCACCAACTTACCATCCTGAGACTAGGCCGAGTATAGCCCACAAAGATCTCCCCACGGCACAACCTAAAGGGGGGCAGCAACCACTAATCTTAAGTAATAGCACGAGGTGCTATTCTATACTGTATGTATGGAAAGTGGCAAGATTCTAAAGTCTATAGAGACTATAGAATTTATGACAATATAAACTATTGATACTATGGAAGCTGAGGGACTATAGATGCTGTGGGGACAATAATTCTATAGGAACCATACAGTTGAAGTCGGAAGTTTACATACACCTTAGCCAAATACTTTTAAACTCAGTTTTTCACAATTCCTGACACTTAATCCTAGAAAAAAGTCCCTGTCTTAGGTCAGTTAGGATCACCACTTTATTTTAAGAATGTTAAATGTCAGAATAATAGTAGAGTGATTTATTTCAGCTTTTATTTCTTTCATCACATTCCCAGTCAGCCGGAAATGTGCACACACTCAATTAGTACTTGGTAGCATTGCATTTAAATTGTTTAGCTTGGGTCAAATGTTTCCCACAATAATTTGGGTGAATTTTGGCCCATTCCTCCTGACAGGCCTCCTTGCTCGCACACACTTTTTCAATTCAGCCCACAAATGTTCTATAGGATTGAGGTCAGAGCTTTGTGATGGCCACTCCAATACCTTGCCTTTGTTGTCCTTAAGCCATTTTGTCACAACTTTGGAAGTATGCTTGGGGTCATTGTCCATTTGGAAGACCCATTTGCAACCAATCTTTAACTTCCTGACTGATGTCTTGAGATGTTGTTTCAATATATCCACATAATTTTCCTACCTCATGATGCCATCTATTTTGCGAAGTGTACCAGGCCCTCCTGCAGGAACCGTGCTTCACGGTTGGGATGGTGTTCCCCCCTTTTTTCCTCCAAACATAACGATAGTCCTTCTGGCCAAACAGTTTTAGTTTTTGTTTCATCAGACCAGATGAAACAATTTCTCCAAAAAGTACCATCTTTGTCTCCATGTGCAGTTACAAACCGTAGTCTGGCTTTTTTATGGGGGTTTTGAGTAGTGGCTTCTTCCTTGCTGAGCGGTCTTTCAGGTTATGTCAATATAGGACTTGTTTTACTGTGGATATAGATACTTTTGTACCTGTTTCCTCCAGTATCTTCACACAGTCCTTTGCTGTTGTTCTGGGATTGATGTGCACTTTCACACCAAAGTACGTTCATCTCTAGGAGACAGAATACGTCTCCTTCCTGAGAGGTATGACGGCTGCATCGTCCCATGGTGTTTTTTCTTGCATACTATTGTTTGTACTGATGAACGTGGTACCTTCAGGCATTTGGAAATTGCTCCCAAGGATGAACCAGACTTGTGGAGGTCTACAATTTGTTTTCTGAGATCTTGGCTTCTCCATGATGTCAAGCTAAGAGGCACTGAGTTTGAAGGTAGGCCTTGAAATTCATCCACAGGTACACCTCTAATGGACATATTGGAGTACCAACAAAAGAAGCTTGTCAAAGGTAAGGCATGAATTCTATTTTTATTTCTGCGTTTTGTGTCATGTCTGCAGGGTTGAAAAATGCTTATCTCTTTTTGTTTACGGAGGTGATATCCTCAGATAATAGCATTGTTTGCTTTCGCCGAAAAGCCTTTTTCAAATCTGACATGTTGGCTGGATTCACAACAAGTGTAGCTTTAATTTTGCTATCTTGCATGTGTGATTTAATGAAAGTAAAATTTTTATCGTAATTTATTTTAATTTGGCGCTCTGCATTCTCCCTGGCTTTTGGCCAAATGATCACATATCCCAGAGAGGTTAATTAAGAACAAATTCTTATTTACAATGATGGCCTACCCCGGCAAAACCCTAACCCGGACAAAGCTGGTCCAATTATGCGCCGCCCTATGAGTAGCAGGCAGTTGAATTTGGGCATGCATTTCATCCGGACGTGAAAATACTGCTCCCTGTGACCAAGAAGGTTAAATAAAAACTAAAATAAATAAGGGAGATTACCGAGTCTGCTTGGGAATAGTACTAAGTGGATGTGAAAGTTATGTGTGGTTGTCTGAGTGTGGAAAGGACATGTTAAGAGAGCTGTCAGGGGACTAGCTCCAGTGTGAATGTGGAGTGAAGTGTGAGCTGAGTTTTCCAGTTCTGTGTGGCTGACTTTTAAAAACTCTATAACATTATATAGGGGTTTCGTCCACCACCGCCCATTGTAGTCTGGGACTACTAATCATAGCACGTGGTGTTGTTTTATATGAGTGGTGTGGATGTGAATATCTAAGTACAGAAGTTATATAGGGAAAAGTGAAAGTGAAGATATGAACGAATTGAAGTACTATTTCCGAATATGCTGTTAAATAGGACACTAGCACGAATATTTAAACCCTTGCATGAATAGAACACTGGGGTAGAGGAGGAATTTGTGATGCAACACAAATGTATAATGGGTTACTAGAAATAAAGTAGCACAATACTAACTATAATGGGTTACTAGAGATCTTATGAAATAACTCTAGAAAAATAATAATAATAATCACCCACACATAGAAGTATGTAAGTGGTGTAAAAAGTATTCTGAGGAATGTTCGTGGTGGTCCCTTTATGGATAATTTGAGAAATATAAGGTTAAAGCGTCGTACAGGACTTGACTTACCCCGAACCAATAAAACTATAAATGCTTAATATATTTCTTCCACAATGGGTATACATTTTGAAATAAACCCCATACCCTGTTAAATAGAACCAATGATTTGCTGTATTCCCCTACTCAACCATCCCTCCAAAGCATTACATGTTACTCTTAAAATAATAGACATTTACTGTGTGAATAAATAAATACATAAAGTAACATTGTTAGCGTAGACTAAAATGGAAACAATGCCTTCAAATATGGAGAACGTTATCATGTTTGTTTTGTTTTAATCCTTGCAATAGGGGCACATGATGAATTTTGTTTGAGAGTGATCCGTTTGTATAAGTAGTAGTAGATTGAGAAGGTCTTCCTATTGCCTCCCACTCCTCTTTCTATTCTGGTTAGAGACCGTTTGCGCTGTTCTGTGAAGGAAGTAGTACACAGTGTTGTACGAGATCTTCAGTTTCTTGGCAATTTCTCACATGGAATAGCCTTAATTTCTTAGAAAAAGAATAGACTGACGAGTTTCAGAAGAAAGTTTTTTGTTTTGACCCTGTAATTGAACCTACAAATGCTGATGCTCCAGATACTCAACTAGTCTAAAGAAGGCCCGTTTTATTGCTTCTTTAATCACCACAACAGTTTCCAGCTGTGCTAATATAATTGTAAAAGGGTTTTCTAATTATCAATTGGCCTTTTAAAAATATACATTTGGTTTAGCTAACATAATGTGCCATTGGAACACAGGAGTGATGTTTGCTGATAATTAGCCTCTGTACGCCTATGTAGATATTCCATAAAAAATCAGCCGTTTCCAGCTACAATAGTAATTTACAACATTAACTACACTGTATTTCTGATCAATTTCATGTTATTTTAATGGGATTTTTTTTTGATTTTCTTTCAAAAACAAGGACATTTCTAAGTGACCCCAAACGTTTGAACAGTAGTGTACAGTCGTGGCCAAAATTTTTGAGAATGACACAAATATTAATTTTCACAAAGTCTTCTGCCTCAGTTTGTATGATGGCAAATTGCATATACTCCAGAATGTTATGAAGAGTGATCAGATGAATTGCAATTAATTCCAAAGTCCCTCATTGCCATGCAAATGAACTGAATCCCCCAAAAACATTTCCACTGCATTTCAGCCCTGCCACAAAAGGACCAGCTGACATCATGTCAGTGATTCTCTCGTTAACACAGGTGTGAGTGTTAAACGAGGACACGGCTGGAGATCCCTCTGTCATGCTGATTGAATTCGAATAACAGACTGGAAGCTTCAAACCATGGTTGCCTGCAAGGAAACACGTGCCATCATCATTGCTTTGCACAAAAAGGGCTTCACAGGCAAGGATATTGCTGCCAGTAAGATTGCACCTAAATCAACCATTTATCGGATCATCAAGCACTTCAAGGAGAGCGGTTGAATATTTCAGGGCGCCCAAGTATGTCCAAGCGTCAGGACCATCTCCTAAAGTTGATTCAGCTGCGGGATCGGGGCACCACCAGTACAGAGCTTGCTCAGGAATGGCAGCAGGCAGGTGTGAGTGCATCTGCACGCACAGTGAGGTGAAGACTTTTGGAGGATGGCCTGGTGTCAAGAAGGTGTGTCGTACCAACAGTAAAGCATCCTGAAACCATTTATGTGTGGGGTTGCTTCTCAGCCAAGGGAGTGGGCTCACTCACAATTTTGCCTAAGAACACAGCCATGAATGAAGAATGGTACCAACACGTCCTCCGAGAGCAACTTCTACCAACCATCCAGGAACAGTTTGGTGACAAACAATGCCTTTTCCAGCATGATGGAGCACCTTGCCTCCAGGCAAAAGTGATAACTAGGTGGCTCTGGGAACAAAACATCGATATTTTGGGTCCATGGCCAGGAAACTCCCCAGACCTTAATCCCATTGAGAACTTGTGGTCAATCCTCAAGAGGCAGGTGGACAAACAAAACCCCACAAATTCTGACAAACTCCAAGCATTGATTATGCAAGAATGGGCTGCCATCAGTCAGGATGTGGCCCAGAATTTAATTGACAGCATGCCAGGGCGGATTGCAGAGGTCTTGAAAAAGAATGGTCAACACTGCAAATATTGACTCTTTGCATCAACTTCATGTAATTATCAATAAAAGCCTTTGACACTTATGAAATGCTTGTAATTATACTTCAGTATTCCATAGGAACATCTGACAAAAATATCTAAAATACACTGTAGCAGCAAATGTTGTGAAAATTAATATTTGTGTCATTCTCAAAACATTTGGCCACGACTGTACATATCTAACCCAATTACCTCGTACCCCTGCACATCGACGAGGTACTGGTACCCCATGTATATAGCCAATTCATCATTATTGTTAATTATTTCCTTGTCCTTATTTTATACTTTTTTTTTCCTCTGCAGTGTTGGAAAGTAAGAATTTCACTTATTCTCCACCTGTTGTTTACGAAGCATGTGACACATTTTTTTATATATATTTTTTGTTGAACAACTTTATGGAAGCCCATTTTCACTAGAGCATTTCCAGAGCAATATGTGCATTGCACATCAAGCTACTGCCAAAAATAATCTGTGGCAGCAATTCACCCTAGGCTTTGCCACCACATGTTAATGGTTAAAACCTGGGCGTGTATGTTGACATAATTGGAATCCAAACCCAACCCTCGTGTATGTCATGACGAACTCACAAATGATTGGACGTGACTGACTTTATGACCAAAGTTATCCTATCTAATCGTTGTAGCAAGTTTTGACACTAGAATACATGTTTCTGACTCACGTCGATGCCATATAGGCTGTTTTCAAACAAAGAAATAGCTTTTTTTTGGTGCAGTCAATCATTAAAAAGAGTCTAGTCCATGCGAAGGTCTCCTTTACAAGGAGGAAATATACAGCTCTATCCTTGAGAGGCACAGTTTTCAAGTGTCAGCAGGTTTGATCATGACTAAGGCTGCTTTAAAGGCTTTTTGTACCTGCCATATACTATGACTTTGTTTTGGCCCCATTTGGTTTGAAAAGCTTTTTCCCTTTTTGGCATTTGCTTCTAACTTGCATCAATTTGTCATGGCCTGTCTCGTTTTAGATTTTTCTTTTTTTCATGGAATGATTAACATGTCCCTCAGCCCGAACCTCTACAACTTTCTGTAATGTTTTATTGAACCCTCATTTAACTATGAAAGTGTCAGTTAATGACAAATTCTTATTTACAATGACAGCCTACCCCGGCCAAACCCTAACCCGGGCATCGCTGGGCCAATTGTGTGCTGCCCTATGGGACTCCCAATCACAGCCAGTTGTGATACAGCCTGGAATCAAACCAGGGTCTGTAGTGACACCCCCAGCATTGAGATGCAGTGCCTTAGACCGCTGTGCCACTCGGGAGCCCAATGTTGTTTTATACTCTCTGGCTCCTTCAGGGTCAAAAGCTGAAGTCTTAAAGGGATACTGAGAGATTTGGGGATTTAGGTATTTTTTCTAGTTACAGAGCCAGATGAACTCATGGACACCATTTGTATGTCTCTCTGTGCAGTTTGAAGATAATTGATGTTAGCTTAGCACAATTCCGGAAATTCTCCAGGTACAGTAGCCAGCTCCTCTCAAATCAGGGAAATATACATTAACTGCTCCAAACCTATGTATTTGTATATATGAAGTATATATGAAACTATACAAAATTGATTATAGATGTTTTAAATGCAGGTTATTTTGTAATTATTTTCTCCAAAGTACGCATTTCATTCATTTGCCCATGGGTGGAAAGATAAGCTGTGTGTGACCTCTCAAGTCAACACAGCTAGCCAGCTGCGGCACCGGGACTGCTTCAGTTTTGAGATTGCTGGTACTACCATCGTTTTTGCAACAAGGTTTGTGAGTGTGCTGTGAGCATTGATAAAATATTGACTACTATGTAAGACTATAAATGACCAACCACCCAGCGTTGGAGTAGTTACAACAGGGATGGGCAACTGGTGGCCCCACTTTTGTAGGCTTGTGGATAAATAATAATAACAATATACACTGAGTGTACAAAACATTAGGAACACCTTCCTAATATAGAGTTGCCCTCCCCTTTGACCTCAGAACAGCCTCAGTTTGTGCTTCTCACAGTTGTGTTAAGTTGGCTGGATGTCTTTTGTATGGTGGACCATTCGTGATATACATGGAAACTGTGAAGAATGAAAGACACAGCAGCATTGCAATTCTTGACACACTCAAACCGGTGCTCCTGGCATCTAATACCATACTCTGTTCAAAGGCACTTAAATATTTTGTCTTGCCCATTCTCCCTCTGAATGGCACACATACACAATCCATGTCTCAAGGCTTGTCTCAAAGGCAATTGTCTACAAAAATCCTTCTTTAGCCTGTCTCCTCCCATTCATCTACACTGATTGAAGTAGATTTAATAAGGGATCATAGCTTTCGCTGGGAAAATACTTGGTCAGTCTATGTCATGGAAAGAGCAGATGTTCCTAATGTTTTGTACACTCACATATATATATATATATATATATATATATATATATGCACTGAACAAAAATATTAAAGTTGGTCTCATGTTTCATGAGCTGAAATAAAATACCCCAGAAATTGTCCATATGCACAAAAACGTATTTATCTCACATTTTGTGCAAAAATGTGTATACATCCCTGTTGATGAGCATTTCTCCTTTGGCAAGACAATCCATCCACCTGACAGGTGTGGCATATCAAGAAGCTGATTAAACGGCATGATCATTACATAGGTGCATCTTGTGGTGGGGACAATAAAAGGCAACTCTAAAATGTGCAGTTTTGTCAAACAACACAATGCCACAACTGTCTCATGCTTTTAGGGAGTGTGCAGTTGAGATGCTGACTACAGGAATGTTCTCCAGAGTTGTTGCCATTGAATTTAATGTTCATTTCTCCACCATAAGCCACCTCCAACGTCGTTTTAGAGAATTTAGCAGCACGTCTAACCGCAGACCATGTGTAACCACGGCAGCCCAGGAACCTCCATATAAGGCTTCTTCACCTGCGGGATAGTCTGAGACCAGCCACCCGGACAGTTGATGAAATTATTGGTTTATACAACTGAAGAATTTCTGCACAAACTATCAGAAACCTTCATAGGGAAGCTCATCTATGTGCTTATCGTCCTCACCAGGGTCTTGACCTGACTGCTGTTCGGAGTCGTAACCAACTTCAGTGGGAAAATGCTCACCTTCAATGGCATGGTTTCAACAATTACCGGACAGATGGCAGACAGCGTGTTTGGTGTTGTGTGGGCGAGCAGTTTGCTGATGTCAACATTGTGAACAGAGTGCCCCGTGGTGGTGGGGTTATGGTATGGGCAGGCATAAGATACGAGCAACAAACACGATTGCATTTTGTTGATGGCAATTTGAATGCACAGAAATACCGTTATGAGATCCTGAGGCCCATTGTTGTGCCATTCATCTGCCGCCATCACCTTATGTTTCAGCATGATAAACCATGGCGCCATGTCGCAAGGATTTGTACACAATTCCTGGAAGCAAAAAATGTCCCAGTTTATCCATGGCCTGCATTCTCACCAGACATTTCACCCATTGAGCATGATTGGGATGCTCTGGATCAACGTGTACGACAGCATGCTCCAGTTCCCGCCAATATCCAGAAACTTCGCACAGCTACTGAAGGGGAGTGTGACAACATTCCACAGGCCACTATATACAGCCTGATCAACTCTATGCAAAAGGAGATGTGTCGTGCTGCATGAGGCAAATAGCGGTCACACCAGATACTGTCTGGTTTTATGTTCCATGCCACTACTTTTTTTTGAAGGTATCTGTGACCAACTGATGCATATCTGTATTCTCAGTCATGTGAAATCCATAGATTAGGGCCTAAAGAATATATTTAAATTGACTGATTTCCTTAGATTAACTGTAACTCTCAGTAATTTATATATATATACAATTGGGAACTCAGTTGGTGTCTCAACTTACTGTTGAGAGCTAGAATAGTAGAATAAAGGTACAATCAAGGTACAATTTCAAAATTTGCTTGTGCATCAGCGGTTTTTGTTTGGTTATGACAGTCACTCAATTAGCACATCAGCAAACATTTTTAAGGTTAGTAAGTTAGTCTAGCGTCCAGCTATCCAAACTTGTAGTAATCATGGTCGAATTAATGAATGAGTGGCCCCCATGGATTTTGTTAGTCACTTTCACTCAAATATCATATTAAAAATGGCAAACATTTCTCTCCACTTTATGGCAAAATGTGTAGAATTGCAGCAAACTTGATTTAAAACTGCAACATTTTCTCTACGCCCCATGGAAAAATGTGTAGAATTGCAGGAAAATAAACTCTAAAATAATTTGTTCTCTCTAATGTCAAGAGGAGGGCCACTAAAATGTTTTGCTCGCAAGGTGGCGGGGCCCCGCAACAACATTTTTCTTGGGGCCCCCAAAAGGCTATGGCCGGCTCTGACTGCATGTGTGGGTATGTGGGTACACAGACTTGCGAGCTACTGCGGACCCTCATGATGAGATCAGATATTTGTGGCCCCCACCCCCATCAAAGTTTACCATTCCTGAGTTAAAGGTCTATTTCTCTGATTTTGAGAGGAGGACCCGGAAACGTCCAGCAATTGCGCTAAGCTAATGATATACTAATGTCAATTATCTTCAAACTACAAGCAGAGACATACAAATTATATCCATGAGTTCACCTGTCTCTGGGTTAGTAAAAAAAACAACCTAAATCCCCAAATCTCGCAATACCACTGTACTGTAAGTGGATTTTATTTCTCCCTATAATATAGATCATATTCCCACACACACAAGCTGACCTTCCTCGCATGCACACCTGGACATGTGGCAACGTGGTGTCGTGGTATTTCTGTATGTATGTATTACTAACATTTTAGGTATATAATATAAATATATACATACACACATACATACATACATACATACATACATACATACATACATACATTCATTCATTCATTCATTCATTCATTCATTCATTCATTCATTCATTCATTTCTGGTGACACACTGACAGTTATTTAGCGCTTTTAAAACAAGTATGCTTATCTCCATATTCATAGGAGGCCCATCTTATCTATGCAGTCTGCCTGGTATGCCATCCCATGTACATTGCAATCACAGATGGCCAGCTCTGTTGGGATGGAGAGATGAAGGGAAGGGAGTGTTCTGGCTTACCCAGGTGATGCAGACCTGGCGTGGTGAGTTCATGGTACCACAGAGAGTGGCTTGGGGGATTAGGACTGACCGACGGAACCGACCAGGCTCATGTTGTGGCTGAGCCACCTGGTCATCAGTGGGCCCGCAACGGTCCATCTGCCTGTCATCTGGTAAACATGTAAGAGGCCAAGGCTATTCTTACATTTGGTGGCAGCAGTGAGATGCAGGCCAATATCTCTACATCTTATTTGTCTACCTTTCTACTTAAGTGTGAATGTGTACACTCTTCACTATGGATTTAAATGTACCTTCCTTTAAAATCTGTGAAGGGAATTGAACAAACGCACACTTAGGGAAGACAGGTAGAGAATCACGACGTTGCATGTGTCATCATAGAGTTCATTCTTTGTTCCACAAGCGGTCTCATCCTTCTTAAAGCAGCTAGAGCATTCATAACAGTATTGTTGCCTATGGTAGAGTATTTCAACCAAACTCGAGACATTTATTCTGGATTTCTGCCAAATCCATGACAACTATTGTTGTTGGTGGCTGTCAAAAATAGTTTTTAATTTCTGTCTCCGAGTAGGAAGTTGCACAAATGAGAAATGCACAAACAGAGGAAAGAGTGGGAAGAAAACATCAACAGTAAAAATGAAAATGTCTCAGTCTGGCTTGACACGATAGTTTGAACTGTTTGTTTCGGCATCAATATCTTTTAGCTGGAAATAGAGCATGAAGAAGTGAGATAAACAAAGTCATGACATTGTGTAAGTGGTCTAGCTTTTTGGATGTAACCTATTTTGTAAATGACTGTGTCTGCATGGACTACTATATTGAATATGTTATTCTATAATTGATTGACTAGATTGACTGATGTTTTTTTAAGATTGTCATTGCTTTATTTGTATGGCATTATAATCATATAGTGAAACTAACTACTGTAAAAGCAGGGATTTTGGCAAAATACCTCGTTTCTATCACACATTCCTTGCGGAGCATTGTCTCTCTTAATTGTTCAAAAAAGAAAGAAAGAGAAGACTGGGAAAATGACAAGCTGTCAGACAAGCTGTCAAATATTTTTCTCTCATACACACACACACACTAATTTAAAAAAATCTCTTTTCCAGATGAATGAAATATTCTGTGAGCAGGTCAATTTGTGGTTGCGATGCACATGCTGGGACAGACACACAGACAGTCATATTAATTTGGTGGATGAGCGCCCAGATTTGAGCATGGTCCATCCATGGCGTTGTCCAAAAGACAGGGTAACAGCTTTATCATATGTGGCATCATTAGCCTGTCTCATTGTCAGGAGGGGAACATGTATCATTAGCTTTAACCCTGGATGAGTGTATTACACCTTTTGACTTTCACTGTGCAACACAAAACATGGCATATACATTGAGTTTGGGAGTGAGGCACAGTTGATTGCGAAATATATTATTCAAAGCTAAACATGGACACACACATGTGCATGTGCCAGCAGGGTGTGGGAAGTGCTGGAGCATGGCCCTCCCCTCTCCCCTCTGCAGCAGCCTTCATCTATATTCATGACCTCCCAGAGCGATGGAGGGAAGGAGGAATGGAGAAAGATAAATTATCAGACACACACCTCTCACACACACTCCTGCCCAGAGGCAGTGTCAGAGGTCTCCCCAGCAAGGGGAAAAGCATTCATTTATAAAGTCAAAATCCCCTGCCCCTTCCCTCCCCTTTCTTACCTCTTATCTGATCACTTCTTATCTCCTCCTCCATCTCTCTTGCCCTCTTTTAACTGTCTATAGCTGTGTATTCTGACAAAAAAGACAACTACATTTTTTAACCGCTTGTGATAAGAAATGGTTCGTGGTGCCTGAACACACCCACAAACATACACATACTGTATCAAAATGCACACACACAATGTATGTACATACAGTACCGTTCAAAAGTTTTAGAACACCTACTCATTCAAGGGATTTTCTTTATTTTCCTATTTTCTACATTGTAGAATTAGTGACGACTTCACAACTACGAAATAACACATATGGAATCTTGTAGTAACCAAAAAAGTGTTAAACAAATCAAAATATATTTTATATTCTTCAAATAGCCACCTAGCATTCTATCAACCATTTTCATGAGGTATGCATTTCAATTAACAGGTGTGCCTTGTTAAAAGTTCATTTGTGGAATTTCTTTCCTTCTTAAAGTGTCCTGTTAGCTAGTGTCGTGTCTTTACTATCATTAAATTGAAGACTTAGTTTTTATCGAAGATTCCTGTATTAGTATTATGCGATTAAACTGAATAATCATGTAACTGTAATTAACTAGGAAGTCGGGGAACCAAGGATATATAACCTTTCAGATATTTTCATATCTGATCAATAGTCTTCTGATTAATGATTAATTTATTTTACCTCACGTTAGTCTCATTCCAAACGTTGAAAATTGTTAGGTATCTGCACGAACCCAGTCTTCACTATGAGTCATCCATACATCAATTGTCTTAAATCATTTATTTATTACTAACTAAGTAATTCCCAGAAATGCATAAACAAACAAACAAACATGGTAAATGTGGTTACATGAAATGATAGGAAAATGTGCCCTAGTGGGCTGAACCGGCATGGCGGCTTGTTAGACAAAGGGGAAATGGGGGGGGGGGGGTCGACTAATTCGTCACTACAGAATTAATTATAACAATTCAAATGCTAATCCATTACACATGAACGCTCACTCATTCGGGAACAATTGCAATCAATATATATATTTATGCTCAGTGTGTCGTCTTGAACCCTTGTGAAAAGTTTGTGTCTTTCGTAGAATTGTCCGTCTCTCTCCTTCTCTCTCTCTGTCTTGGTCAGAGGGAATAGTTCAAAGTGACATTCGTTGTAGAATGGATGTTTCGGCGGTTGCCGTTCTTCGCGTTCAATGATACTGAATTCCTAGCTGCACACTAGTAATCAATCAAACAGTATCAAACTCACTCATTCATCTTATACCACAATTAGATGTAAACCTCATATCTGAGGCTATTATATAAACAGTGTTATGGTAATGTGGCCACACCGTCTTCCATGAGCTTCCCAAGTTGTGACAAACAGACCAGTTCGTAGCTGGATTCTTCACTGATCTTTTACACTTTTTCCAGGAACATGAAATTTGTTCGTACTTCAAGTTCTGTGAGGTGGAAGGATTTCCTTTGACCTATATGAAAGTTTACCCTATCTCTAATACTGTGTGGCCATGAGGCAGGGTCTTCTGAGGAATTTACGACCTCTGACCATAGCAGCCTAGTTGAAGGAGGAAAGGGGGGAGGCAGTTAGAGGGGGATGGGGTTGCTATACTCAAAGAGGCCAACGTCATGACACTAGCTAACGGTATGTGTATGATCTGAGTAGTAATATTATTCGTATCTCAGAGCCATTTGCATTACTAGTTATAACCTAATGTTAGCTAGCTAACATTGAACCTGGTTGATTAGTTACCTGCAGATTCATGCAGGTTAGTAGCGTTATGAGTTGGGATAATGGTTCATTGTTTAGTTAATTGTTTAGCTAGCTAGCTACATGTAGCCACTAGCTAGATACATGTCTAAACAAAAGACTAAACTATGCAAGTAACTATTTCAATAGAATGTTTATGATGTCACTGCGACAACTGTTGATAGATGTAGTTGGTAAATTAGCTCTGGCTATCTACTCCAATTTCTGAGCACTCTGAGTGTGCTAGAGCGCAGAATAACTGACTGATTTACGAACGCTCACCACCCGTTGAATATGGCCAGTGTCAGTTAAAGGTGGCAAAAAAGCATAATTAAATTGTTGCCAGCAGCACAGTTGCAGTCACCAACACCCTCGACAACATGAAAACAGCCTAACCAGCTCTGCTAGGGCGAGTAAAATTTTCAGAATGAGCTGTTCTCTCATTTGTGTCTGGAAGTAGCTAGCAAGCTAGCCAACATTAGCCAGTTGCTTGACTGCTGTTGTTTGGACAGAACGCTCAGATCAACCCTACACCTCGGCCAGAGCGTCCAGTGTGCGCTCTGAACGCAACGAGAGCTAAATACTCCGATTTTACAAATGGCCAATCTGACAACGCTCTGAATTTACGCACGCACAGAGTACACTCTGGCACTCCAGATTACATTTTCATACTCACCCGTAGTATAAGCCAGCCTTCAGTCTTGAAATCTTTGGTTGTTTAGTTCATAGCCTTACATGTGAATCCTTAAAGAGATGGATGGGGCTAAAGCCTAAGAGGGTGTAAACGATGCTGAATAGGTGTAGACAAAGAAGAGCTCTCCAGTAGGTACCAAAACATTCGAGGTCCATTTTCTCAAAAGTGAGGATACAAATTTATAAACAATCAAAGCAGAATTACTTTCCCATTGTTCCTCAACTGTAGTGTATGTATACCATTTTCTAGCTTTGAGTCTATACTTTTATCCAATGTAAAAAATAAATAATTTCAAATGTTGCTACATAAGACCGAATCGAGCCCATAAGGGAATATGTGCCTTAGCTTGTGTGTATGCATAGGTATTAGACAAAGACGGGTCTCTGTAATACACCACTACAGTTGTGGCCAAAAGTTTTGAGAATGACACAAATATTAATTTTCACAGTCTTCTGCCTCAGTTTGTATGATGGCAATTTGCATATACTCCAGAATGTTATGAAGAGTGATCAGATGAGTTGCAATTAATTGCAAAGTCCCTTGTTGCCATGCAAATGAACTGAGTCCCAAAAAAACATTTCCACTGCATTTCAGCCCTGCCACAAAAGGACCAGCTGACATCATGTCAGTGATTCTCTCGTTAACACAGGTGTGAGTGTTGACGAGGACAGGGCTGGAGATCCCTCTGTCATGCTGATTGAGTTCGAATAACAGACTGGAAGCTTCAAACCATGGTTGCCTGCAAAGAAACACGTGCCATCATCATTGCTTTGCACAAAAAGGGCTTCACAGGCAAGGATACTTCTGCTAGTAAGATTGCACCTAAATCAACCATTTATCGGATCATTAAGAACTTCAAGGAGAGCGGAAAGGTTCATGCGTTGTGTTGTGACAAGGTAGGGGTGGTATACAGAAGATAGCCCTATTTGGTAGAAGACCAAGTCCATATTATGGCAAGAACAGCTCAAATAAGAAAAGAGAAATGACAGCCCATCATTACTTTAAGACATGAAGGTCAGTCAATACAGGAAAAATCAAGAAATTAAAAATCAAGAACTTTCTTCCAGTGCAGTCACAAAAACCATCAAGTGCTATGATGAACCTGGCTCTCATGAGGACCGCCACAGGAATGCAAGATCCAGAGTTACCTCTGCTTCAGAGGATAAGTTCATTAGAGTTACCTGCCTCAGAAATTGCAGCCCAAATACATGATTCAGAGTTCAAGTAACAGATACATCTCAACATCAACTGTTCAGAGGAGACTGTGTGAATCAGGCCTTAATGGTCGAATTACTGCAAAGAAACCACTACTAAGGGACACCAACAAGTTGAAGAGACTTGCTTGGACTAAGAAACACATTAGAATGGTGGAAATGTGTCCTTTGGTCTGGAGTCCAAATTTGAGATTTTTGGTTCCAACCGCCGTGTCTGGGAGACGCGGTGTGGGTGAACGGATGATCTCTGCATATGTATTTCCCACTTTAAAGCATGGAGGAAGAGGTGTGATGGTGTGGGGGGTGATTTGCTGGTGACACTGTCTGTAATTTATTTAGAATTCAAAACACACTTAACCAGCTTGGCAAGCACAGCATTCTGCAGCGATACGCCATCCCATCTAGTTTGCACTTAGTGGGACTATAATTTGTTTTTCAACAGGACAATGACCCAACAAACCTTCAGGCTGTGTAAGGGCTATTTTACCAAGAAGGAGAGTGATGGAGTGCTGCTTCAGATGACCTGGCCTCCACAATCCCCCAACTTCAACCAAATTGAGATGGTTTGGGATGAGTCGGACCACAGAGTGAAGGAAAAGCAGCCAACAAGTGCTCAGCATATGTGGTAACTCCTTCAAGACTGTTGGAAAAGCCTTCCTCATGAAGCTGGTTGAGAGAATGCCAAGAGTGTGCAAAGCTGTCATCAAGGCAAACGGTGGCTGCTTTAAAGAATATTTTTTTGTTTGTTGATTTGTTTAACACTTTTTTGGTTTCTACATGATTCCATATATGTTATTTTAATTTTGATGTCTTCACGATTATTCTACAATGTAGAAAATAGTAAAAATAAGAAAAACCCTTGAATGAGTAGGTGTTCTAAAACCTTTGACCGGTAGTGTACATAAAGTAAAACACACACAAACTTAACTTAAGTCAGACGTATACATACACTTAGGTTGGAGTCATTAAAACTCGTTTTTCAACCACTCAAATTTCTTGTTAACCAACAATATTTTTGGCAAGTCGGTTAGGACATCTACTTTGTGCATGACACAAGTCATTTTTCCAACAATTGTTTACAGACATATTTTTTCACTTAATTCACTGTATCACAATTCCAGTGGGTCAGAAGTTTACATACACTAAGTTGACTGTGCCTTTAAACAGCTTGGAAAATTCCAGAAAATTGGGTCATGGCTTTAGAAGCTTCTGATAGGCTAATTGACATCATTTGAGTCAATTGGCGGTGTACCTGTGGATGTATTTCAATGCTTACCTATAAACTCAGCGCCTTTTTGCTTGACATCATGGGAAAATCAAAAGAAATCAGCTAAGACCTCAGCATTTATTTTTGTAGACCTCCACAAGTCTGGTTCATCCTTAGGAGTAATTTCCAAACCCCTGAAGGTTCATCTGTACAAACAATAGTACGCAAGTATAAACACCATGGGACCACGCAGCCATCATACCACTCAGGAAGGAAATGCGTTCTGTCTCTTAGAGATGAACATACTTTGGTGTGAAAAGTGCAAATCAATCCCAGAACAACAGCAAAGGACCTTGTGAAGATGCTGGAGGAAACAGGTACAAAATTATCAATATCCACAGTAAAATGAGTCCTATATCGACATAACCTGAAAGGCCACTCAGCAAGTAGAAGCCATTGCTCCAAAACCGCCATAAAAAAGCCAGACTACTGTTTGCAACTGCACATGGGGATAAAGACCATACCTTTTGGAGAAATGCCTTCTGGT
Source organism: Oncorhynchus masou masou (assembly GCF_036934945.1). Lineage (NCBI taxonomy): Eukaryota > Metazoa > Chordata > Actinopteri > Salmoniformes > Salmonidae > Oncorhynchus > Oncorhynchus masou. The sequence goes on from NC_088243.1 coordinate 42,214,019, forward strand.
CTGATGAAACAAAAATAGAACTGTTTGGCCATAATGACCATCGTTATGTTTGGTAGGAAAAGGGGGAGGCTTGCAAGCCGAAGAATACCATCCCAACCGTGAAGCATGGGGGTGGCAGCTTCATGTTGTGGGGGTGATTTGCTGTGGGAGGTACTGGTGCACTTCACAAAATAGATGGTGTCATGAGGATGGAAATTATTGTGGATATATTGAAGCAACATCTCAAGACATCAGTCATGGTCTTCCAAATGGACAACGACCCCAAGCATACTTCCGAAGTTGTGTCAAAATGGCTTAAGGACAACAAGTCAAGGTATTTGGAGTATTGGAGCCTATAGAACATTTGTGGGCAGAACTGAAAAAGCATCTGCGAGCAAGGAGACCCACAAACCTGACTCAGTTACACCAGCTCTGTCAGGAGGAATGGGCCAAAATTCACTTATTGTGGGACGCTTGTGGAAGGCTTCCCAAAATGTTTGACCCAAGTTAAACAATTTAAAGGCAATGCTACCAAATACTAATTGAGTGTATGTAAACTTCTGACATACTGGGAATGTGATGAAAGAAATAAAAGCTGAAAGAAATAATTCTCTCAACTATTATTTTGACATTTCGTATTCTTAAAATAAAGTGGTGATCCTAATTTTTACTAGGATTAAATGTCAGGAATTTAAACTGAGTTTAAATGTATTTGGCTAACCCCTCATACATTCAGTACACCTACACACACCTCCATCCAATCCCAGATGACTACTAGCCGGATAAAGCATGTGTTATAATGTTCAAAGAATTGTAGGAAGACTACAGGGCTTACAGCAGACATGATTGTTTGATCAGTCTGTCCCTTAAGATCAACCCCACTATCAGCCAAAACCATCAACTCAGAGGGAAAGGGAATGGAAGGAGATAGGGGAGAGATCACGCACGCATTAACACCCACACAAATACATTTGTACACTTAAGTGATAATACCTGAGAAGACGGTGTTTGGAAGATATATTGGCACTGGTGTTGCTAGGCCCAAGACTTTGTCTCCGTGTCAATATATCCTCCAAAAACCGCCTTTGAAGGTATTATCACTTTTATACATTGGTTTACTAACATATTCAAATAACGATTTCCATATTTTCCATAAAAATATATATTTTGATTAATTTAGTCATACTATTTCATCCTTCCACAAGATATAGTCCCGACACAAATCTTCCTACCCAAGCTGGCTGGTCGTTCAATCTATCCGGTTACCCAGTTGTTCAGTCTTTTTGTTCTGTATCTATGGACATGCGACCCAGTCGTTCGTTCTAAGTGTTACATTGCCATGCTGGCAGGTAACGTTCTTATCCCTTGCTTGCTAGCTAGCCAACTACTAATTTACGGTCATGTCAAACAGTGCAGCCAGAATAACAACAGTAGCCGCATTTGCATTGTTTAAGCTGTTTTCTAGTGACATTTATTTGGAAGCATCCATAACAATGAGCTAATGAGGTGTGATTTCGGCCCGGCATAGATAATGGGCTCTCTCTCTTCAGGACACTGTTGTTCAGAGGAGCTAGCCAACAACACAGCGAACACAATCACTTCAAACTGAAGCTGGAAAGACTGCAAACTTGCTGCACTTCGTTTTGATGTACCTTTTTCCAATTGACATTTCTTTGTATATATCCATACAAATGATGCCAGCTAATTCACAATTTTGACAGGATTAGAAATGCTGCCTGCCTGTCTGCCTCGTCCCGACTCGCTCAATACTATGGGACAGCTGGAGATCAAATTTGGAAACAACGTTGTGTAACAGTATAGCTTCTGTCTCTCCTCGCCCCAACCTGGGCTTGAACCAGGGACCCTCTGCACACATCAACGACAGTCACCCACGATGCATCGTTACCCATCGCGCCACATGAGACAAGGCCCCTGCAGAGCAAGGGGAACCACTACTTCAAGGTCTCAAAGTGAGTGATGTCACCCGATTGAAGCGCTATTAACGCGCACCACCGCTAACTAGCTAGCCATTTCACATCTGTTACACTCACCCCCCTTTTGACCTCCTCGTTTTCCGCAGCAACCAGTGATCTGGGTCAACATCAATGTAACAGTATAGCTTCCGTCTCTCTCCCCGCCCCAACCTGGGCTCGAACCAGGGACCCTCTGAACACACAGACAACTAAGCATTACTACGAAGCATTATGCCACAAAAGCCACGGCCCTTGCAGAGCAAGTGGAACAACTACTTCAAGGCCTCAGAGTGAGTGACATCATCAATTGAAAGGGTATTAGCGCGCACCACCGCTAACTAGCTAGCCATTTCACATCGGTTACAGTTGCAAATGTCGGAGAGACAGACTGCAAGGTTCATACAAATCTCCACCGTTGAAAACGAATTGTTAATCTAAAAGGAATGTGAGAATGTCTAGATGCTTTTTATAGTGGAGATCAAGTTTATAAATTGAAGCTGGGCTGATGACAGTGGATTGCGCAGTCAGATGGAACAGAGTAAATAGGCATTTTAATGTCATAGATTTAGCCGATGGTAATTTGTGGAATAGACACCGGCAGGAATGCGTTTTTAACCAAATCAGCATTCAGGATTAGACCCACCCGTTGTATAAACACACATATGCACACCTACCCAACTACACACGCATGCACACACACCAATATCTACCCCAAGACTTCTCCATAATCTTCAGTAGACCTACCACCAGCACTTCTGTTATCACTACTCATATGTGTATATATATATTTACGGTAGTAGTATCCCTTTACTGACAAGTCTAAGTATATAACCTTGTTATTTTTATTTTATTGTGTTAGGAAATACTAACATTTGAAAATTCTTAATTTTTTATCTTACTTTTCAATTCTGCATTGTTGGGAAAGGGCTCATAACTTAAGTCTACACCTGTTGTATGCTGCACATTTGAAAAATTGATTTGATTTGACCCAATTCCCTTAATATTGCACTACTTTTGACCAGGGCCCATAGGTTGCCATTTCGGACATAGCCTCAGAATACTGCCTATGAGGGAGGAAAAGCAAATTGGTTAAGATGAGACAGGCACGATCTAATTAGGGTATTTATGTAGCTGGGTCTTTAGTTTGGAGATATCCAAACTCAGTAGGAGAATCCTATTCACGTATGCTGAGTGATTTAGCATTGCCCATGCTGTCTATTAAACACCTCTCCTCCAGTTAATTACTGTGATTCATCCCTTATCAATGAGAGCTGTGGTGTAGGGCCGCCTGGCTGTCTTGACACTCACACACACATACACACATAGACAAAAACACAGACAGAAAGATGTGTACATATACACAAACACACACGCACAAATGTGCTATCTCATCTCACACCCCTCTCACAGCATCATACGTCCCACCTGGACAAGAGAAATACCTTTGTAAGAATGCTGTTCATCGACTACCGTTTAGCCTTCAACACCATAGTGCCCTCTAAGCTCAACCTCCAAGTGCCCTCTCGGTGAAACTGGGTCCTGGACCCCAAGTGTTGAAGGTAGGCAGCAACACCTCCACCATGTTGATCCTCAACACAGGGGCCCCACAGGGGTGCATGCTCAGCCCCCTCCTGTACTCCCTGTTCACTCATTACTGCGTGACCACGCACGTCTCCAACTCAATCATCAAGTTTGCTGATGATATAACAGTGGTAGGTCTGATTACCAACAACAATGAGAAGGCCTTGCGGAAGAAAGTGAAGAAATTTGTCTTGGCCACTAAGACCTTCCAACTTTTACAGATGCATCATTGAAAGCATCTTGTCGGTTGCACCGTCCGCAACCGCAGGGATCTCCAGAGGGTGGTGCGGTCAGCCCAACATATCACTGGGGGCACATTGCCTGCCCTCCAGGACATCTACAGCACCCGGTGTCACAGGAAGGCCCAAAAAGATCATCAAGGACCTCAGCCACCCAAGCCACGGCCTGTTCACCCGCTACCATCTAGAAGGTGGAGACAGTACAGGTGCATCAAAGCTGGGACCAAGAGACTAAGAAACAGCTTCTATCTCCAGGCCATCAGACTGTTAAACAGGCACCACTAGCCGGCCTCCGCCCATTACCCTGCCCTGAACCTTAGCCACTGTTACTAGCCGGCTACCACCTGGTACTCCACCCTGCACCTTGGAGACTTCTGCCCTATGTACATAGACCCATTGGACAGTGGTTACTTTAATAATGTTTACATTCTGTTTAACCCACTTAATATGTACATACTGTATTCTAGTCATGGCTCATCCTTTATAACTTATTTTTTTTATTTTACTGGATTATGTGTGTATTGTTTTTTTTTTATTGCTAGGCTTTACTGCACTGTTGGAGCTAGAAACACAAGCACTTCGCTGCATCTGTAAATCTGTGTACGCGACCAATGAACTTTGATTTGATTAGGAGGCTCTTCCTGTGCCTCTGACACCTAGATGTTGAGTCTCTCATTAGAACCTGCTGTGTAAGGGCCTGTGGACTAGTCTCACCTGAGCCTATGTGAGCAGTACAACTCTCACCTCACTCTTCCTCTCTTCTCCCTTCCAGCCCTCCCTCTAATCCTCTAACATCTCTCAGCCCACCCTGCAATCCTACCATCACATCTCTCCCTCCCCCTTGCCCTGGTGTCCCATGGCAACGCGCTAATTAGACCCTGCCACGGCAACAGAGGCGGCGTGGTGTCTCTTCCTCCTCTCTTCCTCCTGTACCTGTCACACCAGCAGTTCCCACCAGCCCCATGCCTGCGGGTAGTGTGTGAGGGCAGATAGGGAGGGGAGTGTGGGCGCTGAAGAGACAGGGGAATGTGGGGGCGGATGGGGAGGAGGGAGCGAGAAGGCCACTGTATGCCACTCCCCACGGCCACTACAAAAACGCCTGCCAGACCTCCTGATCGATTGAGGCGCGCTTTGGGCTGACGCCCTGCGAGGTCTCATAGATAAATGAGACACATCTGAAAGTGAAGAAAGAGGGGGAAGGAGAAGAAACAGATTAGTGTCACTTTTGTTTGAGGGAGGGAGGGTATAGGTAGTCTAAGACAGGTGGATTACGACCAAGGCCAACGCAGAGGAGTTTAATTGACTGATTAGCTATGTATAAAAACAGAAATGTCCAGCCCTTTTATGTTATGGGGATAGTCATTAGTGTTTAGTAAGCTCTATATTGCTTCACTAATTTGAGAGTCTTTTACTTATTGTCTCATGGATGCTTACATTACTTTGATATGATGAAAAGATGGAGACAGAGAGGAAGAGGGAGAGAGGGATGTATTGTAGATAAAGAAAAAAGTGTTGAAAGGAAAAGGAGAGAGGGTCACAGACATGGGAGAAATAGAAAGAGGTGGAGGAAGCAAGAGCAGGAGGTAGAAGGACACAGATAAGGAAGAGCGGGAGTGAGGAAAGGGGGCATCATTAGTGACAAAAGAGCTCTAGTATCATCCAACAAATGTAAACGCCTGGAGTTTGCTAAACGGTATTGGCACATCGATTGGAACCGGCGCTATGGTCAGATGACATGAAAATAGAGCTCTTTGGCCATGCACACCAGTGGTGGGCTTCGCATCGAAATACAGATGCATTAGCAGAAACAAACCACATACCTAGTGTAAAATATGGTGGTGGATCTTTGTTATGGGGCTATTTTGATTCCACTGGTCCTGGGGCCCTTGTTAAGGTTAAAACACACACACACACACACACACACACACACACACACACACACACACACACACACACACACACACACACACACACACACACACACGAGAATACTTCCACACTCTTAGGTTGCAGACACAAATAAACAGAAACATATCCTACAAGTCCAATAAAGTGAAAACACATTTCATAAATATGTCAACATTAAAAACACTGCAGTGACAATAACATATACATGCTACACACTATGGTTGCAAAATTCCAGTAAATATTCCCACAAATGTCAAGATTTTCTAGAAATTCCAGTTGGAAGATTCCTGGAATCAGATGTGAATAAGCAGGAAATCTGTGAATCCTTCAACCGGTATTTCTGGAAAACCTGTGAATAGGGAAAGTCACCAGAACTTTACAACCCTACTGCACATACACACCTCAAACACACATATTTGACACCTCAAATCTCTCCATCCTTGTGAATGATAGCGAATTTCATCCAAGGTAACATTTGAGACAGAGCCTCTCTTCTCAGTGTTGACATCCACAGTATGAAGTGTATACAGCCAGTCAGGCAGTATGCCAGGCCCAGAGAACAGACAACAGGGTTTGAAGAGCTCCTGTTCAACACACAGGCTTTGCTCCATCCATCATAACACCCTGGGCTCCTAGCTTACTATAGCTCCCCTGGCTGGCCCTGTCACTACCAGTCAGCCAAGGTAACGCTCATATCCCTCCGCTTCACCAAACAGGGCCCTGTGGAGAGATATGACTCTGCAGACTTGTGTATTACTCCACTACAACTGTCCTGTGGAGAGTTTTGATTGGGCCTCAGGATGCCTTGGCTTGGGTTTGATTGATGTGGTGGATGTTTGGGTGTTGCTTGTGTTTACTATGTGGATAAATTAGGGCAAGCTGGATATTGTGCTTTCTTCTGAGTTTTTTTTTATAGGTGCTATCTTTTTATCTTGTATCTTGTCTGCAGAAACTGTGTGGCGTAGTGAGGTTAAGGGTGCATTGAAGAACGCTGTGCTGTTTTAGAAGACTCATGCCACTTTGCAAGCTGATATCTGTCATTGGCATACCACAGAGCAAACACACACACACACACACAGACACAGAACGGATTGTTGTGTACACGTGGGGTCAAGTAAATGGATACACACACTGACCACAGCTGTTGATCTCTGCAGATAAACAATGGAAGAAAAACACAAGGGCAGATGAAAAATTGTATTCCTCTCCTTCCCTCCCTCCCATAGCAGCTCAATCATCATAGCACCTCAGTGGTGATTGGGTGCGGCGCAATATTTATCAGAGCCTAAAAATATTAAATATGTGTTACGTTTCTAGCGGGCAGGTGTCTCAGGCAGCAGTGAGGCTGTAATCGTTGCTGGCCAGCAGAGTTAATTGGATTTATTTGTGTGGGCTTTAATAATGTTGGTTTGAAAATAAATACAGCAGCCATGTTTTTCTGTTGTATTTTGTTTTTTTCCACCCCTCTCCTCTGGCTCTGTCATGCCCAAATGCAGAGTTGTGCTGTCGGGAGTGTTGACGTTGCGCGCATTCTTTTTCAAGCGAGAGGCCCCATAAAGTTGCAATAAATTAACTTTATGTCCTAAATACAAAGCAATATGTTTGTGGAAAATCCAATACAACACATCACTGAATACCAAGTATGGTTATAGCTGCATCATGTTATGGGTATGCTTGTCATCGGCAAGGATTAGGACGTTTTTTGGGGGGAATAAAATCCTAGAGGAAAACCTGGTTCAGTCTGCTTTCCAACAGACACTTGGAGACAAATCTACCTTTTAGCAGGACAGTAACCTAAAACACAAGGCCAAATATACATTGGAGTTGCTTACCAAGAATTTTCTTGAGTGGACTAGTTAGAGTTTTGACTTAAATCATCTTGAAATATATGGCAAGACTTAAAATGGCTGCTTAGCAATGATCAACAAACAACATGACAGAGCTTGAAGAATTTTAAAATAATAATGTGTAAATATTGTACAATCCAGGTGTGCAAAGCTCTTAGAGACTTACTCAAAAATATTTTTTATGTGCGATTTATGACAGAATGTTAAAATTATGTGAAATCAAACATTTATTTTTCTCTCCAAGATACACTTCTCAAAAGGCACCAAATTGGTGGAACAACCCAGTCGTCAGTCACCCTCCCTCTCTCCTTTCTGGTCTTACAGTCCTGGCAACTCAGGACTGTAAAACCCACTCTTAGGCTACCACACACATACACATATGTCCACGTTGGCACCTGAACATGCACCTCACACACACACACACACATACACACACAAAGCCCAAAAGGAGCGTCAATATAACCTACAATAGGAGTGTTATTTTCTCTGTTTTAGTACAGAACTCGAAAAGTACAACAATGGAGCCAGCTAATTTTTGCTTACCACCATGCTCCTTACTAGGTACATAATGCTTTTGTATGATCACGAGAGATGCCTCTTAACTGTGCTGCTTTTATGTCATCCCCCTAACCAACCCTACACGTACTCACCTTACAAAGAGCAAGACCAAAAGTATATCTTACGAACACTAAGGGCCCCCTCCCAGGATTCCCAGATTTCCTGCTTTTTTTTGGGGGGGGGGGGACTAATTTCCTGCGATTCTACACATTTTGTTATGAGGTTAAGAGAAAATGTTGCAGTTTTAAAGCTAATTTCCTGTAATTCTTATGAGCGCCTTCGGAAAGTATTCAGACCCCTTGAATTTTTATAGCCTTATTATAAAATGGATTAAATAAAGAAAATTCCTCAGCAATCTACACACACTGCCCTATTATGACAATGTGAAAACAGGTTTATAGAATATTTTACAAATTAATATAAAAATCAACAACAGATACCTTATTTACATAAGTATTCAGACCCTTTGCTATGAGACTCGAATTTTAGCTCAGGTGCATCCTGTTTCCATTGATCATCCTTGAGATGTTTCTACAACTTGATTAGAGTCCACCTGTAGTAAATTAAATTGATTGGGACATGATTTGGAAAGGCAAACAACTGTATATGTACAGTGCCTTGCGAAAGTATTCGGCCCACTTGAACTTTGCGACCTTTTGCCACATTTCAGGCTTCAAACATAAAGATATAAAACTGTATTTTTTTGTGAAGAATCAACAACAAGTGGGACACAATCATGAAGTGCAACGACATTTATTGGATATTTCAAACTTTTTTAACAAATCAAAAACTGAAAAATTGGGCGTGCAAAATTATTCAGCCCCTTTACTTTCAGTGCAGCAAACTCTCTCCAGAAGTTCAGTGAGGATCTCTGAATGATCCAATGTTGACCTAAATGACTAATGATGATAAATACAATCCACCTGTGTGTAATCAAGTCTCCGTATAAATGCACCTGCACTGTGATAGTCTCAGAGGTCCATTAAAAGCGCAGAGAGCATCATGAAGAACAAGGAACACACCAGGCAGGTCCGAGATACTGTTGTGAAGAAGTTTAAAGCCGGATTTGGATACAAAAAGATTTCCCAAGCTTTAAACATCCCAAGGAGCACTGTGCAAGCAATAATATTGAAATGGAAGGAGTATCAGACCACTGCAAATCTACCAAGACCTGGCCGTCCGTCTAAACTTTCAGCTCATACAAGGAGAAGACTGATCAGAGATGCAGCCAAGAGGCCCATGATCACTCTGGATGAACTGCAGATATCTAAAGCTGAGGTGGGAGACTCTGTCCATAGGACAACAATCAGTCGTATATTGCACAAATCAGGCCTTTATGGAAGAGTGGCAAGAAGAAAGCCATTTCTTAAAGATATCCATAAAAAGTGTTGTTTAAAGTTTGCCACAAGCCACCTGGGAGACACACCAAACATGTGGAAGAAGGTGCTCTGGTCAGATGAAACCAAAATTGAACTTTTTGGCAACAATGCAAAACGTTATGTTTGGCGTAAAAGCAACACAGCCCATAACCCTGAACACACCATCCCCACTGTCAAACATGGTGGTGGCAGCATCATGGTTTGGGCCTGCTTTTCTTCAGCAGGGACAGGGAAGATGGTTAAAATTGATGGGAAGATGGATGGAGCCAAATACAGGACCATTCTGGAAGAAAACCTGATGGAGTCTGCAAAAGACCTGAGACTGGGATGGAGATTTGTCTTCCAACAAGACAATGATCCAAAACATAAAGAAAAATCTACAATGGAATGGTTCAAAAATAAACATATCCAGGTGTTAGAATGTCCAGACCTGAATCCAATCGAGAATCTGTGGAAAGAACTGAAAACTGCTGTTCACAAATGCTCTCCATCCAACCTCACTGAGCTCGAGCTGTTTTGCAAGGAGGAATGGGAAAAAATGTCAGTCTCTCGATGTGCAAAACTGATAGAGACATACCCCAAGCGACTTACAGCTGTAATTCACAGCAAAAGGTGGCGCTACAAAGTATTAACTTAAGGGGGCTGAATAATTTTGCACGCCCGATTTTTCAGTTTTTGATTTGTTAAAAAAGTTTGAAATATCCAATAAATGTCATTCCACTTCATGATTGTGTCCCACTTGCTGTTGATTCTTCACAAAATACAGTTTTATATCTTTATGTTTGAAGCCTGAAATGTGGCAAATGGTCGCAAAGTTCAAGGGGCCGAATACTTTCGCAAGGCACTGTATATATATATATATATATATATATAAGGTTTTTGCTTGTTCATTATGGAGTATTATGGGGTATTGTGTGTAGATTGATGAGGGGAAAAACTATTTAATCAATTTTAGAATAAGGCTGCTGTTAGGTTCTTATTTTTCAGAGTAAATAACTCACAGACACTAAAGAAGCTTTGACCAAGTTTAATTCTTCCCAAAGGTTCTGTACAGCTGTAATCAGACAGCAAAACTTTTTTCTCTATTAGTTATATACATCCTACTTAAGACACTCCCTCTCTCCAATCCAAAGTTTATGCCCAAGAGAATGAAGGTAACCAGATACTAACCCTGATTACTCCCTTGAGGGGAACTGACCTCACCCCTCACCTCCTGACTTCAATCCCTCCTTCACCTAATCCACAGATATCCATCTGTCTGAAACCATGACAATTCCCACTCTCTCTTCACCTGACTCTATGCCTCCAGGATAATTTCCTGGTGGGTTCCACAAAAATGAAAGCTCTAAAAAGCGTCCTCGTGCGTTCGCCCAGTCTTCCCCTTTAGGCCCCAGGTTCTGAGAAGTGTTCCCAAGTCATGTAATTTTCACTTTGTTCCCCATCTTCTCCATTTCACCTGATCGGCACGAACACCTGATATGCAAGTGTGTATCCCTAATCCACTTTCATCCTCTTGAGGGAACTCAGCACTGTATCTGCTCTCACATCAAAGCCTTCAACATTTTGTTCACAGTACAATTACCCCTCTATCCTCTATCATATGATGCATTAATCCATAAAGCAGCTAAACCCCAAACCAACTATGATGTTTATAGTAGTTCCCAGACCCAACCCATCTGTATGTCTTACAGTGGACTCTAGTCTCTCTCTCGCTCCGCTTCCTGTGTCATGGTGTCTTCACTCACCCATTATGAAGTTGGACCTCACTTCACGTGAAAACTATGCATCCCCCCCCCCTCTTGATGTACACTCAGTCTCCACAATTCAGCCCATGCCTTTGGTTATATCTCTGCTTCCACCTGAGGATATGCATTTCCTGACATATTTCCTGATATGTTATTTCCTGACAACATAATTTGTGATATTTGAATAACCGTATCCCCTGTCATCCCATCGGTCCCCCAGTTACTAGTAACCAATCCATGTGACATAAGTCATCATAAACTGATATCCCAACAATGCTACAAAAGTAACGATTGCTCCTTCCATCATGGCCCATGATTATAGTCTCACAATACCCCTCATTTGCGCAGTAGTCCAATTCCAGGCTATCAATATAGCATTCTTCGCTACTAGTACTGCTCCTTCTGTTACTGTCCCTACAGCGACTGCTGTGAGAATAGATATTGCTTGGAATTTGTCTCCTGCTCTCCTATTGTCTTCATGTTTTTCTGATACGTCTCGGACTGAACTTTCAGATACCCCCTACCTGTTTCCCAGTTTATCCCTTGGTCTCTAGTCACCAACATATCCACTGACCTCCTGTATTCTGCTACAGTTGGTACCTGCGGATAATACAAGCCTGTGCTCAAGTTAAGTACACATCTCTAATCCCAAGGCCGATCTACCCCTCAGCTGTTTGTAAACACCTTTGCTACAGTGTAGACTTTGGGCCCCAATGGTTGATAAGCAGCCACCTTCTGACATTTACCATTTACCGTGGTTCGGTCCCAATCTACTGGGAGGTACAGAATGTCAAGTGTTTACTAGCTGTCAGAAATGGGGGAGAAATTAGTGGCATTGGAAGAGTATCCAAACATACAAAAACTCTGAGTCATATGTCTCTCAATCACACCCTGCAGGAGATGTGATGCTATTATCACAGCTAACTTCCCTTCGGGCGATGTGGCCTCCTGTATACAGGGATTGGTTGCTATTCTTTCAAGTGTTCTGTGACAAACTCATTACTGAAAGTCGACAATAGTGTCTGAAATGACAGCACTATCTCTTCTACTTTCACCATGATTGTAATGGATCTCGTCCGTAGCGAGAAGGAACGGAGGACCAATGCGCAGCGGGGTAAGTGTCAATAATGTTTAATCAAACATAACAGAACACTGGAACAAAACAATAAACGTGAATAAATAAACAGTCCCGTGTGGTAACAAACACTGACACGGAAGACAAACACCCACAACTCAAAAGTGAAACCAAGCTACCTGGTTTCAGGCTACCTGATTCTCAATCAGGGACAATGATTGACAGCTGCCTCTGATTGAGAACCATATTAGGCCGAACACAGAAATCCCAAATGATATAAAAACGAACATAGACAACCCACCCAACTCACGCCCTGACCATACTAAAACAAAGACATAACAAAGGAACTAAGGTCAGAACATGACAATGATCTGGGTATGTGTAACGTTCAATTAAATCTCCATATTGTGTACAGTTAGCTGCTCTCCTTCTTCTATGAGCTATCTCCTATAATAATATTCAGTCTCTGGGAATTATACTCCTCAATCATTACATCTAACCCATAACACACTATACTCCTAATGCACTTTCTACATTTACAAACATACTAACACATTCTCAACTCAGTCAATATGTATCATTCCCTCCTCTGGAACAATGAAACACCCTCATGTTCCACGAAACCTAAAAATATATTGACTTGAAAAGAAAAGAGAAACAAAGTACATGTTTAATAACTCAGCACAACTCATTAATGCGGTGTAACATAAAAACTCTGAATATAGGGTAAAAAAATGTTAAAAAACTTTCATGGTTGTCCTAAGCCGTCATCCAGTGATTCCCCCAAACAAATGACCTCCCCTTACGATGACACTTAGAGATAAGTTTCTGGAAACTCTCTCGGCCACATAAATGTTAGCAGCGCCCCAGCCCCTCATCGTGCTTTAGCCATTATCCTTCTATCATTATCCCAATCACAACGAAAACATTTTATAACTTATCCAACCCGAATGACTGACCTCAGTGCTTACTTTGAGTCTCGGGCTCAAATTCCAGTTGATCAACCCCCCCCCTGTTAGAACATACGTTTATAAACAACCTTTTTTTTTGCCGGTCATAACTCTTCTCATTACAGCCCCTCGTTGTCCCTGTTTTCCTGTCATGAGTGGCCTTGTAAAGAAAGATCAGTATCTCAATGCATTTTCAGTTGAAATTGTTAACAGGGTACGCCTTCGTCGCTCTTTCTTCAGCCGGTTAGGGAGTGTTTTGAGGTTGACACACACCGTCTATGGTCAAATTATTTCTACCACGCATTGAAACACGATCTGACGTCACCTTCCATGAAAACCTCAAAAAAAAAACACAGATCACAACAACAGTTGCGTTCATTACATTTCTGTTTCAGGACACTCGACAAACATTGACTATATGGCGAATTATGACATTAACCTTTTCTTTATACCATCTCTAAGACAAATGTCTAAAAGCATAACATAATGTTACTGCAAAACAAAACATTTTCTAAATTAGTCAATACTCCCTTACTCTACTGGCGACCTCTAGGAAGAGTTACCAGATCATGAAAATAGCATTACATATATGACAGTCTATTTGTAGTTACTGTCACCCCTTATTAACATATATTTCTCTTTCTATATGCAGCCTGAACACAGTTCCACTGTATAAGTACCCCAAAGACCAGGACCTCCGGGAACTGGTCATTTACCCCTTTCAAACACGTGATTAAAAAAAACAAACATGTTAAATCAAAAATTAACAATTTAGAATTACAACTCTTTATAACTCCCTACAGAAATAATAATTATCTCCTAAAGTAATGGTACAATTTGGATAGAGAATGGCGTTTCTCATGAATTTTATGCTGAAACCCCCCTTCCGTTTAATTCCTAATGAAGTTGATCATTCTTCATTAGGAATTTTTCATATTCAGGGCTTTTGTCACCATTAAAATGTTTCCTCTCCCTTTCTTTCCCTGTCCTTCGGGAAACCATTTAAATACCTCTTCAAATCATTTCATCCTCCCGCATTCCCATTTTAACTGAATTGAAAAGACTCCTTCCAGTAAATCCCACAACACGGCGATAGTATCTCTCCACCAAGTCTAATGATTCACGGGTCTCCTTTTCCCCATGGATCTCCATAACCATCATACCATATCAAAAAATGTAAAGTTCATTTTAAGTTTGGTACCCCAATGCTACTTCCGCGTGACTCTTCCACCCTTTCGTCCATTCTAGAATCCCATTCCAGAATAAGACGACATTAAAACCACATCAAATGTTTAATGATTTAGACAAACCCTAAGGCCTTCTGCATTTGCAATGAGTGTTCGGTCATATAATTTAAATGTGTTACCTTTCAAATCCATTCCCCTGCATTTTGCCTAGAATCCTCAACCCAAAATAAGTTTTCCAGTGGCAAATTTAGCCAATGTCTAATTGTAAGGAATCCAAAATATATACATGTGGCTCCATAACACTTTCTCTCACCAAGGCAGCCGCCTTAGCCATTTCGTCTGCCTTACGATTACCTATGGCGATTTTATCTGTGCAACTTGTATGGGCTTCACATTTCACCACTGCTAATTTACTGGTTAACTAACATTGTTCTAATAATGCATCTACCTCCCGACCATTTTTATTGGTGTTCCTGTCGCTGCTAACATGCCCCGTGGTGACCACAATGTACCGAAATCCTGAATTACTCCAAATGCTTTCCATGTAACTAGAGCCATCTGTATACAATACTTTTCCTGATTCCAATGCTGTCTCTTGCAAATCAGGCCTAGGTTTTGGAGTAATCTGATCTGGGTCACGTGTATGCGATTCACCCTCCCCATGCGAAGCCGTTAACAACGCAGGATTCAAAGCACCAATCTTATGAAATCGTAGATTTTCCCCATTTAACAATAACTCCCAGTTTGTCCATCTTGCACTAGTAACATGTTGTGCTTGTTCATACATGCTTTATGACCATGTTCCGCTAAATTGTCTACCAATGTGGTGCGGTCTCGCATATGACTTTCTTCGTCTTTTGACGCTAATAACAAATCCTCCACGTACTGTACCAACACAGAACCTACAATTGACACCCTTTTAACGATTGTTTCAATGCAAAATGATACCACGTGGGACTATTTTGTAAATCCCATCGGTACTGTACTAAAAGTTAGGTACAACGTGATGTGATCTAATACGTCTTCCATCACATAGAAACCGTATTCTCTATGAACCACTTATCGATCGAACAGAACTATACACTTCTCTGTGAAAGTTCCATTCTTGCTAACCTCAAAACAAGTAGTTGTTGCTCTTTTGAAAAAGATGCAAACTCTTGTATAGCTGCCTTCCCTGGAAAATGCTCTAGGTTCCAGTATCACCTTGCACTCATTCTTCAAATGCCCGATCGTCCCACATCTAAAACAGGGAGCCATCTCCTTACGTTTTGATGTTTTTTCGCTACGGTTCTTAGTTTTATCCTGGTCATTGAAACCATAGATAGTGATTTTCTCTATGGCCTTATTAACCCCTCGCACGTCTGCGAGGTGAGCGGAGTCATATTCCACTCTCAAAACATCGTCTTGAATTAAATCTACTACCCCCGCAATTACCGTTTTGATCACAGGGTTCAACTCCGTCATCAAAGCAGAAGCGAAAATTTTAACAATTACACTCCCATTCCCAGTCCTTCTGTAGTGGTGTACTGGTGTTACACTTTATGGGTTTATTGTTATACATTTTCTGTTGATAGAATGCTGACATCAAAACGCTGGTATATTGAGCTTTGATTCTGGTTTTATGTTCTTGTGCCAAGTCATAATTGCCTCCCTGAATTCTTTATTTGATTTGAATTCACCGTCAGCAGGAAAAGGTTGTCCAATTTGATCTAATTTGCTCAATTTGACCCATATTCCAGACGAATTGGTAGAATGCTTGTGCGCCTCGAATAATAATTAATTGATCACGGCACCTAATACCTTCTATTAGTACCAATACCATAGCGTCTGCAAATTTATTATTTGAGCATTATGTCCTATTCCAGTACTTCCTCAAATATCACTATTATTGATAACCCACATCATCTCTCATCGCGTCCTCTCCTCATTTGGGAGTAAACCAACCTTTTTCACACACTCACTCACACCCTGCGCTCTCACGGCCACTGCTACTTGGCCTTTTGCCCTTCTTACGGGTCTATATACCGTTACACGATTGTTTTACCTTGGATTACCCTGTTCAGGACGTCCCCTCTCTCTATTTGATTTTACCCTCCACAGGCTTATGCTCGGGACTTTATCTATGAGATTCTACCCTCCACAGGAACTATCCTGCTCGGGACTCATGAGATTTACCCTCCACAGATCAATTCTGCTCGGGACTTACTCGCTATGAGACTAACCCTCCACAGGATCTATCCTGCTTGGGACTTACTCTTTACTTATATGGTACTGGCATATACCACAAAACTACGACCGGTCGTTACACAATGGGCCTGCCGAATTAACTCAGTCTCTCAAGGTCCGTATCCTATAATTATTCAGCCTACGATTCTCATCTCCCCAAGATGTCAAAATGAGTTGTAACATTTGTAGGAACCTGCCTACCTTATTTGCTGTGCCGGCTCCTGTTCCACTGATCTGGACTCTTTGGTTTGATTAAAAATCGTGGTGAATCCTGCTGACAACGCCAACTGTTAGGTTATTATTTTTCAGAGTAAATAACTCATGGACACTAGAGAAGCTTTAACCAAGTTGAATTCTTCCCAAAGGTTCTGTACAGCTGTAATCAGACAGCAAAACATTTCTCTCTATTGGCTATACACATCCTACTTAAGAGACTTCCTCTCTCCAATCCTTAGTTTATGCCCAAGAGAAAGAAGGTAACCAGATACTAACCCTGATTACTCCCATAAGGGGAACTGACCTCACCCCTCACCTCCTGACCTCAACCCCTCCTTCACCTAATCCACAGATATCCGTCTGTCTTCCTTATATCAACACATCGCTCTCCTCTCCTCCATCAAACACATTCCAAAGCCTTCTGGCTTTTTACAAAGAACTCTTAACTTCTGACACAAAACCCATTCTCTTCCACTCTTCCTATTCAAGGATTCTTCTTCTCTATCATTTATTTAATATCTCAATGTTCAAAGTTTAGCAGATTCCAACACTGTAAATTAACAAGATGTGGGAAAAAATCAAGGGTTCTGAATCATTTCCGAAGGCACAGAGTATACCAAGCATTAGCAACACCTTCCTTTGAGTTGCACCCTCCCCCTTTGCCCTCAGAACAGCCTCAATTCATTGGGCATAGATACAAGGTGTTGAAAGCATTCCACATGGATGCTGACCCATGTTGACTCCAATAATTCACACAGTTGTGTCAAGTTGGCTGGATTTCCTTTGGGGGGTGGACCATTCTTTTTATACACGGAAACTGTTGATCGTGAAAAACCTAGCAGCGTTGCAGTTCTTGACATACTCAAACCGTTGCGCCTGGCATCTACTACCATTCCCTGTTCAAAGGCACTTAAATATTTTGTCTTGCCCATTCACAAGCCATGTCTGAAGTGCCATAAGGGATCATAGCTTTCAGCTGGATTCACCTTGTCAGTCTATGTCATGGAAAGAGCAGGTGTCCTTAATGTTTTGTAGACTCAGTGTACGTACAGAACCTTTCATTGCAAAGTTTGATGTTTTAGTATACCCAGTGCACTCGGGCTCCCGAGTGGCACAGCGCTCTGAGGAATTGTAAATAATAATTTGTTTTTAACTGACTTGCCTAGTTAAATAAAAGGTTAAAAAAATACAAATGTATATACTGAACAAAAATATAAACGCAACATGCAACAATTTCAAAGATTTTACTGAGTTACAGTTCATATAAGGAAATCAGTCAATTGAAATAAACGATTTAGGCCCTAATCTATGGATTTCACATGACTGGGTAGGGGTGCACACACTGGGGAGCCAGGTCCACCCAATCAGAATTTGTTTTACAGCACAAAAGTGCTTTATTACTGTAATGTCCTGACCTTAGTTCCTTTTTTATGTCTCTATTTTAGGGCGTAAGTTGGGGTGGGAATTCTATGTTTGGTTCTGTGTTTTATATGTCTAGGTGTTTGGCCTGGTATGGTTCCCAATCAGAGGCAGCTGTCAATCGTTGTCTCTGATTGAGAACCACACTTAGGCAGCCTGTTTTCCCACTATGGGTTGTGGGTATTGTTTTTTTCCCGTTTCAGTGTTTGCACCATACGGGACTGTTTCGATTTTCATTTATTCTCTTGTTCTTTTGTATTTAATGTTCAGTTAATTAAAGGAAATATGAACACGTGCTGCGCTTTGGTCTACTCCTTCTTCCTCAGACGAACATAGTTACAATTACAGTCAGAAATACAATCTCAGCACCAAACCTGTTTAAAGGAAGGCCACTTTATCATCCATTTTCCACACACACAGAGACTCCTAAAATACCAGCCAAATACATTGAGAAATAAAGGAAGAAGTATATACCAAGGAATTATGTTTAATAGATACAAATGATCTTGAATGTGCATCACAGTACCCCTATGCAATGTAGTTTTTTGACAGTGCATTGAGCTCCCTCATTTAGCCCTCCAGTCAGCACTGACAATGGTATGCTACTTTCTCAACATCAAATAGCAATTACAGGCGTGCACAGAACTGAGGTTCCACAAGAACTGTCACCGATCAAATAATTTCAAATGCCCATCCCTAGTGTTCATTGCACCAACCATACTGTAATTGTATAGTTTCAGGAATTGAAGACACAAAGAGACTGACTGTTCAGGCTGTTTATGTATTGCTGAAAAGATTTGTGCAATATATTGTGTACAGTTTCCAATTCTTATTGGTTGTGCATATGCCTTTGGAAATACATCTACTTTACAGTTCCACATTCTGATTGGTGTTGTGATTGCCCTTGGAAATACATTTTGGTTTGATTGGTAAATGTGTTCATGACAAAGTTCACTCATTTGACTGTTCTGTGTACAGTTTCCTATTCTGATCATTGTCATGTAAGCCTTTGGGGAAAAAAAGGACATTTTTTGGTAAACACCAGAGCTCAAGATCTAATAAACCATTTGCTTCATCAAATTCCATCGAGGCCAACACTCAAGTGTACCAGAGCCCAAGAACAGACTCCAGTTAGTTGAAACTCATGGTACTTCTTCAACTCTTGGGGAAAAAGCTAATCACAAACTGTACAGTTTGTAGGCCTATCAAGACTGCAAAACCATTTACCAAGCTGGGTGGTTTGGTTTCAATGGCGTTTGGGGTTATATAACTAGCCACAATCCCTCAGTGTCACAGGATTCTTCCGTCGAAGGAGAGGAGGACCAAAATGCAGCGTGGTTATAATTCATGGTTCTTTAATTAAAAACTCAAACATGAACAAACTACAAAACAACGTGAAAACCCGAAACCAGTCCCGTGTGGCACTGACACAGGAGACAACCACCCACAAAAACCCAACACAAAACAGGCTACCTAAATATGGTCCCAATCAGAGACAATGACTAACACCTGCCTCTGATTGAGAACCATATCAGGCCCAAACACAGAAACAGACAAACTAGACATCCAACATAGAATGCCCACTCAGATCACACCCTGACCAAACAAAACATAGAAACATACAAAGCAAACTATGGTCAGGGTGTGACACTCAGTGGTTTTGGCCAAAAGATGGCACTGAAATGCCGGGGACATTTCAGGCAGCTTTCGTAAACAATCAAGATTAAGATGAATAATATTATAATATCATTGTTTTCTTATTCCTTTTCATCTCGCCGACTATGATTGGTTTGTGTTCCCTAATCTGCTGACGACACCGTCGATGAGATCATCAGGCTTAATTGTCATTTGGATTCAAATGAGTCTGGAACGAGGCTCGCAAACATATCCAAGGATGTTAGACAAACAATTACTGTTGATTTTAATAAGCTTGATGACAGTTTGAAGTATTTTCATACTATCAAAATATGAGCAACTCTATCAAACTACCGCTCAAAGTCTCAGACTGTGTTTTGTCTGATTTGATGTTTATCAGTTGTCCTCCACCAAACAGCATCTTCAAAAGGAAACACTCTTTACATAAATATGCTCACACTAACTTATGACTTGAAAACGCTGATGAATATTTGTGAGACATACAAAAGAAAGAGTCACACACACACAAACATTTATTGGGCTATAAATTCTGGTAACCCCACCCCACACTAAATCTAATGACAAAACTATAAAATCTGAAAATGTGGATGTTAAAATCATTGCATTGTCATCTCTCTTATCAAAATGAAGACAACAAATACATACATTTACTCAAAAATATTTGTATTATCCCACAAAATTATCTGTACTCCTATATTTTGGTTCCCATTCTTATTTTTCTTTGCGATTCGACTGCAATTCCCCCGCGACCCGGACTTACAGTTGAAGTCGGAAGTTTACATACACCTGAGCCAAATACATTTAAACTCTGTTTTTTCACAATTCCTGAAACTTAATCGTAGTAAAAATTCCCTGTCTTTGGTCAGTTAGGATGGCCACTTTATTTTAAGAATGTGAAATGTCAGAATAATAGTAGAGAGAATGGTTTATTTCAGCTTTTATTTCTTTCATCACATTCCCAGTGGGTCAGAAGTTTACATACACTCAAATAGCATTTGGTAGCATTGGCTTTAAATTGTTTAACTTGGGTCAAACGTTCCAGGTAGCCTTCCACAAGCGTCCCCCAATAACTTGTGCGAATTTTGGCCCATTCCTCCTGACAGAGCTGGTATAACTGAGTAAGGTTTGTAGGCCTCCTTGCTCGCAAAAGCTTTTTCAGTTCTGCCCACACATTTTCTAATGGATTGAGGTCAGGGCTTTGTGATGGCCACTCCAATACGTTGACGTTGTTGTCCTTAAGCCATTTTGCCACAACTTTGGAAGTATGCTTGGGGTCGTTGTCCATTTGGAAGACCCATTTGTGACCAAGCTCTAACTTCCTGACTGATGTCTTGAGATGTTGCTTCAATTTACACATAAATTTCCATCCTCATGATGCCATCTATTTTGTGAAGTGCACCAGTCCCTCCTGCAGCAAAGCACCCCCACAACATGATGCTGCCACCTCCGTGCTTCTCTGTTGGAATGGTGTTCTTCGGCTTGCAAGCGTCCCCATTCTTCCCCCAAACACAACGATGATCATTATGGCCAAACAGTTCTATTTTCGTTTCATCAGACCAGAGGACATTTCTCCAAAAAGTACAATCTTTGTCCCCATGTGCAGTTGCAAACTGTATTCTGTTTTTTTTATGGCGGTTTTGGAGCAGTGGCTTCTTCCTTGCTGAGCGGCCTTTCATATTATGTCGATATAGGACTCGTTTTACTGTGGTTATAGATACTTTTGTAACTGTTTCCTCACGCATCTTCACAAGGTTCTTTGCTGTTGTTCTGAGATTGATTTGCACTTTTCGCACAAAAGTACGTTCATCTCTAGGAGACATCTCAGCGTCTCCTTCCTGAGCGGTATGACGGCTGAGTGGACCCATGGTGTTTATACTTGCGTACTATTGTTTGTACAAATGAACATGGTACCTTCAGGTGTTTGGAAATTGCTCCCAAGGATGAACCAGACTTGTGGAGGTCTACAATTTGTTTCTGAGGTTTTGGCTGATTTCTTTTGATTTCCCCATGATGTCAAGCAAAGAGGCAATGCGTTTTGAAGTGCTTGAAATACATCCACAGGTACACCTCCAATTGACTCAAATTATGTCAATTAGCCTATCAGAAGCTTCTAAAGCCATGATCTAATTTTCTGGAATTTTCCAAGCTGTTTAAAGGCACAGTCAACTTAGTCTATGTAAACTTCTGACCCACTGGATTTGTGATACAGTGAATTATAAGTTAAATAATCTGTCTGAAAACAATTGTTGGAAAAATGATTTGTGTCATGCACAAAGTAGATGTCCTAACCGACTTGCCAAAACTATAATTTGTTAACAAGACATTTGTGGGGTGGTTGAAAAACGAGTTTTAATGACTCCAACCTAAGTGTATGTAAACTTCCGACTTCAACTGTATGTGGTACATTTTCACAAAAATCTAAACACATCAACAAATGACTCATATTTCTAAGTACAACAAACAAATTAATAAAGTCCCTTGTTCACTCTTTCAATTTGGATACATATTCAATCTAAGTATTTGCTTTTAACATGCAATATTCACTTTACTTTTCACACGATTTTCTTGTGATTTGTTAAAAATAAAAATACCTATACAATAATCAACCTGCTCAAAACTGCTAAATACTGAATCAAAATTATGTAGTGCCTAGTTACTGTAACGTGTATAGTTTGATAACTGCTGAACACTACATTTCAATATTTTTCCCTCAGAAATGTATAAATTTGACATACATTTATTGGTACACCCAAATGCTATATATATATATCAATGTGGCTATAAATACCACATCATCATTCTCCATCTGCTTAAATAGGACAACTTGGAAAGAGTCACTATGTGCTACCATTTGTAATTATAGTAGTAAAATGTACTGCTGAAATACCTGAGTTGTTTAAAACAATATATTCAATGTGTGTCAGTGCACATACTGTACCTCCTGCCCCTGTCTTACTGTGGTTCCGGCCATGCCGCTGGAACATTAGGGGCTGCATCCCCCCTCCCATCTGCCCCCGCCCTGAAGTCTCCAGGCTGCGGGCTCTGACAGGTAGCGTTGCCGTGGTGATGGATGACTGTGCGCTGAGTTTCAGTGTCAGAGTGTTGCTCGGTTGCTACCTGCCGTGTGTGTCCCTGTCTCAGCCTCACAGTCAGGTCAACTCTCCTCTTCTCTGCCTTTACTTAGAGAGCCCCACTTTACAGGGAACAGAATACCTTGTTTAGTTTAGTTTATTATGGTCCCCATTAGCTGTTGAACATGCAGCAGCTGCTCTTCCTGGTTTGACATGCGTCAATGAATGGTGATTGTTTGCAGGTGCTACTTGTTGGAGTGGGGCGGGGGTTTGCCTTTAGAGCACTCCAACCTGTACACGGATCAAATAAATTAACTAAACACTGGGCATTTAAAGTCAAAACCCCACCCCACTCCAACAGGTAGCACTTGCAAACAATCACCATTAGTTGACGCATGTCAAATGAGGAAGAAAGAGAGGAAGTACAGTATACAGAGGTAGACGGTGGAGTTCAGAACAACAAAGCTGGATAGAGGAATGTAAGAGAGGGTTGCAATTAAGGGAGCGATGCTGGTAATGCTTTATTCAGATTGTCCCAAGTAGATGGTTTGTAGATTGTTTGTAGATGTTCAGTAGATGTTCAATAACTGTGAACAACATTTCAACTAACTATCCACTAACCCTAACCCTTACCCTAAACCTTACTATAAACCTAACTCTAACTGAAACCTTAGCAAGTAGTTGCTTATCAACAGATAGATTGTTGATAGTATGACCATCTGTAGATCATCTATATGGGACTGTCCAAATAGTGGGACTGCTACCTATGAGGAAGCCAGGGTCTCAGGGGAAAAAAGAGGGTTAGGAGTTGACGTGTGTCTGGCACAACATCCATCACAGGGCCTCATTAATTAGGGCGAGCCGCCCCGCTGTTGACAACGTCCGGTGAAATTCCGGTGAGAACGCAATTCAAATAAATAATAATAAAAAATATGGATATTAAACATTTAGGTACATACAAGTGTCTTATGTCGGTTAAAAGCTTACATTCTTGTTAATCTAACTGCACTGTCCGATTTACAATAGGCTTTACAGCGAAAGCCTATTGTGTGGCCCACCAAAATATTTTTCCACCGGCACATGCTTCATAAAATCACAAATAGTGACTAAATATTCACTTACTTTTTGAAAATCTTCCTCTGATTTGCAATCCAAAGGGATCCAGCTACAACATGTAGTGTCATTTTGTTAGATAAAATCCTTCTTTATATCCCAAAAAGTCAGTTTAGTTGGCACCATCGAGTTGAGTAATCCATGCAGAGAAAGGAATCCAAAAAGCTAGCGCTAAACTTTGTTAAAACAAGTCAAAATACATTTCTATTCAATTCTCAGGTACCCTAAAATGTATTTAAACTATAATATTTCATACGGAAAGAATTATGTTCAATAGGAAAACAATATTTATCGCACGCACAGACTGATTTCCAACTCTTGAGTCCCAATACTAAAACTCTGAATTCTCCCTTGTTTTGGAAGTAACAAGCCTGAAACCTTAAATAAAGAGTGTTGACATCTAGTGGAAGTCATAGGAATTGCAATCTGGGAGCTGCATTTGGATATACTTTCCAATTTAAGAGCATGGACTCTCTCAGAAAATAACTATCTGGTTGGTTTTTCTTTTTTTTCTCCTACCGTATCTATTGTGTTATAGGCAGATATGTTACTTTAACATTTCTACAAACTTCAAAGTATTTTCTATCCAATGGTACCAATTATATGCATATCCTGATTTCTGGGCCTGAGTAATAGGCAGTTTACTTGGGCACGTCAGTCAGACAGGAAGTGGAGAAAAATAAACCCTAGCCTGAAGAAGTTTTAAGTTCCATAGCGGTACATACTGGCACTCGCACACACACAGACATGCACGCACGCACACAGACACACAGACAGACACACACACACATGGGCCCTCATAACAAAGAGACACTTTGTCAGCCATCTTCCTCAGCCAATCTTCCAACCTTCATCAATTAGCTATTCCCAAGGTGCTGAGGATCACAGACCTGAATGGAGATACATGTACACATGTAAACTTTTGTCTGTCTACATGATGCTACAGTTCAGTGACATGCCTCAATTCACTGAGGAGCAAGTCACATAGGGCAAATTAAGGGGATGGTATAAATATACAGCATGCTAACCCCTACCACTCTCATTGGTTTACACTCCATGGTGTTAATGCTAAGATGTAACCAATGAGGCAAGCAAACAGTTTTGATTGTTGATTCTCTGGGGCCATACATAAACAATTTTCTAGGTATCTGCCCAATTTTGGTTTTGGCACAAGAGTTTTGAGCTAAGGTCATCCCTCCTTGACTGTAAAGCATTTTAGGTTTCAATTATGGGCTCCCGAGTATCGCAGCGATCTAAGGCATTGCATCTCAGTACAAGAGGTGTCACTACAGTCCCTGGTTCGAATCCAGGCTGCATCACATCTGGCTGTGTTCGGGAGTCCCATAGGGCGGCGCACAATTGGCCCAGCGTTGTCCGGGTTTGACCATCATTGTAAATAATAATTTGTTCTTAACTGACTTGCCTAGTTAAATAAAGATTACATGGTCTACTCCAATGGCTTATGACTGCCAAGGTAAGGCTATACCAAAGCCCAATGGCTCCCTCTGCCTTCCTTTGCAGGCACTCTCATTCTCTCACTCTCTCTCTCTCCCCTGTTGTTCTGCTAGTATGGTCCCGGGGGATGACGTCACCAGCGGTAGGGGGACAGCCAGCACCATTCCTGGTCACCATCTGGCCCAGAGTGTGGAGAGGGCACAGCAATACCCCTCATGACCCACGGGCGCCCACACGAAAGCAGGCAAATGCCACACATGCCTTCTGCTGCCAGGTTAGAAAACACAGCCACCCCTTCTGGACTATATATCCCAATCTCTGTGGCTTTACACTCTGCATAGTCAGACTTGAGATTCATTTTTTTATGTTTTATTGACTTAAAGGATAGTATGGGATGTATGTACTTCCCCAGAGTCAGATGAACTCGTGGATACCATTGTTATGTCTCTGCATCCAGTATGAAAGAAGTTAGAGGTAGTTTCGCGGGCCAATGATAACTGGCATTAGGGCAATGACTTGAAGTCTGTAGGGACAGCTAATATGCTATCTATTCCCATGGTTAGCAATTGCGCTGACGCTAGTTAGCAACTTCCTTTAAACTACACACAGAGACACAAATGGAATACACGAGTTCATAGGACTTAGGACATAGGACATAGGAGAGTAGATAGAAGGGGTTAATTGCCAAAATCCTGAACTATCCCTGTAAGTCCATATTAAGTACACAACGCAGAACAGAACAACCGGGTCAGTGGCCAAAGCCCGCAAACAGGAATATTCCAAGTTCAGACAGAAGGGGGGGGTCAGATCGCTATGATCGCCAGGAACTTTACTTTTGGTGTCTATTTTTAATTGTTGCGCTACTGGTGCTGCCTGTTGATGGTAGGCAGCTACAGTAGCTGAATGATGTTAGCATCTTCGGGTTTTGTTTCATTAAATGTATTTTATTTCATCTGGGTGCTTGCGTCACCTACGAACACCCTGGTACTACCCGTAGCTCCCGTTCTCCACAGTCCCAGAAAACACAGAGAGAAAGGTATGTGTTGCAGATTACTCCTTTGTGAAGTCCATAACATGAAATAAATAAAACATCCCAAGGTTAATGCTGTATATATTGTTATAAGGGAGTGTGAGACTATTGCATCATGTAACTTTCAGAGTTTTATTGTTGTTATTAATATAGTTTCCAGAGTGCTAAAAGTGCTGCTGTTGCTAGCTCGCATGCCGTTTGTGATGCAGACGGTTAGCTGAGCTGCCGGCTGGTGCTGGCGTTGCATTATGGGAGATGTAGTTTGGTCCCATACGGTCTGAATGGAATAAAGGCGATTTCACGTTGTAACTTTATGTTGTTTATGTTGCAGTGTTTTTGTACATGAGTTGTTGTATTTTGGTACTGTCAACACTGGAAGCACCTAGCGATGTATTGGAGATGCGAGACAGGATATGTGTTTTACCTTTCTTCATGCTCCTGTGTAGAACAACTTGTCAGATGGTGCATTGGGGACTGATGTCTTCCTGTCCTGTCTTTTCACACTACTATTGCAGGTATGGTTCTATTGTCTAATAATTAAGATTATACATTCTTTCTATTAGGGACTGGTTATTATTTTATAGTATACATTATGTATGAGTGTGATTGTGTGAGTCCGAGAAAACACTAAGAGAGAAAGAACAACTTGTCAGATGGTGCGTTGGAGACTGATGTGTTCCTGTCCTGTCTTTTCACAATACTATTGCAGATCAACATAAAAGCCTAAAAGACAGCCGTGGTGTCCATCTTCATTTCTTGGTTCTCCTTACATCAGAGACTGTTACGTTGATGCTGTTGACCCGGATCACTGGTTGCTGCGGAAAAAGGAGGAGGTCAAAAGGGGGGTGAAAAAAGAAGCGGATCAACAGGTCGGCTGCAGCAGATCGCTGGGGGACCCTTACACAGAACTGGATCAACATCACACGTTTAGAACATTTGAGGGCAAGGTGAACTTTGGACAATATGTTGCGTACACCTCAGTTGTATGAGATTACAGAACAGGAGAGAGAAGACATATCAGGTGTTGGTGAGAACAATGTGCATGTTACTCCGGTTGGTGTTACTGTGAGAGGTCCACAAGGTATTGCCACTGGGGTGGGGCGGGGGGCTCAGTTGGCCAGTATGGTGGAACATAGTGCTAGAGCCAGTCCTCTTAGATACCCAGCAGTCGATACTAGAGTGCCAAGTGTTAGCAGTAGCCAACCAGAGCATGTTCGCAGTAGCCAATCAGGCAACGATAACAGTGAAGAGTCCCAGAAAGCCTAGTAGGGGGTGAAAATGAAAACCGAACCCAATTGCAAGCCCTAGCAGAGTTAGTCAAACAACTGGGCAGTGAAATAGGAAATCAATTGCCGCTAGTCTAGCAGGGGCTGGTGCAAGCTCTCCCCCTCCCCAACCAATAGTAGAAATACCTGATTGGTCAAAGGTCAACCTAATTCTGAAGTCAGACGTCGGAGAACCAACCCACTTCCGGGGTGATCGCACAGACCGCTGCACATCGACTGAATGGCAAGAACTTATGCATGCTTACTTGAAAAAGGCATGCAGTATATCAGAACAGGGGCAAGAGATACAGGACAGACCTTTGGGGCAGGCTAAAGACATAGTCAGAATTAGGCTCCGTGGAAACCCTCTCGTTAACATAAGCAGATACCCTGAAGCCATATACAATATCTTGAGGCAGCACTTTGGAGAAGCAATCTCGTCCACAATTGCATTAGGATACTTCTATGAAACCTTTCCAAGACAGTCGGAGAGCTGCTTGGATTATTGGGTTAGACTGAACAAAGCAATTGACCTTGCCAATGAATGCTTGCAAAGACAGGGAAAAAGAGTGGATGATCCAGGTCATGAGGTGACCATGATGTTTGTTAAGCACTGCCCTGATCCAGCACTGCATGCCGCTCTTAGGTGCATGCCTATTGAAAATTGGACCGTTGGGAGATTTGCAGGCAATGATTGACAGCCATCACAGAGACAAACAGTCAGCCAGACACAGGGTGCAAAGTACTGCCAAGGTAAAAGTTGTGATCACCCCCGATGCTTGGTGTATGACTCAACCAGAAGCAGTCGGTCATGATAATTCAGCCACGCCCACTAACATTGATCAGGCTCCATTGAACAAAGTGATTTCTCTCCTGGAAAAGCTCCTGTCAACCCAGGAACAGAATCAAAGGAGAACTTCGGCCAGAACGCCACAAACTAATACAGCTGCTGGTCCCTGTAGAATTTGTAAGGCCTCAGACCATTCAACTCAGTTGCACTGCTTTAATGAGGGCTTATGCTTCAAGTGTCACAGGACAGGCCACAGAGGCTTTGAATGTCCAGCAAGAAAACAAGTTGGAGAGGCAACTGCCGAGGCTCTCCCTGGGCCCGCTAAACTAACATGCTCACACCAAGTGG
This sequence comes from Oncorhynchus masou masou, assembly GCF_036934945.1. Taxonomy (NCBI): domain Eukaryota; kingdom Metazoa; phylum Chordata; class Actinopteri; order Salmoniformes; family Salmonidae; genus Oncorhynchus; species Oncorhynchus masou. The sequence continues at coordinate 42,243,029 of NC_088243.1, forward strand.
GGGGCAGTGTGGGCGAACATGTTACACCCCCGCAGAACATCACGAATATAAGGCCTGGAAACACAATGAAAACGAGGCGATTTATCCGAAAATAGAGAGTATTGATAGTCTTTTCTATGATCCAGTAATGGTGCAAGAAATTGTAAAACTTCAAGCTCTGATAGATAGTGGGTCTATGACCTGCACGTTAAGTGAGTCAGCTGAAGACACACTTCTGAGATGTAATGTGATAAAACCAGAGTCTAGAAAGCCAACTCAAGTAGTTCTTGTAGGCTGCGGGGGCAACCAGGCACAGCCTATGTATGAATATGACTTGAACATTGATCTTTTAGATTGCAAGATGGCAGTGTCTGTTTTAGTTGTACCTGGACAGACAGACGATATGATAGTTGGATCGAACGCCATAAAACACATAATGCAATGGGTTAAGAAAACAAAGTGGTATTGGGACAGCTTCTCCAAACCTGCCAAAGGAGATTCACATGGACTTTTACTCAGCATGCTTGCCAACGTGAACCGCTGGCACGGTGACAAAATACCAGACAAAGTGGGAACGGTAATGCTCAAGCAGAGTGTGACTCTCATGCCTCAACATGAACATTTGGTCTGGGGAAAACTGAAAGAAAAGGTGCCGCTATCAGTTGGTAGTACTGTAGTCATAGAGGCCACTACAGCACAATCTGCACCAAGAAGTGTCCTAGTAGGACGCACTGTATGTCCTTTGAGGGGTGACAAGTGGGTTCCCATGAAAGTGATCAACATGTTGGACCACCCTATTGTTCTCCAAGTTGGCTGATGTTCACCCATGCCTAGCCCTCGAAGACCTAGAGCTCTATTCCAGCCATGCTGAGAACCCCAGTAAGGTCCAGTCTGCTCTTCAGAATGTCACCCAAGCTGGGAAAGACTGTTCAGTTAGTGGAAAAAGGACAAAGGAGTATCTACAAAAGTTGGAAGAGTTGGGCTTAACAGAAGATGACAGAGTCCTGTGAAGTGTCTGATATGTGGAAAGGAAAACTAGTGGACCTTGTTGCTCAGTATGAAGGCATCTTCTCCAGGGACCGACTTGACTGTGGAGAAGCGAAGAACGTCATCCACCGTATCCGACTCAAAGATGAAAAGCCTTTCAGGCTGCCGTACAGGAGGGTCTCTCCATCCGACTACCAGAAACTGAGGCAGATGTTGGAGGTAATGGAGGAGTGGGGAATCATCCAAAAGTCCAGTAGTGAGTGGGCCTCCCCCTTGTCCTGGTTTGGAAGTGATTTCGGATGGTTGAACCAGAGGACAGATGGAAAGATGCATACCCATTGCCCCATCAAGCCGATGCTCTCGCTGATTTTGGAGGGAACTGCTTCTTCAGTACTATGGATTTGACTTCGGGATTCTACAACATCCCCATACATGAAGCTGACCGCAATTACACAGCGTGCACAACACCCACAGGTTCATTTGAGTACAACAGAATGGCTCAGGGGTTATGCCCAGCAACATTCGCCAGAATGATGACCTCGATCTTCGGCGACCGGAACTACTTGTCCCTCCTGTGCTACTTGGATGATCTCCTGGTTTTCGGGAAGAGTGAGCAGGAAGCCCTGGACCGTCTTGAAATGGTGTTCTCCCGCCTTAAGGAACACAACCTGAAGCTAGCTCAAAACAAATGTTACCTCCTCAGAAAATCTGTGAAGGTTTTAGGCCATTTTCCATCAGGTCAGCTGCTGTGATGTCGTTGATTGCAGACACTTTTCCTGGGTCGGTTGCAATGCCCTCTGCCGTGACGATATGGCCTAAAAACTTGACAGATTTTCCGAGGAGGTAACATTTTTTTTTGAGCTAGCTTCAGGTTCTGCCTGTTTAATGCAATCCACCCCATGAGCGCACAAAAAATCAGTAGGCTAGTTATTGGTTTTGTAACACCATTGCTTAAAAACCTAAGCCCTCCAGTTTGGTTCTAGTCTTCAGAGGATTGTTATAATTGAGTTTCTCATAATTACTGAGGAGCTAATGCATCTTAAATGGCCTCTAAATCAAGGGTAAATATTATTTTGGACACCTTCCACCTATACTGATTGTGTGCTTTGGGCTTGAAGGATCTCCCTTATTACTATGCATAAGAGATTGGTATCTGTGTGTGAGTGTGTGAGTGTGTGTTACCATGTTTGTTTTACCGTGTATGTGTTTATTAGTGTTTTTGTTTCAGTGCACATGTCTACTGTTGATGTGTGTTGTTGGCAAGAGCGAAACCGACAGAGAAAACCAGACAGCTACTTGCAAGAGAATAAAGGATGAATAAAACAAGAGACAAAGAAGGAGGAGAAATGACATATCCCGTGAGATCGCTCTCCCTCCCTCCCTCCCTCCCTCCCAATTTGTCTCTCCCTCCTTCGCTTTCTACTGTACATTGAATCCCTCCCTCCCGCTCTCCCCTTCTCACTCTCCCTAGCTCCTTCTCTACTGTACTGAATCCCTCCTTCACTCCCATCCCAAGTCTGTCCAGGACTACCGCTCTAATCCGGGAGTATGCCGATAGGGTGCCCAGGGGAACAACCAGGCCTGCTGGTCTGCTTTTATTCTCCATAATACAACCGGGCCTACTCTGCCTACTCAGAAGCCATGAGTGTGCAGGGAAACATAGGCTTTTCACCTGGCATACAGGTTGACACTCCTCTCCTTCTCTCCCAACACATGAATGAATTGGAGGCTGATTTGCCCCGAGGAGAAACAGTGAGGAGACAGCAAGTTTGTGTTGCAAATGGCACCCTATTCCCTATGTAGTGCACTACATTTGACCAGGGCCCATAGGACTTGGTCAAAAGTAGTGTATTACATAGGGAATAGGGTGCCATTTGTGACAAAGTTCCCAGTATATCTCCAGTTCCCAGTATATCTCCAGGGGCAACTCCCTGTATGCTCTCCCACATGAACGATACAAACTCTGTATGTGTACGTGCACATGAACAACTACATTTAACACGTTGCAGGTGTACCATAGCCACAACCCATAGCCAGTTGCAATAAGCTAACAGAGAGCTTTACCTAGATCCACAGATGCCAAACAGTCTTCCTCCCCTTGGCCAGCTAAACAATCTTTTTTTTGTCGTTTTTATCTCTTGCTAATCCCCTACTTATTGAAAGAAGTCAGAGTAGGATTACCCCATGTAACAGGAAGTGAGTTGGACTAGAACAGCTGGGCCCATTTTAGCAGGTCCTCTTCTACTCACTCCTCCTCCCCCTATCCCCTCCTTCTATGTGAAACGCAACTGCCCGTATCCGATGCCCGGGGTTTGGGAGTGACGAGAGCGATGAGAGTATCAAGAGCGACGAGAGCGATAACAGCCTGTGTTAACTGCGTACAATGTTGGGCGATGAAACCACGGAAGCCACTAATTTTCAATTGAAGAAAAGTGACGAGAAGCGAAGTGGGCAGGAGACCATTGGACAAAGCGAGCATGGGCAAGGGATCGTGAAAAGGGTGTGAGCTGAACTTTATGCAAATACTCCAATACCTCAGCATGATTGACCAATCTAAGTTCACTATAGCTTCCAACCTCTAATTGGCTCTTGATACCTACCTGTCGGCTTGATAGCAACAACATGGTGAGCCACTCTGGACGAAGCATGGCTAGGCAATGCAAGAGCCACGAGAGCGATAAGAGTGACGAGCGACGGGAGCATGATGCTGTCTTCGTGGCCTTCTCTCTTTGCGTGCTGTCATGTCTTCTTATTCATTTGGATTTGAAGCCCCCTCTCTCTCTTGCCTGTTGTGAAATTGCTCTCTGGAGACAAGGGTCTCCGAGATTAAATCAGGTGTTGTTCTATTTTTCCTGTCAAGCTGCTTTAGATTGTAGAATTCGCCCGGCGGAGGGATTGCATTGACTCAAGCAGAGATCTCTGTTGATGTGCCAGGTTTGACAAATAGCCTTTGGTCGAGAAGCAACAGCAGCGTATTATACAAATTTGTTTCAAACAGTAAAAAGTTTATTTTGTTACTTTCATTGTTTTGTTTGTCACCTATGCTCTCTATCGCCCACACCTCTTGTTTGTTGAGAACAACAATTGTATGTGCGTGTGTTTGTGTTATTATTATTATTATTACTACTGCTACACGCTATTGGTGTATGCTGAGCCCAACTGACAGCCATGCAACACGGTCAAGCATCTTGTGTATGTGTGGGGTGAGTGAAGGGATGTGAGTGTGTGGTGGGTTTTGTGTGTGTGTGTGTGTGTGTGTGTGTGCGCGCGCGCGGCCAAGACATGCACAGAAAACATTATACAAGCACACACACATATGTAACAGTACAACTTTAAACCGTCCCCTCGCCCATACCCGGGCACGAACCAGGGACCTTCTGCACACATCAACAACAGTCACCCTCGAAGCATCGTTACCCATCGCTCCACAAAAGCCGTGGCTCTTGCAGAGCAAGGGGAACTACTACTTCAAGGTCTCAGAGCAAGTGACGTCACCGATTGAAACACTATTTAGCGCGCACCGCTAACTAAGCTAGCCGTTTCACATCCGCAGCAACCAGTGATCCGGGTCAACAGCATCAATGTAACAGTATAATTTTAAACCGTCCCCTAAGCTAGCCGTTTCACATCCGTTACACATACACACCACTATTCTAGTCACAACAATCTGTCAGAGCCCTTACGTCTCTCTGCAGTCTCTTAATTAGATCTTAATTGCCTGATTAACTCTGTCCATCGATGAGAGAGGGGAAACAGAGAGGGAGAGCAAAAACAGCTGAGGCATCGAGAGAGCGAGGAGGAGCGATGGAGGATGGATAGAGACATACGTAGAGAGACGATTCAACTTCAAAGAGGGGGTCAGTTCCAAAAGGAGTGAGAAGTCTCGGGCCATAATGAAGCATAACTTGGTTAAAGATATGACCTCTGTTTCCATGATGGGTACCCTGGAATTCCATCCATGTTAACCTCTGACCCCTAGCCTCAGGATGCCATTTTGGTTGTACAGTACATGATGAAACACATCATTACTCAGTTGTTTTTGCTCTGGCCTCAATTGTAGTATTACACACACACGCATGCACGCAAACACACACACACACACACACACACACACACACACACACACACACACACACACACACACACACACACACACACACACACACACACACACACACACACACACACACACACACACACACACACACACACACACACCCCTCACCCCACACATACACAAGATGTTTGACCCTGTTGCTTAACTGTCAGTTGGGCTCAACGTACACCAATAGTGTGTAGTAGTAGTAATACTAATACAATTGGTTGGTGGGTGCTTATATTTGTCCTGTTAGTTATTTAGCTAATTCCAACTCCCCCTGACACACCCTCAGAGAGTGGGGTTACACCCAGGGTCAGCCATTATCAACGGCGACCCTGGAGCAATTAGGGTTAAGTGCCTTGCTCAAGGGTACATCAACTGATTTGTCAGCCTTGTCAGCTCTGGGATTCAAACTAGCAACCTTTGTTGTTACTGGCCCAATGCTCTAACCGCTAGGCTACGTTCCACCCTATTCATGCAGTTCCCTGTGTGAATGTGAATGTGAGCCAACAGATCCAGCTGTGCCATCCAGCCATGAGAGACCAAGTAATCCCCACGTTTTCAATGAAAGATGTCTTCTTTTGAAGGCCTAATTGATAGATGCTACTAGGTGCAGGCCTAGAGCATAGGTCTCTGTTTTCTTAGTGTTTTGTCAGTACAGGTAAAATATATTTTCTTATTTAAAATGTATTAAGTTCTGTCCTTGAGATGTTCTTGTCTGTTAATATTTTATATTAGGTCATGTTTTATGTTTAATGTGGATCTGAATAAAATAACAAATAACAAACAAATCTCATCATTTTCTATGGGGTGGTATCTATGGGGTGCTATCCTAGTGTACATGCTGCATGCGCAGTGGGAGAATGGGAGTGAAGTATTCATGTGGGAATTCCTTCTTTGCTAGCAGAGATGATACAGTAATGTACCTCCCTTTTACCTCTCCTCTCTCTCACACACACACACATACACACACACAAACCTCTCTACCACCCAGCCCTAGATAGATACTTTCAACATCACCCACCCCACAACGTGGGTGGTACCACAGATACAACTGAAAAGGAGAGTGCTGTAAGACTACCGAACAGGTTGTTTTTATTGAATTGTGTGTGTGCACGTGTGTGTGTGTGCGTGTTTGAGAGAGAGTGCGAGAGACTACAGTTCATTTGTAAGATGATGTCATGCAGACAATAAAATGCATTTGCAACAATAAGATAGCGATCTATGAGAGTGTCAAACTGGGATTGCCAGGATTATTTGTGAAGCATTTATATCATTATTTCAGTACTCAAAGAACGCCGACAGATTCCATCCAAGAAATGCAGCTGGGATGAGAAGAAGATTAAGGGAGGGTTTTCTTGGCTTCTTTTGTGGTTTTGATTTGTATTGGCCAATATTGGATGCTTTCTTAGCTGGAATGCCTTTCCCCACCTCTTCCTCTCTTTCCTCCCTCCCTCGCTCCCTCTATCTGTGTGTTTGTGTGTGTGTGTGTATGTGTGTGTGTGAGCGAGCCAGTGGAGCGCACTATAGAGACCTCCTGTCTGTCACAATTGCACATGTTTCCCATTAATGTGACAAACACACTTGACATCCCATTTCCCCACACGCAACACCAAATGGATTATGGGAAGTTGATATCCCGCCGTCGCCGAGCAGCGCATACATGATACAGTCCCATCTGGGGTCCCAGAGGAGCAGCAGCGGCTGCCACCGCCACGTACCAAGATGGCTGAAATGCTTGACTGGCACCTGATTCCATCCCGAGTGAAGGGCAGCGTCAAAGGGGGCAGGAATGACACTCTTTATTAGGCCGACCAGACGTTTCGGTGCGTGGCATGTGCTGCTTGTTGACATGAGACAATGTCTTGGGAATGTGGTGTCTGAAAATTCTGAGCTCCACCTAGTACTATACTGTATGTTGCTCTGAGTGTGTGTGTGTGCGTGCGTTGTCACTGCTCTACTATTACTGATGTCAGTGATGGCTCTTTGTTGCTCGTGAAGGTGAGGTGGGCTGCTGTAGCTGTGGATGGTCGTTAGCTGTTGATGGTAGTGGTGGGAATGTCTCAGAAGCATTCAGTTGCTGCCATCTACTGGTTGAAATGGCGACATGCATATTTCTGCTGTAGTTGCTGCTCTTCTGAGTCAGTAATGTGTCAGTCAGATCCTGTGACCACCTCACTTATTGGTACTGGTGAGTAAGCTTGTAGCATTGAATGGCAAAAGATGATGCAGTTTACATGTAAAGGATATTTGATTTCGCTTCTTGAACATAGATGTACTTAAACGCCAAACTGTTTCTAATCTACTGAACACAGAAGGTATAATATCTTTCAAATTGAGCTCTATCATGTCAATACAACGTAAGGCCCTAAAGCCAATCTTCTGAGTGTAGGCCTATATGGCTGCATTTACACAGGCAGCCCAATTCTGATCGTTTGCCATTATTGGTCTTATGACAAATTAGAGCATTTGGCAATAATTGGGCAAAATATCAGAATTTGGCTGTGAACAACTGCACTTGATACACTGATACAATCAGATCATAAAGCCTTCCTAATGAGCAAGGCCTGTGTATACGTAACGCGATTCCATCACAGCGTGCCCTAAAAAAAGACTTTTGATATCTCTGATTATTCCGGCAATTCTCACAGAGAAACTTCATTGAGAGGAAGGATGTTTGACAGTCTTTTTACATTTACATTTTTTGAAAATGGTGAAGAATGATACAGATCAGAACATAATGGTGTCATTATACTCCTTATAGTGGGCTTTAAAATATTGAGTGTGTCTAGATTCTGAATTTAAAAAATAAAAAAAACATGAATTTATTCAACATAAAAATGATTCATATGAATATCTCCAAAGTACCCTTTTTGACTGGCTGATTCAAAATGATTCATATGAATATCTCCAAAGTACCCTTTTTGACTGGCTGATTCAAAATGATTCATATGAATATCTCCAAAGTACCCTTTTTGACTGGCTGATTCAAAATGATTCATATGAATATCTCCAAAGTACCCTTTTTGACTGGCTGATTCAAAATGGCTACTGTGTGATTCTTCCGTTTCTTGTTGTTTTCCCATGTATGAAATACCACATTCATTAATACAGCATCATTTCCTGTTTTCATGCTCAGTCTCTCTTCTTCTGTGCTGTCTAAATCGATGGATCAATAAGCGTGGTTACTTTGCTTCCAACAACACCTCCTGATGTTTTCACCCGTTCCATTCTGCACAATGTAGATTGGACCCCCTCTCTGGTTGGCTGTGCTTGGAATCAAAAAGGCAAATTATATCCCCTAATTAGTTTCTGTGGGAAGGGTTCTAACGTATTTAAATTGATTGCCGGTAATAGTATTTTGTGAGACCACATAGCCTTCGACTGTTAACGGAGGATTTAACCAAATCAAATCATTTGCTTCTCGCCTCCTATCCTTCTCTCACACACTGTCCGTGTCCAAATACCCATACTTGCATCCTAAATAATGTGCTGTTCGAGTATTTGAGAAAAAAATGGTTTAATAGTATGTGACATTTCGAAAAATCAAGCATATTTTAAATGCCTAGATCTCTTCAAGTAAATAACAAAACAACTTGAAAGATGGCAAAAAGCGAATCTTCTGCGGTGGTGTTCAAATGTAAGTTGTTTTTGTTTTCCTTAAAATGATCACAACTTTTTTGTTACATCTTTGAAAAGAGATCTGCAGCCTGCTGCCTGCCATGCCTTTAGCTGGCTACAGTACAGCTATAGTAGGACTCTAGGTAATAACTGTTCGAACAGTTACGTTAGCTACAGGGTTACTAGCTTGCTGTTGAGTGACAACTTCATATTTAACTTTGGCTTGCTACTTGTTGTAAATACCATGGCTTGTGTTCAAATTGTTACAGGCTGATGACAATACCAGGCATTTAATTCAGTTAGCGAACACGGCAGGAGAAATGCTACAAAAAAAGGTTTTGAGTAAGTCATGTGGCCATAGTTAGCTCTCTAGCTAACGCTAGTAACGCAGTAGCCTACATTCCTATTTTCCACAGCGGTGCTGGTCCCAACACTTTTTCATGTCGGTTTATCTGTGTTGACCTGATTGTAATGTTAATGCTATGCAATATTAGTTTCTACCTGGACGGTTACAGACTGAATGGGTATAGCTAGTTTCATTGCACATACCATTACTTACAGCAGAACAGGTTAAGGTGCACATGTTACTGTTTCACCTTGGCTCTCCAATTTGATAAAACATGTTTCAGTCTAGCTGTATGCAGAAAGTTCACACAACTCTACTTTGCTCATGTTTTGGTTAATGTTTTACTAAATCTTAAATCAAATCAAATGTTATTGGTCAAATACACATGGTTAGCAGATGTTATTGCAATTGTAGCGAAATGCTTATGCTTCTAGATCCGACAGTGGAGCAGTATCTAACAGGTAATATCTAACAATTCCACAACAAAACCAAATATCTAACAAATTCCACAACAAAACCTAATACACACAATCTAGTAAAGGGATGTGATAAAAATATTTAAGTATAAAATATATGGATGAGCAGTGACAGAGCGGCTAAGATGCAATAGATAGTAAAGAATAGATATTGGATAGGATACAGTATACATTATATACATACAGTTGAAGTCGGAAGTTTACAAACACCTTAGCCAAATACACTTAAACTCAGTTTTTCACAATTCCTGACATTTAATCTTTTAATCTCAGTTAGTATCACCACTTTATTTTAAGAATGTGAAATGTCAGAATAATAGTAGAGAGAATTATTTATTTCAGCTTTTGTTTCTTTCATTAGTGGCTCAGAAGTTTACATACACTCAATTAGTATTTGGTAGCATTGCCTTTAAATTGTTTAACTTGGGTCAAACGTTTTGGGTAGCTTTCCACAAGCGTCCCACAATAAATTGGGTGAATTTTGGCCCATCCCTCCTGACAGAGCTGGTGTAACTGAGTCGCGGACGACACAACAGTGGTAGGCTTGATTACCAACAATGACGAGACGGCCTACAGGGAGGAGGTGAGGGCCCTCGGAGTGTGGTGTCAGGAAAATAACCTCTCACTCAACGTCAACAAAACTAAGGAGATGATTGTGGACTTCAGGAAACAGCAGAGGGAACACCCCCCTATCCACATCGATGGAACAGTAGTGGAGAGGGTATTGAGTTTTAAGTTCCTCGGCATACACATCACAGACAAACTGAATTGGTCCACCCACACAGACAGCATCGTGAAGAAGGCGCAGCAGCGCCTCTTCAACCTCAGGAGGCTGAAGAAATTCGGCTTGTCACCAAAAGCACTCACAAACTTCTACAATCAAGAGCATCCTGGCGGGCTGTATCACCGCCTGGTACGTCAACTGCTCCGCCCACAACCGTAAGGCTCTCCAGAGGGTAGTGAGGTCTGCACAACGCATCACCAGGGGCAAACTACCTGCCCTCCAGGACACCTACACCACCCGATGTTACAGGAAGGCCATAAAGATCATCAAGGACAACAACCACCCGAGCCAATGCTTGTTCACCCCGCTACCATCCAGAAGGCGAGGTCAGTACAGGTGCATCAAAGCTGGGACCGAGAGACTGAAAAACAGCTTCTATCTCAAGGCCATCAGACTGTTAAACAGCAACCACTAACATTGAGTGGCTGCTGCCAACACACTGACTCAACTCCAGCCACTTTAATAATGGGAATTGATGGGAAATGATGTAAAATATATCACTAGCCACTTTAAACAATGCTACCTAATATAATGTTTACATACCCTACATTATTCATCTCATATGTATACGTATATACTGTACTCTATATCATCTGCTGCATCTTTATGTAATACATGTATCACTAGCCACTTTAACTATGCCACTTTGTTTACATACTCATCTCATATGTATATACTGTACTCTATACCATCTACTGTATCTTGCCTATGCTGCTCTGTACCATCACTCATTCATATATCTTTATGTACATATTATTTATCCCCTTACACTTGTGTGTATAAGACAGTAGTTTTGGAATTGTTAGTTAGATTACTTGTTGGTTATTACTGCATTGTCGGAACTAGAAGCACAAGCATTTCGCTACACTCGCATTAACATCTGCTAACCATGTGTATGTGACAAATAAAATTTGATTTGAGTCATTTTTGTAGGCCTCCTTGCTCACACACGCTTATTCAGTTCTGCCAACATATTTTTTTATGGCGGTTTTGGAGCAGTGTCTTCTTCCTTGCTGAGAGGTCTTTCAGGTTATGTCAATACAGAACTCGTTTTACTGTGGTTATATTTACTTTTGTACCCGTTTCCTCCAGCATCTTCACAAGGTCCTTTGCTGTTGTTCTGGGATTTATTTGCACTTTTCACACTAAAGTACGCTCATCTCTAGGAGACAGAACGCGTCTCCTTCCTGAGCGGTATGACGTCTGCGTGGTCCCATGGTGTTTATACTTGAGTACTATTGTTTGTACAGATGAACGTGGTAACTTCAGGTGTTTGGAAATTGCTCCCAAGGATGAACCAGACTTGTGGAGGTCTACAATTGTTTTTCTGAGGTCTTGGCTGATTTCTTTTGATTTTACCATGATGTCAAGCAAAGAGGCACTGAGTTTGAAGGTAGGCCTTGAAATACATCCACAGGTACACCTCCAATTGTCTCAAATTATGTCAATTAGCCTATCAGAAGCTTCTAAAGCCATGACGTCATTTTCTGGAATTTCCCAAGCTGTTTAAAGGCACAGTCAACTTAGTGTATGTAAACTTCTGACCCACTTGAATTGTGATACAGTGAATTATATGTGAAGTAATCTGTCTGTAAACAATTGTTGGAAAAATTACTTGTGTCATGCACAAAGTAGATGTCCTAACCGACTTGCCAAAACTATAGTTTAACAAGAAACTTGTGGAGTTGTTAAAAAACAAGTTTTAATGACTCCAACCTAAGTGTATGTAAACTTCTGACTTCAACTGTATGTGATGAGTAATGCGAGATACAGTGTGTAAACATTCTTAAAATGACATTATTAATTTAGCTTCTTATGGCTGCAGGAGCAGTATTAGGTTGGATAAAAGGTGCCCAGAGTATTGGATAGAAAACACTCTGATGTTTCTAAAACTGTTTGAATGATGTCTGTGAGTATAACAGAACTCATATGGCAGGCAATAACCCGAGAAGAAATCCAAACAGGAAGTGGAAAATCTGAGGTTAGTCGATTTTCAACCAATGGTAAAGGAATATTTATAATGTGATTTCTGATTTCTGTTGACTCCAACAGTGAACATAACGCACCAATGTATACTGAGATTTAAAAATATATAAATATGATCTTTATCAAACAAAACATACATTGTGTAACATGAATCCTATGAGTGTCATCTGATGAAGATCATCAAAGGTTAGTGATTAATTTTATCTCTATTTGTGCTTTTTGTGACTCCTCTCTTTGGCTGGAAAAAATGGCTGAATTATTCTGTGAGTTGGTGGTGACCTAACAATCGTTTGTGGTGCTTTTGCTGTAAAGCCTATTTGAAATCGGACACTGTGGTGGGTTTAACAACACAATTACCTTTAAAACAGAATAAGATACATGTATGTTTGAGGAATTTTAATTATGAGATTTCTGTTGTTTTGAATTTGGCGCCCTGCACTTTCACTGGCTGTTGCCATATCGATCCTGTTAAAGGGATTGCAGCCCTAAGAAGTTTTAAAGTGACTAGTGTTTCATTTTTTAAAGTGGCCAAGGATATCAAGTCTGTAGGTAGGCAACCACCTCTCTGTGCTAGTGGTGGCTGTTCAACAATCTGTCTGCCTTGAGATAGAAGCTGCTTTTCAATCTCTCTGTTCCAGCTTTGATGCACCTGTACTGACCTCACTTTCTTGATGGAAGCAGGGTGAACAAGTAGTGGCTCGGGTGGTTATTGTCCTTGATTATCTTTTTTGCCTTGTTGGTGTCCTGGAGGGTGTTGTAGGTGTCCTGGAGGGCAGGTAGTTTGCCCCCGGTGATGCGCTATGCAGACCCTCTAGAGAGCCTTGCGGTTGTGGGTGGTGCAGTTGCCGTACCAGGCGGGGATACAGCCCAACAGGATGCTCTCAATTGTGCACGTGTAAAAGTTAGTGAGGGTTTTCAGTGACAAGACACATTTTTTCAGCCTTCTTCACCACACTGTCTGTGTGCGTGGACCATGTCAGTTTGTCGGTGATATGTAAACCGAGGAACTTAACTTTCCACCTTCTCCACTGCTGTCCCGTCAATGTGGATAGGGGGGTGCTCCTTCTGCTGTTTCCTGAAGTCCACGATCATCTCTGTTTTGCTGACATTGAGTGAGAGGTTATTTTCCTGACACCACACTCTGAGGGCCCTCACCTCTTCCCTGTAGGCTGTCTCGTCATTGTTGGTAATCAAGCCTACCAATGTTGTGTTGTCTGCAAACTTGATGATTGAGTTGGAGGCGTGCGTGGCCACGCAGTCGTGGATGAACAGGAGTACAGGAGGGGGCTGAGAACACACCCTTGTGGGGCCCCAGTGTTGAGGATCAGCAGAGTGGAGATATTGTTTCCTACCTTCACCACCTGGGAGCGGCCTGTCAGGAAGTCCAAGACCCAGTTGCACAGGCCGGGGTCGAGACCCAGTGTCTCAAGCTTAATGATGAGTTTGGTAAGCAAATTGAAGTGGGTCTAGGGTGACAGGTAGGGTGGAGGTGATATGATCCTTGACTAGTCTCTCAAGCACTTCATGATACAAGAAGTGAGTGCTACATGGCGATAGTCATTTAGTTCAGTTACCTTAGCTTTCCACAATGATGGCCATCTTGAAGCATGTGGGGACAGCAGACTGGGATAGGGATTGATTGAATATGTACGTAAATACACCAACCAGCTGGTCTGCGCATGCTCTGAGGACGCAGCTAGGGAAGCCATCTGGGTTGGCAGCCTTGCGAGGGTTAACATGTTTAAACATTTTACTCACATCGGCCACGGAGAAGGAGAGCCCACAGTCTTTGGTAGCGGGCCGCGTCGGTGGCACTGTATTGTCCTCAAAGCGCGCAAAGAATTTGTTTAATTTGTCTGGAAGCAAGAAGGGGCTGGTTTTCTTTTTGTAATCGGTGATTGTCTGTAGACCCTGCCACATATGTCTCGTGTTTGAGCCGTTGATTTGCAACTCTACTTTGTCTCTATACTGACACTTTGATTGTTTGATTGCCTTACGTGGGAATAACTACACTGTTTGTACTCGGCCATATTTCCAGTCACCTTGGCATGTTTAAATGCAGTAGTACGTGTTAAGTTTTGCGCATATGCTGCCATCAATCCACAGTTTCTGGTTACGGAAGGTTTTAATAGTCACGATGGGTACAACATCTCCTATACACTTCCTTATAAACTCGCTCACCGAATCAACGTATACGTCAATGTTATTATCTGTGGCTACCCGGAACATATCCCAGTCCACGTGATCGAAGCAATCTTGAAGCGTGGAATCCGATTGGTTAGAACAGTGTTGGCTAGACCATAAGCACGGGAGCTTCCTGTTACAGTTTCTGCCTATAGGAGAGTAGCAACAAGATGGTCATGGTAAGATTTGCCAAAAGTATTCATCACCGTTCATGTTTTTCCTATTTTGTTGCATTAGAACCTGTCATTTAAATTGATTTTTATTTGGATTTCATGTAATGGACGTACACAAAATAGTCCCAATTGGTTAACCTGTTGAGTGTAGGGGGCAGTATTTTGATGTTTGGATGAAAAACGTACCCAAATGAAACGGTCTATTTCTCAGGCCCAGGATCTAGAATATGCATATAATTGTCAGATTAGGACAGAAAACACTCTAAAGAATCCAAAACTGTCAAAATATTGTCTGCGAGTATAACAGAAAACCTGAGGAAAATCCAACCTAGAAGTGTTGTTTTTTCTGAAAGCTCTCTGTCCATTGCCTGCTTTCGCTCCATTTAACTTCTTGAAACTCCCCATCCCGGATCCGGGATCGTGACTAAAGCCTCAGGCTCATTAGCATAACGCAACGTTAACGATTTCTGAAAATCGCAAATAAAATGAAAATAATGCGTCTGCTCTCCAGCTTAGCCTTTTCTTAACAACACTGTCATCTCAGATTTTCAAAATATGCTTTTGAACCATAGAAATTGACTAATTTGTGTAAGAGTATGCAAAGCTAGCATAGCATTTTGAGTAGCATGTAGCACGCAACATTTTCACAAAAACCAGATAACCAAATAAATAAAATCATTTACCTTTGAAGAGCTTCTGATGTTTTCAATGAGGAGACTCTCAGTTACATACCAAATGCGCAGTGTTTCCTGAAAGCGTCTGTGTGTAGGAGAAATCGTTCCGTTTTCTACATTGCGTCTGGCTACCGAAACGAACCGAAAATGCAGTCACCTACAACGTAAAACTTTTCCGGATTAACTACATAATATCGACCGAAACATGGCAAACGTTGTTTGGAATCAGTCCTCAAGGTGTTTTTTCACATATCTCTTCATTGACATGCAGTTCGTGGAAGCTTGCTTTCCTCTCTGTATCGCATGGAAAAATACTGGCAGGTGACTTTGCGCACCAATTTCGGCGCAGGACACCGGGCGGACACCTGGTAAATGTGGTCTCTTATGGTCAATCTTCCAATGATCTGCCCACAAATACGTCACAATGCTGCAGACACCTTGGGGAAACGACAGAAAGGGTTGACTCACTCCTCTTGCATTCACAGCCATATAAGGAGACCATGGAAAACAGAGCCTCAAAAATCCTTGTCATTTCCTGGATGCCATCTCATCTTGGTTTTGCCTGAAGCTCACGTTCTAGGGCACGCACAGAGAAGATCTTTGTATTTATGGACACGTCAGAGTGTTTTCTTTCGAACGGTAGCAATTATATGCATAGTCGAGCATCTTTTTGTGACAAAATATCTTGTTTAAAACGGGAACGTTTTTCATCCAAAAATGAAATAGCGCCCCCATAGATGTAAGAGGTTAAAGGGATATCAACCAGATTCCTTTTCCTATTGCTTCCACATGGTGAGAACAGTCTTTAGACATAGTTTCAGGGTTTTATTTTGAAGAATGAGTGAGAAGGATCACATCGCATCATTGGATGGCTATGTGCCAGCAGCGTTTTGCATGCGCAACAGCTTGGAGCAGACATTTTCTCTCTCTCTCCTATTGAAGAAGCTACAGCCCTGTTAAAATATTATTGATAGTATATTGTAAAAACAACCTGAGGATTGATTATAAAAAACGTTTGACATGTTTCTACGAACTTTACAGATACTATTTGGAATTTTCGTCTGCCCGGTCATGACCACACGAGCCTGTGGATTTCTGAACATAACGCGCCAACCAAATAGAGGTATTTTGGATATAAAATAATCTTTAATCAAAAGGAACATTTATTGTGTAACTGGGAGTCTCGTGAGTGCAAACATCCGAAGATCATCAAAGGTAAGCGATTAATTTTATTGCTTTTCTGACTTTCGTGACCAATTTACTTGGCTGCTAGCTGTTTGTAATGTTTTGTCCGCTGAGAGAGATGTCATTACATAAACGCTTGGTATGCTTTCGCCGAAAAGCTTTTTTGAAATCCGACACGCCAGGTCGATTAACAAGCTAAGCTGTATTTTGCTATATTGCACTTGTGATTTCATGAAAATGTAATATTTTTAGTAATTTAATTTGAATTTGGCGCTCTGCCATTCAGGGGATGTTGACGAAAATGATCCCGCTAACGGGATGGGTGCATCAAAAAGTTTCTTGTAACTACCCATCCCGGATCCGGGAGAATTGTCATCAACTGACACTAGGTAGAATAACGCAACGGACAAAAAAAATCTTACTAGAAAATATTCATATTCATGAAATCACAAGTGAAATATATTCAAACAGCCTTTTGTTAAAAACCTCTTGGAACTCCCCATCCCGGATCCGGGATCGTGACTAAAGCCTCAGGCTCATTAGCATAACGCAACGTTAACGATTTCTGAAAATCGCAAATAAAATGAAAATAATGCGTCTGCTCTCAAGCTTAGCCTTTTCTTAACAACACTGTCATCTCAGATTTTCAAAATATGCTTTTGAACCATAGAAATTGACTAATTTGTGTAAGAGTATGCAAAGCTAGCATAGCATTTTGAGTAGCATTTAGCACGCAACATTTTCACAAAAACCAGATAACCAAATAAATAAAATCATTTACCTTTGAAGAGTTTCTGATGTTTTCAATGAGGAGACTCTCAGTTACATACCAAATGCGCAGTTTTTCCTGAAAGCGTCTGTGTGTAGGAGAAATCGTTCCGTTTTCTACATTGCGTCTGGCTACCGAAACGAACCGAAAATTCAGTCACCTACAACGTAAAACTTTTTCCGGATTAACTACATAATATCGACCGAAACATGGCAAACGTTGTTTGGAATCAATCCTCAAGGTGTTTTTTCACATACCTCTTCATTGATATGCAGTTTGTGGAAGCTTGCTTTCCTCTCTGTATCCCATGGAAAAATACTGGCAGCTGTCTTTTGCGCACCAATTTCGGCGCAGGACACCGGGCGGACACCTGGTAAATGTGGTCTCTTATGGTCAATCTTCCAATGATCTGCCTACAAATACGTCACAATGCTGCAGACACCTTGGGGAAACGACAGAAAGGGCAGGCTCATTCCTCTCGCATTCACAGCCATATAAGGAGACAATGGAAAACAGAGCCTCAAAAATCCTGCTCATTTCCTGGATGCCGTCTCATCTTGGTTTTGCCTGAAGCTCACGTTCTAGGGCACGCACAGAAAATATCTCGGTAGTTCTGGACACGTCAGAGTGTTTTCTTTCGAAAGCTATCAATTATATGCATAGTCGAGCATCTTTTTGTGACAAAATATCTTGTTTAAAACGGGAACGTTTTTCATCCAAAAATGAAATCGCGCCCCCAGAGCATCAACAGGTTAATCACCCTGTCATCTCAGATTTGGAAAATATGCTTTACAGCCAAAGCAAGATAAGCATTTGTGTAAGTTTATCGATAGCCTAGCATAGCATTATGCCTAGCTAGCAGCAGGCAATCTGGTCACGAAAATCAGAAAAGCAATCAAATTAAATAATTTACCTTTGATGAGCTTCGGATGTTTTCACTCATGAGACTCCCAGTTAGAGAGCAAATGTTCCTTTTTTCCATAATTTTTTTTTTGGTAGATGAAAATAGCTCCGTTAGTTCTTCACGTTTGGCTGAGAAAACGACCGTAAATTGCGGTCACGACAACGCGGAAAAATATTCTAAATTAACCGGGACAGAGCTTTTTTCAGTAAGACCGGGTGTAAAACTGCGAGAAATATACTGACGCAATGTTGTCGCTCAGGCTCATTTTTCAAAATAAAATCCTGAAACAATGTCTTGTGATACTAGACACATTAAGGAAGCCATAGAAAATGTTATCGTTGATATCCCATTCACTGCTCAATAGGGAAGCATAGGAAGGGACTCTTATTTAGAAACCGCTGTGTTCCTGATTAGATTTTTCTCATTCTTTTGCCTGCAATATCAGTTCTGTTATACTCACAGACAATACCTTTACAGTTTTGGAAACTGTAGAGTGTTTTTCATCCTAAGCTGTCAATTATATGCATATTCTATTTTCTGGTCCTGAAAAATAGAACAGAACCATTATTTTAAAAGCATGGGAACCAGATGATAACTTTATTTTACATTCCGGGCATTTTTATTCCAGTCCCACAAAAAAATGCAACAAAGCCAATGCAAAGCCCTCCCAGTCACTCAGAAACGTTTTCCAGTGTCAGTTAGTCAGTCCCATGTTTTTTGACGGGTCAAATAGGTTTATTTAACCTGTATGTTTTTGATTCGCAACGACCCGAACAGACTTCCATAGTTGGTGTGTGTCTAAGTTATTAGATGAGCGTGTAGGCTATCTGCCCCTTCCCCTCCCGCCGA
This sequence comes from Oncorhynchus masou masou, assembly GCF_036934945.1. Lineage (NCBI taxonomy): Eukaryota > Metazoa > Chordata > Actinopteri > Salmoniformes > Salmonidae > Oncorhynchus > Oncorhynchus masou. The sequence goes on from NC_088243.1 coordinate 42,262,045, forward strand.
AGCATGCATCGTCTACTGTAGCTAATGACATTACAGGCGTGATTCAGAAATTAGGGAGAGAGATTTTTAATTCGAGAATGGATAAACATTTTCAATGCTAGTTAAGGATACTATTAGTTATCACGTTTCACATTGGATGTATTAACTACAAAAGGTAAGATGTGTTTTCATTTTAATTATGGTGCCGCTCTGCACACACAAGCTTGTTAGCTAGCTAAGGTAGCTCTGGTCTCGTTCTCAAAAACTCTAGGTGGCATTATGTGTAATGTAATGGAAATGTGAGTCATGATCAAGGGTTAGCTCTCGTCCAACATTAGTTAAGGCAACTCTCTAAAGTTCAAAGACATTCAAAGAAGCCGCTCCTCTGTAGGTATAATTCCATGGGCCTAATTCAGATAATGCATGTCATTAACATCAAGTTGCCCAGCACTCTCCTCACACGCAAAATGGTCAGTTCCATGTCGCACTTTCCCACTCAATTGCAAGCTGCTCTATCCATTGGTGAAGTAATGTAATGTTGATTACACAGGTTTAAAAAGGAGCAGAAAGGAAAGATATAAACCATTCTTTTTTGGGGTTTGAACCGATTCTGAACATTAATTTGCTGGTCGGAACAGTGGAACAAAACAATTAAAAATAATTTGTGTTCCAGCCCTTGGTTGTAACATTGTAGCTTGCTGTTTAGTAAACATACAGTGCATTCAGAAATAATTTAGTCCCCTTGGCTTTTTCCACATTCTGTTACGTTACAGCCGTATGCTAAAATGGATTACATTTTTTTCTCCCCTTATCAATCTACACACAATACCCCATAATGACAAAGCAAAAACATATTTTTCATAATTCTTTGCAAATGTATTTACAACAGTTACAGACACTTTACTCAGTACTTTTTTGAAGCACCTTTGGCAGTGATTACAGCCTCGAGTTTACTTGGGTAAGACGGTACAAGCTCTACAGACCTGTATTTGGGGAGTTTCTCCAATTCTTCTCTGCAGAGCCTCTCTAGCTCTGTCAGGTTGAATGGAAGCATCGCTGCACAGCTATTTTCAGGTCTCTACAGATAGAGTCCGGGCTCTGGCTGGGCCACTCAAAGACATTCAGAGACACCTGTGCTGTCTTGGCGGTGTGTTTAGGGTTGTTGTTCTGTTGGATGGCGAACGTTTGCCCCTATCCTAAATCCTGAGCACTTTGGAGTAGGTTTTCATCAAGTATCTCTATGTACTTTGCTCCATTCACCTTTCCCTCGATCCTGACTAGTCTCCCAATCCATGCCACTGAAAAACATCCCCACAGCATGATGCTGCCACCATGTTTCACTGTCACATCCAGACTTGGCCAAAGAGTTCGACCTTGGATTCATCAGACCAGCGAATCTCAGGGTCTAAGAGTCCTTTAGGTGCCTTTGGCAAAGTCCTGTGCCTTTTACTGAGGAGTGGCTTCCGCCTGACCACTCTACTGTACTATAAAGGCCTGATTAGTGGAGTGCTGCAGAGATGGTTGTCCTTCTGGAAGGTTCTCCCATCTCCACAGAGAAACTCTAGAGCTCTGTCAGAGGGACCATCAGGTTCTTGGTCACCTCACTGAACAAGGCCCTTCTCCCCCGATTGCTCACCTTGGTCGAGCAGTCAGCTCTAGGAAGAGTCTTGGTGGTTCCAAAATTCTTCCATTTAAGAATGATAGAGGTCACTGTGTTCTTGGGGACTATCAATGCTGCAGACATTTTTTGGTACCCTTCCCCAGATCTGTGCCTCGACACAATCCTGTCTCGGAGCTCTACAGACAATTCTTTCCACCTCATGGCTTGGTTTTTGCTCTGACATGCACTGTCAACTGTGGGACCTTATGTAGACAGCTGTGTGCCTTTCCAAATCATGTCCAATCAATTGAATTTACCACAGGTGGACTCCAATCAAGTTGTAGAAACATCCCAAGGATCATCAATGGAAACAGGATGCACCTGAGCTCAATTTCGAGTCTCATAGCAAAGGGTCTGAATATTTATGTAAATAAGGTATTTATGTATTTTTTATACATTTGCTAAAATTTCTTAAACCTGTTTTCACTTTGTCATTCTGAGGTATTGTGTGTAGATTAATGAAGAAAAAAAGGAATTGACGCAATTTTAGAATAAGGCTGTAACATAACAAAATGTGGAAAAAGTCAAAGGGTCTAAATACTTTCCGAATGCCCTGTATCTACGACTAAAAAGAGAAGAGATTTTACTAATAATAATAATTTCCCCCTACTGTAATATAGTAGTATGTTAACGTTAGTCAGCAATATACAAAATGGGTTTTAGTAGTTAATCTAAAGTTAGCTAGCTAGGTGGCTTGCAGTAAGAATGCTCCATTGTCAAATTCGTGTTGATGAGAGGAATCACTTGAAGTCATTGCAGTCTGGTCAGTTCTTTCAGTTTTGCCCAAAGGATAGTGCTGTTAGTCTGCCTCCCTTTCAAAAAAGCCTGCCTTGGGTGAGGGATGGGGCCCAGAGCACAAGGCACCACCCCACACGAGTTGTAGTCTTTCAGAGACCAGAAAAAAATGTGTTGGCGGCTTGTTAATTTAGCAATTCATCCGCCAATAGGAACATCACAGAAAGACATCCAATGGCTTTATCGAACAAGATCAACGATATCTACATGCACAAAAATGGAAACAGATGTAGGATCTTAATTTGAACACTGTTTTGTCGCTGAGAATTTTCCTGCATAGCAGAAAATGCAAACTTGTAGTGTATTCAAGGTTTAAAAAGTCTTCTAAAGTTTGTAATTTCCACTTAAAAATGTCAGACTTGATTTGCCCTGATGTGAAATGTATCAGTCTCTCCCCAAAAAAATCCATTAATTAGAATCCACATAATAATTCACATTTCCTGTTGCTACAAGATCATTTTCCTGCTGTAGCAAACTTGCTCAAATTAAAATCCTACGTCTGGAGTGTGATCAGTATCACATAGAGCCCACCCCCCCCGCCCCATTTATATACCAGAAGCCGTCATAGGGTGGATCATTCAGCGTGCGAAGCTCAGACCCATCTTCCTTCTGGGCAATGATGAAAACATGCCCAAATTCCCCTTTCATTTGATCACCCTGTTGCAGGGGAATTTGTAGTGTCTTTGAGGTTTTAAAAAACTTCTGAAGTTTGTAATTTCCACTTTGAAATTTCAGACTAGATTTTCATTTTGTATCAACCCCAACAAGGATTACCATCCAAATAACAATTAACATATCCTGTTCCTGCAGGATTATTTTCATGCTGTGGAAAACTGTCTTAAATGAAGATGAATCACTGTGCATGACAATGATTAAGTTGCTTTGTGGGAAAATGTCTGCTGAATTGCCAAACGGAATTAACTTTTGGCCTTGCAAAGTATATACGTTTTGTTTACTTCTGGATCTGCTTCAATCCAATAGGAATGTTTACTCAGTACACAAAGGCCCTTCTGTCTGGGAGGGAGTATACACAGTAAAGCTGTAGTTTAATAGCATGATCATGTTTATCATTTGAGTCATACAGTGCCTTGCGAAAGTATTCGGCCCCCTTGAACTTTGCGACCTTTTGCCACATTTCAGGCTTCAAACATAAAGATATAAAACTGTATTTTTTTGTGAAGAATCAACATCAAGTGGGACACAATCACGAAGTGGAACAACATTTATTGGATACTTCAAACTTTTTTAACAAATCAAAAACTGAAAAAGTGGGCGTGCAAAATTATTCAGCCCCTTTACTTTCAGTGCAGCAAACTCTCTCCAGAAGTTCAGTGAGGATCTCTGAATGATCCAATGTTGACCTAAATGACTAATGATGATAAATACAATCCACCTGTGTGTAATCAAGTCTCCGTATAAATGCACCTGCACTGTGATAGTCTCAGAGGTCCGTTAAAAGCGCAGAGAGCATCATGAAGAACAAGGAACACACCAGGCAGGTCCGAGATACTGTTGTGAAGAAGTTTAAAGCCGGATTTGGATACAAAAAGATTTCCCAAGCTTTAAACATCCCAAGGAGCACTGTGCAAGCGATAATATTGAAATGGAAGGAGTATCAGACCACTGCAAATCTACCAAGACCTGGCCGTCCCTCTAAACCTTCAGCTCATGCAAGGAGAAGACTGATCAGAGATGCAGCCAAGAGGCCCATGATCACTCTGGATGAACTGCAGAGATCTACAGCTGAGGTGGGAAACTCTGTCCATAGGACAACAATCAGTCGTATATTGCACAAATCTGGCCTTTATGGAAGAGTGGCAAGAAGAAAGCCATTTCTTAAAGATATCCATAAAAAGTGTTGTTTAAAGTTTGCCACAAGCCACCTGGGAGACACACCAAACATGTGGAAGAAGGTGCTCTGGTCAGATGAAACCAAAATTGAACTTTTTGGCAACAATGCAAAACGTTATGTTTGGCGTAAAAGCAACACAGCTCATCACCCTGACCACACCATCCCCACTGTCAAACATGGTGGTGGCAGCATCATGGTTTGGGCCTGCTTTTCTTCAGCAGGGACAGGGAAGATGGTTAAAATTGATGGGAAGATGGATGGAGCCAAATACAGGACCATTCTGGAAGAAAACCTGATGGAGTCTGCAAAAGACCTGAGACTGGGACGGAGATTTGTCTTCCAACAAGACAATGATCCAAAACATAAAGCAAAATCTACAATGGAATGGTTAAAAAATAAACATATCCAGGTGTTAGAATGGCCAAGTCAATGTCCAGACCTGAATCCAATCGAGAATCTGTGGGAAAGAACTGAAAACTGCTGTTCACAAATGCTCTCCATCCAACCTCACTGAGCTCGAGCTGTTTTGCAAGGAGGAATGGGAAAAAATTTCAGTCTCTCGATGTGCAAAACTGATAGAGACATACCCCAAGCGACTTACAGCTGTATTCGCAGCAAAAGGTGGCACTACAAAGTATTAACTTAAGGGGGCTGAATAATTTTGCATGCCCAATTTTTCAGTTTTTGATTTGTTAAAAAAGTTTGAAATATCCAATAAATGTCGTTCCACTTCATGATTGTGTCCCACTTGTTGTTGATTCTTCACAAAAAAATACAGTTTTATATTTTTATGTTTGAAGCCTAAAATGTGGCAAAAGGTCGCAAAGTTCAAGGGGAGTGAATACTTTCGCAAGGCACTGTATGTAGTTGGGATAGACACTGCTAGTAGGGTCTATTTAATCTGTATCGCTGAAGCGTTGCCGATTGCGCGATAGAAATTTAAAGGTCATTAAAGCAGTGGATGAAGACTCCACTAAACACAGGAAAATTGCCTTCAAATTTCAGTCAAGCTGAACTTCCGCGATACGGATTGAATAGAGCCCTTGGTTATTAAACTATAGATATAGTTGTGATCTAATGCTATGGTAACTAATGAGATAGTAAGCGAGTATAGATATACAGTAGTTGTCATAAACACTGATGCCCGCAAGACTCACCCTTAGACCAGGGGGTAGCTGGAAGCCGTGGCGATGCCACACTGGTTGTGCTTATTCCTGGACATCATTATGTAGCCCTTATCTCCCCAGTCAAAGCCCCAGCTAGAACACACACATCAAGCAAACACTTAGCATTTAGCAATGACATAGCAACATTGATATCAGTGTGTTGGACCGCTTAAACCACCTGTTTTAAGCATCATAGTTTGTTCTTGGCACATTAGATCCCATTCTAACTAATAAGAGAGCCCATCTCTGACAGTGCTGAGATTAGGAAATGCAACTGCAACACCATTGGCTTATGGTGGCTCTTGACCAATCAGATAGGCCTAGCTTGATTTCATACAGCATGTTGTTTACCTGTTCTTCACCAGCCAGTAGTCCTGGCCATCATCACTAGTGCCATAGCCCACAGCCAGCACACCGTGATCCAGCTGATCGCTGCTGCAGTCTGGCTCATCATAGACACCTGGGAATGAACAACCATTCAGTTATTCTCAATATACTGTACACATAATCAGCCTGTTATCAGTTTATATGTGTCACATATTTAATATTTTGCAAAGGATATGTATCATGACTGTTGACGCCCAAGTCAATACATTGCTTTCAATGTACAAAACACACAGGGAGTATTACTGTACATCTAAGAAAGAAGATAACAAGTCACAGATCATTCAGTACACAGTTATGAACCATAACTTATGGAGTCTCAATTAAGCTTTCATAAGCCCTTTATAAGGCCTACCTACATAAATGCTTCAGAAATCATTCATGAGAAAATGTCATACCAATTAAAGGGTAGTATAAAACCAATGCCACATTTGTTAAAGAACCAGATGTCACAACCTGTTATTAGCTAAAGGGTTAAGGTTATAAAGGGTTTATTACGCTTTATAAGTTATAGTTTTTTAAAAGTTTGACCAAGATGACAAGTGTAGGTCCAGGTTGGAGAAAGTCATGTCTTAAAAAGACTAATTTGATTAATCTAGAGAGAGCCGGTTCTTAAAAGGTCTTACCTTATTCATCTGAAAATAGGCATGTCTAAAAAAAAAAAAGACACCGCTGGTCATGTCAACCTACCCGGTGCAGGTGGCACCCAGACTGTCTGGCTTGTAGTGGCACTTCTTGTCCTGTCATAGAAAGACATTGTTAAATATATACTTTAGAAATGTAGTTGCTAATTGTTTACGGCAAAAGTGCAGTAGAAAAGCATTATTTAGACTGTATGTTAAAATATAAAGTATTCTTAAAATGGGCCAAAAATAGCATGAACTATTATAAGTAAGCACATATATTATATTCACACCTAAATGTGTAATTGTAAAATAATGCTCTCAACTGCCTGCTCCTTGTAGACTGATTATATTGCACCACTAAGCATTTGCACTAGATGTCACTGTTGTGCTTCTTCCTTGAGTCAGGAGGTGGTCAATTCAGAATGTTGGAATTGACTCCAATTCAATTCATGAATTGAATTAGAGTTGAAATGGCCACACCCCACAAGATGTAGAATTTGAGTGACAGGAAGTAGAAATGAATTCAGTGCAATTAAAATAATTCCACTCAGTCATAGAACATGAATTTCTTGCAGATACCAAATAATATATCACCTTTCTCTGGAAACAATGTTCATACTATTTTAACCTTAGTGCTAAGAATAGCCAAATACACTGCTCAAAAAATAAAGGGAACACTAACATAACACATCCTAGATCTGAATGAATTAAATATTCTTATTGAATACTTTTTTCTTTACATAGTTGAATGTGCTGACAACAAAATCACACAAAAATTATCAATGGAAATCAAATCAACCCATGGAGGTCTGGATGCCTGTATGACCTCCCTACAACGCCTGGGCATGCTCCTGATGAGGTGGCGGATGGTCTCCTGAGGGATCTCCTCCCAGACCTGGACGAAAGCATCCGCCAACTCCTGGACAGTCTGTGGTGCAACGTGGCGTTGGTGGATGGAGCGAGGCATGATGTCCCAGATGTGCTCAATTGGATTCAGGTCTGGGGAACGGGTGGGCCAGTCCATAGCATCAATGCCTTCCTCTTGCAGGAACTACTGACACACTCCTGCCACATGAGGTCCAGCATTGTCTTGCATTAGGAGGAACCCAGGGCCAACCGCACCAGCATATGGTCTCACAAGGGGTCTGAGGATCTCATCTCGTTACCTAATGGCAGTCAGGCTACCTCTGGCGAGCACATGGAGGGATGTGCGGCCCCCCAAAGAAATGCCACCCCACACCATGACTGACCCACCGCCAAACCAGTCATGCTGGAGGATGTTGCAGGCAGCAGAACGTTCTCCACGGTGTCTCCAGATTCTGTCACGTCTGTCACATGTGCTCAGTGTGAACCTGCTTTCATGTGTGAAGAGCAGAGGGCACCAGTGGCGAATTTGCTAATCTTGGTGTTCTCTGGAAAATGCCAAACGTCCTGCACGGTGTTGGGCTGTAAGCACAACCCCCACCTGTGGATGTCGGGCCCTCATACCACCCTCATGGAGTCTGTTTCTGACCGTTTGAGCAGACACATGCACATTTGTGGCCTGCTGGAGGTAATTTTGCAGGGCTATGGCAGTGCTCCTCCTACTCCTCCTTGCACAAAGACGGAGGTAGTGGTCCTGCTGCTGGGTTGTTGCCCTCCTACGGCCTCCTCCACGTCTCCTGATGTACTGGCCTGTCTCCTGGTAGCGCCTCCATGCTCTGGACACTACGCTGACAGAGACAGCAAACCTTCTTGCCACAGCTCGCATTGATGTGCCATCCTGGATGAGCTGCACTACCTGAGCCACTTGTGTGGGTTGTAGACTCCGTCTCATGCTACCACTAGAGTGAAAGCACTGCCAGTATTTAAAAGTGACTAAAACATCAGCCAGGAAGCATAGGAACTGAGAAGTGGTCTGTGGTCCCACCTGCAGAACCACTCGTTTATTGGGGGTGTGTTGCTAAATGCCTATAATTTCCACCTGTTGTCTATTCCATTTGCACAACAGCATGTGAAATTTATTGTCAATCAGTGTTGCTTCCGAAGTGGACAGTTTGATGTGATTGACTTGGAGTTACATTGTGTTGTTTAAGTGTTCCCTTCATTTTTTTGAGCAGTGTATATTTCCACCAACCATTTTCATTTGTTTGGCTTCTTTTTAAAGGCCTCGCGGTCAACTTGAGGGTTCAACTAATGCATTCTGGGAAATTTAGTTTTTACCCCATATTTTAAGAACATTAAGTGATTAATGAAATATAACAACTTAGAATATTCACATACAAGGTTTGTTTTCTTTGATCATTCACATTTTATAAGTTTGTCCTGATAATCAATTGTTTCAACAATATTTTATATGCGTGTATATAACAACATGTTTGATGTATGTATGTACAAGATGTAGGATTGTATAGACTACACCTATTACGGAATAGAATAATTAGAATTTAATTGAATTTCACTTTTCAATTCTATTTCCTTTCTTTCAAATTCTAATTGCAATTTTGTATCCTGTTTACTACTTCAATTCAAATTAAATTCAAATTCAAGAATTGAATCGGAATTTATGAGGCATTCTCATTTAAATTATGAATTGAGCCTAAACCTGCAGCCTACTACTGCTCTGTGTGGGGCTGATGTGGGCTGGCGTGAAAGAAGGATGAATTTGATCCTATCTATACACTGATCTAAGGTCAGTTTGGCATTTCTCATTTCTAATGCTTAGCCATTGGCTCTCCCTAAAGCCCATCTGATGCAAATCTGTACCTTAAGACAACTTCTATCAAGATCTGGGGTGTATTCATTAGGTACCAAATGGAAGAAAATGAACTGAAATGTTTTTAAACGTGTGGTCCTAATGAACACACAACCCTGCCCACTGTTCAATGCTCACCTCAGCATGGTAGGCATAGGAGTCCTCAGTGTCCAGGCCTCCAGGGGCCAAGGACTTGATGTACTCGAAGGCCTGGTCCATGAGACCGCCCATGCAGCCCATGTTGCCGATCTTGCCGGAGCTGTCAACCAGCTGCTGCTCACTGAGGGACACCAGCTTATTGGTCTTCCTGTAGTGCTGGCCTTCCAGAGAGCCAGTCTGCGGGAGGGATGGAAGGAGGGAGGTAGGGGGGGGAGAAAAAGTACACTTAAACTTCCACACCAGTAGATATCTACTTTTTCGAGCTGAGAGACGATGGCCAGAGCTTACCCATGATACTACACAAAGATCTAAGTCAATAAGTCATTGTTTTAGTCAAAGTATGATGTTTTGGGACTTGAAGTGACAAAAAACTGCCCACTTTGTGCAAATCTGTGTGAATGTGGTATATTTTCCTGTGATATGACAGCCTATGTTTCGTTTCAGGAATGGGTTTATTTGAATGTTACCACTCACCAGCATGGCATTGCTTATTAATCAGAAACAGATGCAAAGTTATTCCTATTTGTGACTGAGATGAGCCAAAGAGCCTTGTGTCCACTTGGCTGCCTGAGCCGTGGCATAAATTTAAAAAGGAAGTGCAAACTTATGTTTTCGGACCTATACTTTTTCCCCCAGAAAACTATCATTATCCATTGGATAATTTTGTAAATTCTCACTTATTTTTGATGTAGTCTGTAAATGTATATACACACACACACACACATATATATATATATATATATATACATACACACATATACACATATACACATATACACACACAGTGTGGTCCAGTGCATTTGGAAAGTATTCAGACCCCTTGACTTTTTCCAGCCTTATTCTAAAGTGTATAAAATTGTTTTTTCCCCTCATCCATCTACACACAATACTCCACAATGACAAAGCAAAAACAGGTTTTTAGAAATGTTTGAAAATGTGTAAAAAAATGTTTTAAACTGTAATATATTACATTTACAAAGCAAAACAAAACCTTGACAACATCCGGCGAAATGGCAGAGCGCCAAATTCAAATTAAAGTACTGTAAATATTAAACTTTCATGAAATCACACATGCAATACACCAAATTAAAGCTACACTTATTGCTAATCCAGCCAACGTGTCAGATTTCAAAAAGGCTTTACGGCGAAAGCAAATGCGACTATCTGAGGATAGCACCCCACCAAACAAACCCATGACATTCATATTTCAACCCGCCAGGCGCGACAAAACGCAGAAATAACGATATAATTCAGGCCTTACCTTTGAAGAGCTTCTTTTGCTGGCACTCCAATATGTCTCATAAACATCACAAACGGTCCTTTTGTTTGATAAAATTCTGTTGTTATATCTCCAAAATGTACATTTATTTGGCGCGTTTGATCTAGAAAAACACCAGTTCCAACTTGCGCAACATAACTACAAAATATCTCATAAGTTACCTGTAAACTTGTTCCAAACGTTTCAAACAACTTTTCTAATACAACTTTAGGTATTTTTTAACGTAAATAATCAATAAAATTCAAGACGGGATAAACTGCGTTCAATAAATAAATATGTAACTACAGCAGATAAAAACTAAGTGGAGCGAGGTTTCAGGTCGACTCTTGTTCTGAACAGCCCTACTTCTTCATTTCTCAAAGGAAAAACATCAACCAATTTCTAAAGACTGTTGACATCCAGTGGAAGCGATAGGAACTGCAAGCAAGCGCCACAAATCTAGATCCACATTGAAACCCCATTGAAAAGAGAGTGACCTCAATTTTGTTCCTGAATGGATTTTTTCTCATATTTTTGCCTGCCATATCAGTTCTGTTTTACTCACAGATATTATTCAAACAGTTTTCGAAACTAGAGTGTTTAGACACTCTGTCTAAATCTACCAATTATATGCATATCCTAGCTTCTGGGCCTGAGTAGCAGGCAGTTTACTTTAAGCACGCTTTTCATCCGGACATGAAAATACTGCCGCCTATCCCGATTAAAGCATCTTTGGCAGCGATTACAGCCTCAAGTCTTCGTTGTTATCCTGTTAAATCTATGGGGGCGCTATTTCATTTTTGGATAAAAAGACGTGCCCGTTTTAAGCGCAATATTTTGTCACAAAAAGATGCTCGACTATGCATATAATTGATACCTTTGAAAGAAAACACTCTGATGTTTCCAGAACTGCAAAGATATTGTCTGTGAGTGCCCCAGAACAGAAGCTACAGGCAAAACCAAGATGAAACTGCAACCAGGAAATGAGTAGGATTTTTGAGGCTCTGTTTTTCATTGTCTCCTTATATGGCTGTGAAAGGGCAGGCTCATTCCTGTCACAATCTATCATTTCCCCAAGGTGTCTGCAGCATTGTGACGTATTTGTAGGCATATCATTGGAAGATTGACCATAAGAGACTACATTTGCCAGGTGTCCGCCCGGTGTCCTCCGTCGAAATTGGTGCGTCATCTTCAACTGCACGTCTTTTTCCAAGCGATTCACCGGAGAAAGGAGAGTACCACGAACATATATCAATGAAGAGATATGTGAAAAACACATTGAGGATTGATTCTAAACAGCGTTTGCCGTATTTCAGTCGATATTATGGAGTTAATTTGGAAAACAGTTCGCCGTTTTGATGACTGAATTTTCGTTTTTTTTTGGTACCCAAACGTGATGTACAAAACGGAGCGATTTCTCCTACACAAAGAATCTTTCAGGAAAAACTGAACATTTGCTATGTAACTGAGTCTCCTCATTGAAAACATCCGAAGTTCTTCAAAGGTAAATGATTTTATTTGAATCCTTTTCTTGTTTTTGTGCAAATGTTGCCCGCTAAATGCTACGTTAAATGCTACGCTCGCTATCACAAATGCTTGTTTTGCTATGGTTCAAAAGCATATTTTGAAAATCTGAGATGACAGTGTTGTTAAGAAAAGGCTAAGCTTGAGAGCTAGCACATTCATTTCATTTCATTTGCGATTTTCATAAATAGTTAACGTTACGTTATGCTAATGAGCTTGAGGCTATAACTGGATACAGGTTTTTTTCATAGCCAAACGTGAACAAAACGGAGCGATTTGTCCTACACAAATAATATTTTTTTGAAAAAACTGAACATTTGCTATCTAACTGAGAGTCTCCTCATTGAAAACATCTGAAGTTCTTCAAAGGTAAATGCTTTTATTTGAATGATTTTCTTGTTTTTGTGAAAATGTTGCTGGCTGAATTCTAGGCTTATAGCTATGCTAGCTATCAACACTCTTACACAAATGCTTGTTTAGCTATGGTTGAAAAGCATATTTTGAAAATCTGAGATGACAGTGTTGTTAACAAAAGTCTAAGCTTGAGAGCAAATATATTTATTTCATTTCATTTGCGATTTTCATGAATAGTTAACGTTGCGTTATGCTAATGAGCTTGAGGCTATAAATAGAATCCCGGATCCGGGATTGCTCGACGCAAGAAGTTAAGATGCTACACGCTTGGCACACCTGTATTTGGGGAGTTTTTCCCATTCCTCTCTGCAGTTCCTCTCAAGCTCTGTCAGGTTGGATGCACAGCTATATCTGTGGTCTGATGGATTACCAGGACTAGTGCTCTTGGCATGTGCTGACCAACTGGCAGGTGTCTTCACTGACATCAACACCATTATCCCACAAACCCTAGACCAACTCCAATTTGCATGACTACAGCTCTACAGCTCAGCGTTCAACATCATAGCACCCTAAAAGCTCATCACTAAGCTAAGGATCCTGGGACTAAACACCTCCCTCTGCAACTGGATCCTGGACTTCCTGACGGGCCGCCCCCAGGTGGTGAGGGTAGGTAGCAACACATCTGCGACGCTGATCCTCAACACTGGAGCTCCCCCGGGGTGCATGCTCAGTCCACTCCTGTACTCTCTGTTCACCCATGACTGCATGGCCGGGCACGACTCCAACACCATCATTAAGTTTGCAGACGACACAACAGTGGTAGGCCTGATCACCAACAACGACGAGACAGCCTATAGGGAGGAGGTCAGAGACCTGGCAGAGTGGTGCCAGAATAACAACCTATCCCTCAACGTAACCAAGACTAAGGAGATGATTGTGGACAACAGGAAAAGGAGGACCGAGCATGCCCCAATTCTCATTGACGGGGCTGTGGTAGAGCAGGTTGAGAGCTTCAAGATCCTTGGTGTCCACATCAACAACAAACTAGAATGGTCCAAACACAATAAGACAGTTGTGAAGAGGGCACGACAAAACCTATTCCCCCTCAGGAAACTAAAAAGATTTGGTATGGGTCCTGAGATCCTCAAAAGGTTCTACAGCTGCAACATCAAGAGCATCTTGACTGGTTGCATCACTGCCTGGTACGGCAAATGCTCAACCTCTGACCGCAAGGCACTACAAAGGGTGGTGCGTACGGCCCAGTAAATCACTGGTGCTAAGCTGCATGCCATCCAAGACCTCTACACTAGGCGGTGCCAGAGGAAGGCCCTAAAAATGGTCAAATACCCCAGCCACCCCAGTCATAGACTGTTCTCTCTACTACTGCATGGAAAGCGGTGCCGTGACCAATTCATTGTAATCCGGGGAAGAGGGTAGTGCTACCTTGGAAAATAGTTAATAGAAGGTGTGTATTATAGACAGGAGTGCATTGATAGAATTTGCACTTCAGCTTTGATGGCAGGTTTGAACCTTGTGATCAAAACAGTAACTGCGGGGGTAGTGGATGAAATAGGGCAGGATGTTTGAGAGTGGAATATAACTCCGCTCACTTCGCAGATGTGCGAGGGGTAATAGGACCACAGGGAAAATGACTAACAATAGTTTCAATGGCCAAGGTAAACCAAAGAAACGTAGTGGAAAAACGTCAAAGCGTAGGAGGACAGAGTCTTGTTTTCGGTGTGGGGCTTTTGGTAATTGGAAAAGGGAGTGTAAAGTGGGTATGGAGCCTGCTGTAATCAGAGAAAATGCTAACAGGCAAGCGTTTGCATTGTTTTCAAAAGAGCAACAACAAATCCTTTTGAGAGAAGCAGGAGAGGAAATGTCACATATCGGTGTGTAGCCTCGGTTCGATCGTTAAGTGGTTCACATAGATTACAATTTCTACGTGAAGGAAGACGTATGAGATCACGTCTTACCTAACTTTTTAGTAGAGACCAGGGATCAAATATCGCAGATTCCTTACGATGAGAAATTCGCTAAATCTGCCACAGGAAAACGTATTTTGGGTTGAAGAATCAAGGCGAAATGCCAGGGGAATGGATTCTAAAGGTAACACATTTAATTATATGGCCAAACACTCCTTGCAAACTCAGAAAGCCGTGGGGGGGTTTTATGATCTCATGAGACATTTTATGTGGTTTTATTTGGAAATAGATACATATTTCATGTCGTCTTTTTTCTGAAATAGATTTCTAGAATGGACAAAAGGTTGGTGGGGTCACGAGGAATTAGTATAGGGGTTACCAAACTTTACATTTGTTTTATGTGGTGCGGTGGTTACGGAGAATCATGGGAAAAGAGACCAGTGAATTGTTAGACTCTGTGACAGGATAACGTCGCCGTGTCTAAGACATGCTAAATAAAGGATGGGGTGGATTAAAATAAACATTTAATGATTGGGGTAAGGAGAGCAGTTAGTGATATTTGGCAGTTTTAAGTATAAAAGTATATGATTAGGCCATAAATGGTGTTCCAGATAAGTGAGGCCCATTCATGTGTGTTCTGGACCTACAGTTCACCAGCACATACACACACACACACACTGGTTACGAATATGCGTTAGTGGTGTTGATACTGTGGGATTTATTTTGGATGGGGTCTTTTCAATTCAGTTTTAAATTGGGTATGCACTAGAATGGAAATGTGTGGAAGGTTGTGAAATGGGTTCTGAAGGACAGGGAATGAAAAGGGAGAGGAAATATTTTAATGGTGTCGAATGCACTGAATCCTGACTTTCTGGTGAGGCCTGATCAATCTCACTATAAAAGATCTGAACAGGTGGGATTTAATTATAAAATGAATGAGAAACACCAGACTCTATTCAAAGTGTACCATTACTTAGAGATAATATTACTTCCTTAGGGAGTTATAAAGAGTTGTAATTCTAAGTTGATTAGTCATTCAAATTGGTTTATTGTGTATCATGGGTTCCCTGGGTCATGGTCTTTGGGTAAATATACAAAGGTACATTGTTCTGTCTGCATATAGAAGGGAAAATATATGTTAAGAGAGTGAGTTAACTACAGTATAGACTCTGCTCTACTTAGATGTAGAGTAATTGTTCAGCCTGTTCTACTCTTTTACCTTTGTATCATGTGGTGAGAGCGAAACAAGAATGAGTGTGTGTTTCGGTGGTGTATCTTATATTTCCAGTCTGTAAATGTTACAATTTTTGTATTCGGCTGTTTTCCAAAAGTTGTGGGCAGTGGCCCTAAAACTATGCCAAGGTACATATATTTGAAGTCAAAATACTTTAACGTACTACCTCTTTGGGCTTTCATCCTGTGAAATTGCAGAGCGCGAAATTCAAAATTCGTAATATTAAACATTCATGAAAATACAAGTGTCTTACATTGTTTAAAAGCTTAACTTCTTGTTAATCCAGCCGCTTTGTCAGATTTCAAAAAGGCTTTACGGCGAAAGCACACCATGTGATTATCTGAAGACAGCATCCCGCGTACATAAGCATTACAAACATTTTCCAACCAAGCAGAGGCGTCACGAAAGTCAGAAATAGCGATAAAATAAATCACTTACCTTTGAAGATCTTCCTCTGTTTGCAATCCAAAGGGTCCCAGCTACAATGAAAGCCCTAAAAAGCCTCCTCATGCTTTTGCCCAGTCTTCCCCTTTCGGCCCCAGGTTCCGAGAAGTGTTCCCAAGTCATGTCATTTTCACTTTGTTCCCCATCTCCTCCATTGCCAGAACCCTACATCCTCTTGAGGTAACTCAGCACTGTGCTCATCACTGTATATGCTTTCACATCAATGCCTTCAACATGTTGTTTAGAGTACAATTACCCCAACATCCTCTTTCATTATGATTCATTAACCAATAAACCAGCTAACCCCAATCCAACTATGATGTATAAAGTAGTTCCCAGACCCATCCATCGGCATGTCTTACAGTGGAATCTAGTCTTTCTTTCTCGCCACTTCCTCTGTCATGGTGTCTTCAAGCTCACCCATTATGCAGCTGGACCTCCCTTCACGTGAGAAGTTTGCACCCACCGAGGAGAGACATGACGATCTTTACCGCTGCAGGTGCTGTAAGGAGTACTGTGTGTGAACCAAACCAACTAACACTGTCCCAACACCCCTGCCTGGTGCATCTTGATGTACACTCAATCCCCAGAATTCAGCCCGTGCCCTTGGTTATCTCTGCTTTCACTTGAGGATATACACACTGCAACACATGGGTCATTTCCTGACAACCTAGACTCTCCTGTTATGGCAAGATCATTCATTTATGACATTTGAATAACAGCCTCCCCTGTACTCCCATCGATCTCCCAGTTACCAATCATGTGGCACGAGTCCTCATTAACTGATATCCCAACAATGCTACTAAAGTAACCCCTGCTACTACTAACATGGCCCATGACTATAGCATCTTTCAATTACGGTCCCTACAGCGACTGCCGTGAGAATAACTACTGTATGTAATCTGTCAAGTGTTCGCCGGCTGTTAGAAATTGAGAGAGATTAATGAGTTGGAAGAATATCCAACCTAACAAAACTCTGAGTCACAGGGTTCTTGAGGTTTACCATAGTGTCTGAATTTCCACCACTATCTCTTCTACTCTCATGATCTGGGTATGGTGAGTAAAACATTTAAACGTGTTAACCCTCGCAAGGCTGCAGGCCCAGACGGCATCCCCAGCCGCGCCCTCAGAGCATGTGCAGACCAGCTGGCTGGTGTGTTTACGGACATAATCAATCAATCACTATACCAGTCTGCTGTTCCCACATGCTTCAAGAGGGCCACCATTGTTCCTGTTCCCAAGAAAGCTAAGGTAACTGAGCTAAACGACTACCGCCACGTAGCACTCACTTCCGTCATCATGAAGTGCTTTGAGAGACTAGTCAAGGACCATATCACCTCCACCCTACCTGACACCCTAGACCCACTCCAATTTGCTTACTGCCCAAATAGGTCCACAGACGACGCAATCTCAACCACACTGCACACTGCCCTAACCCATCTGGACAAGAGGAATACCTATGTGAGAATGCTGTTCATCGACTACAGCTCGGCATTTAACACCATAGTACCCTCCAAGCTCGTCATCAAGCTCGAGACCCTGGGTCTCGACCCCGCCCTGTGCAACTGGGTACTGGACTTCCTGACGGGCCACCCCCAGGTGGTGAGGGTAGGCAACAACATCTCCACCCCACTGATCCTCAACACTGGGGCCCCACAAGGGTGCGTTCTGAGCCCTCTCCTGTACTCCCTGTTCACCCACGACTGCGCGGCCACGCACGCCTCCAACTCAATCATCAAGTTTGCGGACGACAACAGTGGTAGGCTTGATTACCAACAACGACGAGACGGCCTACAGGGAGGAGGTGAGGGCCCTTGGAGTGTGGTGTCAGGACAATAACCTCACACTCAACGTCAACAAAACGAAGGAGATGATTGTGGACTTCAGGAAACAGCAGAGGGAACACCCCCCTATCCACATCGATGGAACAGTAGTGGAGAGGGTAGTAAGTTTTAAGTTCCTCGGCATACACATCACAGACAAACTGAATTGGTCCACTCACACAGACAGCATCGTGAAGAAGGCGCAGCAGCGCCTCTTCAACCTCAGGAGGCTGAAGAAATTCGGCTTGTCACCAAAAGCACTCACAAACTTCTACAGATGCACAATCGAGAGCATCCTGGCGGGCTGTATCACCGCCTGGTATGGCAACTGCTCCGCCCACAACCGTAAGGCTCTCCAGAGGGTAGTGAGGTCTGCACAACGCATCACCGGGGGCAAACTACCTGCCCTCCAGGACACCTACACCACCCGATGTTACAGGAAGGCTATAAAGATCATCAAGGACAACACCCACCCGAGCCACTGCCTGTTCACCCCGCTATCATCCAGAAGGCGAGGTCAGTACAGGTGCATCAAAGCTGGGACCGAGAGACTGAAAAACAGCTTCTATCTCAAGGCCATCAGACTGTTAAACAGCAACCACTAACATTGAGTGGCTGCTGCCAACACTCTGACTCAACTCCAGCCACTTTAATAATGGGAATTGATGGGAAATGTAAAATATATCACTAGCCACTTTAAACAATGCTACCTAATATAATGTTTACATACCCTACATTATTCATCTCATATGTATACGTATATACTGTACTCTATATCATCTACTGCATCCTAATGTAATACATGTATCACTAGCCACTTTAACTATGCCACTTTGTTTACATACTCATCTCATATGTATATACTGTACTCGATACCATCTACTGTATCTTGCCTATGCTGCTCTGCATTCATATCTTTATGTACATATTCTTTATCCCCTTACACTGTGTATAAGAAATTAGGTTTGGAATTGTTAGTTAGATTACTTGTTGGTTATTACTGCATTGTCGGAACTAGAAGCACAAGCATTTTGCTACACTCGCATTAACATCTGCTAACCATGTGTATGTGACAAATAAAATTTGATTTATAATGTTCAATTTAACTCATACTAATACCTGTATTGTGCACAGTTAGCTATCCTCCCTCTCCTATGAGCTATCTCCTGTAACAATATACCTAGTTTCTGGGAATGTGTGACGTAGAAGTCCGTCACTGGCCGCGGGCAGCATTTGGTTCTTTAACGCACACACATATTCATCACTCCTCCCTGCGCCATTCTAAGATAAGTTAACAATGTGGGTCGACACACAAATTAACTTCTGTCTTGATGCATGCATTTCACACTTGTCAATGTTCATATTTGAGAGATACAATAATTATTATACTTATCAATGTTGTGGATGAGCGCATTGTTTGTTTGTTCTGTTCCTCTCTCTCCATCTCTGTAGCTTCCGGGTATGCTGGAAAAGGACCCGAGCTAAGGGAATTGGGTTGGCTTTATAGTGCCTGTCCCAAATGGCTCATTAATGCATATGGGCATATTGAAAGATATTGTCAGTAGTGATGTAATGTTGTAAATGTTATGTTGTGATATTGTTTAAAACCGTGTTGCAATGTATATACTTTAGTATGTTTAGTTCATGGAAAATGTAGGTTTCTATTGTTAATTGATTAATTAATTAGGGTTAATTGTTCTGAGGGGAGGGGCTAGCCCTACAAAAGGAGCCTCTCTTTCAGTCTCTGGAGAGGCAGTTTGGATTGAGCTGTGGATGGGGCAGCATTGTTTTTAAGCTGTCCCATAAGGTAGACGTTGATGGCAGTACTGTTGTTTTTTTGTTCCGGAATCACTTGTAAATAAACACCTTTGCACAGAAGAACTTTTGCGGTTCCGCCATCTTTTTATTTTGATAGAGGTTAGGTTATCCAGTTTAGCCTTCTGGCCTACTCTACGTGACATATGGTGGCAGTGGTGGGATGGCGTACCGCAAATCAGTGAATTCCAACAAGAGAGGTAAAGGAATGCGTACAGGGTTGCGTTCTCAGCAACAGCATCAACTGTCAAGGGTACCTGAAGTTGAACCGGGGTGGAATACCATGGAATCGTCTGGTGAAGAAGAGGTCAAGTATGAGAAACTAGGAGCCCGACCGCGGGGCCAAAGACAACCAGAACTGGGTGAGCTGCTGACTGAAGGAGCAGTTGGGGGACCAGAACCACACCCAACCATGGTAACCCTTTTTCAGCAACTTTTCACCTGCCTTGAGAGGAGGGACGAAGGCCTCAAGCAGGAGTTACGTGGCCTACGCCAATCTATCCTCACAGCTCCCCACCAGGCGGAACTCGTCAGTGAGAGCCCAAGATTGGGTCTTCCAACACCAGGACGACAAAGGCTCGATGCAGCAGGGACTTCAACTCCACAGCAGGCACCCCAAGCAGTAATGAGGCCAGTACCAGGAGACCAGTCCAGCAGTGTTAACGTCCATCTTCCAGCATTCCTGAGGAAGGAGCCAAAGATGCCCTCATACCAGCAGGGGAGGACATTGAAAACTATCTGCTGAGGTTTGAGCGCATGGCTAAGACGTGGCAGTGGCCTGAGGTAGAGTGGGCCTGCAGGCTTGTCCCATTGCTCACGGGCAAGGCCTTAGAGGCTTACACAGCAATGGATGAGGGGCTGTCTAATGTCTACAAGGGCTTGAAGGAAGCGCTGCTGGTGAAGTTTGACATCTCACCAGAAACCTACCGTCAACGCTTCAGAGCTGCATCAACGCCATCGGGTGAGTCGCCGACAGAGACGTACCACCGCCTCAAGGGTCTCTACCGACGATGGGTTCGACCGGGGGAGAAGACACAGGACGAAATCGGGGAGGTCATCATCCTCGAGCAACTTCTACAGGTTCTACCACACGACATTCGAACCTGGGTCCGAGAGCACGAGCCCAAGGACGGGCTTATGGCGGCCAAGCTTGCACTGCAGTATCTTAATGCACGTAAAGGGGGCCCACCACAACCTGCAGCACCCGCTCCAAGGAGTCTCAGAGACACAAGGGACATCAGAAACGCCAGAGATGGTGGAGGTAACTCTGGGGGTTATGTGTCTGGGAGGGAGGTAAGGGATCATGCAGTTTGCTCTGATGGGAGGGGTCTGACCTGTTTTTACTGCCGGCAGCAGGGGCACAAAGCTTCAATGTGTCCGCTACGTAAATCCAAGCTCTCAGGTTACTGTTATGTACCCAGAGAGGGGATGGTGTTCAGAATAGACAGACTCGGGAAGGGTCATGCTTGGTACCTGTAAAAGTGAATGGTAAAAGTCTTACTGCAATGATTGACACCGGCAGTTCCCTGTCATTGATCAGAAAAGGTAATGTACCTGTTAATGACATTGATTATGGTCATCAGACACTGATCCAATGTGTCCATGGTGACCAGTCACAGCAGCCCACAGCTGAACTCACAGTTGAGATTCAGGGTCAGAAATACCTCCTCAAAGTTGGGGTAATGGAGAAGCTACCTTTTGAGATGATTTTGGGGAGGGATGTGCCTGTACTCTCTGATCTGTTGGGAAGTGTGGGGGTCAGCTATATGGGCAGTCAGTTTGCCAGTCTCATGTTCAGATGGCATGTTCAGTTGTCACTCGTGCCCAGGCCAAAGCTGGTTTACAACCTCTGCCTGACTTGTGTGATAGTCTGTGCGAGGGGGGAACCAAAGGGCCCAGA
Organism: Oncorhynchus masou masou; assembly: GCF_036934945.1. NCBI lineage: Eukaryota > Metazoa > Chordata > Actinopteri > Salmoniformes > Salmonidae > Oncorhynchus > Oncorhynchus masou. The sequence continues at coordinate 42,283,677 of NC_088243.1, forward strand.
AAGTCACGCCGCCAGCGGCGTCTTGAGAAGTATGTGGGAACCCCTGTACCTGTTGCTGATGTGTCTGGGTTAGAGGTGCAATGGGATGTTCCACAAAATTTTGCTACACTGCAGAAGTCTGACGCAACCTTGAAATGTTTGTTTGACAAGGCCTTAGCTGGGGACAGTCAATCTTCATTAGGGGGGATTTACACAGTAGACAACCACATACTCTACCTTGGGTCAGAGGCAGATAGCAGGAAGTTGGTGGTGCCATCTACCTGTAGACCACTTGTTCTCAACCTTGCACATACAGTTCCATGGGCAGGCCATCTAGGGCAACATAAGACCTATCTTAGGCTAGGCTCCCGTTTCTTTTGGCCCTCCATGTATACTGATGTACAAAAATACTGCAAATCATGCCCCACGTGCCAGAAAACCAGTGCTGTCCGTAGGTCTGAACGGGCTCCTCTATGTTCACTGCCAGTTATCTCTACCCCATTCAAGAGAATTGCAATGGACATTGTTGGACCCTTGGAGAAGAGTAGTGCAGGTTACAAGTATATATTGGTGATCTGTGACTATGCCACCCGGTTCCCAGAAGCCTTCCCACTCCGTTCCATAACCACTCCAAAAATAATCAGTGCTCTTGTTCAGCTCTTCTCTCGTGTAGGAATCCCAGATGAAATCCTGACGGACCAAGGGACAAACTTCACCTCGCAACTGATGGTTCAACTCCACCGACAGCTGGGCATTAAAGGCTTGAGGACTACTCCCTACCATCCCCAAACGGATGGGCTCGTAGAGAGATTCAATCAAACGCTCAAGAACATGCTGAGGAAGTTTGTGGCTGACACTGGTAAAGACTGGGATAAGTGGTTACCCTTTCTGCTTTTTGCTTACAGGGAGGTGCCTCAGGCATCGACAGGTTTCTCGCGAGGTTTCTCGCTACTACTAACATGGCCCATGACTATAGCATCTTTCAATTATGGTCCCTACAGCGACTGCCGTGAGAATAACTACTGTATGTAATCTGTCAAGTGTTCGCCGGCTGTTAGAAATTGAGAGAGATTAATGAGTTGGAAGAATATCCAACCTAACAAAACTCTGAGTCACAGGGTTCTTGAAGGTTTACCATAGTGTCTGAATTTCCACCACTATCTCTTCTACTCTCATGATCTGGGTATGGTGAGTAAAACATTTAAACGTGTTAACCCTCGCAAGGCTGCAGGCCCAGACGGCATCCCCAGCCGCGCCCTCAGAGCATGTGCAGACCAGCTGGCTGGTGTGTTTACGGACATAATCAATCAATCACTATACCAGTCTGCTGTTCCCACATGCTTCAAGAGGGCCACCATTGTTCCTGTTCCCAAGAAAGCTAAGGTAACTGAGCTAAACGACTACCGCCACGTAGCACTCACTTCCGTCATCATGAAGTGCTTTGAGAGACTAGTCAAGGACCATATCACCTCCACCCTACCTGACACCCTAGACCCACTCCAATTTGCTTACTGCCCAAATAGGTCCACAGACGACGCAATCTCAACCACACTGCACACTGCCCTAACCCATCTGGACAAGAGGAATACCTATGTGAGAATGCTGTTCATCGACTACAGCTCGGCATTTAACACCATAGTACCCTCCAAGCTCGTCATCAAGCTCGAGACCCTGGGTCTCGACCCCGCCCTGTGCAACTGGGTACTGGACTTCCTGACGGGCCGCCCCCAGGTGGTGAGGGTAGGCAACAACATCTCCACCCCACTGATCCTCAACACTGGGGCCCCACAAGGGTGCGTTCTGAGCCCTCTCCTGTACTCCCTGTTCACCCACGACTGCGCGGCCACGCACGCCTCCAACTCAATCATCAAGTTTGCGGACGACAACAGTGGTAGGCTTGATTACCAACAACGACGAGACGGCCTACAGGGAGGAGGTGAGGGCCCTTGGAGTGTGGTGTCAGGACAATAACCTCACACTCAACGTCAACAAAACGAAGGAGATGATTGTGGACTTCAGGAAACAGCAGAGGGAACACCCCCTATCCACATCGATGGAACAGTAGTGGAGAGGGTAGTAAGTTTTAAGTTACTCGGCATACACATCACAGACAAACTGAATTGGTCCACTCACACAGACAGCATCGTGAAGAAGGCGCAGCAGCGCCTCTTCAACCTCAGGAGGCTGAAGAAATTCGGCTTGTCACCAAAAGCACTCACAAACTTCTACAGATGCACAATCGAGAGCATCCTGGCGGGCTGTATCACCGCCTGGTATGGCAACTGCTCCGCCCACAACCGTAAGGCTCTCCAGAGGGTAGTGAGGTCTGCACAACGCATCACCGGGGGCAAACTACCTGCCCTCCAGGACACCTACACCACCCGATGTTACAGGAAGGCTATAAAGATCATCAAGGACAACACCCACCCGAGCCACTGCCTGTTCACCCCGCTATCATCCAGAAGGCGAGGTCAGTACAGGTGCATCAAAGCTGGGACCGAGAGACTGAAAAACAGCTTCTATCTCAAGGCCATCAGACTGTTAAACAGCAACCACTAACATTGAGTGGCTGCTGCCAACACTCTGACTCAACTCCAGCCACTTTAATAATGGGAATTGATGGGAAATGTAAAATATATCACTAGCCACTTTAAACAATGCTACCTAATATAATGTTTACATACCCTACATTATTCATCTCATATGTATACGTATATACTGTACTCTATATCATCTACTGCATCCTTATGTAATACATGTATCACTAGCCACTTTAACTATGCCACTTTGTTTACATACTCATCTCATATGTATATACTGTACTCGATACCATCTACTGTATCTTGCCTATGCTGCTCTGCATTCATATCTTTATGTACATATTCTTTATCCCCTTACACTGTGTATAAGAAATTAGGTTTGGAATTGTTAGTTAGATTACTTGTTGGTTATTACTGCATTGTCGGAACTAGAAGCACAAGCATTTTGCTACACTCGCATTAACATCTGCTAACCATGTGTATGTGACAAATAAAATTTGATTTATAATGTTCAATTTAACTCATACTAATACCTGTATTGTGCACAGTTAGCTATCCTCCCTCTCATATGAGCTATCTCCTGTAACAATATACCTAGTTTCTGGGAATGATACTCCTCTATCACCACAAACTTAATTTATGAGCCCCCACAGATCTCCACTGCAGTCACGTTCCACCCCACTTAACAGCCCTCACCTCGCCTCCTGCTACATATACATTTGCACATACTAAAACATTCTCAAATCAATTAGTCAATATACATCAGTCCCTCCTCTGGAAAAAATGATCACTCTTATGTTCCACGAAACCTAAAAACATATTGATTTGAAAAGAAAAGAGAAAAAAGTACATGTTTAATAACTTCACATCACCCGTTGATGCAACGAACATTATAATTCTGATGACATGGTAAAACAAAAGATATTTTTTTTTTTTATGGTTGACCAAAGCTATCATCCAGCCCCCACCCCTCGCCGTTCTGTAGTAACTCTCTCTTGCTATATCCAAATCATATCTACGACATTTTTATCAATTATCCAACCCAAATTTAGAATGACAGTCCTCAATTCCAGCTTCTAAATTCAGCACACATCATCCCTGTTAGCACATACATTTATAAACAAAACCTTTTTATTGTCTGTAATTCTCATTACAGCCCCAATTTGTCCCTGTTTTCCTGTCACGAGTGGCCTGGTAATGAAAGACCAGTATCTCAATGCATCCTTAGTCTAAATTGTTCACAATGTGTAGACCCCCCTGTCCTTTTCCCGGGCACTTATCATTCTTGCGTGTCTTTTTCAGATATTGTTTACAGTTCATCTTCCCAATGGCCCTAGCTAATGTCCCGATTCCAATATCCAAATAGATACATCCATTTCTCCCACATACAATAGTCTCTCACCTGAGCAGTTCTCAGCACTCCTGCTGCCCGCACCCCGGTTTATGGCTCAGACACAGATAGAAGTGTTAAAAGTCACTGTCACATTGCACGTCTTTGTCTCTCTTTCTTCTGCCGGTGAGGGAGGGTTTTGAAGTTCACACATCCTGTTTGTGGTCAAATTATTCCTACCATGCATTAAGACACGCTCTGACGTCACTTTCCATGACAAAAAAAACACAGATCAGAACAACAGTTTAGTTCAATTAATTAAGCATTGACAATATGACAAATTATTACATTAACCTTTTCTTGATAACGTTATCTCTACGACAAATGTCAAAAAGCATATCAATATACTGTTACTGCTAAAGCCATTTTCAAAATTAGTCCATACTCCCTTATTCTACTGGCGACCTCTCGGAAGAGTTACCAGATCATGAAGTTAGCACCCTAACCCCTCGCAGAAATCCCACACTCCAGCATCCCAATTTGGTAAAAAATGTATCGAAACAAAAACAAAAAATTAATATCAGCAATACATACAGTTGAAGTCGGAAGTTTACATACACTCAATTAGTATTTGGTAGCATTGCCTTTCAATTGTCTAACTTGTGTCAAACGTTTCAGGTAGCCTTCCACAAGCTTCCCACAATAAGTGAATTTTGGCCCATTCCTCCTGACAGAGCTGGTGTAACTGAGTCAGGTTTGTAGGCCTCCTTGCTCGCACACGCTTTCTCAGTTCTGCACACACATTTTCTATAGGATTGAGGTCAGAGCTTTGTGATGGTCACTCCAATACCTTGACTTTGTTGTCCTTTTTTCCACAACTTTGGAAGTATGCTGGGGGTCATTGTCCATTTGGAAGACCCATTTGCGACCAAGCTTTAACTTCCAGACTGATGTCTTGAGATGTTGCTTCAATATATCCACATAAATGTCCTGCCTCATGATGCCCTCTATTTTGTGAAGTGCACCAGTCCCTCCTGCAGCAAAGCACCCCCAGAACATGATGCTGCCACCTCCGTGCTTTACTGTTGGGATGGTGTTCTTCGGCTTGCAAGCCTCCCCTTTTTCCTCCAAACATAAGGATGGTCATTATGGCCAAACAGTTCTATTTTTGTTTCATCAGACCAGAGGACATTTCTCCAAAAAGTACGATCTTTTTCCCCATATGCAGTTGCAAACCGTAGCCTGTTTTTTTTATGGCAGTTTTGGAGCAGTGGCTTCTTTCTTGCTGAGCGGCCTTTCAGGTTATATCGATATAGGACTCGTTTTACTGTGGATATAGATACTTTGGTACCTGTTTCATCCAGCATCTTCACAAGGTCCTTTGCTGTTGTTCTGGGAATGAGTTGCACTTTTCGCACCAAAGTATATTCATCTCTAGGAGACAGAACGTGTCCCCTTCCTGAGCGGTATGACGGCTGCGTGGACACATGGTGTTTATACTTGCATACTATTATTTGTAGAGATGAACGTGGTACCTTCAGGCATTTGGAAATTGCTCCCAAGGATGAACCAGACTTGTGGAGGTCTCCAATTTTTTTCCAGCCAAGTTAGTGTATGTAAACTTCTGATCCACTGGAATTGTGATACAGTGAAATAATCTGTCTGTAATACAATTGTTGGAAAAATGACTTGTGTCATGCACAAAGTGGATGTCCTAACCGCCTTGCCAAAACTATAGTTTGTTAACAAGAAATTTGTGGAGTGGTTGAATAACGAGTTTTAATGACTCAAATCCAGAGTGTATTTAAACTTCCGTCTTCAACTGTATATCACAATCCATTTGTAGTAACTGTCATCCCTTTTTAACCTCACTAGCCTCCCACCTGGCCAACATCCAGTGAAATTGCAGAGCGCAAAATTCAAAAACAGAAATAGTCTTTATAAAAATTAATGAAACATACAAGTGTTATACATGGGTTTAAAGAAACTTCTTGATAATCCAACCACGTTGTCAGATTTCAAAAACGCTTTACGGCGAAAGCATACCATGCGATTATCTGAGAACAGCGCCCAGAAGACAAATCATTACAAACAGTAACAAGCCAAGTAGAGAAGTTACACAAGTCAGAAACAGTGATAAAATTATCACTTACCTTTGATGATCTTCATATGTTTGCACTCATAAGACTCCCATTTACTCAATAAATGTTTGTTTTGTACGATAAAGTCCATGTTATTATCCACAAACCTCCGTTTTTGTTAGCGTGTTTTGTTCAATAATCCACTGTCTCAAACAACATCCGGTGAAATTGCAGAGCGTGAAACTCAAAACAGAAATTCTCATAATAAACATACATAAAATATACAAATGTTATACACCAGGTTATAGATAAACTTCTTGTTAATCCAACCGCTGTGTCAGATTTCAAAAAGGCTTTACGGCGAAAGCAAACCATACGATTATCTGAGAACAGCGCCCAGCAGACAAATCATTACAAACAGTTAGCAGCCACGAAGAGGAGTAACAAAAGCGATAAAATGCATCACTTACCTTTGATCTTCATATGGTTGCACTCTAAAGACTCCATGTTACACAATAAATGTTCATTTTGTTCGATAATGTCCCTCTTTATGTCCAAAAACCTCCATTTTGTTGGTGCGTTTTGTTCAGCAATCCATTGGAACAAAGCGCGGTCACAACAGACAGACGAAAAATCCCAAAAGTACCATAAAAGTGAATAGAAACATGTCAAACAATATTTAAAATCAATCCTAAAGTTGAATAAATAATCAATAATATTTCAACCGGACAAAAGCTTTGTCAATAGAAAAGAACAAGCAAGAAAGACGCTCCTGATCATGTGCTGGACTCATGTCTGGAAGTTTCCACTGTCCTCTCATTGAAAGTGCTGTATCTCCCTCATTTTTCAGAGTAAAGCCTGAAACAATGCCTAAAGACTGGCCACGTGTAGAGGAAGCCATATAGATCGTGAACTGGGTGCTAAGTATTTGTATGGTGGATAGGCTTTCAATGGAAAAACAGTCTTTCAAAATAATAGTACTTCCTGGATGGATTTTTCTCAGGTTTTCGCCTGCCATATCAGTTCTGTTATACTCAGACATTATTTTAAAAGTTTTGGAAACTTTAGAGTGTTTTCTATCCAATTGTATGCATATCCTAGCATCTCGGCCTGAGTAGTAGGCAGTTTACTTTGGGCACGCTTTTCATCCAAAATTCCGAATGCTGCTCCCCACCCTAGTGAAGTTAACCTTTTATAACTAGGGGGCGCTATTTTAATTTTTGGATGAGAAACGTTCCCGTTTTCAACAAGATATTTTGTCACGAAAAGTTGCTCGACTATGCATATAATATGCATATAGTTGACAGCTTTGTAAAGAAAACACTGACGTTTCCAAAACTGCAAAGATATTGTCTGTGAGTGCCACAGAACTGATGTTACAGAAAAAACCCAGATAAAAATCCAATCAGGAAGTGCCGCATTTTTTGAAACCGCCTCATGGCAATGACTGCTTATATGGCTGTGGAGGAGCTTGGAGTCAGCTTACATTTTCCACGATTTCCCCAAGGTGTCTGCAGCATTGTGACGTATTTGTAGGCATATCATTGGAAGACTGACCATAAGAGACTACATCTACCAGGTGGTCGCTTGGTGTCCTCCGTCGCAATTATTGCGTAATCTCCAGCTGCAGTATTTTTCCGTTTGCCTCTGATGAGAAACCGACTGCCAGGAATGATTTTTCATCGAATAGAATTGTGAAAAACACATTGAGGATTGATTCTAAACAATGTTTGCCATGTTTCTGTCGATATTATGGAGCTAATTTGGAAAAAAGTCTGGCGTTGTAAGTGACTGCATTTTCGTTTTTTTTTCTTTGCCAATCGTGATGAACAAAACGGAGCTATTTCTCTTACACAAATAATCTTTTTGGAAGAAATGAACATTTGCTATCTAACAGAGTCTCGTCATTGTAAACATCCGAAGTTCTTCAAAGGTAAATAATTTTATTTGAATGCTTTTCTTGTTTTTGTGAAAATGTTGCCTGTTGAATACTAGGCTTAATAATATGCTAGGCTATCAATACTCTTACACAAATGCTTGTGTAGCTTTGGTTGAAAAGCATATTTTGAAGATCTGAGATGACAGTGTTGTTAACAAAAGGCTAAGTTTGTGTTTCAATATATTTATTTCATTTCATTTGCGATTTTCATGAATAGGAAACGTTACGTTATGGTAATGAGCTTGAGGCTATGATTACGCTCCCGGATACGGGTTTGGAGTCGCAAGAAGTTAACCCCTTCCAACACTCTCCCTCCCTTACCGTGCTGAAAGCCCAGCAGGAGCCACAATCCTTCTGATCCTTGATGGAGGTGACATAGCCCTTGTCCCTCCAGTCCATGGTGGTGGGCAGATCATTGTCCCCAAGCATGGGTAAGAAGGTAGAGCCGCCACTGGGCTTGAAGGCATTGAAGGAGCCCAGGCAGCGCTGGGAGATGATGCGTCTGTACTCCTCATTTTCCTGTGATAGCACAACAATAGACATGCACTGAGTGTAGAAAAAGCTAGGTAATACCTACTCTTTCCATGAAATAGACTGTCCAGGTGAATCCAGGTGAATGCTATGATCCCTTATTGATGTCACTTGTTTAATCCACTTCAGAGTAAATGAAGGGAAGGAGACAGATTGAAGAAGGATTTTTGAGCCTTAAGACAATTGAGACATGGATTGTGTATGTGTGCCATTCAGGGGTTGAATGGGCAAGACAAAAAATGTAAGTGCCTTTGAACGGGGTATGGTAGTAGTCTTGAACTAAAACACCAGTGTTTTTTCCCACAGTCAACAGTTTCTCCTGTGTATCAAGAATGGTCCACCACCCAAAAGACATCCAGCCACCTTGACACAACTGTGGACAGCTTGTGAGTCAATATGGGCCAGCAGGGAGTGAAGAGGCGACTCTCACAGTGAAGAGGCAACTCCGGGATGCTGGCCTTCTAGGCAGAGTTGCAAAGAAAAAGCCATATCTCAGGCTGGCCAATAAAAATAAAAGATTAAGATGTGCAAAAGAACACAGACACTGGACAGAGGAACTCTGCCAAGAAGGCTAGCATCTGGTGTTTTGCAGGTACTATTTAATGAGGCTGCCAGTTGAGGACTTGTGAGGCGTCTGTTTCTCAAACTAGACACTTGTCCTCTTGCTCAGTTGTGCACCGGGGCCTCCCACTCCTCTTTCGATTCTGGTTAGAGCCAGTGTGCGCTGTTCTGTGAAGGGAGTAGTACACAGCATTGTATGAGATCTTCAGTTTCTTGGCAATTTTTTGGGGCGGCAGGGTAGCCTAGTGGTTAGAGTGTTGGACTAGTAACCGAAAGGTTGCAAGTTCGAATCCCCGAGCTGACAAGGTACAAATCTGTTGTTCTGCCCCTGAACAGGCAGTTAACCCACTGTTCCTAGGCCGTCATTGAAAATAAGAATTTGTTCTTAACTGTCTTGCCTAGTAAAATAAAGGTTAAAAAAAAAAAATTCTTGCATGGAATAACCTTCATTTCTCAGAACAAGAATAGACTGATGAGTTTCAGAAGAAAGTTCTTTATTTCTGGTATTTTGAGCCTGTAATCAAACCCACAATGCTGATGCTTCAGATACAAAACTATTCTAAAGTTCAGTTTTATTGCTTCTCTAATCAGAACAATGGTTTTCAGCTGTGCTAACATAATTGCAAAAGGGTTTTCTAATGGTCAATTAGCCTTTTAAAATTATAAACTTGGATTAGCTAACACAACACAAGAGTGATGTTTGCTGATAATGAGCCTTTGTACACCTATGTAGATATTCCATTAAAAATCAACCGTTTACAGCTACAATAGTAATTTACCACATTAACAATGTCTACAATGTATTTATGTTATTTTAATGGACCAAAAATGAGCTTTTCTTTCAAAAACAAGGACATTTCTAAGTGACCCCGAACTTTTGACGCTAGTGTAATTGTGTGCTGTAGCGTTAAGATTTCCCTTCATTGGAAGTAAGGGGCCTAACCCAAACCATTATTCCTCCTCCACCAAACTTTACAGTTCTCCTGACATCCGCAAAACCCATTTTTGTCTGTCGGACTGCCAGATGGGTGATGGTGAAGCGTGAATCATTACTTCTGAGAATACGTTTCCACTGCTCCAGTCCAATGGAAGTGAGCTTTACACCACTCCAGCAGACAATTGTCATTTTGCATGGTGAACTTAGGCTTGTGTGTGGCTGCACGGCCATGGAAAACGATTTCATGAAGCTCCCGAAGAACTGTTTTTGTGCTGACGTTGCTTCCAGAGGCAGTTTGGAACTTGGTAGAGTGTGTTGCAACTGAGAAAATAAGATGTTTTCGCGCTTCATCACTCGGTGGTCCCGTTCTGTGAGCTTGTGTGGCCTATCACTTTGCAGCTGAGCCGTTGTTGCTCCTAGATCTTTCTACTTCACATTAACAGCATTACAGTTGACCAGGGCAGCTCTAGCAGGACAGAAATTTGTTGAACTGACTTGTTGAAAAGGTGATATCCTATGACGGTGCCACGTTGAAAGTCACTGAGCTCTACAGTAAGGCAATTCTACTGCCAATGTTTGTTTATTAGTGGATTTGGCTATTTCAGCCACACCCATTCCTGACAGGTGTGTAAAATTGAGCACACAGCCATGCAATCTCGATAGACAAACATTGATGATGTGGCTGGTGACACTTTGATTCTTGAAAGTCCAATATTTCAAAAACTTGATTGCTGACATGCAAATCCTTTTAGGACTGTATCAACAGTGGACTAATGGAAGAAATACAAGAATATTGTTTTTGAGTGGATTTTCCCTTTACATTATTTTTTTTAGTATTTGGATAATGTGATGAATCTTAATTAATCAAAGCAAATTCTCTAACTTAATTTAAGGTTTGAATTGTTCGATAGACCTAATTGTTATTTATAATCAATGGAAACAATTATTTCAGAAAGACTAAATATATTTCCTTTGTTTTTGGGGGAATCTATCATTCTGTTGGTCCAAAGTCATAAAGACACTAATAGAAGCACGCGAGCATTCTACCAATTTTTACTAAATTAATACACCAGGTTAAATTGATAAGATTACCGGAAAGGGGCTCTGGGATTGTTTATTTTAGACTGTGTCGATTTCCACTTAATGAAACACGCTATTATCTGATTCGTTTTGAGTAGGATTCTTGCTTCCAGGACTGATGGAAGTCCAATAGAGTATGTACAGTTGAAGTCGGAAGTTCACAATTCCTGACATTTAATCAGTAAGAAATTCCCTGTCTTAGTTCAGTTAGGATCACCAATTAATTTTAAGAATGTGAAATGTCAGAATGATTTATTTCAGCTTTTATTTCTTTCATCACATTCCCAGTGGGTCAGAAGTTTACATACACTCAATTAGTATTAGGTAGCATTGCCTTTTAAATTGTTTAACTTGGGTGAATTTTGGCCCATTCTTCCTGACAGAGCTGGTGTAACTGAGTCAGGTTTGTAGGCCTCCTTGCTCGCACACACTTTATCAGTTCTGACCACACATTTTCTATAGGATTGAGGTCAGAGCTTTGTGATTGCCACTCCAATACCTTGACTTTGTTGTCCTTAAGCCATTATGCCACAACTTTGGAAGTACGCTTGGGGTCATTGTCCATTTGGAAGACCCATTTGCGACCAAGCTTTAACTTCCTGACTGATGTCTTGAGATGTTGCTTCAATATATCCACATAATTTTCCCTCTTCATGATGCCATCTCATTTTTTTCATGATGCCATCTATATAGACTATAGACAGGTCTATTTTTCTATTTCTTGAATGAAGTTATGGGTACAATTTTTCTGGGTAGAGATTCTTATTTGATTAGTTATTTAAAAATGTATACCAATTTTAACCAGTGGTGTTGTTGTTTTTACACATTAGTGAATTATGTCAAAATGGGTGAATCACCTTTTTTTTAGGTTTTTGGATTGATGTATTGAGTGATGTATTAAAGAGTGTATTGTTGCATTGTTTGTTCTGTTTTGTTTTGATAAATCTCACCAGATTGGGTCTGCTGGATGATCTGGATAATTTCCTGATCCTATGACTGCCATGAGGTTGACAGTGTGATAAGCAGATTTGAAAATGTGTTTCATCAGAGTGTGATGTCATTTTTTTTCTTTGACATGTGCTTCAGAGATTTGCATTAAGAATATTGGTAGTAGTAATCATTGGTCATACATTAGATAATTTGTTTGGATTTCTTGAACGCTTTTCTAGATTTCCTGAATCAGAGATGCACGGAACTGAATTGCTGTTCTGATCTGTCCTTTTTCAAAGTTATGGTGGAGATGGTATCTAGATGCATAGAAGGGAATTCGACCAAACATGGTGTCGATCTCAAAACCCCCTCTAACCGGCTGAAGAAATGGTGTTCACTACGGCCCTGTCCTGCACCACTTCTATCGAGAGACCTGAGTCCGAGCCAGCATCCGGTGTACAGCTTCCAGTTGATCAACTGCCTTTTCTTTCGGGAGTGCCAAAGAAGGACATGTGGAGTGAGCATGGAGAGAGATCTGTTCCAAAACGTCTCTCATGTTGCTGGTATACTGGTTGGCAAATGGACAAGACATACAGTGCCTTGCAAAAGTATTCATCCCCCTTGGCATTTTTCCTATCTTGTTGCATTACAACCTGTAATTTTAAATGGACTTCTATTTCGATTTCATATAATGGACATACACAAAATTGTCCAAATTGGTGAAGTGAAATGAAAAAATAACTTGTTTCAGAAAACAAATTTATAACAGAAAAATGGTGCGTGCAAATGTATTCACCCCCTTTGCTATGAAGCCCCTAAATAAGATCTGGTGCAACCAATTACCTTCAGAAGTCACATAATTAGTTAAATAAAGTCCTCCTGTGTGCAATCTACGTGTCACATGATCTGTCACATGATCTCAGTATATATACACCTGTTCTGAAAGGCCCCAGAGTCTGCAACACCACCAAGCATGGGACGCCACCAAGCAAGCGGCACCATGAAGACCAAGGAGCGCTCCAAACAGGTCAGGGACAAAGTTGTGGAGAAGTACAGATCAGGGTTGGGTTATAAAAAAAATATCTGAAACTTTGAACATCCCACGGAGCACCATTAAATCCATTATTAAAAAATGTAAAGAATATGGCACCAAAACAAACCTGCCAAGAGAGGGCCGCCCACCAAACTCATAGACAAGGCAAGAAGGGCATTAATCAGAGAGGCAACAAAGAGATCAAAGATAACCCTGAAGGAGCTGCAAAGCTCCACAGCGGAGATTGGAGTATCTGTCCATGGGCAAAGGGGGTGAATACATATATGGAGTATCTGTTCATAGCAAAGAGGGTGAATACATATGCACGCACCACTTTTCTGTTTTTGAAAAAAAAATACTTTTGTGTATGTCAATTGTACGAGATAAAAATAAAAATACATTTAAGTTACAGGTTGTAATGCAACAAAATAGGAAAAATGCCAAGCGGATGAATACATTTGCAAAGCACTGTAGTAATTTGCATTTGTGTAAAGGTTAGGTTACTTGGTCCACCACTCAAGGGTGGGGGTCGACCAGCCTCCTTATTGCAATAATTAATCAATATTAAATAAAGATGATTGTTTGAAGAAATGACCACGTCTCTCTCAGTACTGAATTTCCATTAGTGTCCATACAGCCAGAGAGGAAGAGGCGAACGAGAGACCCAACTCGGCCAAAAATCTGCCTTCTCCAGCAGGTGGTGGTGTTAGTTTATTTTGCTCACCAATCGAGGAGTTTCAAATTTCGCCCCTCAAAAATGGAATGGTTTATTTCCCCTTATACGGTTTATTTGATAGAATAGAAGTTCCGTCATGCTTAAGTTGTTACAAGTATACTGATTGACTCCTTGTAATTCTCTGAATTGATTTCAAATCAAATCAAATTTTATTTGTCACATACACATGGTTAGCAGATGTTAATGCGAGTGTAGCGAAATGCTTGTGCTGGAGTTGAGTCAGTGTCAGTGTGTTGGCAGCAGCCACTCAATGTTAGTGGTGGCTGTTTAACAGGCTGATGGCCTTGAGATAGAAGCTGTTTTTCAGTCTCTCGGTCCCAGCTTTGATGCACCTGTACTGACCTCGCCTTCTGGATGACAGCGGGGTGAACAGGCAGTGGCTCGGGTGGTTGATGTCCTTGATGATCTTTATGGCCTTCCTGTAACATCGGGTGGTGTAGGTGTCCTGGAGGGCAGGTAGTTTGCCCCCGGTGATGCGTTGTGCAGACCTCACTACCCTCTGGAGAGCCTTACGGTTGAGGGCGGAGCAGTTGCCGTAACCAGGCGGTGATACAGCCCGCCAGGGTGCTCTCGATTGTGCATCTGTAGAAGTTTGTGAGTGCTTTTGGTGACAAGCCGAATTTCTTCAGCCTCCTGAGGTTGAAGAGGCGCTGCTGCTCCTTCTTCACGATGCTGTCTGTGTGAGTGGACCAATTCAGTTTGTCTGTGATGTGTATGCCGAGGAACTTAAAACTTGCTACTCTCTCCACTACTGTTCCATCGATGTGGATAGGGGGGTGTTCCCTCTGCTGTTTCCTGAAGTCCACAATCATCTCCTTCATTTTGTTGACGTTGAGTGTGAGGTTATTTTCCTGACACCACACTCCGAGGGCCCTCACCTCCTCCTTGTAGGCCGTCTCGTCGTTGTTGGTAATCAAGCCTACCACTGTTGTGTCGTCCGCAAACTTGATGATTGAGTTGGAGGCGTGCGTGGCCACGCAGTCGTGGGTGAACAGGGAGTACAGGAGAGGGCTCAGAACGCACCCTTGTGGGGCCCCAGTGTTGAGGATCAGCGGGGTGGAGATGTTGTTGCCTACCCTCATCACCTGGGGGCGGCCCGTCAGGAAGTCCAGTACCTAGTTGCACAGGGCGGGGTCGAGACCCAGGGTCTCGAGCTTGATGACGAGCTTGGAGGGTACTATGGTGTTAAATGCCGAGCTGTAGTCGATGAACAGCATTCTCACATAGGTATTCCTCTTGTCCAGATGGGTTAGGGCAGTGTGCAGTGTGGTTGAGATTGCGTCGTCTGTGGACCTATTTGGGCGGTAAGCAAATTGGAGTGGGTCTAGGGTGTCAGGTAGGGTGGAGGTGATATGGTCCTTGACTAGTCTCTCAAAGCACTTCATGATGACGGAAGTGAGTGCCACGGGGCGGTAGTCGTTTAGCTCAGTTACCTTAGCTTTCTTGGGAACAGGAACAATGGTGGCCCTCTTGAAGCATGTGGGAACAGCAGACTGGTATAGGGATTGATTGAATATGTCCGTAAACACACGAGCCAGCTGGTCTGTGCATGCTCTGAGGGCGCGGCTGGGGATGCCGTCTGGGCCTGCAGCCTTGCGAGGGTTAACACGTTTAAATGTTTTACTCACCTCGGCTGCAGTGAAGGAGAGACCGCATGTTTCCGTTGCAGGCCGTGTCAGTGGCACTGTATTGTCCTCAAAGCGGGCAAAAAAGTTATTTAGTCTGCCTGGGAGCAAGACATCCTGGTCCGTGACTGGGCTGGATTTCTTCCTGTAGTCCGTGATTGACTGTAGACCCTGCCACATGCCTCTTGTGTCTGAGCCGTTGAATTGAGATTCTACTTTGTCTCTGTACTGACGCTTAGCTTGTTTGATAGCCTTACGGAGGGAATAGCTGCTCTGTTTGTATTCAGTCATGTTACCAGACACCTTGCGCTGATTGAAAGCAGTGGTTCGCGCTTTCAGTTTCACGCGAATGCTGCCATCAATCCACGGTTTCTGGTTAGGGAATGTTTTAATCGTTGCTATGGGAACGACATCTTCAACGCACGTTCTAATGAACTCGCACACCGAATCAGCGTATTCGTCAATGTTGTTATCTGACGCAATACGAAACATGTCCCAGTCCACGTGATGGAAGCAGTCTTGGAGTGTGGAGTCAGCTTGGTCGGACCAGCGTTGGACAGACCTCAGCCTGGGAGCTTCTTTTTTTTAGTTCTTGTCTGTAGGCAGGTATCAGCAAAATGGAGTCGTGGTCAGCTTTTCCGAAAGGGGGGTGGGGCAGGGCCTTATATGCGTCGCGGAAGTTAGAGTAACAGTGATCCAAGGTTTTTCCACCGATGGTTGCGCAATCAATATGCTGATAAAATTTAGGGAGTCTTGTTTTCAGATTAGCCTTGTTAAAATCCCCAGCAACAATGAATGCAGCCTCCGGATAAATGGTTTCCAGTTTGCAAAGAGTTAAATAAAGTTCGTTCAGAGCCATCGATGTGTCTGCTTGGGGGGGGGATATATACGGCTGTGATTATAATCGAAAAGAATTCTCTTGGTAGATAATGCGGTCTACATTTGATTGTGAGGAATTCTAAATCAGGTGAACAGAAGGATTTGAGTTACTGTATGTTTCTTTCATCGCACCATGCCTCGTTAGCCATAAGGCATACACCCCCATCCCTCTTCTTACCAGAAAGGTGTTTGTTTCTGTCGGCGCGATGTGTGGAGAAACCCGTTGGCTGCACCGCTTCGGATAGCGTCTCTCAAGTGAGCCATGTTTCCGTGAAGCACAGAACGTTAGAACGTGCTACCCTTGCTCGGATTTCATCAACCTTGTTGTCAAGAGACTGGACATTGGCAAGAAGAATGCTAGGAAGTGGGGCATGATGTGCCCGTCTCCGTAGTCTGACCAGAAGACCGCCTCGTTTCCCTCTTTTTCGGAGTCGTTTTTTTGGGTCGCTGCATGCGATCCATTCCGTTGTCCTGTTTGTGAGGATTTGTGTGGGCCGTGACTGTTCTTATGTTTGTGCAACTTTGTAGGCTATGTTTTGAAACCAACAAGAGGCCTTTGATGTGGTGACAGAGAGAGAGACCTGTGCTTCTAGCCATTTCCCTACCTGATAGAGAGAGAGTTGCAGGCTTATGTCTATCACTCCAGTGTTGCACTGCATCATTTACTTTAAATGATCTAATATGCCCATTTGTTCTATTTTTTCCCCCATATAGAATTGTAGGTTACTGTTATGCTTAGGTCTAGATACGCTACATTGGCTTTGCGACATTTGGGACACGTTTACCTGAATGCTGGCCTATAGCGAGCAGACGAGGATGCATCTGCACTTTGAAGAATAGACAGACAGTAGCCCACTTAAACCACAAAATGGAAAACCAACTGAAATCTTTCCGGGAACATCAATATTGGCATGTTTCATAAACAGCAAAACTATTTTCATTAAACTGATGAGAGCTCTGATTTCTGCTCTTTCTATAATAATAATACAAATTAAGCGCTGGGTGTGTCACGCCCTGGTCGAAATATATTATGTTTATTCTTCATTTATTCGGTCAGGCCAGGGTGTGACATGGGTTATTGTGGTGTGTTTTTGTCTTGGGGTTTTGTGGGATGTCTAGCGTTAGTCTATGGCTGCCTGAGGCGGTTCTCAGAGTCAGGTGATTATCGTTGTCTCTGATTGGGAACCATATTTAGGCAGCCATATTCTTTGTGTGTTTCGTGGGTGATTGTCCTTAGTGTCCTTGTTCCTGTCTCTGTCTTAGTTTACACTAGTATAGGCTGTTTCGGTTTTCGTTCCGTTCATTTACGTTCTTTGTTTTTGTAGTATTTGTATTGATTTGTGTTTACGTTTGTTCATTAAACATGGATCGCAATCTAAACGCTGCATTTTGGTCCGACTCTCCTTCACCGCATGAAAACCGTTACAGGGTGCCTCTAAATATACGCCTACCATAACAAAATATGCTGGCTGTGAGTAGCTCCATAAATGTTTTATTTGTATGAAGTAGCTCTTAGGAATGTAAAGGTCGGCGACCCCTGCTCTATATCATCTTTAACAGGACAATGATAAAGAAAAGGTTCAGATTGACACATAATAAACATGAAGAAAAGAGGAGAGAGTCACACACTCCATCATTGTCAATGATAAGGGGCTGAAATGAACTCAGCTGACATGAAATAGGCTAGAGATGCACCTCTTACCAAACGTCAGTTTCCAGGCATGGAACTCCCGGTCCTCCAATGAAAGGCTAGCGGCGCTCGCCACTGCCAGAGCAGCAGCCACAACTACCAAAAACTTCATTCTGAGGAGAAAGACAGCAGAGATTTACTGAGAATTAGGAGACAGATATCATACAGGATGCTATGCACCAGATGTTTCTCTTTATCTCACCACTGTATACAGTCTTTCTTTTCTCTGGTTCTCTATCTCTTTATTCCTCTCTCTGTCTTTCTCTCTCTGTCTCTCTCTCGAGGTTTATCTTGCAATCAATTTTTTAATCCCACCTCAGCCACAGGAAGTATGTGTGTGTCTGTGTGTATGTGTGTGTGTGTGTAGGATGTCTTGAAGCCACTGGCTGGTGATGGACGCCTGTCACACTGTCCTCGGCTTAACTTTGGGATCGGTGTCACTTCCAAGGGACTGTTGAGCTAACGTAGGCTAATGCGATTAGCATGAGGTTGTAAGTAACAAGAACATTTCCCAGGACATACACATATCTGACATTGGTAGAAAGCTTAAATTCTTGTTAATCTAAATGCACTGACCAATTTTCAGTAGCTATTACAGTGAAAGAATACCATGCTATTGTTTGAGGAGTACACAATTTTGAACATGGAAAGTTATTAATAAACAAATTAGGCACATTTGGGCAGTCTTGATAACATTTCTAACAGAAATGCAATGGTTCATTGGATCAGTCTAAAACTTGGACATACACTGATGCCATCTATTGGACAAAATCTAAATTGCACCTGGGCTGAAATAATACATTATGGCCTTTCTCTTGCATTTCAAAGATGGTACAAAAAAATACAAAAGAACGGTTGGATTTTTCTTTGTATTATCTTTTACCAGATCTATTGTATTATATTATACTACATTCCTTTCACATTTCCATAAACCTCCAAATGGTTCCTTTCAAATGGTACGAAGAATATGCATATCCTTGCTTCAGGGCCTGAGCTACAGGCAGTTAGATTTAGGTATGTCGTTTTGGGTGAAAATTGGAAAAAAGGGGCTACCTCTTAGGGATCCCTTAATGCGCCAATCCCATTAGCTTGATAGATTTGACCACATCCAGAGCGCCAAATTCAACCTACAGAAATATAAATATTCAACATTCACAGAAATATAAGTGTAATACACCAAAATAAAGCTCAACTTCTTGATAATCCAGCCGCAGAAGTCAGAAATAACGATATAATAAATGCCTTACCTTTGAAGATCTTCATCTTTTTGCAATTCCAAATGTCTCAGTGACACAATGAATGGTCGTTTTGTTTGATAAATTCCTTCATTATATCCCCAAAATGTCAATTTATTTGCCTCGTTTGATTCAGAAATACACCGGTTCCAACTCGCCCAACATGACTACAAAGTATCTAATAAGTTACCTGTAAGCTTAGTCCAAACATTTCAAACAACGTTTTTAATCCAACCTCAGGTACCCTAAAATAAATAATCAATAAAATAATCGATAAAATTTAAGACGGGATAAACCGTTTCCAATACCAAAGAAAAACACGGAGCGCGCTCTTGTTCACATGCACCAAAAGACTAGAGACCTTCTGAGTGACACATGAAATTAATAGGACTACTTCTTCATTTCTCAAAAAAATAACATCAAACAATTTCTAAAGAGTGTTGACATCTAGTGGAAGCCATAGGAACTGCAATATGGGCCCTAATAAATCAGGTTTCCCAAAGAAAAGCATTGGAATACACAATGACCTCAAAAAATAATTCTCTGGATGGATTGTGCTCGGGGTTTTGCCTGTCAAATCAGTTATGTTATACTCACAGATATTATTTTAACAGTTTTAGAAACTGAGTGTTTACTATCCAATGCTACCATGCATATGCACATCCTAGCTTCTGGGCCTGAGTAACAGGCAGTTTACTTTTCATCTGGACGTGAACATTTTTGTTTTTGTCTATGTTTGGTTTAAACCTACGGTCAATTAAGATAAAAACTGCATACATATTTTATGTCAATTAATTTCTGCTAAATAAAAAAAAGCTATATTGATGCAACATGATTACATTGCAGTAATAACAAAGGTGGAATAACATGGAAACAATATTGACTCAACCACTTGAGTGCAGATGTAAGCCTACATCTACCGTCGTGCGGTTTTCTGTTTGATTTTGTGTTTGTTTGTTTCCATACTCTTAGTAGTCACACAAAATTGGGTGCTTTTCATTTTCTGCTCAGAGTTTCTGTCAACGTCTTTTTCAGCTATTTGCAAGAAATGACTAACCCATTATATATAAAAAAGGTTTTCGTTGCCCTGTTTCTCATCTATCAGTGGGTGGTGTGATGGGTATATGTGGTGCTCTCCACTACCACATCTTCCTGTAATGTCTACTGGATTGATTCTGTGGTGCCCAGTCCAGATGTCCTGTGGTAATAGTAATGGTAATTCATCTTACCTTCTCTTCAAGTAACCACAGGTGTTAGGGGAAGCTGGCAGGGCACAAGAGGAACACACACATGTGACGTCAAAGCTGTTTGAGTGTCAACTGCATGCACATCTTGAGGTTCGGGTCATCTCACTGCAAACACTTTGGAACAAAAAGTCTGTTGATGACAGAATGGACTTCTCAGAAACATTTACCAATAACAGAGCAACTTCTATGTCTTTTTATTCATGGCTCCGTACATTTTGTATTTTTAGCCAAAACATACATTTATTACCATCAGTATCAAATAGCAACACCTTAGCTAAGATCGTTTTTGATGGGTTACTCACCAAGACAAGAGAACCCTCTCCTGCACCATCAACCTGCTATCGTTTCAATCTTGTGTGAGTTCAAGCCACAGGTAGGTCTATTGAGGGACAAACCGACTTCTGTAGATTAACTATTTTTGCCTGCTCTAATCAAAAAGATAGCTTACTCTTTTCAACAACAGTGCAGCACATCCTGTCTACCCACAAACTTCCTGTTAGAAGTTCAGGTTGGAGAGTTTCCCTCTCAATGTTTTTCTTCTACCTCCTTTTACCTGTCTCTTAACCGTAGTGTAATTTTTCGAGTTGATCTTATTTGCTGTTGAAATACTAATTATGTTAGTGACATAAGTAATATGTTACCAAAAGTGACATATCTAATATGTCAGCTTCAGTGAAACCTAATATGTCAGCATTAGTGACATATCTACAATGATTAAATGTCACTATTTTTGACGTAACTTTTCCAATGGTGAATTTCTGCATGGCCATTTTAGGTCAATGGTCGTCATGAGGGGAGTGGACGTGGGTGTGCTTGCAAGTCACAAGACAAAACAAAAGCCCCAGACAAAATATAGTAAAAATGTAAATGAAACGTAAGCCAAACACTGTGATCAGAATGGCAATATACTCATTAAAACATGTATTTATTTATTTCCAGTCTGATCTATTTTGGTAGGAAGGTAAGATACAGTGCATTCGGAAAGTATTCAGACCCCTTGACTTTTTCCACATTTTGTTACTGTATACGGTTCATGAATCCACTGCCTCCCTCTCTCTTTCTCTCTCTCTCTCTCTCTCTCTCTCTCTCTCTCTCTCTCTCTCTCTCTCTCTCTCAGTGTTTGTGTGGGCGTGGTTTCCCAATCTCGGCCTGATTGTCTGCGCCAGCTGGAACCACTTATCTTCCCTTTATATGTTCTGTTACCAGTGTTTCTTGTTGTCAGATCGTTGTTTCTTCTCTGAGGTTGTGTCGTGTGTCCGTGCTCTTCTCTTGTGTGGATTATCTGCTGTGCTCCTTCCTACTCATCCGGACACACTCCCTGGTTTTCTCAGCACGTTATGATCGGAAGATGCGCCCGAGTTCCTGGGTCGGATTCCTTCTGAGTACAGTCTGTCTGTCATGTTGCTGCTGTGAACTACATTCATTAAACCATCGTTGCTTGCATCTTGCATCCGCCTCTGTGTTGTAACAGAACGATCTGACCAGACCATGGATGCAGCGAGTTCAACGAGTCTGACCGAATTCCTTTCCCGCAGTATCACGAGAATGGATCAACAAGAGGAGAACATCTCCAGCACAGGTCGGGCAGTACAAGCCCTTTCGACGCAGGTATCCCAGCTGACCCAACAATTGCAACATCTGAGGGGTTCCGCTGCGCCACCTACACCGGCAGTTCAACCCGCCCCGCCAGAGCCGGATTCCCAGCTAGAGCCACGGCTACCGACACCAGAGGGTTATTCAGGTGATCCTGACTATTGCAGAGCCTTTCTTACGAGATGTTCCATGCATTTCTCGTTGCAGCCACGGACCTTCAACCGTGAACAGTCTAAGGTAGCATTCGTACTCACACTGCTATCAGGCAAAGCGTCTCTCTGGGGAACGGCGGTGTGGGCGAACCAGGACCCATGCTGCACCTCTTTCCAGACACTCTCCGAGGAGATGAGAAGGGTCTTCGATCGGGCCGTGGCGGGTAGGGAGACGGCCAGACTACTCGCTGACCTTCGCCAAGGAGACCATTCAGTATCGGAATACTCCATCCAATTCCGCACTCTGGCCGCAGAGTGTCAGTGGAACGAGGAGGCGCAGTGGGACATGTTCCTGCATGGGCTGGAGGACCGGATCCAGAAGGAGATTTATGTTCTGGACCTTCCCAGGAGTTTAAATGGACTAGTGGAACTAGCCCTGAGGGTCGACGCTCGTCTGAGTCGTATTGGCCGCCGAGCATGCCCTAACAGACCGTATAACGACACGGAGGGCTGGCATGCCAGCGTCGGGAACACGGCCAGTTCAGCTTCCGCTCACGAACCCATGCAGCTGGGGAGAGCTCGCCTCTCCCGGGAAGAGAGGGAGAGGCGGAGATCCCAAGGACTCTGTCTCTACTGTGGTAGAGCGGGCCACTTTATCCACTCCTGCCCGGTAAAAGATCAGGCCCGGTAGTAAACATGAGGCTACTATCGGGTGGTGTCACCACAGAGAAGACCTCATCATCTACTCTCCTCCCGGTAAGACTAAGATGGGCCACCCACACGCACGACACCCAAGCCTTACTGGACTCAGGAGCAGAGGGTAATTTCATGGACTTCAAGCTCGCTCACAAACTCCAGATCCCTATCACCTCACTCACGCACAAGATATCCGTCAACGCTCTCAATGGTCAAGAACTCCCCAACATTTCTCACACCACTGAACCTATCACACTCATCACTTCTGGCAATCACACTGAGACACTATCATTCCTACTCATGGACTCACCCCTTGCACCATTAGTTCTCGGCCACCCTTGGCTCACCCAACACAACCCCAGAGTTGACTGGGGTCATAACTCTATATCCATGTGGAGTAACAAGTGTCTTGAGTCCTGTTTAGTGTCTGCTTGTTCGTCTGTGTCTGATTCTGTGTTTCTAGAGGAGGCAGTGGATTTGTCTAACGTGCCCGTTGAATACCTCGACCTGAAGGAGGTGTTCAGTAAGTCCCGTGCTGCTTCCCTTCCTCCGCATCGTCCCTATGACTGTGCAATAGAATTATTGCCAGGTGAGTCTCCGCCTAAAGGCAAGTTATATTCACTTTCTGTTCCTGAGAGGGAGGCTATGGAGAGATACATCTCTGGTTCTCTGGCATCTAAATTCATTCGTCCTTCCTCTTCTCCAGCGGGGCGGGGTTCTTCTTTGTGGGGAAGAAGGACGGATCTCTGCGTCCTTGCATTGATTACCGTGGGTTGAATAACATCACAGTGAAGAATACCTATCCCTTACCGTTGATGTCCTCCGCCTTTGAAAGGTTACAGGGAGCATCCGTGTTCACTAAGTTGGATTTACGTAATGCATATCATTTGGTTCGCATAAGGGAGGGGGACGAATGGAAGACCGCGTTTAACACCCCCAGAGGGCACTTCGAATATTTGGTCATGCCTTTTGGGCTATCCAACTCCCCAGCGGTTTTCCAGGCACTCGTCAATGACGTGCTGAGAGATATGATTGATCAGTTCATATATGTTTACCTGGATGACATACTGATTTTTTCTTCTTCTCTCCAGGAACACGCTCAACACGTCAGACGAGTGCTTCAGAGGTTGTTGGAGAATGGACTTTTTGTCAAGGCGGAGAAATGCATTTTTCATGCACAATCTGTTCCATTCCTAGGTTACATCGTCTCGACTGAAGGTATTCGCATGGATCCCGACAAGGTTAAGGCTGTGGTGGATTGGCCAAGCCCAGATTCCCGTAAGGCCCTACAGAGGTTTCTGGGATTCGCCAATTTCTACCGGCGTTTCGTTCGCAACTTTAGCCAGATAGTCGCTCCTCTTACCGCCTTAACCTCTCCCAGAGTGACGTTCAGGTGGTCCGATACAGCCGAGGCTGCATTCGCCAAACTCAAGAGCCGCTTTGTTTCGGCTCCTATCCTCATAGCTCCCGATCCCTCGCGTCAGTTCGTGGTGGAGGTGGACGCTTCAGAGGTGGGGGTAGGTGCGGTACTTTCCCAACGTTCCTCTTCTGACGACAAGATGCACCCTTGCGCGTTCCTTTCCCATCGGTTATCACCTGCGGAACGCAACTACGACATTGGCAACAGAGAGTTGTTGGCAGTGAAGTTAGCACTGGAGGAGTGGCGCCATTGGTTAGAGGGTTCGGGGGTACCTTTTATAGTTTGGACCGATCACAAGAATTTGGAGTATATCAGAACCGCCAAGCGACTCAACTCCAGGCAGGCGCGGTGGGCACTCTTTTTCGGACGTTTTGACTTCTCTCTCTCGTATCGCCCGGGTTCCAAGAATGTCAAACCCGATTCCCTTTCTCGCATTTTTGACCATTCCGAACGCCCATCCACTCCCGAGTGCATCCTACCCGGGACCCTAGTGGTCTCCACACTCACATGGGAGGTTGAATCGAGGGTCAAAACGGCCTTAGAGGGGGTCACGCCTCCGCCCGGTTGCCCGCCTAATCGGTTGTTTGTGCCGGAGGGGTGTCGGTCCGATGTTATTCGGTGGGGGCACTGCTCCAACGTAGCGTGTCATCCAGGAGTCAGCCGCACTAGCTTTTTGGTTAAGCAACGCTTTTGGTGGCCACTGATGGCTCGTGACATTCACAGTTTTGTCTTGGCCTGCTCGGTTTGTGCCACTGGGAAGACTTCTAATCGACCCCCAGATGGGTTACTCCAACCGCTGTCGGTCCCTTCGAGACCCTGGTCCCACATCGCGCTAGATTTTGTTACCGGCCTCCCGCCCTCCCAGGGCAAGACGGTTGTTTTGACCGTGGTGGACCGGTTCTCGAAGGCGGCTCATTTTATTCCCTTGCCTAAATTACCATCTGCCAAGGAGACAGCGGTAACTGTCGTGGATCACGTCTTTCGCTTACATGGCCTGCCGATGGACGTAGTTTCTGACCGGGGCCCCAATTTGTGTCCAAGTTTTGGCAAGAGTTTTGTAGGTTACTGGGAGCGAGTGTCAGCCTGTCTTCAGGGTTTCATCCCCAGAGCAACGGTCAAACGGAGAGGGCCAACCAAGATTTGGAGAGAGTGTTGCGATGTTTGGTTTCTAAGAATCCCTCTTCCTGGAGTCAACAACTCTCTATGGTTGAGTACGCTCACAATTCGTTGCCAGTGGCAGCCACGGGTCTCTCTCCGTTTGAGTGTAGTTTAGGTTACCAGCCACCTATCTTTCCCAGTACGGAGTCCGAGGTCACTGTTCCCTCCGCTCACGCTTTCATCCAGAGGTGCCGTCACGCATGGAGCAGAGCCCGTGAGACTCTTCTCCGGGTGGGGGCGCGCACCAAGGCTAAGGCCGATCGCCACCGGTCGAAGCCTCCGGTATACGTCGTTGGCCAAAGAGTGTGGCTTTCTACTAAGAACATTCCACTCCGATCCGTTTCGAACAAGCTTGCCCCCAAATTTATCGGCCCGTTCAGAGTCACCAGGATCATTAGTCCGGTGGCGGTCCGGCTCAAGCTTCCTCCGGCGTATAGGAGAATTCATCCTACCTTTCATGTGTCTAAAATAAAACCTGTGTTTCAGGCACGCATTAACCCGCCGGTCCCGGTTCCCCCGCCGCCACGACTTGTTGATGGGGAAACCACCTTTTCTGTCAATCGTATTTTGGACTCTAGAAGGAGGGGACGCGGATTCCAGTACCTGGTGGACTGGGAGGGTTACGGCCCGGAGGAGAGAAGTTGGGTACCTGCTAGGGACATTCTGGATCACTCCCTTATCGATGATTTCAATCGACAGGTAAATTCGCCTGGGAACGCCAAGAGGCGTTCCTAGGGGGGTATTGTCACGGTTCATGAATCCACTGCCCCCTCCTCTCTCTCTCTCTCTCTCTCCAGTGTCTTCTCTCTCTCTCTCTCTCTCTCTCTCTAGTGTTTGTGGGCGTGGTTTCCCAATCTCGGCCTGATTGTCTGCGCCAGCTGGAACCACTTATCTTCCCTTTATATGTTCTGTTACCAGTGTTTCTTGTTGTCAGATCGTTGTTTCTTCTCTGAGGTTGTGTCGTGTGTCCGTGCTCTTCTCTTGTGTGGATTATCTGCTGTGCTCCTTCCTACTCATCCGGACACACTCCCCTGGTTTTCTCAGCACGTTATGATCGGAAGATGCGCCCGAGTTCCTGGGTCGGATTCCTTCTGAGTACAGTCTGTCTGTCATGTTGCTGCTGTGAACTACATTCATTAAACCATCGTTGCTTGCATCTTGCATCCGCCTCTGTGTTAAACCAAGCCATTAGGTCAAATTAATTGTCTGTAGAGCTCAGAGAAAGGATTGTGTCGAGGCACCGATCTGGGGAAGGGTACCAAAACATTTCTGCAGCATTGAAGGTCCATAAGAACACTGTGGCCACAATCATTCTTAAATGGAAGAAGTTTTGAACCACCAAGACCCTTCCTTGAGCTTGCTGCTGAGCCAAACTGAGCAATCGGGGGAGATGGACCTTGGTCAGAGGTGACCAAGAATCCGATGTTGACTCTGAAAGAGCTCTAGAGTTCCTCTGTGGAGATGGGAGAACCTTCCAGAAAGACAACCATCTCTGCAGCACTCAAACAATCAGGCTTTTATGGTAGTGGCCAGACAGAAGCCTCTCCTCAGTAAAAGGCACATGACAGCCCTCTTGGAGTTTTCCAAAAGGCATCTAAAGACACTCAGACCATTATCTGGTCTGATGAAACCAAGATTGAACTTTTTGGCCTGAATGCCAAACACCATGTCTGGAGGAAACATCCCTACGGTGAAGCCAACATCATTCCGTGGGGATATTTTTCTTTTCAGTGGCAGGGACTGGGAGACAAGTCAGGGTTGAGGGAAAGATGACCGTAACAAAGTACAGAGAGATCTTTGATGAAGTCCTGCTCCAGAGCACTCAGAACCTCAGACTGGAGTGACAGTTGACATTCCAAAAGGACAATGACCCTAAGACCACACAGGAGTGGCTTCGGAACAAGTCTCTGAATGTCCTTGAGTGGCCCAGCCAGGGACCGGACTTGAACCCGATCTAACATCTCTGGAGAGACCTGAAAATTGCTGTGCAGTGACGTTCCCCATCGCAAACCTAACAGATCTTGAGAGGATCTGTAGAGAAGAATGGGAGAAACTCCCCAAATACTGGTGTGCCAAGATTGTACCGCCATACCCAAGAAGACCCAAGAAAAAGTTGCTTCAACAAAGTACTGAGTAAAGGGTCTGACTACTTATGTAAATGTGATTTTTTTTCAGGTTTTTAAAATATTTTTTATCAATTTGCAACAACAAAAAAGTAAAAAATGTTCTTGCTTTGGCATTATGGGGTATTGTGTGTCGATTGATGAGTGGAAAAAACTATTGAATCCATTTTAAGATAAGGCTGTAACGTAACAAAATGTGGAAAAAGTCAAGGGGTCTGAATACTTTCCGAATGCACTGTATATGTATGTGTGTTTTACTGTGTTTTGCTTATATTTATTTTCAAATAATGTATACTGTAGTTATCAAAATGAGCCCAGGGCTTGTGGGGGAGGTGTACTGTCACCTAAGCCACATAAAGTGACTTTCTGAATGAGATAGTGAGAGACAGACGGGCCACCACAGTCTTACAGTAAAGCCGCCGCCACACACACACACACACACACAGTGGTGAAAAAAGTACCCAGTTGTCAAACTTAGGAAAAAGTAAAGATACCTTAATAGAAAATGACTCAAGTAAAAGTGAAAGTCACCCAGTAAAATACCACCTCAGTTAACGTCTAAAGAATTTATTTTTAAATATACTTAAGTATCAAAAGTAAATGCTGAATTATACTTAAGTATCCAAAGTAAAAGTTTAAATAATTGAAAATTCCTTATATTAAGCAAAGCAGACGGCACCATTTTCTTGTTTTCTAACATTTACAGATAGCCAGGGGCACCCTCCAACATAATTTACAAACAATGCATTTGTGTTTAGTGAGTCCGCCAGATCAGAGGCAGTAGGGATGACCACGTGTTCTCTTGATAAGTGCGTGAATTGGACCTTTTCCTGTCCTGCTAAACATAAAAAATGTAACAAGTACTTTTGGGTGTCAGGAAAAATGTATGGAGTAAAAAGTAGATGTTAGAAATATAGAAGTAGTACTTGAATATTTTACACCACTGCACACACTCACACATGCACGCACAAGGCAAGCAGGCAAGCACACAAACACGTTCACAGCAGTCTGCTACTAAATCACTGAACACCTGGGCCATGTGAGTTGTGTGGGTGTGGGTATCAACCTATGCTGCATTTACAGCTGAAGTCAGGTGACAAGTCTGCAGGGATACGAGGTAATTGAGGTAGCTATGTACATATAAGCAGGGGTAAAGTGACCAGACAAAGGATAGATAATAGACTGAGCTGTAGCAGCGTATGTGGATCAGTAGCAGCAACTTGTGAGTGTATGTGTGTATGAGTGTGCCTCTGACACTGCCTGGTATAGAAGTCATGGATGGCAGGGAGCACGGCCCCAGCGCCATGTAGTCGGGTACCCTGCAGTTGCCGTACCAAGAGGTGATGAAGCCAGTTAAGCAGCTCTCAATAGTGCAACTTTTTGAGGATCTGAGGGCCCATGCCAAATCTTTTCAGCCTCCTGAGGTGGAAGAGGTATTGTTGTGCCCTCATTACAACTGTGTGGGTGTGTGTGAACCATGTTAGTTCCTGATGTGGACACTAAGGAACTTGAAGCTCTAGACCTGCTCCACTACAGCCTTATCGATATGGATAGGGCGTGCTCGTCCCTCTATTTCCTGTAGTCTACAATCAGCTCCTTTGTCTTGCTGACGTTGAGGGAGAGGTTGTCGTCCTGCCAGGTCACTGATCTCCTCCCTATAGGCTACTTCATTGTCGTCGTTGATCAGTCGTACTACCGTAGTGTCATCAGCAAACTTGATGATGGTGTTGGAGTCGTGCAAACCCACGCAGACGTGGGTGAACAGGGAATATAGGAGGAAACTAAGCACACACCCCTGAGGGGCATCTGTGTTGATGGTCAGCGTGGCAGATGTGTTGTTGCCTACTGTCACCGCCTGGGGGGCGACACGTCAGGAAGTTCAGGATCCACTTGCAGAGGGAGTTGTTCAGTCCCAGGGTTGTTAGCTTAGCAATGACCTTAGAGGGCACTATGGTGTTAAACGCTGAGCTGTAGTCAATGAACAGCATTCTCATATAGGTGTTCCTTTTTTCCAGGTATGACAGTGTGCAGTGCAATTGAAATTGTGTCATCTGTGGATCTGTTCAAGGGTTATGCGAATTTTATTTATTTTATTATTTCACCTTTATTTAACCAGGTAGGCAAGTTGAGAACAAGTTCTAATTTACAATTGCGACCTGGCCAAGATAAAGCAAAGCAGTTCGACACATACAACGACACAGAGTTACACATGGAGTAAAACAAACATACAGTCAATAATACAGTATAAACAAGTCTATATACGATGTGAGCAAATGAGGTGAGATAAGGGAGGTAAAGGCAAAAAAAGGCCATGGTGGCAAAGTAAATACAATATAGCAAGTAAAACACTGGAATGGTAGATTTGCAATGGAAGAATGTGCAAAGTAGAAATAAAAATAATGGGGGGTGCAAAGGAGCAAAATAAATAAATGTATTAAATACAGTAGGGAAAGAGGTAGTTGTTTGGGCTAAAATATAGGTGGGCTATGTACAGGTGCAGTAATCTGTGAGCTGCTCTGACAGTTGGTGCTTAAAGCTAGTGAGGGAGATAAGTGTTTCCAGTTTCAGTGCTTTTTGTAGTTCGTTCCAGTCATTGGCAGCAGAGAACTGGAAGGAGAGGCGGCCAAAGAAAGAATTGGTTTTGGGGGTGACTAGAGAGATATACCTGCTGGAGCGTGTGCTACAGGTGGGAGATGCTATGGTGACCAGCGAGCTGAGATAAGGGGGGACTTTACCTAGCAGGGTCTTGTAGATGACATGGAGCCAGTGGGTTTGGCGACGAGTATGAAGCGAGGGCCAGCCAACGAGAGCGTACAGGTCGCAATGGTGGGTAGTATATGGGGCTTTGCAGACGACACACAATTAATCTTCTCCTTTCCCCCTTCTGATGACCAGGTGGCGAATCGCATCTCTGCATGTCTGGCAGACATATCAGTGTGGATGACGGATCACCACCTCAAGCTGAACCTCGGCAAGACGGAGCTGCTCTTCCTCCCGGGGAAGGACTGCCCGTTCCATGATCTCGCCATCACGGTTGACAACTCCATTGTGTCCTCCTCCCAGAGCGCTAAGAACCTTGGCGTGATCCTGGACAACACCCTGTCGTTCTCAACTAACATCATGGCGGTGGCCCGTTCCTGTAGGTTCATGCTCTACAACATCCGCAGAGTACGACCCTGCCTCACACAGGAAGCGGCGCAGGTCCTAATCCAGGCACTTGTCATCTCCCGTCTGGATTACTGCAACTCGCTGTTGGCTGGGCTCCCTGCCTGTGCCATTAAACCCCTACAACTCATCCAGAACGCCGCAGCCCGTCTGGTGTTCAACCTTCCCAAGTTCTCTCACGTCACCCTGCTCCTCCGCTCTCTCCACTGGCTTCCAGTTGAAGCTCGCATCCGCTACAAGACCATGGTGCTTGCCTACGGAGCTGTGAGGGGAACGGCACCACAGTACCTCCAGGCTCTGATCAGGCCCTACACCCAAACAAGGGCACTGCGTTCATCCACCTCTGGCCTGCTCGCCTCCCTACCACTGAGGAAGTACAGTTCCCGCTCAGCCCAGTCAAAACTGTTCGCTGCTCTGGCCCCCCAATGGTGGAACAAACTCCCTCACGACGCCAGGACAGCGGAGTCAATCACCACCTTCCGGAGACACCTGAAACCCCGCCTCTTCAAGGAATACCTAGGATAGGATAAGTAATCCTTCTCACCCCCCCTTAAATGATTTAGATGCACTATTGTAAAGTGGCTGTTCCACTGGATGTCAGAAGGTGAATTCACCAATTTGTAAGTCGCTCTGGATAAGAGCGACTGCTAAATGACTTAAATGTAAATGTAAATGGTGACAAAACGGATTGCACTGTGACAGACTGCATCCAATTAGTTGAGTAGGGTATTGGAGGCTATTTTGTAAATGACATCGCCAAAGTCGAGGATTGGTAGGATGGTCAGTTTTACAAGGGTATGTTTGGCAACATGAGTGAAGGATGCTTTGTTTTGCGAAATAGGAAGCCAATTCTAGATTTAACTTTGGATTGGAGATATTTGATATGGGTCTGGAAGGAGAGTTTACAGTCTAACCAGACACCTAAGTATTTGTAGTTGTCCACGTATTCTAAATCAGAGCCGTCCAGAGTAGTGATGTTGGACAGGCGGGCAGGTGCGGGTAGCGATCGGTTGAAGAGCATGCATTTAGTTTTACTTGTTTGCAGATGATGGTGTTGATGAGACATGATCAGCCTTTCAAAACAGAGCATGACAACAAATAAGTGCATGCTGCAGCAAAGGAGACGTTTGGATTTTAATATTTGACTAGGGACTCCCAATCACGGCCACATGTGATGTAGCCTGGATTCAAACCAGGGACTGCAGTGACAACTCTTGCATTGAGATGCTGTGCCTTAGACCACAACTGAAGTATCTAATCATAAATTAATTTGAGAGAATTTTTTGAACACAGCAGCCGTTGACCATCAAGTAGGCCTATATGCACTTGTAAAAAAATATATATTTGGGAAACTATCATCTTCAAATGTATTCTATTTTATTCCATGATATTAGGGATGAGGGATGAGGATGCATCATTGGGCATGGGAATATAACAGTATCTGCTGGACAAAGTTAACAAACTATGCATGCAATGCTCACCGCATGATTCCCTTAATAAGTGAATTCAAAGGCACTGTAGAATGACTATAGCCTAACATGGCATTTTTTCTTTCATTATTATTTATTTTATACAACCTAAATGCAAAATGTATAGGGATGTTGTAGAAGTGCTGTTGTTGATGTGTTGTTGATGATCACCTCTGCCAGCCTGTGTCACAAATGCTTCACATTTCTTTTCTTTAAAATGGCAGGCTACAGCTGTAACCTAATATAAACATCTTGGGATTTTAAATTGCATATTCAACAACTTACAAAAAAAGAAAGCTGAATTTGGGAATTCATTTTAGGAATAAGGCCGTTTTTTTTTAAGCCAGACGGAGGCTAGTATCAGCTAAATTTATGGGGGGCAGGTAGCCTAGTGGTTAGAGCGTTGGACTTGTAACCAAAAGGTTGTAAGATCAAATCCCTGAGCTTACAACAAGGCATTTTTTTCGTAACTGACCTGCCTAGTTAAATAAAGGTAGAATTATAAATGAATGCTTATGGTGATATTTTATATATGAATGCTTCCGCTCAGTGTTTGAGATAAATTGACACCCTTTACCAAGGGAGAATTTATTTTAAACTATTATAATCAGGTCCATTCAATTTCTTTCTCAATCTTAAACTAACAAGGGGTAGGCCTATGCTTTTAGCCATTTTTTAACAAAAGCTACAATACCCTCACATATCCCCTCAATTCGAGCCCTGGTTTTAACTTAACACACCAAGCCCTTCATGGACACTGAGA
Source organism: Oncorhynchus masou masou (assembly GCF_036934945.1). Taxonomy (NCBI): domain Eukaryota; kingdom Metazoa; phylum Chordata; class Actinopteri; order Salmoniformes; family Salmonidae; genus Oncorhynchus; species Oncorhynchus masou. The sequence continues at coordinate 42,316,569 of NC_088243.1, forward strand.
TACTTAAGGAGTGCATAGTCACTGAAGGGATTGGCTGACAAAGATCTATGGATAGTAGACTTTCATTTAGTCTGTCAAACAGGTAGACCTACCTTTTATTTCTTGAATAGGAAGAAATAGTCTCCAACACAAAGCCCTCTTGTTGTTAGTAGCCTAAAGACAAATTCAAATGAACACTGTTTTAGCACCCATACACTGTCCATCTCCCCGGCTGCCTCTTCATAGTAATGTAGTAATAATAATACTCTAACATGGCTTATTGTGAGGTCAAAAACTCTGATAAATAGCTCCATTATGGACAAAGAAACATATTGTTTTCATTCAAATCAATTACAGCAGTAGCTTACCTCCGGTCCTCATCTTCATGCTCTCCGTCTCAAACTGAACAGGGCATCAGTAGGCCTAGTTTGGAAGAAGCCTTTGACTCGCTATAATTTTGCCCTGTGCTCCTCCGAGCATGCTCTTCGTATAGCCGTGACCTATAGCCTATAGTATAAACTGGGTGTTTCGAGCCCTGAATACTGATTGGCTGACAGCCATGGAATATCAGACTCTATAACACAGGTATGACAAAATATATATTTTTACAGCTCTAATTGCATTGGCAATCAGTTAATGATGGCAATAAGGCACATTTTGTTTTTGTATGTTGGTATATGGCCAATAGCTAAGATTGAGGAGAGGCCACTGGATTTTAGCAAGCTGACATTAGCATTGCTAGCTTTTTTTTATTAACTTGGCTAGCTAATGACAACATTGCCATTTATCTAAAGTAAATTTGACGACATGATAATGCTGGCAGAGTTGTTTCCTACTAAATATTTGACTATTTTCGCAATGTCATCGTATTTCCAGGCACCATAGTGTAATTTAGACGAAACAGTAGTTAGCCTTCGTCCAGGATGACTGGGTTTTTCACCACTTTAGGGCACCACTATAGCGCCGCCGGTAGAGGGCGGCTTGAGAGCGTTCATAACAATTTCACGACGCGACCGAGTGACAGAGGTACAACTCATGAATAGATTGCTTGATTGAGACCACACTAGGCACACTTGATTTTGAGCGCCCAGCAGAGAATCAGGGATGAGGATGCATCATTGGATACATATTGATATATAATAGCCAACTAATTCTCAAACTCTGAGCAAAATGACATTTAATCAGTTACAAATTACATGACCCTCCCTTAGACAACAAAAATATTTATACTAAACTCTCCCCCTGGCTGAAATTGAAAAAGCATTACCCTCCCCCATTTTCCTCCAGGTAACAATTGTGTACATTTTGACCGCTCCCTTACTTTCACCTTCATCACGATTATTTATCATTTACTTCCCATTCTGCTTTTTATTGAGACCGGTTTGATAATATTGTGATATTGGTTATAATATTGTTCAATGTGATTTTATGGCAAAGTAATTTTCCTTCACAGGAAGTCAACTTTATTGGTTAAATTAATTTCAACATTTCTAGAATGTTAGTGGCCAACTTTCCTTCTTGTCCTTGTCATAGTATACCAGGTTATTTATCTTGAATTGCATCCAGGTGACATTTCTTGGACCGCAACGAATTGCTGTGCATTTGCTGGCCCAAAGTATGTCAGTCACATTATATCACAGTACTTTAGACTTAGGGTTGGGGCGTAACTGATTGCATGTAATCAGTCTCTTTGTTCAAATCAGCTGGTGCGCGATCTCTAATATTAAGGAAGTCGAGCTTCACCTGTGGGGGGGGGGGGTATTTCTGTCTGCAGAAATGTGGGGAAAACTCATTCTGATTCGCTGGGCCTGTTTACCCAGTGGGCGCCCTTGCCCAGTCATATGAAATCCACAGATTAGGGCCTAATGAATTTATTTAAATTGATTGATTTCCTTATAGGAACTGTAACTCAGCAAAATCTTAGAAATTGTTGCATGTTACGTTTATATTTTTGTTCAGTAAGTATACACTGGTGTTCAAAAGTTTGGGGTCACTTAGAAATGTTGTTTTTGAAAGAAAAGCAATTTTTTTTGTCCATTTTAAATAACATCAGAAAAACAGTTTCCAGCTACAATAGTCATTTACAAAATTAACAACGTCTACACTGTATTTCTGATCAATTTGATGTTATTTAATCGACATTTTTTTTGATTTTCTTTCAAAAACAAGTAAATGTCTAGGTGGCCCCAAACTTTTGAACGGTAGTGTATGTTGATAAAGGAATATATGTGGTGGCCATTCTAAACTCAAATTCCTCTCCATGTATTTAATATAATATATGCCATTTAGCAAAAGCTTTTATTCAAAGCAACTTACACTCATGGGTGAATAAATGTTTTACGAATTGGTGGTCCAGGGATTGAACCAACTTTCCTGGTGTTGCAAGCAACAATTTTTCCTGTCTCGCTTTGGGCAGCATATAGGCCTGGACCGGGCCATTCTCTACCAACTGAGCTGCAGAGAACCAGTTCCTGTATTGACATAAAAGTATTGTTATGCACAAGTACACTGAACAAAAAACAAACACAACATGTGAAGTGTTGATCCCTTGAAATAAAATATTCCGTAAGTGTTACATACACACAAGAGGCTTATTTCTTTAAAATGTTGTGCACATATGTGTTTACATCCCTCTTAGTGAGCATTTCTCCTTTGCCAAGATAATACATCCACCTCACAGGCATGGTATATCAATAAGCTAATTAAACAGCATGATAATAACACAGGTGCACCTTGTGCTGGGGACTATAAAAGGCCACACTAAATTGTGGAGTTTTGTCTCACAATGCCAACACAACACAATGCCACAGATGTCTCAAGTATGCAATTGGCATGCTGACTGCAGGAATGTCCACCAGAGCTGTTGCCAGAGAATTGAATGCTAATTTCTCTAACATAAGGCCAGTCTATCATAAGGCCAGCACACATAAGTCATTTCAGAGAATTTGGCATTATGTCCAACTGACCTCACAACCCCATACCACATGTATGGCGTCATGTGGGAGATTAGTTTGCTGAGTGCCCCATGCTGGCGGTGGGGTTATGATATGGGCAGGTATAAGCTACGGACAACAAACACAATTGCATTTTATCTATGGCAATTTGAATGCACAGAAATACCGTGACGAGATCCTGAGGACCATTGTCATGCCATTTGGCGGCAGGTAGCCTTGTGGTTAGAGTGCTGGACTTGTAACCGAAAGGTTGCAAGATCGAATCCCCGAGCTGACAAGTAAAAAATCTGTTGTTCTGCCCCTGAACAAGGCAGTTAACCCACTGTTCCTAGGCTGTAAATAAAGGTTAAAAAAATATATATATATATATAAAATTCATCCTCTGCCATCACCTCATGTTTCAGCATGATAATGCATGGCCCCATGTTGCAAGGATCTGTGCACAATTCCTGGAAGCTGAAAATATCCCAGTTCTTCCATGGCCTGAATGCTCAACATATATGTCACCCATTAAGCATGTTTGGGTTGCTCTAGATCGATGTGCATGACAGCATGTTCCAGTTCCCGCTAATATCCAGAAACTTCATACAGCCATTGAAGAGGAGTGGGACAACATGCCACAATTAACAGCCTTATACAACAGGTGTTGACCTTACAGTGAAATGCTTACTTACAGGCTCTAACCAATAGTGCAAAAAGGTGTGTGCGTGTGCGCGTGCGCGTGCGCGTGCGCGTGCGCGTGTGCGTGTGCGTGTGTGTGTGTGTAAGTAAAGAAATAAAACAACAGTAAAGAGACATTTGAAAATAAGTGTAGCAAGACTATATACAGGAACTGGTTAGTCAGGCTTATTGAGGTAGTATGTACAGTGGGGCAAAAAAGTATTTAGTCAGCCACCAATTGTGCAAGTTCTCCCACTTAAAAAGATGAAAGAGGCCTGTAATTTTCATCATAGGTACACTTCAACTATGACAGACAAAATAAGAGAAAAAATCCAGAAAATCACATTGTAGGAATTGTAATTTATTTATTTGCAAATTATGGTGGAAAATAAGTATTTGGTCAATAACAAAAGTTTATCTCAATACTTTGTTATATACCCTTTGTTGGCAATGACAGAGGTCAAACGTTTTCTGTAAGTCTTCACAAGGTTTTCACACACTGTTGCTGGTATTTTGGCCCATTCCTCCATGCAGATCTCCTCTAGAGCAGTGATGTTTTGGGGCTGTTGCTGGGCAACACGGACTTTCAACTCCCTCCAAAGATTTTCTATGGGGTTGAGATCTGGAGACTGGCTAGGCCACTCCAGGACCTTGAAATGCATCTTACGAAGCCACTCCTTCGTTGCCCGGGCGTTGTGTTTGGGATCATTGTCATGCTGAAAGACCCAGCCACGTTTCATCTTCAATGCCCTTGCTGATGGAAGGAGGTTTTCACTCAAAATCCCACGATACATGGCCCCATTCATTCTTTCCTTTACATGGATCAGTCGTCCTGGTCCCTTTGCAGCAAAACAGCCCCAAAGCATGATGTTTCCACCCCCATGCTTCACAGTAGGTATAGTGTTCTTTGGATGCAACTCAGCATTCTTTGTCCTCCAAACACGACGAGTTGAGTTTTTACCAAAGACTTATATTTTGGTTTCATCTGACCATATGACATTCTCCCAATCTTCTTCTGGATCATCCAAATGCTCTCTAGCAAACTTCAGACGGGCCTGGACATGTACTGGCTTAAGCAAGGGGACACGTCTGGCCCTGCAGGATTTGAGTCCCTGGCGTCGTAGTGTGTTAATGATGGTAGGCTTTGTTACTTTAGTCCCAGCTCTCTGCAGGTCATTCACTAGGTCCCCCCGTGTGGTTTTGTGATTTTTGCTCACCGTTCTTGTGATCATTTTGACCACATGGGGTGAGATCTTGCGTGGAGCCCCAGATTGAGGGAGATTATCAGTGGTCTTGTATGTCTTCCATTTCCTAATAATTGCTCCCACAGTTGATTTCTTCAAACCAAGCTGCTTACCTATTGCAGATTCAGTCTTCCCAGCTTGGTGCAGGTCTACAATTCTGTTTCTGGTGTCATTTGACAGCTCTTTGGTCTTGGCTATAGTGGAGTTTGGAGTGTGACTGTTTGAGGTTGTGGACAGGTGTCTTTTATACTGATAACAAGTCCAAACAGGTGCCATTAATACAGGTAACGAGTGGAGGACCAGGGAGGCTCTTAAAGAAGAAGTTACAGGTCTGTGAGAGCCAGAAATCTTGCTTGTTTGTAGGTGACCAAAAACTTATTTTCCACCATAATTTGCAAATCAATTAATTAAAAATCCTACGTGATTTTCTGGATTTTTTTTCATTTTGTCTGTCATAGTTGAAGTGTACCTATGATGAAAATTACAGGCCTCTCTCATCTTTTTAAGTGGGAGAACTTGCACAATTGGTGGCTGACTAAATACTTTTTTGCCCCACTGTACATGTAGGTATGGTTAAAACCCAGCAGCGTTGCAGTTCTTGACACAAACCGGTGTGCCTGGTATTTCAATGTTTTGTTTAGCCCATTCTCCCTCTGAATGGCACACATACCCAATCCATGCATCAATTGTCTCAAGACTTAAAAATCATTCTTTAACTCTCTAGAATCTAATCCATGTCTAAGCCGGAGGAGGGAGAAGGGTTCTAAGCAAAAATTTTGGAATTGTTTTAAGATGGTCATTCCAAAAATGATTTAACTGTTTGATTTAGTATTTTAAGAACCCTGTCAAAAAAATATATTAAAAACTTAATGGATGAAACATTGAATTTGGCAATACTGGTATTAACCAATAGAAACGTATTGAATAACAGATTCCCTACATGGAACAATTAAAACATTATCTGAAGGAAGTTGGTTCTGAAGTGTCTGTCCTATATCTGGGAGATATAAGGCAGATCAAGAAACTATTTGTATTTCTTTATTTACATGTATTTATCCCCTTATTTTAGGCACTAAACTATCTCCATAAATACCTCCATTCAGTCTATGTCATGGAAGGGGCATTTGTACATCTCAGTGTGCATCTCTTTGGGGGACACTAAGGATAGTCTAACTGGTGTAGCTGAACAATATGCTGTTACATGTTCTTCAGGTCATTACAGTTGTAGTGGCAGATTTGATATATAAACATTTCTATGCTTACATCGTAGAATTACATCTTAGAACTCTAATTCATTGTAAGTATTTGAATGTGATCTTTGTGGCTTAAATGGGATGCAATATACCCTATGCTTATACCGCTTACAAAACGGTATACCTTATAATATACCTTTTGTAATTGTGTACATGCATGGCTTTAAGTTGTCTGGCAGAGGGTGCTTTTAGCAACAAGATACTGTTCCTCAAAAAGTCATTCCAACTTGATTACTTTACATGTGTTTTTCCAAGCCTTGGGGCCATGCTTGTGTCCCAAATGGCATCCTATGCACTATGTTTAACTGGGGCCCATAGGGCTCTGGACAAAGGTAGTGCACTGCATAGGTAATAGGATGCAATTTGGGACTCAGCCAGTGACATACTTGGCTGCTCCCGAGTGGCTCAAACATAATGTCCATCTAAATGAACATGTACGATGCTTGGCATACTGACACAATTTGATTATCATCTGGATCAATAGTGCAGCAACACTTGTGCATAACTGGGAGTGTAATCATCTCGGATTACACATAATTGGAATTCAAAGCTCGTTTCCACTTCATAGGTGTCAAAGTGTCAAATGGAAGTAGAACAGAATGTCTTCGGAGGTGTTTGGATTATTTGAAAAATAACTTCAACGTTTAGATTTTGGAATTAAATTCTGTTTAAATTTACGCCCCACAAAACTATGTTGTTTACATGGATAACTCAATCACTGTCATTTCAAGTGTAACATATCTTCAGGCTTCCACTAGCTTTCCCCAGCAGGCAAAATGTGACATGTAATGTAACAATTACATAATTCCCTGTTTGAAAAGACATCATATGACCAGATTACAACCAGGCAAAGGTGATTTTTTTCATGACAACATAAACAAGTCATTGGAAAGATGTGTCGTTTGGTCAGATAACCATTTTAAAAAAAATGTAAAACCAGTTTATAACCTGACCCTGACGTCACAAAAGACTTCATGATGACATTGTAACCAGTTTATAACCTGACCCTGACGTCACAAAAGACTTCATGATGACATCATTGTAACCAGTTTATAACCTGACCCTGACGTCACAAAAGACTTCATGATGACATCATTGTAACCAGTTTATAACCTGACCCTGGCTAAACAAAAGACTTCATGATGACATCATTGTAACCAGTTTATAACCTGACCCTGGCGTCACAAAAGACTTCATGATGACATCATTGTAACCAGTTTGCCACTGGGTTATGCTGACGGGTCCATATACTTTTTAAAAATCACTCAAATAATTCTGTACAGATATTGAAAAAAAAGTCTGAATTTACCATAAAAATATTTATTGACAATAATGTTATTTCTTGACACAAGCAAGAGAATGCACGCCCTGAATAACACTTCTAAGGTCCACATTTTTAAAACGGCTACAAGTCACATGTATAACGAAAGGAACATCAATGGAACACATTCAAATTATTAAAAGCAAATGTGGTGTCTGATCAATACTTGATCAACAGCTTATAAAATGCGTATTATTAACTATGCTGATCATTGACATACATTGTAGTGTTTCCTTTCCTCAAACTAAAAGGTTAGTTCATAGATCAACAAATACTGTCAAACACCTTTTATAGCCTCTCGCAATCATTCTTCAAGAACTTCTCAACCAGCTTTTAATAAACCACAACCAGAGTATTTCCAGAGCACTGGCCAAATGAAGATTTCATTTCAGAAATGGATATTAAAACACAAATAAATAGAAAAAAATAAAGAAAATAAACATTATGATTACAGTCACAATCCAAAAACCATTCACAGCCAGTCCAATCATCGCATGTCCATTTGACGAAATGCAGATAACTGCCCAGATAATATAGATGACGAGTGCAGTGTCAACACAGAGAAGAGAACCTGCAGTAGGGAGGGGTGTAGTGAAAGATTGGGCGACCGGTTTAAGCACTTCAATGTTAGTCTACACCTGTTTACGAAGCATGTGATAAATACCATTTCATCTCATCCGTCTTTGTTTGCACTTCCCCTGTGTCCAAAGGAAGTTTCTTATGAGCCTGTCCCTCTCTGCCTCTCTATCCAAACCAGGACACTGTTGTTAGCACATTGCTAGTGGCCTCCAATGGTCTCTGTGCTGCTACACCACACAGATGAGCCCCGAGCAGGGATAGGAGAGGAGAGGGATAGGCCAGTCATCACAGAACACAGAACAGTGGTCTCCAAGGCTGTACATCTTCTCTCTCTGCTCTGCTCTCCATAAGCCCAGCCTCTGAGTCTTTATCTCCACGGTACACACATGCCAACCTGGAGCCTCTCGGCTGCGCTGGCACTGTGGGCCTGGGGGGAGGCGAGGGCAAATGAGGGGGGACGAGGGTGGTGGTGGGTGAGTGATAAAGGGGGATGAGGGAACGGCGAGGAGGGGGCGCTTCAATGGTACAGGTCCAGACGTCCTAATTGGATCCGGTAATGGCTGGTCGATGGCAAAGGAGGAGGGTTGTTAAAACCAGTACAGGTCCTTCCCTTTCTTGTGATGCTGGAGGCCTGGGGATGTAGAAAAAAAAGAAAGAAGATACAATGGAGGAAAACAATGAGAACGAGGCACAATGGTTGTCATGGCTGCTCCTGCTCTTTAATCCAAACAGCTTCAATTTTTTTTAAAGGCTATTGATGATGTGTTTTCTCTGACACTAATTTTCTGTTTATGCCATACAACAGCAGCAAAGAAACATACAGTAGGACAGCTCACAAATGTGACCTAAAAGTGACAAATGTAGCTGAAAGAAATAAACTGCTGAGGTGGCTTGTAGGACCAGGTTAATGTAGAGGTGTAGTGTACCGAGACTGAAGACTAAGGTGTGAGTGGATGTTAATCGCCAAATTGGGCTCTGGTTAGAGAGTGAGGTGGACAAAACTACAACAGTTTATTATTGGCACTAAACCGTCCCAGCACAGAGGGCAAAACACACTGATAGAGAACTGGTAAAAGTATGTTGTTTTTTTTGGTCAATAACGCATACTGGTGGATTCTCTGATGGCTGCCACACCAAATAAATGTTTGGTGTGCTCAGCAGCCATCGTTATACGGTCAGGTGACAGTTCGTCTGGTGGGAAACTGACATTTAATAGTATTACATGATTGATCAGCTTACATTGTAGAATTCGGAACAATAGCACAATGACAACTGAAATGACTAAGCTGTGTTGACAGATGATATTGAAAAGTCCATTTCATTGGGGTTGCGGGTACACATTCATCTGTATTAAAATACTTTCCGTGGGCTCAATAAGCAGCTTTCCAATGTTAATGTCTGTGGTCAAAAGCCTGTCGATCGTTTGAGGTTCATGGTGTTAACCGATATTGCAAATGTATGGGACTGTGGACACGCAGGTGGCTGTGGCTGCAGCAGAGAGGACTGCTATTGAAAAGCTGCAGGTGGCTGTTGTTGTGGTTGTGCTTGTTGTAGTTGCGGTAGGCTCCGCTGAAGTAGAGAAGCGACTCCATACCTGCGTCCATGTTGAGGGCCATCTCTCCGGGGGGCAGCAGGCCCGGCCAGGGCGCGGTGGGGTCCAGCTTGGTGACGTCATAGGGGTGGTGCACGGGGAGGGAGCCCAGGTGGTGGGGCCGCACGGTGGGCATAAGCAAGGGGCTGTAGGGGTGGTGGGGCTCCAGGCCACCAGGAGTGTAGAGTTCGTGGAGGGGCCTGGAGGGCCCGTAGGCCTGGCTCGGGGTGTAGCCCCATCCCTCTGTTGGGTGGAGGTGCGAGTGGGGGTGACTGTGAGGATGGGCGTGAGGGTGCGGAATGCCCGGGCGGAGTCCGGAAGCGTAGGGGTCCATGGAATAGGTGGGCATTCCGGGTTCGCAGTGGGAGCGACTTTGGGCGGAGGAGTAGTTGCTGTCCCAGAAGGAGGGGGGGAAGCTTCGGCGACTACTGGGTGAAGGGGTATCTGAGTGAGAGAGGGGGGGGGGGGGGGTTAGGCATACGTCACGGACAGTTGTGTTACTGTATGGCATGATTTACAGACACATATGGAATAGCCCATGAGAGATGCATGCAAGTCATGAAAACAACATTAGGTCATATGGTTTTTACACATATGTACATACAGCACACAATCCTACCAACAGTAGTCTCCTGCAGGCCACAGAAAGAAATACTAGAGAATCTTAGAGAGAGAGAGAGAGAGAAACAAATAGACAGACCGAGTCTGACACCAAGACTGCTAACAAAATGGCGACATGGACTGAGTTGACCTTGTATTTTTATACTGACTCTACACACTCACACACACTGATGCTCCAACACACACACACTCACTCACATGCACACATATTTATACTGACTCTACACACACGCACACACATTCACATACAATCATCCTATACTGTATATCCTGATGCCCAGTCATCTTAACCCTATACATATCAACCTATATCACTCCAGTATCCCTGTAAATTGGTATTGGAACAGACCCTGTATATACAGTAGCTTACTTCTCATGTTCTTATTTCTTATTGTATTTCTTATTGTATTTGTTGTGCGTTTTTCTTCTACCTTGTTATTTTTAGTACCACATTGATATTGATGACTGTGTTGTCGGGTTTAGAGCTGGCAAGAAAGGCATTTCACTGTACTTGTTTGTGCACGGGACATTAAAACTTGAAGCAGAGAGAGATACAGACACTCACTGACACAGAGAGGAAGAGAACCCTGGCCCTGTGTCCTGCCTCCCCCCAGCCCCCCCTTACTTACCCCCTCCTCTGGACTTGTACACGAACCCCCCCCACCTGTTGTTTTTTCTGCACCACTCCGTTCGCCCGAAGCAGAATGTCAGTGGGACAGTTTTAGGCTTTTAGACGTTACTTTTTATATTTAGAATTACTCTGAAAAAAGACACCGTCGTGCGGCAGTGCACGCAGCAGCCCCAATCAAACCAGTTGTGTGATAAATCAGCAGCGGCCATTGTGGGGCCGCCCGGAGCCATTTGAAGGCGATATGCCGGCCCGCGGGGTTCAACGCTTACGGCCGCGTATAAACATAGTATCTGTTGTCAGGCAGGAAGACGTCCAACGAGAGAGGGAGAGGGAGGATCTAAGTCCTACATGGAAATCGGGAGGACAAGCAGAGCACAACTCGAGTTTGGGTGACTACTTTGGCGAATATAATAGTGGTACCATTGATCGAGAGAAAGTTGAAACCATTTGTAAAAAAAAAGAAAAAGCTGTAGAATACAATTAATGTGAAGGCATTGGTTGACGCTGTCTGCACCTATTGGTGATTGTCGAGAAAACGTCCACTGATTGTTAATAACCCATTCATCTGAGTAATGTCGGTCTCTTTTGTGTAAAACAATCTCTTTACCTGGTTCTCTCTATAATATCAGTTTCATTTATGACATACTGCCTACCATTGGGTCATTTCTTGGCCCAAATCCTGAACTTTGTTGATCTTACCTGCATCTGCATTAATATTCTTCTGAAAAATCATCAAACTACACTTAACTGCCCAAAAACACACTTAACTGAGAGCATGAAGCATGTCACACGTGTCTAATAATATCCCTGACCCTTGACCCTCAAGCCTTCCTAACCTCTGACCCCATTAGGGCAAAGGACAACAGGCACCACTAAACAAGCACCCTTCTGTCCATTTCTTTGCCGTTTTGGTTTGCCATTTTATATCTACCAACACACACACACACACACACACACACACACACACACACACACACACACACACACACACGCTACCTGTGCCCAGATCCGATGCCCTCCTCTTGCCCTCTCCCTCCATGTAGGAGCTGAGTGCCCTGGAGAAGTGTTCGTCTACCACACTGCTGATGTCCCCTTGGTAGTACGTGAAGAGGACACAACGAGACGTCAGGTACTCAGCCTCGGGCACTTCCTGTTTCTCCTTATGGCACTCCTCTGGTCGAGTGGCACGGGGATATGAGGATGAGGAAGAGGCGGAGGAGGAAGAGCCAGGGCCCGTGCTGGTGCCCGCCGATACCCCCTCCGGACACCTTGTCATCTCCGCGCTCTCCATCATGAAGTCTCTACGGCGAGGAGAGGGGCTCCTCAGACCAATGGGTGCCTGAAGGGGGAGGAGGAAGGGGGGCAGGGTGGGGTCAATGGACAGTTATTAGAAGGGAGAGATCTGGATGACCAAGTCTATTGTGACATAAGACGTGTGTGTGTGTGTGTGTGTGTGTGTGTGTGTGTGTGTGTGTGTGTGTGTGTGTGTGTGTGTGTGTGTGTGTGTGTGTGTGTGTGTGTGTGTGTGTGTGTGTGTGTGCATTGACTAATAGTCTTGTGGTCATGACACTGTTTTCTCCACAACTATTCAAACGAAATCAGTATGTGCCAATTGGTAAGCCCCCTGTCATACAAATACCGACAACATACATCCACTGCTTATGGGTCTGATAAACTACCAACATTAGACAAAAAAAAATGTGAGATCCATAGCATTGATCATGGAAAATGTAGAAACAGAGAAGTGCAGGTTTTGGAATTTTTTTGGAGACATTTGGTTTCTTACAGGCCTCGTTGATAATCTGCCCATAGATCCAAGTTTATGTGTAGGTAAAACAATCAAATAGGTTACTTTTTTATGCAAATAAACTTATTCTCGGAAAACAACGTTTCTCTCGCGCGTTTAATTAGTTCGAAAGTTTAATTAATTAATTAGTTTAATTCGAAAACATTTGACAGCGCCTCCTTACCTGGAAGCTGTTGATGAACGCGGGGGCGGCTGGAGCGTACGGTGCGTAATGTCCATAGGCTGGGTACATAACATCCAAACAACTCATGGTAATGACACGGTGTCCTCTCGGGCCAGGGAAGGGAAGTGTCGCACTGTCATATGGAAACCAACGTTGTAAGAGAGCGACAACATTCCGCTACCAGCAGCAGCAAGGCAACTAGAGAAGGCGCTCGGTCAGTGGCAATGCGCAGCAGGCAGCACGAGGCTCGACATCACTCCAGAGAGCGCTCTCTGCTACGCTGCGCAACAGCAGCTGCGCTCTCAGATTGTGGTGAGAGAGGTTTATACAACAAAACACACACAAGAGTGTCCTGTAGCTTGTCCAATAGCTTCCCGCTAAAATAAATGCTCTGATTTGTAATATTACATAAGCCTAAATTGTTTAGTAAAGAGCACGAAGATATATTACGATTTCTTTCTAGTAATATAAGAATTGTAGGCTATTAAGAAATGTAGCCAATGATAATTTGTGAGTAATCGGTTCATGATTGTAAAATAAATCTATTATTATCGAATTACATATTGTCCATGCACGTTTTCAATTGTCCATGCACGTTTTCCAGTGCTCATAATGTGATCTGTCTAATTTATTTGGCATGATCCTTAACTTCTTTGACCCCAAAATAAACTTTTCCAAGGGTTACACAGAGGGTCATAGGCCAATAGGCCCACCGCAGAAGTAGATTCAGTTATGGTCGTAGAGGCAATAGAGTAATTTAACAAGCAAGTGACTTCATTAAAGAGAAGGCGCTCGGTCAGTGGATATAGGAAATGTGTATTCTATTCCCATTTAAAGTGTCAAGTCGGCCATCCTTTAAAACATCCATTGGGTAGCCAAGTAAAGTCTGCGGACATTGGAGCTATTTGGTGGAATTCTCAGAATGACACTGAGGTGTCAACTGTAGGGTGCACACACTGGCCATACCAACACCAGGAGAAAAGAAATACACAATTCCATGACAAATTATCACCCATCAGTTACACAAACAAGGAGCTTTCCTTGAGTAGTATGTCATCTGATGTCATAGTACGATTTTATAATAACAAAAGAAAAATATGAATCAATTTACCCTACATGAATTATTTTACTTTGATGGGTTAGATGTCCTATCAGAAATGTGACCCATTAAAACCCATAACAGCCCAAGCCCTCTCTAAGCCCGAGAAGATATTTTTTAAGCTATATGGAATTGTTTTAAGAAGGTCATACCAAGGATCATTTATCTATTTGATTTTGAATTTTAAGACCCCTTGAAGTATCTAAGAAATATATACAAAAGTTAGTTGATTAATTTACTTATTTATAATACTTATTTTCCACCATAATTTGCAAATAAATTCATTAAAAATCCTACAATGTGATTTTGTGGATTTTTTTTCTCTCGTTTTGTCTGTCATAGTTGAAGTGTACCTATGATGAAAATTACAGGACTCTCTCATCTTTTTAACTGGGCGAACTTGCACAATTGGTGGCTGACTAAATACTTTTTTGCCCCACTGTACATAAGTATTCACACCCTTTACTCAGTACTTTGTTGGCGCACCTTTGGCAGCAATTACAGCCTCGAGTCTTCTTGGCTATGATGCTACAAGCTTGGCACACCTGTATTTGGGGAGTTACTCCCATTCTTCCCTGCAGAATCTGTCAAGCTCTGTCAGGTTGGATGGGAAGCGTCGCTGCTCAGCTATTTTCAGGTCTGTCCAGAGATGTTTGATCGAGTTCAAGTCCGGTCTCTGGCTGGGCCACTCAAGGATATTCAGAGACTTGTCCTGAAGCCACTTCTGCATTGTTTTGGCTGTCTGCTTAGGGTTGTTGTCCTGTTGGAAGGTGAACCTTCGCCTCAGTCTGAGATCCTGAGTGCTCTGGAGCAGGTTTTTATCAACGATCTCTCAGTACTTTGCTCCGTTCATCTTTCTTCAATCCTGAATAGTTCCCCAGACCCTGCAGCTGAAAAACCTCCACACAGCATGATGCTGCCACCAACCATGCTTCACCGTAGGGATGGTATTGGCCAGGTGATGAACAGTGCCTGGTTTGGTCCAGACGTGACGCTTGGCATTCAGGCCAAAGAGTTCAATCTTGGTTTCATCAGACCAGATAATCTTGTTTCTCATGGTCTGAGAGTCCTTTAGGTGCCTTTTGGCAAATTCAAAGTGGGCTGTCATGTGCCCTTTAATCTTCCGTCTGGCCACTCTACCATAAAGGCTTGATTAGTGGAGTGCTGCAGAGATGTTTGTCCTTCTGGAAGGTCCTCCCATCTCCACAGAGGAACTCTGGAGTTCTGTCAGAGTGACCATCTGATTTTCCTTTTGGTCGGGCTGCCAGCTCTAGGAAGAGGAAACTTCTTCTATTTAAGAATGACGGAGGCCACAGTGTTATTGGCGAACTTCAATGCTTTACAGACAATTCCTTCGACCTCATGGCTTGGTTTTTGCTCTGACATGTACTGTCAACTGTGGGACCTGATATTGAAGGTGTGTGCCTTTCCAAATCATGTCCAATAAATTGAATTTACCACTGGTGGACCCCAGTCAAGTTTTAGAAACATCTCAAGGATGATCAATGGAAACAGGATGCAACTGAGCCCAATTTCGTGTATCATAGCAAAAGGGTCTAAATACTTATTTATATTAGGTATTTCTGTTTTATTTATTTTAATACATTTGCAAAAATGTGAAACATTTTCTGAAATGCTGTTTTCACTTCATCGTTATTGGGGTATTGTGTGTAGATTGACGAGGAAAATAGTTTATTGAATCCATTTTTTAATAAGGCTGTAACATAACAAAATGTGGAAAAAGTGAAGGTGTCTGAATACTTTCGAAATGCACAGTATATATACTTTTGTATAGAATATTTTCAAACCATACTGGAGGACCTTCAGACGAGTGTTGTGACGCCTGTGGGCGTCCTAGAGCAAAACACCTTTCAACAGAGTGGTCATATTAGTGAGCAGCCCAAACCATTCAGACGCTACAGACGATTTTGTGAGATGACTGATTTTCAGGATGTCTCACTGTCTCTTTCACCTTTCACCACAGATATGGAAGTGCGAAAGTGCGACACTGTGCGACACATTGGCGGATGCGGTGGATTAAGCCATATGCAATGCAAAAACACAAATATATCTAGCTTACATCGACAGATTCTTACGGGGATTTGTTTATAATGCTAATTCAATTTCCATGGAGGCGCGGACTTTGACTCCGGGGGTTTTTAATAGTTTAAAGGAGCAAGGTGGCGCTGGCGCTTTCATTTTTAAAGGAGCTAATTAGATTTCCATGGAGGCTCGGACTTTGACTCTGGGGGGTTTTAATAGTTTAAAAGAACAAGGTGTTGCTTTAAGTTTTAAAGGAGCCTGATTTGGTCGGCATTCCAGTCTTTTTGACAGACACTCGGGACTGCCTGGGAGAATTGTGTGGAATATTTGCAGAATTCCTTCGACGAGTGTCAGATGAGTTGGAATGCCTCTGATGTCTGTTAGCAGATGAGGCCGGTGGGAAGTTTGGGTGAAGTCGTGTTGCTGCTTAGGTGGGTGGGTGGATGTTGATGTCTAGAATCCCTGTGATACAATGTCTACAGAAGGTAGAAACATTGCAAAGGACATTTTGGATATCATGTTGCTGTGTTTATGTGTTGAGTATCAACTAATGCTTTTACTTTTGCAGTTTAAGCTCTGATTCAGCACTGCTGTGGCATTATTTCATTTATTTTGTATTTTTCTTTCTTACAATGCTCTTTTGATGTTGTCGTCTGCCTAAATATTTAACACGGAGCTGGGCAGAGCCGGTGGCTGGGGTGCTGGAGCCAGAGCCGTGTGTGATGCAATGTTGGTGCACTCCAACTTACAGCGTGATAAACAGCTGCTGCTGATGGAATGGAGACTTCTAGTATTAATGACCATGACTTTCTATCTCCCTCTTCCCTCTCTTCCCCAGCAACACATAAACCTCATCGTTGTCTTACCTCACTCTGCCTTTCCTCCGAAACAATCATCTACAGTCATTTGTCACTATTTGGCAACAGTGTGTGTGTGTGTGTGTGTGTGGTTAGCAATGCAACAGTTGTCATATACTGACCACACTAGGAAAGGGAGGAGGGCGAGTGACGCAACCCCTTGACTGGAGCAGAGAATAGAGGTGGGGCACAAGCAGGTTAAAATAGGTTAATGTCTTTATACATCATTATGAGCATTAGTGTCCATTATTTGTGCATAATGATTGCTCATTTAGGCAATGGATTTATAAATAATTAATTGTATTGATTTATACTTTATTTATTTGAATGATTTATTGTGTATTAAAGCACAATAATATGTATGTGTTTGCATGTGTGTGTCCGTGGCGTGTGCTAGCTGAAAATAAACAAGTTACATCACTGTTGCATATGACCCCGGACATCCAAACCCATCCTCTTTCTACACAGGCTAAAGGAGAACTGCTCCGACACCTCTGATTGGCTGACCTGTTGAAAGAAGTAATGGCACCAGCTTTATTTAGACCTCCAATATGATCGTGACACCAGGAATACTTTATAATCCATGCTATCAATCACCGTTGAACAAATTCTAAAAAACGAATTAAGTAACATCCAAGAACAAGTCGCAGTGGCCAGCAAAGCATGACTTGCAAACAACACACAGGCTATATACAGTACTGCATGTTTGGACAGAGCACAGATAGATACCATGGTTAAAGCAGACAACCATTGTTTTACTTTACTTCAATTGTGAACGCAGCGTTCATTCTGGTTTAACCCGGCTATGGAAGATTGAACCATAACCCCTGAAACAACAATGCCTTTTTTAATGTCTCTGTCTGGCATGGACCCAAGGGGGTCACTCTGCCTCTCACAGCATTCCACACTTGTTTATCCTATTGGCCTGCTTCAGCTTTAGCTACACAAATCCCCCCTGCTCCATGCAGCATGTGTTAGAGAGACATAGACATAACAGCCGCTCTCTTGTCCTGGTCTTCCCAGTGGCTCACAGTCCATCCAGCTGTCCCGAGCCATCCAAATAGGTCTGACAGTGAAACACACACACACACACACGCACACACACACACACACGCACACACACACACACACACACACACACACACACACACACACACACACACACACACACACACACACACACACACACACACACACACACACACACACACACACACACACACACACACACACACACACACACACAGTTTCAGACTCTTAGACAGGTCTGGCTGGTTCACAGACAAAGGTAGCCCAGACTGAATGCTGCACTCACCATTGTTTTACTTAAACAAGACTGTATCCATGACAATATATTGAATATAGAAAAACTGCATTATCAGGCTTGAGTTATTAGGTCTATTGTTACGATAACCAATAACTAGCCTACGGATATTGTTGCGCTCACTTAGATTAGAGGTCCTAGGCCTAGTTACATGGTCTGTAACCTGAATGAATGTGTGCATCTATGTGAGAAATCAGCGTTTGAGAGGACCGTGTTGGATGCACATGTGTCCATGGAGACAGTAACCTTACCTTAGGTCCAGGGCCAGTTGACTCCTTTGGGTCAGAGAGCCCAAGCCGATTATGTTCAGATGGTGGCAGAAACAAACACATACAAAAAAGGAAAACTACAAACAGGCGAAACCCAGCAGCCTCACAGCTCTGCCAGCTGGGACACTCACTGATGATCACCTTAATTTGCAGAACATGTCCTGATCAAAGCTTTGCAGAACAACACTTGGACCTGGGTGCTGGCAGCTGCCCCCTGGGGGGAATAGAGTGTGGTAGTGGTAGTGAGCTAAAGCGTGCAGTGTAAACTACCTAACCTATTCCATAACACTATAGTGGCTGTTATAGGGTTGATCTAATTTACATAAGTGTTCACACCACTTAGTCAATACTATGTCAAAGGAGCTTGGGGGAGCGATTACAGCCTCGAGTCAGTTGTCTTGGGTATGTCTGTATCAGCTTTGCACATCTGGATATGGGGATTTTCTCACATTCTTTCTTGTAGGTTTTTGTCAAGTTCTGTTAAGTTCGATGGGGAGCAGCGGTGAACAGCAATCTTTAAGTTTTTTCACAGATTTGAATGGGATTCAAATCGGGGCATTGCATGGCCACTCAAGGACTTCTACATTCTTGTTCTGAAGCCATTCCCGCATTGCTCTGGCTTGTGTGCTTGAGGTCATTGTCTTGTTGGAACGTACATCTTTGCCCCCGAAGGTCATTTACACTCTGAAGCAGGTTCTCATCAAGGATTTGCCTATGCTTGGCTCCATTTATTATTCTCTCTATTATTACCACTATGATGCTGCCATCACTATGCTACACGGTAGGGATGGTGTTAGATGGGTGATGAGCTGTACCTGTTTTTTTCTCGACAATAAAGCTTTGCATTCAGGGGGAGGGTTTTTTTTCTCATCAGACCACAGAATATTTTGCCTTAAGATCTCAGAGTCTTTCACAAGACTTTTTGCACATTCCAAGGTGTGCTGTTATGTGCCTTTTTCTCAGAAGTGGCTTCCGCCTGGCCACTCTCCCATAAAGCCCAGATTGGTAAAGTGCTGTAGAGACTGTTGTCCTTCTGGCAAGTTCTCCCATCTCAGCCAAGGAACTCTGTACTACTGAAAGAGCTGCTTCCTGTGCTTGGCCCTCCTATGCTGAACATAATAAACGTCTCTCTATCCCACCGGATGTGTACCAAACTCAGTAAAAGTGACAGGAATAAAGCCTCCCTTGAAAAAGCCAAACCTTGACCCAGAAAATATTTTTAAAACTATCGGCCTATATCGAATCTTCCATTCCTCTCAAAAATGATGAAAAATCGGTTGCGTAGCAACTCACTGCCTTCCTGAAGACAAACAATGTATACAAAATGCTTCAGTCTGGTTTTAGACCCCATCATAGCACTGAGACTGCACTTGTGAAGGTGGTAAATGACCTTTTAATGGCGTCAGACCGAGGCACTGAATCTGTCCTCATGCTCCTAGACCTTAGTGCTGCTTTTGATACCATCGATCACCAAATTCATTTGGAGAGATTGGAAACCCAAATTGGTCTACACGGACAAGTTCAAGTTCTGGCCTGGTTTAGATCTTATTTGTCAGAAAGATATCAGTTTGTCTCTGTGGATGGTTTGTCCTCTGACAAATCAACTGTAAATCTCGGTGTTCCTCAAGGTTCCGTTTTAGGACCACTATTGTTTTCACTATATATTTTACCTCTTGGAGATGTCATTCGAAAACATAATGTTAACTTTCACTGCTATGCGGATAACACACAGTTGTACATTTCAATGAAACATGGTGAAGGCCCAAAATTGCCCTTGCTGGAAGCCTGTGTTTCAGACATAAGGAAGTGGATGGCTGCAAATGTTCTACTTTTAAACTCAGACAAAACAGAGATGCTTGTTCTAGGTCCCAAGAAACAAAGAGATCTTCTGTTGAATCTGACAATTAATCTTGATGGTTGTACAGTCGTCTCAAATAAAACTGTGAAGGAACTCAGCTTTACTCTGGACCCTGATCTCTCTTTTAACGAACATATTGTAATGGCTGTCTTCCTCCTCTGACGACGAGGAGGAGTAGTAAGGATCGGAGGACCAATGCGCAGCGTGGTACGTGTTCATGCTCTTTATTAAAACAAGGGAACACTGAAACAAAACAATAAACGACACGTGAAATAACCAACCGAAACAGTTCCGTGTGCAGAACACACAGACACAGAAAATGAACACCCACGAAACACAAGTGGGAAAAGGCTACCTCTGATTGAGAACCATACCAGGCCAAACCCAAAAACACAACATAGAAAACGGAACATAGACAACCCACCCAACTCATGCCCTGACCATACTAAAACAAAGACATAACAAAGGAACTAAGGTCAGAACGTGTCAGTTACTCCCCCCACCCCCAAAGGTGCGGACTCCGGCCGTAAAACCTGAATCTATAGGGGAGGGTCTGGGTGGGTGTCTGTCCGCAGTGGCTGCTCTGGCGCGGGACGTGGACCCCACTCCACCATAGTCTTTGTCCGCCTCCTCAACCGACTCCGTGGTCTCTTTTGAGCAGGCGACCCTCGCCGCCGACCTCGGACTGGGGACCCTAGCAATGGGTCCCGAATGGACAGGAGATTCCGGCAGCACCGGACAGATGGGTGATTCTGGCAACGCCAGAGTGAAGGACGACTCCGGCTACACCGGAGTGATGGGCGATTCCGGCAGCTCCTGGCTGAAGGACGGCTCTGGCAGGTCCTG
This sequence comes from Oncorhynchus masou masou, assembly GCF_036934945.1. Taxonomy (NCBI): domain Eukaryota; kingdom Metazoa; phylum Chordata; class Actinopteri; order Salmoniformes; family Salmonidae; genus Oncorhynchus; species Oncorhynchus masou. The sequence continues at coordinate 42,337,668 of NC_088243.1, forward strand.
GCTGACGGACGGCTCTGGCAGCTCCTGGCTGACGGACGGCTCTGGCAGCTCCTGGCTGACGGACGGCTCTGGCAGCTCCTGGCTGACGGACGGCTCTGGCAGCTTCTGGCTGACGAGCGGCTCTAGCAGCTCCGGACAGACGGGCGACTGGCAGCTCCGGACAAACGGGCGACTGGCAGCTCCGGACAGACGGGCGACTGGCAGCTCCGGACAGACAGGCGACTCTGGCAGCTCCGGACAGACGAGCGACTCTGGCAGCTCAGGACAGACGGGCGACTCTGGCAGCTCAGGACATACGGTTGACTCTGGCAGCTCAGGACAGACGGGAGACTCTGGCAGCTCAGGACAGACGGGAGACTCTGGCAGCGCTGAACAGGCGGAAGCACCTGTAGGGAGTAGATGGAGAAAAAGCCTGGTGGGAGGGGGGACGGCCACCGGAGGGCTGGTGCTTGGAGGTGGCACCGGATAGACCGGACCGTGAAGGCGCACTGGAGGTCTCGAGCACCGAGCCTGCCCGACCCTACCTGGCTGAATGCTCCTCGTAGCCAGGCCAGTGCAGCGAGGTGGAATAGCCCGCACTGGGCTGTGCTGGCGAACCGGGGATACCATGTGTAGGGCTGGTGCCATGTACCCCGGTCCGATGAGACGCACTGGAGACCAGATGCGCTGAGATGGCTTCCTGGCACCTGGCTTGATGCCCAGCCTAGCCCGGTCGATACGAGGCACTGCTATGTACAGCACCGGGCTATGCCTGCGCACCGGGGACACCGTGTGCCTCACGTCCAGGTGTGTCCTTAGAGCGCTGCTGCTGCTGCTGCCCGTTACCACGCTGCTTGGTCCTTTGATGGTGGGTGTTTCTTCCGACGATGACGAGGAGGAGGAGTAGGAAGGATCGGAGGACCAATGCGCAGCGTGGTATGTGTACATGTTCTTTATTAAAACAAGTGAACACTGAAACAAAACAATAAACGACACGTGAAATAACCAACCGAAACAGTTCCGTGTGGAACACACAGACAGAAAATAAACACCCACGAAACACAAGAGGGAAAGGCTACCTAAGTATGGTTCTCAATCAGAGACAACTAACAACACCTGCCTCTGAGAACCATACCACGCCAAACGCAAAAACACAACATAGAAAACAGAAAATAGACAACCCACCCAACTCACGCCCTGACCATACTAAAACAAAGACATAACAAAGGAACGAAGGTCAGAACATGACACATATCAAGACTGTTTGAAGGACAGCTTTTTTCCATCTATGTAAAATTGCAAAAATCAGACATTTTTTGTCCAAAAATGATGCAGAAAAATGAATCCATGCTTTTGTCTCTTCTAGGTTAGACTACTGCAATGCTCTACTTTCCGGCTACCCAGATAAAGCACTAAATAAACTTCAGTTAGTGCTAAATACGGCTGCTAGAATCTTGACTAGAACCAACATTTTTTATCATATTACTCCAGTGATAGCCTCTCTACACTGGCTTACTGTTAAGGCAAGGGCTGATTTCAAGGTTTTACTGCTAACCTACAAAGCATTACATGGGCTTGCTCCTACCTATCTTTCTGATTTGGTCCTGCCATTCATACCTACACGTATGCTACGGTCCCAAGATGCAGGCCTCCTAATTGTCCTTAGAATTTCTAATTAAACAGCTGGAGGCAGGGCTTTCTCCTATAGAGCTCCATTTTATTAGAATGGTCTGCCTACTCATGTGAGAGACGCACTCGGTCTCAACCTTTAAGTCTTTAATGAAGTCTCATCTCTTCAGTAGGTCCTATGATTGAGTGAAGTCTGGCCCAGGAGTGTGAAGGTGAACGGAAAGGCACTGGAGCAACGAACCGAACCGCCCTTGCTGTCTTTGCCTGGCCAGTTCCCCTCTCTCCACTGGGATTCTCTGCCTCTAACCCTATTACAGGGGCTGAGTCACTGGCTTACTGGTGCTCTTCCATGCCGTCCCTAGGAGGGGTGTGTCACCTTAGTGGGTTGAGTCACTGACGTGGTATTCCTGTCTGGATTGGCGCCCCCCTTGGGTTGTGCCGTGGCGGAGATCTTTGTGGGCTATACTCGGCCTGGTCTCAGGATGGTAAGTTGGTGGTTGAAGATATCCCTCTAGTGGTGTGGGGGCTGTGCTTTGGCAAAGTGTGTGGCCTGTTTGGCCCTGTCCGGGGGTATCAGTCTGTTATATCTGGAGTATTTCTCCTGTCTTATCCGGGGACCTGTGTGAATTTAAGTATGCTCTCTCTAATTCTCTCTTTCTCTCTTTCTTTCTTTCTCTCTCTCTCGGAGGACCTGAGCCCTAGGACCATGCCTCAGGACTACATGGCATGATGACTCCTTGCTGTCCCCAGTCCACCTGGCCGTGCTGCTGCTCCGGTTTCAACTGTTCTGCCTGCGGCTATGGAACCCTAACTTGTTCACAGGACGTGCTACCTGTCCCACACCTGCTGTTTTCAACTCTCTAGACAGAGCAGGAGAGGTAGAGATACTCTCAATGATCGGCTATGAAAAGCCAACTGACATTTACTCCTGAGGTGCTGACCTGTTGCACCCTCGACAACTACTGTGATTAGTATTATTTGACCATGCTGGTCATTTATGAACATTTGAACATCTTGGCCATGTTCTGTTATAATCTCCACCCGGCACAGCCAGAAGAGGACTGGCCACCCCTCAAAGCCTGGTTTCTCTCTAGGTTTCTTCCTAGGTTTTCCTAGGTCTTCCGAGGCCTTTCAAGGGAGTTTTTCCTAGCCACCGTGCTTCTACACCTGCATTGCTTGCTGTTTGGGGTTTTAGGCTTGTTTTGAGATATCAGCTGATGTAAGAAGGGCTATATATATATATATATATATATATATATATATATATATATATATATATATATATATATATATATAATTTCTTATAGATCTGTAATTCTGTCAGAGTTTTAATTGGGTTCTTGGTCACCTCCCTGACCAAGGTTCTTCTTGCCTGGTTGCCCAGTTTGGTCGGACAGCCAGCTCTAGAAAGAGTCTGGGTAGTTACATATTTTTTCATTTCCCAATGATGGAGACCACTGTGCTCTTACAAACTTTCAACACTCTAGAAATAGTTTTGTACACTTCTCTGAATATACAGTGCCTTGCGAAAGTATTCGGCCCCTTTGAACTTTGCGACCTTTTGCCACATTTCAGGCTTCAAACATAAAGATATAAAACTGTATTTTTTTGTGAAGAATCAACAACAAGTGGGACACAATCTTGAAGTGGAACGACATTTATTGGATATTTAAAACTTTTTTAACAAATCAAAAACTGAAAAATTGGGCGTGCAAAATTATTCAGCCCCTTTACTTTCAGGGCAGCAAACTCTCTCCAGAAGTTCAGGGAGGATCTCTGAATGATCCAATGTTGACCTAAATGACTAATGATGATAAATACAATCCACCTGTGTGTAATCAAGTCTCCGTATAAATGAACCTGCACTGTGATAGTCTCAGAGGTCCGTTAAAAGCGCAGAGAGCCTGAAATGTGGCAAAAGGTCGCAAAGTTCAAGGGGGCCGAATACTTTCGCAAGTCACTGTATGCCTCTTCACAATTCTATCTCACAGATATACGTACAGTTCCTTGGAAGGACGATCAAAGGAAATTGGATGCACCTGAGGTCAATTTGGAGTGTCATAATAAAGGGGTGTGAGTACTTAAGGAAATTAGATATTTCTGTATTTCATTTTCAATAAATTTGCAAACATTTCTTAAATGTTTTTTCACTTTATCATTATGGGGTATTGTATGTACAGTATGTACAGTACATACACACACTGTATGTACAGTATGTACAGTACCAGTCAAAAGTTTGTATACACCTACTCATTCAAGGGTTTGTCTTTTATTTTTTACTATTTTCTACATTGTAGAATAATACCACATATGGAAACATATAGTAACCACAAAAGTGTTAAACAATTCAAAATATATTTTATATTTGAGATTCTTGAAAGTAGCCCACCCTTTACCTTGATAACGGCTTTGCACACTCTTGGCATTCTCTCAACCAGCAACATGAAGTAGTCACTTGGAATGCATTTCAATGAATATGTGTGCCTTGTTAAAAGTTCATTTGTGGAATCTATTTCCTTCTTAATGCGTTTGAGCCAAACAGCTGTGTTGTGGGAAGGTAGGGGTGGTATACAGAAGACAGTCCTATTTGGTAAAATACCAAGTCCATATTATGCCAGGAACAGCTCAAATAAGCAAAGAGAAACGACAGTTCCTGTTCCTTTAAGAAATGAAGGTCAGACAATATGGAACATTTCAAGAACTCTATGATGACACTGTCTATCATGAGGAACGCCACAGGAAAGGAAGACCCAGAGTTACCTCTGCTGCAGAGGAGAAGTTCATTAGAGTTAACTGCACCTCAGATTGCAGCCCAAATAAATGCTTCACAGAGTTCAAGTAACAGACACATCTCAACATCAACTGTTCAGAGGAGACTGCGTGATTCGGGTCAAATTGCTGCAAAGAAACCACTACTAAAGGACACCAATAAGAAGAAGAGACTTGCTTGGGCCAAGAAACAGAAGCAATTGACATTAGACCGGTGGTAATCTGTCCCTTGGTCTGATGAGTCCAAATTTTAGATTTTTGGTTCCAACCGCTGTGTCTTTGTGAGATGCAGAGTAGGTGAACGGATGATCTCCCCACGTGTGGTTCCCACCATGAAGCATGGAGGAGGAGGTGTGATGGTGTGTTGGTACTTTGCTGGTGACACGGTCTGTGATTTATTTAGAATTCAAGGCACACTGAACTAGCATGTCAACCACAGCATTCTGCAGCGATACGCCATCCCATCTGGTTTGCGCTTAGTGTGACTATAATTTGTTTTTCAACAGGACAATGACCCAAAACACACCTCCAGGCTGTGTAAGGGCTATTTGACCAAGGAGAGTGATAGAGGGCTGCATCAGATGACTTGGCCTCAACAATCGCCCGGCCTCAACCCAATTGAGACGGTTTTCAGCCAACAAGTGCTCAGCATATGTGGGAACTCCTTCAAGACCATTGGAAAAGCCTTCCTCATGAAGCTGGTTGAGAGAATGCCAAGAGTGTAAAAAGCTGTCATCAAGGCAAAGTGTGGCTACTTTGAAGAATCTAAAATCTAAAATATATTTTGTTTTGTTTAACACTTTTCTGGGTAATACATCATTCCATATGAGTTATTTCATAGTTGTGATGTCTTCACTATTATTCTAAAATGTAGAAAATAGTAAAAGATAAAGAAAAACCCTTGAATGAGTAGGTGTGTCCAAACGTTTGACTGGTACTGTATATTTAATTGATTTTGATTTCAGGCTGTAGCACAACCAAATTAGGATTAGTCAAGGGGTATGGATACTTTCTAAAGGCACTGTAGCTAACAAGGAACACAACCCAGGTTCACAGGCTGCCCAATTCTGATCCTTTGTCACTAATTGGTATTTTAACCAATCAGATATTTTGCCCATATATTTAGCAAAATATCAGAATTGGGCAGCCTGTGTAAACACAGCCTCTGATTTCCAGGACCTATATTATTTTTACATTAAAAGAATATACACACTACTCAGAAAAATAAAGGGAACACTAAAATAACACATAGATCTGAATGAATTAAATATTCTTATTAAATACTTTTTTCTTTACATAGTTGAATGTGCTGACAACAAAATCACACAAAAATTATCAATGGAAATCAAATTTATCAACCCATGGAGGTCTGGATTTGGAGTCACACTCAAAATTAAAGTGGAAAACCACACTACAGGCTGATCCAACTTTGATGTAATGTCCTTAAAACAAGTCAAAATGAGGCTCAGTAGTGTGTGTGGCCTCCACTTGCCTGTATGACCTCCCTACAACGCCTGGGCATGCTCCTGATGAGGTGGCGGATGGTCTCCTGAGGGATCTCCTCCCAGACCTGGACTAAAGCATCCACCAACTCCTGGACAGTCTGTGGCGCAACGTGGCGTTGGTGGATGGAGCGAGACATGATGTCCCAGATGTGCTCAATTGGATTCAGGTCTGGGGAACGGGCGGGCCAGTCCATAGTATCAATGCCTTCCTCTTGCAGGAACTGCTGACACACTCCAGCCACATGAGGTCCAGCATTGTCTTGCATTAGGAGGAACCCAGGGCCAATCGCACCAGCATATGGTCTCACAAGGGGTCTGATGATCTCATCTCGGTACCTAATGGCAGTCCTGCTACCTCTGGCGAGCACATGGAGGGCTGTGCGGCCCCCCAAAGAAATGCCACCCCACACCATGACTGACCCATCGCCAAACCGGTCATGCTGGAGGATGTTGCAGGCAGTAGAACGTTCTCCACGGTGTCTCCAGACTCTGTCACATCTGTCACATGTGCTCAGTGTGAACCTGCTTTCATCTGTGAAGAGCACAGGGTGCCAGTGTCGAATTTGCCAATCTTTGTGTTCTCTGGCAAATGCCAAACGTCCTGCACGGTGTTGGGCTGTAAGCACAACCCCCACCTGTGGACGTTGGGCCCTCATACCACCCTCATGGAGTCTGTTTCTGACCGTTTGAGCAGACACATGCACATTTGTGGCCTGTTGGAGGTAATTTTGCAGGGCTCTGGCTGTGCTCCTCCTGCTCCTCCTTGCACAAAGGCGGAGGTAGTGGTCCTGCTGCTGGGTTGTTGCCCTCCTACTGCCTCCTCCATGTCTCCTGATGTACTGGTTTGTCTAATGGTAGCGCCTCCATGCTCTGGACACTACGCTGACAGTCACAGCAAACCTTCTTGCCACAGCTCGCTTTGATGTGCCATCCTGGATGAGCTGCACTACCTGAGCCACTTGTGTGGGTTGTAGACTCCGTCTCATGAAAGCACCGCCAGCATTCAAAAGTGACCAAAACATCAGCCAGGAAGCATAGGAACTGAGAAGTGGTCTGTGGTCACCACCTGCAGAACCACTCGTTTATTGGGGGTGTCTTGCTAATTGCCTTTAATTTCCACCTGTTGTCTATTCCTTTTGCACAACAGCATGTGAAATGTATTGTCAATAAGTGTTGCTTCCTAAGTGGACAGTTTGATTTCACAGAAGTGTGATTGACTTGGAGTTACATTGTGTTGTTTAAATGTTCCCTTTATTTTTTGAGCAGTGTATATATTATTGTTATTATTATTTTTTCACCTTTATTTAACTAGGTCGGCCAGTTGAGAACAAGTCCTCATTTACAACTGCGACCTGGCCAAGATAAAGCAAAGCAGTGCGACAAAAACAACAACACAGAGTTACACATAAACAAATGTACAGTCAATAACACAATAGAAAAATCGATATACAGTGTGTGCAAATGTAGAAGAGTAGGGAGGTAAGGCAATAAATAGGCCATATTAACAATTACAATTTAGCATTGACACTGGAGTGACAGATGTGCAGAGGATGATGTGCAAGTAGAGATACTGGGGTGCAAAATAACAAGAGGATAAATAACAATATGGGGATGAGGTAGTTGGGTGTGCTATTTACAGATTGGCTGTGTGCAGGTACAGTGATCGGTAAGCTGCTCTGACAGCTGATGCTTAAAGTTAGAAAGGGAGATATAAGACTCCAACTTCAGTGATTTTTGCAATTCATTCCAGTCATTGGCAGCACAGAACTGGAATGAAAGGCGGCCAAAGGAAGTGTTGGCTTTGGGGATGACCAGTGAAATATACCTGCTGGAGAGCGTGCTACTTGTGGGTGTTGCTATGGTGACCAGTGAGCTGAGATAAGGCGGGGTTTACCTAGCAAAGACTTATATATGACCTGGAGCCAATGGGTTTGGCGACGAATATGTTGTGAGGCCTATTCAACGAGAGCATATGGGTCACAGTGGTGGGAAGTATATGGGGTTTTAGTGACAAAATGGATGGCACTGTGATAGACTGCATCCAATTTTCTGAGTAGAGTGTTGGAGGCTATTTTGAAAATGATATCGCCAAAGTCAAGGATCGGTAGGACAGTCAGTTTTACGAGGGTATGTTTGGCAGCATAAGTGAGGGAGGCTTTGTTGCGAAATAGGAAGCCGATTCTAGATTTAAATTTGGGTTGGAGATGCTTAATGTGATTCTGGAAGGAGAGTTTACAGTCTAATCAGACACCTAGGTATTTCTATTTGTCCAAATATTCTAAGTCAGAACCGTCCAGAGTAGTGATGCTAGTCGGGTGGGAGGGTGCAGGCAACAATCGGTTGAAGAGCATGCATTTAGATTTACTAGCATTTAAAATCAGTTGGAGGCCACGGAAGGAGTGTTGTATGGCATTGAGGCCCGTTTGGAGGTTTGTTAACACAGTGTCCAAAGAAGGACTAGATGTATACAGAATGGGGTCTTCTGCGTCGAGGTGGATAAGAGAATCACCAGCAGCAAGAGCAACATCGTTGATATATACAGAGAAAAGAGTTGGATGGACAATTGAACCCTGTGGCACCCCCACAGAGACTGCCAGAGGTCTGGACAACAGGTCCTCCGATTTGACACACTGAACTCTATCTGAGAAATAGTTGGTGAACCAGGCGAGGAAGTCCTTGTGAAACCAAGGCTATTGAGTCTGCCGATAAGAATGCAGTGATTGACAGAGTCGAAAGCCTTGGCCAGGTTGATGAAGACGGCTGCACAGTACTGTCTTTTATTGATGGCGGTTATGATATCATTTAGGACCTTGAGCGTGGCTGAGGTGCACCCATAGTGGAGAAGGTACGGTGGGATTCGAAATGGTCGGTGATCTGTTTGTTAACTTGGCTTTCGAAGATTTTAGAAAGGCAGAGCAGGATGGATATAGGTCTATAACAGTTTGGGTCTAGAGTGTCTCCCCTTTTGAAGAGGGGGATGACCCCGGCAGCTTTCCAATCTTTGGGGATCTCAGACAAATAGAGGTTGAACAGGTTAGTAATAGGGGTTGCAACAATTTCGGCGGATAAGTTTAGAAAGAGAGGGTCCAGATTGTCTAGCCCAGCTGATTTGTAGGGATCCAGATTATAGCTCTTTCAGAACATCAGCTGTCTGGAGAAGAAGCGGGGGGGGGGGCTTGGGCAAGTTGCTGCGGGGGGTGCTGAGCTGTTGGCCGGGGTAGGGGTAGCCATGGTCAGCCATGGTAAAATGCTTCTTGAAATTATCAATTATCGTAGATTTATTGGTGGTGACATTGTTTCCTAGCCTCAGTGCAGTGGGCAGCTGGGAGGAGGTGCTCTTGTTCTCCATGGACTTTACAATGTCCCAAAACCTTTTGGAATTAGTGTGACAGGATGCAAATTTCTGTTTGATAAAGCTAGCCTTAGCTCGCCTTAGACTCGGCAAGCAGTATTGTCTAGGACCAAAAGCTCCTTAAGAGCTTCTACCACCAAGACATAAGACACCTGGACTATTTACATTGAGCCACCAATTTGTTTTTACACTGCTGCTACTCGCTGTCACTTTACAAATTACTTAGACTAACCTGTACCTCCGCACATTGACTTGGTACCGGTACTCCCTGTATATAGCCTCGTTATTGCTATGTAATTTTCTTGTGTTACTTTAATTTATTTTTTCACTTTAATTTATTTAGTAAATGTTTTCTTAACTCTATTTCTTGAACTGCATTTTTGGTTAAGGGAACCTGTTTGGAGTAGGGGGCAGCATTTTCACTTTTGGATAAATGGCATGCCCAAACTGAACTGCCTCCTACTCTGTCCCAGATGCTAATATATGCATAGTATTATTAGTATTGGATAGAAAACACTCTGAAGTTTCTAAAACTGTTTGAATCATGTCTGTGAGTATAACAGAACTTATTTAGCAGGCGAAACCCTGAGGACAAACCATTCAGATTTTTTTTTTAAGTCACTGTCTTTTCAATACGTTTTCATGGGGAATCCAGAATTCTAATCGACTTTCCTGCAGTTCCTACCGCTTCCACTGGATGTCACCAGTTTGAAGGAATTGAGATTTGAGATTTTTCCTTTGTGTAATGAAGAAGTACCATAGCTCAGAACGAACGTCGCTTCATGTGTACCTTTTGATAGAGGCGCGTACCAGAAAAGTAGCATCAGTTTGTTTTGCACCTGTATTGAACACAGATCATCTCTTCTTCAATTTGAAGATTATATACATTTAGAAATACCTAAAGTTGTATTACAAAAGTAGTTTGAAATGTTTTGGCAAAGTTTACAGGTAATTTTCAAGATATTTTGTAGCAACGTTGCATAAGTTGGAAGCAGTGTTTTTCGGGATCAAATGCGCCAATTAAATGGACATTTTGGATATTTATCGACAGAATTAATCGAGCAAAATGACCATTTGTGATGTTTATGGGACATATAGGAGTGCCAACAAAATAAACTTGTCAAAGGTAAGGCATGATTTATATTTTATTTCTGCGTTTTGTGTCGCGCCTGCAGAGTTGAAATATGCTACTCTCATTGTTTACTGTTGTGCTATCATCAGATAAAAGCATCTTATGCTTTCTCCGAAATGCCTTTTTGAAATCTGACATGTTGGCTGGATTCACAACGAGTGTAGCTTTAATTTGCTATCTTGCATGTGTAGTTTGATTTTTATAGAAATGTATTTGAATTTGGCGCTCTGCATTTTCCCTGGCTATTGGCCATGTGGGAGGCAAGCGTCCCGCCTACCCCAGAGAGGTTAAGGGCTTGTAAGTAAGCATTTCACGGTAAGGTGAAAATTTGATTTGATTTTGATTTGTTTTCCAGATGATAGCCTGAGGGAGTAATAGAAGATATGACCTCACGTCACCACAGTGAAATGTCATTAGCATAGCAAGACAAAGCAGTATACAAGATAAGGGTATTTTGATGGCTATAAAATTGATTGATTGTGAGACCAGTGTCCAATGCAAGACCAGTGTTCAATGTGTCCAATGCGAACCCAGGCAGTCGGCAAATACAGCCACTTTCCCCTCACTCTGTCTGTTTATTAAAGACTAACCCTCTCCAATGGACAGAATGCGAATTAACAGATTGACAGGAGTAGCTGGCGGGTGCCACATTCCTCCCACTGTATGGCCATGCATCGCAGTCCCCCCCCATTTGGCGTGCATGCAGCGCTGCCACCGGGTCGCTCATGTCACATACACTGCTGTGGGGACAGGGGATTGTCACCTTCCCAACGGACATTCTTCCAGAGGGGGAGATCGAGCTTCAGAGGGGGGCTGTGGAGGTTGGTGGTCAGCTCCCAGTGAAGAAGACATGGATAGGGGAATGAGGCAGGGAAATGGGGGTGGGGGGGTGGGGGGGTAATACGGGTGTAAGGGGGAGGTGGGTTGGGGGTGCCACACAAATGTGGCATGTCACATGGTCAAACAGAGTCTGATTTACAGGCGATCGGATTCCGCGTCAGAATGCCAGGTATGGAGGAGTGATGTCAGGGGGGCGCTTTTAGACGGTGCCTTTCTAACCAAGCAGGGTTCAAGATGGCAGAGATGTTTGTGCACCCAGGCCCCCAAGTATCTCTCTTCTTGCCTCTGCATCCTTTCCTGAATCACCCTGATTATCCAAGGTGCCCTGTGTTCTGTCGGTTAGTCCTATGTACCACATGGCATGCAGAGTGAAGCACTCGAAGGGTGGCAAGGCTGGTGAAACACTAGAATGCAAGCTGAGAGGTGGAGGGAGAGCGATCAAGGCATTGAGAGAAACCCAACGTGGGGGGAGGGAGGGACACAAATAGAAAGGAGGAATGTGAGAAAAGGAGAGCGAGAGAAAAATACGAAGTGACCAGCCGCATAACGAGCGAGGTTGGGTGAGGGGTGGCACCTGCTGTAAATAGTGAGGGAGAGAGACAGAGAGAGGGAGTAAAAAGAGAGAGAGAGAGACTATAGGAAAGAAGAGGTGGATAATTAGGGAGGTATGTCCCCTACCCAGAGCAGCTACAGACAGTCAACCCAGAGAGCTTAGAGACAGTGATTTACTTTGCGGTGACATCATGGAGACCGCAGCTATTTTTATTAGCCGGTAAAAGTGCCAGATCAGCTCCACACTACACCACCTGTTCAATCCAAGCCAGTCACAAAAACCCTTGGGGAAAAAGTCAAACACAGAAAATGATTGGGAGTTGAAAGGAGCAATGTGACGCTGTGCATGTACGTGCTACTGTGTGGGAAATGTTCAACGAGACAAGCCAAGTTTGGAGTCTCGGTTCTTCCACAGCCTTCGCTTCCTGGTGCATGTGGTTTTTACATACGTGGTATATCTGTATACGTAGGGTTTGAATTATACATTGACTCAAATTATTCACATACTATTTTCATACGTGAAGAGGGCCTATTTCAACTCAGTCCCTCCAGTTCTTTTGTGTTAGCAGCAGGCCGGGAAGAGGTAACTTCAACCTATGCGTGACTTACACACTTTTGGGAACAGGTGCACATGGAAAGTTAAATATAAGGCCTACCTGTCGAAGAGGCCTCAAGAACCACGGCTTACTCCTCACTCCCCCTCCTTATACAAGTGGGGTTGGGTGGGGGAAGGTAGGGGTGGGGTTATTCCTGGCCCCCTGCCCTAGTCATCTAATGTGCCAGTCACATGCCATCTGACTCTGACCCCTGAAAACGATCAGTGGTAACCGGAGTTCTTCATACAACTCCCAGTCGATGATGTCACCTCCCTAGACAGTGATTGGCAACTTTAAAAAGACTGGGAGGAAGAGAACATGTGTGGTGAAGTTAAACAAACTTCATATCAAGATAATAAACAAGACAGACATGGACAGTATTGATCTACGATGTGGAAAATCTCAAATCTGAACAAACATTTATCGACGGGCCTGTTTGTTTAATTCAACTATATTTTATTTCAGACATGTTTTTGTTTTTTTACCTCCAAATGGTCTAAATTTGACCAATTGTATAATGCGTTCTGTAGTGTAAACCTTTCTATGCATTGGCACATGTCTGCAGGTTTCAATCCCAAATGATATAACGGTCCCCTTTTTATCCTAAGATCCCATTTGTGACATCAAGAGGAGAAAGACAGACTGACAAGGATCAATATTATCTGTCAATGCGAGCAGGCATTTTGTATTGAGAGGCAGGTGTGTGGGTGTGTGTGGGGGTGACATTGTAGTGGAGAGAGAGCTGAGGGTATGTAGCAGTGATAAACCAATGCTCTCATTAACCTGAGGTACAATGGATGAATATATGAAAGGTAGTCTGAGAAGTCTGCTCCATAGATCAATATAAACCACGTTCACTGTTCAATCCCACTAATGAGGGCCATTCGTAATTGTAAGTGTGTGTGTGTGTGTGTGTGTGTGTGTGTGTGTGTGTGTGTGTGTGTGTGTGTGTGTGTGTGTGTGTGTGTGTGTGTGTGTGTGTGTGTGTGTGTGTGTCTGTGACTGTGTGTGTGTCTGTGACTGTGTGTGTCTGTGACTGTGTGTCTGTGTGTGTGGTGGAATTGAAAGGGTCGCTCCTAGTCGTCTCTCATATGGGACCCTGCACAAGCTGCAAGCGCTGCTGGTCATGTTCTGTCCATTGCGACAAAGAGGCCATCTTGTGGTCGGGACATCGATTTACTGTCATTCCACAACTCAGTCAAACTTTTGGTTGGTTCAGCATCACATTTTTATCAGAAGCTGGGAGTCAAATTAAATAAATAAAGCCTAGCCAACTAAAAATAATTTTAAAAAAAATCTGTTAATCTAATCTGTGTTCCCCAATATACCTTCAATATTCCTCTGAATTTAGGGGTATTTTTGTCTGTAATGAAGCCCTTTTGTGTGGAAAAAGTCATTCTGATTGATGCTCATTGGTCGTCTATTTCATATTTTTTATTTCATTTCCATGATTGCAGAACATTTTCTGAATGTGATGGTTTCATACTCGCGAAATAGCCTATAGGCCTACAACAAGTTAGGATATAGGCTACCATTTGTCCCATCTCTCATTTAATTGGACCCACTTCACTGTAGTAAATCGATAAGCCTTTTCAAGTATTTTGCTCTATCTATGCGATCCGATCCGAAGCACAGTTTAACAGTAGAACAGACGGTTCAACTTTGACGTTTGTAGACTACGTCTGAATAGCCAACTGTAAATGTCACATTTCTCAAGTAGACAATATTTCATTAATAAACATAATACATGCACTGAGTGTACAAAATATTAGGAACACATTCCTAATATTGAGGTGCACCCTCTTTTGCCCTCACAACAGCCTCAATTCGTCGGAGAATGGACTCTACAAGGTGTGGAAAGTATTCCACAGGGATGCTGGACATGTTGACGATAATGTTTCACACAGTTGTGTCAAGTTGGCTGGATGGCCTTTGGGTGGTGGACCATTCTTGATATATACGGGAAATTGTTTTTTTGCAGTTCTTGACTCAAACCGGTGCACCTGGCACCTACTACCATGCCCTGTTCAAAGGCACTTATATATTTTAACTTGTCCATTCACCCTATGAGTGGCAAACATACACAATCCATGTTGCAATTGTCTCAATGCTTAACATCCTTTTTTAACCTGTATCCTCCTCTTCATTGATGGATTGAACAAGTGACATCTATATGGGACCATAGCTTTCACCTGTAGCCTATTCAACTGGTCAGTCTATGGAAAGAGCCTGTGTTCCTAGGGTTTTGTACACTCAGTGTACATCATAAACATTGCAGAATCAATTCCTCACCTTTCCTGGCCATGATGAGTTCATATTCCCGAAGAAGCCATACATCCATGTGCATCTCTCATTTAATTGTTCCTATTATAATTTCAATGTTGTTCTCTATGCATGCGAAATGAGCGCGGTTTATAACAAACAGTAGAATTGAACAGGTGAAGAGACAGTTGATATTTTGCATTGAGGTGTGTAGGCTACTGTATGCAGGCCTAGCCTACTGTAGTTAAAAGAAAATCTGAGTAGGCAATGTTTCAGAATTCACAGGCAGTGCAGGAGGGAGTCAAATCAAGACAAACAGACACCTTAGAAATGCGGGCCTGCTGTCATGAGTACCCAAGGTTGGTAGTTTGAGTCCTTGCATGGGATGGGGCGGTTTACTCACCTCTGTGGCAGTGGCAGTGTTTCTTTTGTTGTTGTTGTTTGTTGGTCGGTTGCCGGTGTTGTATTGTGCTGAAATAAATAAAAAACGCCGATTTGAATTAACGTTCAAAAAATATGAAGGCTATCTGTTGTTATAGTTATGCTGCCATATAGCCAGTGTTGCTATAGCCAGTGTTGCTATAACAAATAACTCTGCCTTCTGCCTCTCAATAGCCAATGTTTGCTATTGACTGCCTGTCAGTGTCTTGCATGCAGTAATGCCTAAATAGCTGCATGTAGGCTAACTCCGCTCCTGAAAAAAAGAAAAAGAAATCGCTAGACTGCCTGTTGTGTCGTGCCTATGTTTGCAATAGATTACTGTTAAACAGACAAAGAACTAAGTTTGTTCAAGCTGTGTTTCTTGTTGAAGCGGCAGCGGAGTCACAGATTGAGCAGCAGGGGAAAGGACTCGAAGGGGGAAGCGGTAACGGAAAGTACAGAAATCTCCATATCATTAGTCCAGAAAATACCTGTTCCAGAAAATACGGAACCGCAGCCACTCCGTTGTTTTTATTTATATTTTATTGCTATAATGTGATCACATGGTGGCATATGCATATTAATCCTAATATTTGTTTTATTGCACTCACAATATATATGAACTTGTATGAGAGAGAGAGAGCGAGAGAGAGAGAGAGAGAGAGAGAGAGAGAGAGAGAGAGAGTTTGTATGTGTCCAATCTCCTTAAGCATTAAACGCTACAATTAAAAATAAAAAAATGTAACAACAAAATGACTACATTGGGCTACATCACAACATGCGTATGTATTAATAACAGAGTGCATATATGCAGAGATGTTGCTACACACTGTTGATGGCGCAACAGAGCAGCTTGTGAACAGACCGGTGTATTGGCCCAGGGTCCTCCAGGTTAGGGTTTGGCAGGGGTAAATAAGAATTTGTTCTTAACTGACTTGCCTAGTTAAATAAAGGTTAAATAAATGAATAAAATACATTTAACAGGGTTAGAAATGTCCCTGTTGAGTTGAGGGACTCGCCAAAAGTAGTTGTTTTTCATGTTGTTATGTGTTCAGAGTGATCTCTACTGGCGTAATGTGGGACTGCTGTTCTGTGGTTACGTCCTGGGTCTTTTGCATTCTCAGCTTAGTTATTTTTACCATTGCTGGAGGTAGCTATGTATTACTGTCCATTGTATTTCAATATTTTTTTTTATTTTTTATATACTGTATAACTTGTTGTAAGTTTCAAACCTCTAAAGTGCTATACTCGTTATTTATGTTAGCGTGTTTCGTGATGTTTTAATTGGACTTTTGTCCAGTAACTGGACATTTCGCATTTCACCTCAGTTAGCTATGCTAGCTCCGTCCATTGGTTAATATGGTTATGCTATAGCTATGCTCACATTAGCATTGGTTTCGTGAAAAGTGACATGATTTTATTTTATCTTAATACCCAGATTCTGTTGTAAAAACTGCAGTCGCCATGTATTCACCAAGACACAGCACCATGTTTGTTTGTGTGTGTGTGTCTTTTCCAGGTATGTCACGCAGGTATTTTAATGCAGCGATTCTCAACTGGTGGGTCACGACGCAAATTTGGGAGGTTTTGAGTGGGTCTCGGGTGTCTGAGTAATTAAAAGAAAAATACAATTATAATGATTGATTGATTTTTGATGGGAAAAAAAATACTCCAGTCTGAACTTAAATGACTTAAACCAGGTAGAATGGCTGTATAAATGATAATGAACTTTATTTATTTTTATTTATTTATTTTATAACTGAATCTCTGGTTTTCAACATAGAGCTATTAAAAGCACTATTTCGTTGATTTTGTGGTCTCAAGTGAGTGAGTTTATTAACATTCTTCACCAAGAATATGGACAAAATTGTATTATTGACAATGAAAGAGGTGGGAATGTTGTTCCCTTGTCATTTCATTGTAGGACTTGCAAAGCAAAACGGCCACTTAAATCGCGAACATACTTCTGACTTTTTATTATATTATACGTTTATTATTGTATCTCATAGGACTGCATGTTTTAGTTTACTTCGCCATTTATGGAGATCCTATTATAAGAACTGCAGTCTCCAAGTACTCAACAGCACACTGTCTGTGTGTGTGTGTGTGTGTCTTTTACCAGCAATTAAAGATACCAAGTGTGAGAAACAAAGCGCTCCTCTGTCAGCCTCCTTCCATTTGAGAAAAGAAAAAAGAGATCCGTTTGGAAGACTTTACAGTAGTGATACGCAGGGTTAGAAAAAGAGGAGGAAATGTTATCTGAACCACCTGAAGAAAGGAAGAGAGATGAATGATGAACCTGGGATGATAAAATAGGGGTTTGAAATATAATGCAAACAATGCTGGAGTTTTTAGGAATGATGACGTTTGAGTGTTACGTTCTAAGTGAATCCAACCATGTACAGAAGCAGAGACTCAAGAGAAGCATGGAAGATATGCATTTTAAAATGAGTGAACTAGCTATCAAGCAAATAAAAATGATAAACAACCGGTATTAGCATGCTATAACATAACAATATTATTTTATTCAACTCAATTTTGCTAAATAAAACTGACATGTACAGGATATTCCATTCAGTGTATTGAGTTCATACAGAACGAGAATGACAGTCACAACAATGACATAACTAAACATTAACATGAATATTTATAAAAACCAAGGATAAGAAATGACAAGATACCTCTTTGAGATCCCTCCAAATGAAATGTTTACAGTGGGGCAAAAAAGTATTTAGACAGCCACCCAATTGTGCAAGTTCTCCCACTTAAAAATATGAGAGAGGCCTGTAGTTTTCATCATAGGTACACTTCAACTATGACAGACAAAATGAGAAAAAATCCAGAAAATCACATTGTAGGATTTTTAATGAATTTATTTGCAAATTATGGTGGATAATAAGTATTTGGTCAATAACAAAAGTTTATCTCAATACTTTGTTATATACCCTTTGTTGGCAATGACAGAGGTCAAATGTTTTCTATAAGTCTTCACAAGGTTTTCACACACTGTTGCTGATATTTTGGCCCATTCCTCCATGCAGATCTCCTCTAGAGTAGTGATGTTTTGGGGCTGTTGCTGGGCAACACGGACTTTCAACTGTATATTCAACTACTGTGGTCAACTACATTAGAGTATATTAATGATTATGTACAGTACATAAACAGATGTTAACTCATGACTTGAGTGTGTTCACGTGTGTGTGGTCAAGTTCAAAGTGAAACCTATTCCACCATGACACATGGTTGTGTTTGAACAGGAGTTTGACTTCCCTGACAGTTTTCAACTCTTGACTTGAGCATGTGTGTGGTTGAGTTCAAAGTCAAACCTATTCCATCATGACTGTAACGTGTGCGCTGGGAGTCGGGAAGCAAGTTCAGGGAGTGAATGAATGAAACGTAACAAGAACCACGAACAACGCACAGACATGAAACAGAAACAGAAACAATGAGGTGATGGAGTCCAGGTGAGTGTCATTCAGCGCAGATGCGCGTAACGATGCTGACAGGTGTGCACCATAACGAGCAGCCTGGTGACCGAGAGGCCCGGAGAGGGAGCACAAGTGACAATGACACATTGTTGTGTTTGAACAGGAGTTTGACTTCCCTAAAGACTCAGGTGTTGCTCCAGGACAGAGGAGGCTGTTCTACCCACAGGGACACTGACGAGTTGAGCCGAAACCGAAACCCTTGGTAGAGTGGTTCAGTGAATGCGGCATAGAATGTGTACAGGCGGGTGAGTGTTTTGGATGAGACACTGTAGAAGGAAAGAGTGCCGGCCACCCTGTCCAGATACCCTCCTACTCTGTTAGAGTGGGAGAAGGAGGCAAGTATCCTTAGTGGTTGTATTATTGCGATGGGCATAACAATTTTTATGCAAGTAGAATAGAATCCATGACTTGTCATTGCGTCCGAGACTTGAATCGTGACCTCCCTGCCTCTTGCTGATTCCTTTATATGTCACTCCTATCTCAGCCCCATCCCTCCACTCTACCTCCCAGTAACAGCGCCCAGACAGCTCCTCTTTACACAGCACCTGTGGCTCTATCCAAAATATATCTGGGTGATCAGGATACGCCTCTTTCTCCCATGGCACCTTTCTCTTCTCCTCAGGCAGTGAGAGCAGTTTGTGTACTGTGCGTGTGTCCAGTGTGAGCTCACAGGCATCTGATGGGGGAGACCAAGGAACAATACATTTACAAATCATCATTATTCATTATCATCATTATTCTTTTTTATTTTTTTACTGTTAATGAAATAATATAATTTTTCTACTTACATCTCTTTTGCCCAGGTTTATCAGCCCTGCACTCTCCACGGTCCATACTACGGTAAAAACAGAAGAACAGCATGTGATTGACATAAGCATGCGCACACTCACGCACGCAACAGCCTAGGTGGGCCTATACAGTGCTGTGTGCAAACTGAGCTTCTCGACAAAGAGGGAGAGAGCGTCAAAATATTATACATAGACACTAACTGTATAATTCCGAGCATTGCTGGATATTCACATAAATAATCAACTTACTTGAGTTTGAAGTGTGAGTCCTTCAATCTAGCAGAGAGCAGTCTCTCTCTAGAGTCTCCTGGGCAGTTGAAGATCAGGTCTAGCTATCTCATGTGTGAGGGGTTTGACTTCAGAGCTGAGGCCAGAGAAGCGCAGCCTTCCTCTTTGACTCCACAGAATGACAACCTGCAGAGAGTTTAATATGATTTCAATGACACCACTACCCTCTGGCGGTGGACCAAGTGCCAGGAAGCTCTGTATGTCGCCCTTTTCCATGACACGGTTTCTTATTCCCAGAAATATTCCATATCTTTATGAAAGTCAACACATTATTTGATATCATCGATTTAAAGTTATTTGTTTGGGAACTATGAACATTCAGTTTAGCTGAACCGAAAAACACTGGGCCAATATAGTGCCCTAAAAGTCATGTGAAAGAATCGTGAAAAATTATGTTGAACAAGCACAGCAAGACTTACCTCAGTATCTCAAGTTTACAGTGTGCATTCGCCAGTCCAGCAGAAAGCAGCTTCACTCCTGAATCATTGTCACTCAGTTCCAGCTCTCTCAGGTGTTGGGAAATAGAGCTGAGAGCTGGGGCCAGAGCCTCACAGCAGTTGGAGGTAAGTCTACACATATTCAACCTAAATAAATTATATAAATTGAATTGGAAAAGGAGACCCAAGCTGCAGAGCATGCCTTTGTCTCAACATGCTACCTTACAAAAGACAGTCATGTGAGGTCTCTATTGTACTGAACCACACAATTTCACAAAATCACGTTGACACAGGTTTACGGCTCATGTTGGCACAGGCTTAAGGCTGGTTTATACTTGGTCTAATGACATGTCTGTAAACAATTCAAATGCGACAAGTTTTGCTGTCAAAACAATATTTAATTTATACTCCGGTGGAATATCTGTAGACCGTTACTGCGACTGTCGGTTTCCTTGTCACACAGACATGAAAAGAAGTTTAAAAGCTGGTATAGCTGTCCACATGTCTGTAGACAGTTGTGGCAGTGACATAACGAAAATAATATTGTCACCCGACATCGAATTTGTCATTGCCGTTATGAAAAAGTATAAACACAAGTCTCTGCATGACATCAGAAGCCTTGTACTCCAAATAGCATACTTCCTCTATTTTAACACCAATAAACTCATCCATTTAAAACATATTTTGTATATGCAAACCAGGCAACTAAAACAACTTTCTGAACTATATCTTGGTTCATTGGTAGCTTGTTAGCTAGCTAGCTGACATTTTGACTCTAGCACATTTTTATGCATTATTACAGGAATAGACTCACAGCAAGATTATTATTTACAAGGTAATGGCGTTTAACCCTATATATGTATATATATATATATATATATATATAGGGTTAAACGCCATTACCTTGTATATATATATATAAGATTATCCAACTTGAATAAACACTTGGAGATAAGGATGACAGCAAGGGTGTCGTCTTCGGCGATACGGATATCACTTATTATTTATATCTACATAGCGCAATGATGTAAATCACACTGCTTCTCTCTCATTTAGCTATTTGCGTCTTACGGATTGTGGTTGTTGTGGATGGCTGTTCACGATATCCGTATCGCCGTAGACTACACCCTTGCTGTTATCCTTATCTCCAAGTGTTTATTCAAGTTGGATAATCTTTGGATGCCGACTGCAGTCGCAACATTTGGAAGACATAGCTTAGACTGTAGCCTATAAACGCCTATTCCTGCTCTTTTCCCACGATTCATCAAACACATTTGGTGTGTCATCATAGTGGTCTCTGACTTGTGGTCAGACTCGCTCAGATGGAACAAACTTAAACTTGCTCCTTTTTTCAATGCTGATTTGAATGTCATTGAGAAAACAGAGAAGTGTCATAGATTTTTTTCCGCAGATTTCCTTTCTGAATTTAAAAGTAATCCTCGAAGTAATCATGTAATTTCTCAAAAGTTTCTGTTATCTGATTACAATATTTCTGCTGGTAACGTAACGGAGCACAGTTACCGTTGTTTCTTGCTGATCAACAAAAAAAAATGCAAAGACCTAACGGACACATGCTCAAACTTGTACATGTTTAATATACTTAAATCTCTAGTTGCCACTTACGTTTTGGACTTATATATACAGTGGGGAGAACAAGTATTTGATATGCAAATTAATTACTTAAAAATCATACAATGTGATTTTCTGGATTTTTGTTTTAGATTCCGTCTCTCACAGTTGAAGTGTACCTATGATAACAATTACAGACCTTTACATGCTTTGTAAGTAGGAAAACCTGCAAAATCAGCAGTGTATCAACTACTTGTTCTTCCCACTGTATATACACTACCGTTCAAAAGTGTGGGGTCACTTAGAAATGTCCTTGTTTTTGAAAGAAATGTGTCCATTAAAATAACATCAAATGGATCAGAAATACAGTGTAGACATTGTAGCTATTGTAGCTGGAAACGGCAGATTTTTAATGGAATATCTACATAGGCGTACAGAGGCCCATTATCAGCAACCACCACTCCTGTGTTCCATTGGCACGTTGTGTTAGCTAATCCAAGTTTATCATTTTAAAAGGCTAATTGATCATTAAAAAACACTTTTGCAATTATGTTAGCACAGCTGGAAACTGTTGTGCTGATTAAAGAAGCAATAAAACAGGCCTTCTTTAGACTAGTTGAGTATCTGCAGCAGCATTTGTGGGTTCAATTACAGGGTCAAAATGGCTAGAAACAAACTCGTCAGTCTATTCTTGTTCTGAGAAATAAAGGCTATTCCAAGAAACTGCCAAGAAACTGAAGATCTCGTACAACGCTGTGAACTACTCCCTTCACAGGACAGCACAATCTGGCTCTAACCAGAATAGAAAGAGGAGTGGGAGGCCCCGGTGCACAACTGAGCAAGAGGACAAGTACATTACAGTGTCTAGTTTGAGAAACAAATGCCTCAAGTCTTCAACTGGCAGCTTCATTAAATAGAACCCACAAAACACCAGTCTCAACCTCAGCAGTGAAGAGGCGACTCCGGGATGCTGGCCTTCTGAGCAGAGTTCCTCTGTCCAGTGTCTGTGTTCTTTTGCCCATCTTAATCTTTTCTTTTTATTGGCAAGTCTGAAATATGTCTTTTTCTTTGCAACTCTGCCAAGAAGGCCAGCATCCCGGAGTCGCCTCTTCACTGTTGACGTTGATATTGGTGTTTTGCCTCCATTGGCATTTTTAGCTCAGTGTGACCTAATTTTCAAGCTTCAGCCCTCCTCCTTCCCCTCGGATTGCTCCAAAATAGCCTACCTCGTCACGCTGATGTCTGGAAGGGATTTCACCTGGGCTGCCGCCTTATGGGAACAGCAGCAGGCCATATGCACGAGCCTGAAGGGGTTTGGGGGAGAGGTGAGAAAGGTCTTTGATGCCCCGTTTTATGGGAGAGAAGCTGCCCAGAAAGTAATCCAGCTCCGGCAGGACGTCCGCATGATGGCTGACTGTGGTGGATTTCCGTACGTTGGCAGAGGAAAATGCATGGAATCCAGAAGCACTGTTCCTCATGTTCCTGCACGGCGTCTCAGAGGAGGTTAAGGACGAGCTTGCGGCACGGGAGTTACCCACAGATTTTGACTCTCTCACCTATTTGACCATTAGCATCGAAGGGCGATTGCGGGAACGACGGATAGAGAGGAAATTTGATTTCACTCGCACGTCCAGAGATTCCACCGCGCCTCCGAGTCATACCGGAAGTGCCTGACGGTCCTATAGCTGAGAGCACCTGAGATTTCCCAACCTTCCTCGAGAGTCACCGAGGAGGGCCGAGGCACTGTTTCCCGAGCCCATGCAACTAGGCAGGGCTGGGCTGTCGCCAGCGGAAAGGCAACACCGGATCAGCACAAAGAGCTGTCTGTATTGTGGGACTTTTGGTCATTTTCTGCTTCCCTTACTCGCACCCCTTTTCATGTCATTCTGCAGTGGGGAAACCAGTCCAAATCTCTCTGGGTCCTCATTGACTCTGGGGCCGATGAGAGCTTTTCGACGCCACGCTGGCTTCCGAGCTGAACATTTCCAATCAGCCTCTCTCCATTCCCGTGGATGTTAGAGCATTGGACCGGCGCTCTATAGGTTGGGTCACCCATAACACCACTCCCATCAACCTACGGGTGTCAGGGAATCACAGTGAGACCATTCAGTTCCTGCTCATCAAGTCCCCCCAGATCACAGTGGTTTTGGGATTCTCCTGGCTCCAGCGACATAACCCACTCATCAACTGGTCTATGGTTGCCATAATGGACTGGAATCTGTTCTGCCACGCCCATTGTCTGAAGTCAGCGCAACCTTCCCCGGGACGTCTTCCTGGGTCCTAGGAGATGGTTCTGGACCTCTCCGCCATTCCCCCAGAGTACTAGGACCTCTAGGAGGTGTTCAGCATGTCCCGGGCCACTTCCCTTCCGCCGCACCGCCCCTATGACTGCGGGATTGACCTTATCCCTAGCATCACGCCGCAGGGTTCTTCTTCGTGGAGAAGAAGGACAAGACCCTGCTCCCATGCATTGACTATCAGGGACTTAATGACATCATGGTTAAGAACCATTATCCGCTACCACTAATTTCCTCAGCCTTTCGAGCTGCTCCAGGGGGCCACTGTGTTCCCCAAGCTGGATCTACGTAACGCCTGCCACCTGGAGTGGATATGAGAGGGGGACGAGTGGAAGACCGCCGTCAACACGGCCAGCGGCCACTACAAATACCTGGCCATGCCCTTTGGCCTCACCAACACCCCTGCCTTGTTCCAGGCTCTGGTAAATGACCTTCTCCACGACATGCTGAACCGGTTTGTCTTCATCTACATTGATGACATTCTCATCTTCTCCCGCACCCCCCAATAACACATGCTCCATCTCCAGCAGGTTATCAGCTCCTTCTGGAGAACCAGTTGTTTGTTAAGGCGGAAAAGTGCGAGTTCCATCGCTCCACCATTCCTTTTCTGGGCTACATCATCTCTGCTGGGAGCATCAAGATGGATCCAGAGAAGGTTAAAGCGGTGGTGGATTGGCCTCAGCCTATGTCCAGGGTCCAGCTGCAATGCTTCCTGGGGTTCGCCAACATTTATCGCCGCTTCATCCGGGGTTACAGCACCCTGGCCTCCCCCCTGTCTGCCCTCACCTCTACCAAGGTTCTGGTCATGTGGTCCTCGGCCACGGACTGGGTGTTCTGGGGCCTTAAACACCGCTTCACCACATCTCTGATCCTGGTTCATCCGGACCCTTCCCGTGGTGGAGGCTGATGCTTTGGATGTTGGGGTGGGGGCTGTTCTGTCCCAAAGTTCTGCCCTGGACCTTAAGCTGCATCCCTGCGCCTTCTTCTCCCACCACCTCACCACCACAGAGAGGAATTACGATGTGGGGAATCATGAGCTTCTCGCGGTGAAGCTGGCATTGGAGGAATGGAGGCACTGGCTCGAAGGGGCGGAACATCCATTCATTGTGTGGACCGACCACAAAAACCTGGAGTATCTCCGCAGCGTCAAGTGCCTTAACTCCAGGCAGGCGAGATGGGCCCTGCTGTTTACCCGGTTTAACTTTTTCCTCTTCTCAACGCCTTTGTCGCCGCATTATCGGTCTGTGCAAGGAACAAGACCACTCGACAAGCTCTGGCTGGCCTCCTCCAGCCTCTGCCCATGTCAGGGTTTACCAGAATTGGACCCAGAAGCAGACCAGGACAAGGTGAGTATAAAGATGGTGAGTATTTATTAATCAATGAGAACGTGGAGGTAGATAGTTCCGGGTGGAGGAGCGGGCAGCGGAGGTGGGTTGATGGGAGTGGATAGGCAGATCCAATGGATAACAACACACTGGCGATGAGTAGACAGGGATGGGGTATGGGTGCCGGGTGAATGGCTGTAGACAAAACAAACGGCGGTAAGTTAAAGGCAAGCAAGACGTACAAAACAATAAAACAAAACAAACTCTATAAACTGGAGGCTGGTTCGTGGGCACAACATACTGTTCATGGCTAACGATCCGGCAGGGAATGGATTTCAGTTCAGAGCTTTTGAAGGGGAGAGGTGATGATCAGGACAGGTGTGCAGATTACTGATGGGATACAGGTGCGGGTGAACATCGATCTCCCAACAAGCTAATTCGCCCGGCAACCAGACCGGGTGTGTTCCAGGACACCGGAAACACACTCCAGGACAGAAACACAGGCAAACACAGACTCAGGAAGCGGGATTCGTGACAGTACCCCCCCTCCGACGAACGCCACCGGGCAGACTACCTGGAGCGCCAGGGTGGAGGCGGTAGATGTCACGAAGCAGGTCGTCATCAAGGATCTGACGCCGAGGAATCCAACTCCTCTCCTCTGGACCATATCCTTCCCAATCCACGAGATATTGGAAACCTCGACCCCGCCGTCTGGAATCCATTATGCGGCGCACCGTGTAGGCAGGACCACCTCCGATCATCCGAGGAGGAGGAGGACAAGGAGGAGGGGGCAGCAGAGGACTGAGGAGAACCGGCTTGAGGCAGGAGACATGAAAGGTGGGGTGTACTCGAAGCGTTGCCGGCAATTTGAGTCGGACCACAACAGGGTTAATGATTCTCTCCACCACAAACGGACCAATGAACTTTGGTGACAGTTTCCTCGACTCAGTCCGTAGAGGAAGATCCCGTGTAGCCAACCAAACCTTATCTCCGATGGTATAAGCGGGAGTAGGAATACGGCGACGATTCGCCTGGATCTGATACCGGTCAGAAACTCTAAGGAGGACCTTCCTGGCCCGATGCCAGGTCCGGTGGCAACAACGAATGTGGGCCTGGACAGAAGGAACCGAAAGATCCCTCTCCTGAGAAGGAAACAAGGGAGGTTGGTATCCGTACAGGCATTGGAAGGGGGACATCCCATTGGCAGATGAAGGAAGGGTATTATGGGCATACCCGACCCAGGGTAATTGAGATGACCAAGAGGTGGGATCAGAGGAGACAAGACAACGCAGCGTGGACTCCATCTTCTGGTTGGCTCTCTCCGCCTGACCATTAGATTGTGGGTGAAATCCAGAAGTGAGACTGACTGTAGCTCCAATGGCCAAACAGAAGGATCTCCAGACAGCAGAGGTAAACTGAGGACGACGGTCAGAAACAATGTCACTGGGCAATCCGTGGACCCTGAAAACCTCCCTAACCAGGATCTCGGACGTCTCCGTGGCAGATGGAAGCTTGGAGAGAGGGACAAAATGAACAAACTTGCTGAATCTGTCCACAATGGTCAGAATGACCGTGTTCCCAACAGAAGGGGGCAATCCTGTGACAAAATCCAGGGCCAGATGCGACCAAGGTCGCCGAGGAATAGGTAGGGGGTGAAGAAGCCCAGAGCTGGGCCGATTAGTACTTTTGTTCTGAGCACAAACAGGACATGCGGCAACAAACCTCCGGGTATCTTCTCCCATGGCAGGCCACCAAAATCGTCTGCACAGTGGCGCCATAGTCCGAGCAACGCCAGGGTGACGAGCTATCTTGCTGGCTTGGGACCACTGAAGAACAGCAGAACGGACCGACTCAGGCACGAACAACCGACCGGGTGGACTGTTACCGGGGCCGGGCTGCGTCCGAAGGGCCGCCATCACATCCTCCTCAATCCTCCATGTAACGGCTCCCATGACAAGGTTCTGGGGAAGAATCGTCTCAGTCTTGGCCCCACTCTCATCCGTCTTGGAGAACATCCGGGACAAGGCGTCCGCTTTGCCGTTCCTCGAGCCATGTCGGAATGTCAGGGAAAAATTGAAGCGTCCAAAAAACAAAGCCCACCTGGCCTGACGGGAGTTGAGACGTTTAGCCGATTGCACGTAAGCCAGATTCTTGTGGTCAGTCCAGACCACAAACGGTTGCTCCGCTCCCTCCAACCAGTGACGCCACTCCTCCAAGGCAAGCTTCACAGCGAGAAGCTCCCGGTTACCCACATCGTAGCAAAATGAAAAAAGAAATAACCTCTGAATGATTCCCCGACAACAACATCTTAAGCCCCAGCTGTTCCACTAAGTCGGCATCAATGAAGCTGTCATCGGCATCTGAATCGATGAAAGCGTTAATCGCTAAACTCTGATTCTTATTTATGAGGGTAGCAGGAAAACGAGGTCTGACAGGGCTCTTGAGAGGTTGAAACTGGCTCGCTAACAAACCTCCCAAACTTAACGAGCCGAGCAGTTTAACGGGCGCTGAGGACAAACGGAGATGTAATGTCCCGAGCTACCACAGTAGAGGCAGCTGTTGGTCTCACGTCTACGTTGGCGCTCGTCCTTAGTTAACCCGTGCCGCCCAACTTGCATAGGTTCAGGATCTGGCGGCAGGACTCCTCCACTAATCCCGTGTGAGGGAAAATGATCAACCCGTTCTGGTCCACTTCCTGACCCGAATGGTAACCGAGTCTCAGATTGATTAGATGGACCCCACTGCTTCTCCCTCCTTCTCTCTCGGACTCTATTATCTACCCGAATAGCTAAGGTGACCAAACTATCTAGGTCACTAGGTTCTGGATAGGAGATCAGCTCGTCCTTGAGTTGCTCCGACAACCCCTGGTAAAAAAACGCTTGTAGTGATTCCTCATTCCAACCACTCTCCACAGCCAATGTCCTGAATTCTATCACAAAATCTGCCACACTGCGAGCTCCTTGGCGAAGAGAGAACAAACGTTTAGCTGCGTCCTTACCTCGGACTGGATGGTCAAAAAGCTTTCTCATCTCTCCCGTGAAACCCTGGTATGACGTCATGCATGTGTCCCGTCGTTCCCAAACAGCTGAAGCCCATTCCAGAGCTCTACCACACAGCAGTTCAATAACAAAAGCTATCCTAGCCTTATCTGTGGCGTAAGAGTAGGGCTGCAGATCAAAAACTAACCCACACTGTAAAAGAAATGAACGGCATCCTCCCAGATCTCCCTCGTACTTCACCGGTGTCGGAACCTTGGGCTCACGGAAGGAACCCGCTCCCGAATCGGCAGGTGATATGGGTGAAACAGGTGGTGGATGATCCGCCGGCAACCTGAGCTGATCCTGGATACTCGTTAATCTATCCGATAAGTTCTGGATTGAACCCGCTATCTCGTGTAGCGCCGTGTTGTGTTGTCCCAACATCTTCTCCTGCTGGGTAATTGTATGGCAAACGGAGTCCAGGTCCGCTGGGTTCATCACTGGCCGGATCGTTCTGTCAGGGTTTACCAGAATTGGACCCAGAAGCAGACCAGGACAAGGTGAGTATAAAGATGGTGAGTATTTATTAATCAATGAGAACGTGGAGGTAGATAGTTCTGGGTGGAGGAGTGGGCAGTGGAGGTGGGTTGATGGGAGTGGATAGGCAGATCCAATGGATAACAACACACTGGCGACGAGCAGACAGGGATGGGGTATGGGTTCCGGGTGAATGGCTGTAGACAAAACAAACGGCGGTAAGTTAACTTCTTGAAACTCCCCATCCCGGATCCGGGTTTGTGACTAAAGCCTCAGGCTCATTAGCATAACGCAACGTTAACGATTTCTGAAAATCGCAAATAAAATGAAAATAATGCGTCTGCTCTCAAGCTTAGCCTTTTCTTAACAACACTGTCATCTCAGATTTTCAAAATATGCTTTTGAACCATAGAAATTTACTAATTTGTGTAAGAGTATGCAAAGCTAGCATAGCATTTTGAGTAGCATTTAGCACGCAACATTTTCACAAAAACCAGATAACCAAATAAATAAAATCATTTACCTTTGAAGAGCTTCTGATGTTTTCAATGAGGAGACTCTCAGTTACATACCAAATGCGCAGTTTTTCCTGAAAGCGTCTGTGTGTAGGAGAAATCGTTCCGTTTTCTACATTGCGTCTGGCTACCGAAACGAACCGAAATTCTGTCACCTACAACGTAAAACTTTTTCCGGATTAACTACATAATATCGACCGAAACATGGCAAACGTTGTTTGGAATCAATCCTCAAGGTGTTTTTTCACATATCTCTTCATTGATATGCCGTTCGTGGAAGCTTGCTTTCCTCTCTGTATCGCATGGAAAAATACTGGCAGGTGACTTTTGCGCACCAATTTCGGCGCAGGACACCGGGCGGACACCTGGTAAATGTGGTCTCTTATGGTCAATCTTCCAATGATCTGCCTACAAATACGTCACAAAGCTGCAGACACCTTGGGGAAACGACAGAAAGGGCAGGCTCATTCCTCTCGCATTCACAGCCATATAAGGAGACAATGGAAAACAGAGCCTCAAAAATCCTTGTCATTTCCTGGATGCCATCTCATCTTGGTTTTGCCTGAAGCTCACGTTCTAGAGCACGCACAGAGAATATCTTGGTATTTCTGGACACGTCAGAGTGTTTTCTTTCGAATGCTATCAATTATATGCATATTCGAGCATCTTTTTGTGACAAAATATCTTGTTTAAAACGGGAACGTTTTTCATCCAAAAATGAAATAGCGCCCCCATAGATGTAAGAGGTTAAAGGCAAGCAAGACGTACAAAACAAAACAAAACAAACTCTATAAATTGGAGGCTGGTTCGTGGGCACAACATACTGTTCATGGCTAACGATCCAGCAGGGAATGGATTTCAGGTCAGAGCTTTTGAAGGGGAGAGGTGATGATCAGGACAGGTGTGCAGATTACTGATGGGATACAGGTGCGGGTGAACATCGATCTCCCAACAAGCTAATTCGCCCGGCAACCAGACAGGGTGCGTTCCAGGACACCGGAAACACACTCCAGGACAGAAACACAGGCAAACACAGACTCAGGAAGCGGGATTCGTGACAGCCCATCCCTCATCGCTCCTGGTCTCACATCTCCCTGGACATTATTGATCATAGTCTGCTGCTGGAAAAACGTATGTGTTATGGCTTTACACCCTCTGCTATAATGTGGATAAAGAGTTACTTGTCTAAAATAACACAGAGGATGTTCTTTAATAGAAGCCTATCAAATATAATCAAGTTAGAATCAGGACATTCCCCAGGGTAGCTGTTTAGGCCCCTTGCTTTTTAAATTTTTACTAACGGCATGCCACTGACTTTGAGTAAAGCCAGAGTTACTATGTATGCAGATGACTCAACACTATACACGTCAGCTACAACAGCGACTGAAATGACTGCAACACTCAACAAAGAGCTGCAGTTAGTTTCAGAGTGGGTGACAAGGAATAAGTTAACCCTAAATATTGTTTTTGGAACAAAACACTCACTAAACCGTAAAACCTCAACTAAATCTTGTAATAAATCATGTGGAAATTGAGCAAGTTGAGAAGACTAAACTGCTTGGAGTAACACTAGATTGTAAACTGTCATGATCAAAACATATTGATGCAGTAGTAGCTAAGATGGGGAGAAGTCTGTCTATAATAAAGCGATGCTCTGCCTTCTTAACAACACTATCAACAAGGCAGGTCCTACAGGTTCTAGTTCTGTCACAACTTGACTACTGTTCAGTCGTGTGGGCAGGTGCCACAAAAACAGCATATTATTGAAATTAGCTCAGAAGAGGGCAGCACGGCTGGCCCTTGGATGTATACAGAGAGCTAATATTAATAATATGCATGTAAATCTTTCCTGGCTGAAAATGGAGGAGAGATTTACTTCATCACTACTTTTATTTATGAGGTATTGACATGTTGAATTCCCCAAGCTGTCTGTCTAAACAATTGGCACACAGCTCGGACACCCATGCATACCTCACAAGACATGCCACAAGAGGTCTCTTCACAGTCCCCAAGTCCAGAACAGACTATGGGAGGCACACAGTACTACATAGAGCCATGACTACATGGAACTCTATTCCACATCAAGTAACTGACACAAGCAGTAAAATTTGATTTAAAAAACAGATTAAAAAACACCTTATAGAACAGCGGGGACTGTGAAGCAACACAAACATTGGCACAAATACATGCATACACACACACACATACGATGACATACGCACTATACATACATGGATTTAGTAATGTAGATATGTGGTAGTGGAGTAGGGGCCTGAGATCACACAGTGTGTTGTGAAACCTGTGAATGTATTGTAATGTTTTAAAATTGTATAAACTGCCTTACTTTCGCTGGACCCCAGGAAGAGTAGCTGCTGCTTTGGCAGCAGCTAATGGGGATCCATGATAAATAAAAATACAAACTGAACTAAATGACTCACTTCTGTCATCATGAAGTGCTTTGAGAGACTCGTCAAGGATCATATCACCACCTTACCGGCCACCCTAGACCCACCCCAGTTTGCATACCGCCCTAACAGGTCCACAGATGATGCAATCGCCATCACCCTGCACACTGCCGTATCCCATCTGGACAAGAGGAATATGTAAGAATGCTGTTCATTGACTACAGCTCAGCATTCAACACCATAGTACCCTCCAAGCTCACCATCAAGCTGGAGGCCCTGGGCCTCAACCTAGCCCTGTGCAATTGGGTCCTGGACTTTCTGACGGGCCGCCCCCAGGTGGTGAAGGTAGGAAACAATATCCCCACCTTGCTGACACTCAACACTGCAAGGGTGCGTGCTCAGCCCCCTCCTGTACTCCTTGTTCACCAATGACTGTGTTTGCAGACGACACAACAGTAGTGGACTGATTACCAACAACGACGAGACAGCCTACAGGGAAGAGGTGAGGGCACTCAGGAAAACAACCTCTCACTCAACATCAACAAAACCAAGGAGATGATCGTGGACTTCAGAAAACAGCAGAGAGAGCACCCACCTATCCACATCGAAGGGATAGCAGTGGAGAAAGTGGAACGCTTTTTAAGTTCCTCAATGTACACATCAACGACTAACTGAAATGGTCCACCCACACAGACAGTGTGGTGAAGAAGGCGCAACAGCACCTCTTCAACCTCAGGAGGCTGAAGAAATGTGGCTTGTCACCCAAACCCTGACTAACTTTTTCATATCCACAATTGAGAGCATCCTGTCGGGCTGTATGACAGCCTGGTATGGCAACTGCTCTGCCATCAACCACAAGGCTCTCCAGAGGGTGGTGCGATCTGCACAAGGCATCACCGGGGGCAAACTGCCTGCCCTCATGACACCTCATGACACCACAGGAAGGCAAAAAAGATCATCAAAGACAACAACCACCCAAGCCACTGCCTGTTCACACCGCTACCATCCAGAAGGCGAGATCAGTACAGGTGCATCCAAGCTGGGACCGAGAGACTGAAGAACAGCTTCTATCTCAAGGCCATCAGACTGCTAAACAGCCACCAATAACTCAGAGAGGCTGCTGCCTACATGGAGACCCAATCACTGGCCACTTTAACAAATGGATCACTAGTCACTTTAAACAATGTCACTTTAAATAATGCCACTTTAATAATGTTTACTTGTCTTACATTACTCATATCATATGCACAGTATATACTGTATTTTATACCATCTATTGCACCTTGCCTATGCCACTCGGCCATCACTCATCCATATACTTACATGTACATATTCTCATTCACCCCTTTTGGATTTCTGTGTATTAGGTAGTTGTTGGAGAATTGTTCAATTACTTGTTATATATTACCACACTCTCAGAACTAGAAGCACAAGCACTTCGCTCCACTCGCATTAACATCTGCTAACCATGTGTATGTGACAAATAATATTTGATTTGAATTTCTAAACAAACAGCAGGAGGCAGGGCTTTCTCCTGTAAAGCTCAATTTTTATGGTTGGCCTATCCATGTGAGAGATGCAGATTCAGTCTCGACTTGAAGTCTTTACTGAAGACTCATATCTTGTTGGTTGAGTCACTGACGTGATCTTCAAGTCCGGTTTTGCCCCCCTCAGGTTTGTGTGATGGAGGAGATCTTTGTGGGCTATACTCAGCCTTGTCTCAGGGTAGTAAGTTGGTGGTCAATTGATACCCCTCTCGTGGTGTGGGGGCTGTGCTTTGGCAATATCGGTGGGGTTATATCCTGGTTGACCCTGTCCGGGGATATCGCTGGACATGGCCACAGTGTCTGGTGTAATTATTCTGTCTTATCTGGTGTCCTGTGTGAACTTAACTATGCTCCCTCTAATTCTCCCATCTCTCTCTTTCTTTCTCTCTCTCTCTCTCTCTCTCTCTCTCTCTCTCTCTCTACCCTCCCAGAGAACCTGAGCCCTAGGACAATGCCTCAGGACTACCTGGCCTGATGACTCCTGGCTGTCCCCATCCCCAGTCCACCTGGTCATGCTGCTGATCCAGTTTCTGCTGTGTTGTGGCTATGGAACCCTGACCTGTTCACCAGATGTGCTACCTTGCCCCAGTCCTGCTATTTATGGCCCTCTCCCTCTCTCTCTCTCCCTCTCTACCGCTCCTGCTGTCTCGACCTTTGAATGCTCAGCTATGAAAAGCCAACATGTAGTCCTGAGGTGCTGACCTGTGACACCCCCTACAACCACTGTGATTATTATTTGACCCTGCTGGTCATCTATGAACGTTTGAACATCTTGAAGAATGATCTGGCCTTAATGGCCATGTACTCTTATAATCTCCACCTGGCCTCCCGTCAGAGCCTGATTCTAGTTTTCTTCCTAGGTTCCTGCCTTTCTCTGGAATTTTTCCTAGCCACCATGCTTCTACATCTGCATTGCTTGCTGTTTGGGTTTTTAGGCTGGTTTTGATTTGATTGATCCACACCCCTACCAATTTTTGTGACCAACAGATGCATATCTGTATTCCCAGTAATGTAAAATCCATAAATTAGGGCCTAATGAATTCATGTCAATTTACTGATTTCCTTATATGAACTGTAACTCAGCAAAATATTTGTAATTGTTGCATTTTGCATTCATATTTTTGTTCAGTGTAGTTATACAAGTGCCGCATTCAACGGCCACCAGTTAGCAAGTTGGACATTTCTGAGTTTCCTAGATCCGACTAGCACATGAACACGGCATTATAATGCTCATTCACATGCACAGTTTTACTACAGGTCTGATTTATAAGGTGAAACAACTATGGCATGCGCCAAGTTTTTGTGCATGTGCAATCTTTTCAGAAATGGAGCACCATTGAGTACATTAGTGTAAAATGTACTCAATGGTCATAGAGGAGGGCCCACACTTTTAAGTTGGGGCCTCCTAACTCCTCTAGCTCCACAATGAGAGAGGGTTCAGGCAAGGCAGCAGGCTGTTAGTTAGCCTGCCAGCTTAGTGGAGTCTGCCACTAGCACAGTCACTGTAGTCAGCTCAGCTATCCCCATTGAGACCGTGTCTGTGCCTCGATCTTGGTTGGGCAAAACTAAACATGGCGGTGTTCGCCTCAGCAATCTCACTGGAATAAAGACCTCCTCCATTCCTGTCATTATTGAAAGAGATTGTGATATCTCGCATCTCAAAATAGGGCTACTTATTGTTAGATCCCTCACTTCCAAGGCCGTTATAATAAATTAACTAATCACTGATCCTAATCTTGATGTGATTGGACTGACTGAAACATGGCTTAAGCCTGATGAATTTACTGTGTTAAACGAGGCCTCTCCTCCTGTTTACACTAGTGACCACATCCCCAAAGCAACCCGCAAAGGTGGAGGTGTTGCTAACATTTACGATAGAAAATGTCAATACATTTTTTTTAAAGACTGCATTTTCGTCTTTTGGGCTTCTCGTCATGAAATCTATGCAGCCTACTCAATCACTTTTTATAGCTACTGTTTACAGGCCTCCTGTCCGTATACAGTGTTCCTCACACGCAGACAATGGAAGATAATATTAAAATCGTTGGTGACTAATATTCACTTGGAAAAGTCCACAGACCCACTCCAAAAGGCTTTCGAAGCAATCATTGACTCAGTGGGTTTTGTCCAACATGTCTCCGGACCTACTCACTGTCATACTGTGTCATACTGTGGACCTAGTTTTGTCCCGTGGAATAAATACTGTGGGTCTTAATGTTTTTCCTCATAATCCTGGACTATCGGACCACCAATTTATTAAGTTTGCAATCACAACAAATAATCTGTTTAGACCCCAACCAAAAGCCGTGCTATAAATTTCCGGGCAACCCATAGATTCCTAGATGCCCTTCCAGACTCCCTCCACCTACCCAAAGACGTCGGAGTACAAAAGTCAGATAACCACCTAACTGAGAAACTAAATTTAACCTTGCGAAATACCCTAGATGCAGTCGCACCCCTAAAAACAAAAAACATTTGTCATAAGAAACTAGCTCCCTGGTATACAGAAAATACCCAAGCCCTGAAGCAAGCTTCCAGAAAATTGGAACGGAAATGGCGCTTCACCAAACTGGAAGTCTTCCGACGAGTTTGGAAAGACAGTACCGTACAATATCGAAGAACCCAAGCTTCTGCTCGATCATCCTATTTTTCCAACTTAATTGGGGAGATTAAGAACAATCCTACATGTATTTTTGATATACTGTCACAAACCTAACTAAAAAGCATTCCCCAAGAAAGGATGGCTTTCACTTCAGCAGTGATAAATTAATTAACTTCTTTGACGAAAATATCATGATCATTAGAAAGCAAATTACGGACTCCTCTTTAAATCTGCGTATTTCTCCAAAGCTCAGTTGTCCTGAGTCTGCACAACACTACCAGGACCTAGGATCAAGGGAAAGTTTTTAAATCCAATATCTTTTGACGAATTCATGAAAATAGTAATGGCTTCTAAACCTTCAAGCTGCATACTGGACCCTATTCCAACTAAACTAGTGAAAGAGCTGCTTCCTGTGCTTGGCCCTCCTATGTTGAACATAATAAACAGCTCCCTATCCACCGGATGTGTACCAAACTCACAAAAAGTGGCAGGAATAAAGCCTCTATTGAAAAAGCCAAACCTTGAACCAGAACATATTTTAAAAACTATCGACCTATATCGAATCTCCCATTCCTCTCAAATAAATGTGACAAAGCTTCTGCGTAGCAACTTCACTGCCTTCCTGAAGACAAACAATGTATTCAAAATGCTTCAGTCTGGTTTAGACCCCATCATAGCACTGAGACTGCACTAGTGAAGGTGGTAAATGACCTTTTAATGGCGTCAGACCAAGGCTCTACATCTGTCCTCGTGCTCCTAGACCTTAGTGCTGCTTTAAAAAAATGTTTTACCTTTATTTAACTAGGCAAGTCAGTTAAGAACAAATTCTTATTTTCAATGACAGCCTAGGAACAGTGGGTTAACTGCCTGTTCAGGGGCAGAACGATAAATGTGTATCTAGTCAGCTCGTGGGTTTGAACTTGCAACCTTCTGGTTCCTAGTTCAACGATCTAACCACTAGGCTCCCCTGACACCATTGCTCATGACATTCTTTTGGAGAGACTGGAAATCCAAATTGGTCTACACGGACAAGTTCTGGCCTGGTGTAGATATCAGTTTGTCTCTGTGGATGGTTTGTCCTCTGACAGATCAACTGTACGTTTTGGTGTTCCTCAAAGTTCTGTTTTAGGACCACTATTGTTTTCAATATATATTTTACCTCTTGGTGATGTCATTCAGAAACATAATGTTAACTTTCACTGCTATGAGGATGATACACAGCTGTACATTTCGATAAAACGTGGTGAAGCCCAAAAATTACCCTCCCGAGAAGCCTGGCTCTCAGACATAAGGAAGTGGATGACGGCAAATGTTTTACTTTTAAACTCGAACAAAACAGAGATGTTAGTTCTAGGTCCCAAGAAAATAGAGATCTTCTGTTGGATCTGACAATTATTCTTGATGGTTGTACAGTCGTCTAAAATAAAACTGTGAAGGATCTCTGCATTACTCTGGACCCTGATCTGGACCCTGATCATATCAAGACTATTTCAAGGACAGCTTTTTTCCATCTTCGTAACATTGCAAAAATCTGAAATTTTCTGTCCAGAAATTATGCAGAAAAGTTCATCCATGCTTTTGTCACTTCTAGATTAGACTACTGGAATACTCTCCTTTCCGTCTACCCGGATAAAGCACTAAATCAACTTCAGTTAGTGCTAAACATGCCTGCTAGAATCTTGACTAGAACCAAAATATGTGATCATATTACTCCAGTGCTAGCCCGGCTAGTACTGCTAGCCTGGCATACTGTTAAGGCTCGGGCTGATTTCAAGGATTTAATGCTAACCTACAAAGCATTACATGGGCTTGCTCCTGCCTATCTCTCCGATTTGTTCCTGCCGTACATACCTACACGTATGCTATGGTCACAAGACGCAGGCCTCCTTACTGTCCCTAGAATTTTGAAGCAAACAGCTGGAGGCAGGGCATTGTCCTATAGAGCTCCATTTTTATGGAATGGTCTGCCTATCCATGTGAGAGAAGCAGACTCGGTCTTGACCTTTAAGTCTTTATTGAAGACTCATCTCTTCAGTAGGTCCTATGATTGAGTGTAGTCTGGCCCAGGGGTCTGAAGGTGAACTGAAAGGCACTGGAGCAATGAACCACCTTTGCTGTCTCTACCTGGCCGATACCCCTCTCTCCACCGGGAGTCTCTGCCTCTAACCCTATTTACGGTGCTGAGTTACTGGCTTACTGGTGCTTTTCTATCCCGTCCCTAGGAGAGGTGCGTCACTTGAGTGGGCTGAGTCTTCCTATTCGGGTTTGCACCCTCTCGGGTTTGTGCCGTAGAGAAGATCATCGTGGGCTATACTCAGCCTTGTCTCAGGGTAATAAGCTGGTGGTTTGAAGATATCCCTCTAGTGGTGTGGGGGCTGAGCTTTGGCAAAGTGGTTGGGGTAATATTACATTTACATTTAAGTCATTTAGCAGACGCTCTTATCCAGAGCGACTTACAAATTGGATAATATCCTGCCTGGTTGGCCATGTCTGGGGTAATGTCAAATGGGGCCACAGTGTCTCCTGACCCCTCCTGTCTCAGCCTCCAGTATTTGCGCTGCAATAGTTTATGTGTCGGGGGGCTACGGTTAGTCTGTTATATCTGGAGTATTTCTCCTGACTTACCCGGTGTCCTGTGTGAATTTAAGTATGCTCCCTCTTATTCTCTCTCTCCCTCTCCCTCCCGGAGGACCTGAGCCCTGGGACCATGCCTCAGGACTACCTGGCCTGATGACTCCTTGCTGTCCCCAGTCCACCTGGTCGTGCTTCTACTCCAGTTTCAACTGTTCAGCCTGTGGCTTTGGAACCCTGACCTGTTCACCGGACGAGCTACCTTGTCCTGGACCTGCTGTTTTCGACTCTCTCTCTCTACCGCACCTGTATATACATACACAAATGCTATGTTATGTGTGGGAAATGTAGGCCTAAATCAATATACGTTCCTAATTTAAAACAATTTCCCTTTATGTAGTCGTGGCCAAAGGTTTTGAGAATGACACAAATATAAATTTTCACAAAGTCTGCTGCCTCCGTTTGTATGATGGCAATTTGTATATACTCCAGAATGTTATGAAGAGTGATCAGATGAATTTCAATTTATTGCAAAGTCCCTCTTTGCCATGCAAATGAACTGAATCCCTAAAATAACATTTCCACTGCATTTCAGCCCTGCCACAAAATGACCAGCTAACATCATGTCAGTGATTCTCTCGTTAACACAGGTGTGAGTGATGACGAGGACAAGGATGGAGATCACTCTGTCATGCTGATTGAGTTCAAATAACAGACTGGAAGCTTCAAAAGGAGAGTGGTGCTTGGAATAATTGTTCTTCCTCTGTCAACCATGGTTACCTGCAAGGAAACACGTGTCGTCATCATTGTGTTGCACAAAAAAGAGCTTCACAGGCAAGGATATTGCTGTAGTAAGATTGCACCTAAATCAACCATTTATCAGATCATCAATAACTTCAAGGAGAGCGGTTCAATTGTTGTGAAGAAGGCTTCAGGGTGCCCAAGTCCAGCAAGCGCCAGGACCGTCTACCAAAGTTGATTCAGCTGCGGGATCGTGGCACCACCAGTACAGAGCTTGCTCAGGAATTGCAGCAGGCAGGTGTGAGTGCATCTGCACGCACAGTGAGGCGAAGACTTTTGGAGGATGGCCTGGTGTCAAGAAGGGCAGCAACGAAGCCACTTCTCTCCAGGAAAAACATCAGGGACAGACTAATATTCTGCTAAATGTACAGGGATTGGACTGGGGTAAAGTCATTTTCTCTGATGAATCACCTTTCCGATTGTTTGTGGCATCCGGAAAAAAGCTTGTCTGGAGAAGACAAGGTGAGCGCTATCATCAGTCCTGTGTCAAGCCAACAGTAAAGCATCCTGAGACCATTCATGTGTTGGGTTGCTTCTCAGCCAAGGGAGTGGGCTCACTCACAATGTTGCCTAAGAATACAGCCATGAATAAAGAATCGTACCAACACATCCTCCGAGAGCAACTTCTCCCAACCATCTAGGAACAGTTTGGTGATGAACAATGCCTTTTCCAGCATGATGGACCACCTTGCCATAAGGCAAAAGTGATAACTAAGTGGCTCGGGGAACAAAACATTGATATTTTGGGTCCATGGCCAGGAAACTCCCCAGACCTTAATCCCATTGAGAACTTGTGGTCAATCCTCAAGAGGCGGGTGGACAAACAAAACCCCACAAATTCTGACAAACTCCAAGCATTGATTATGCAAGAATGGGCTGCCATCAGTCAGGATGTGGCCCAGAAGTTAATTGATAGCATGCCAGGGCGGATTGCAGTGGTCTTGAAAAAGAAGGGTCAACACTGCAAATATTGACTCTTTGCATCAACTTCATGTATTTGTCAATAAAAGCCTTTAACACTTATGAAGTGCTTGTAATTGTACTTCAGTATTCCATAGTAGCATCTGACAAAAATATCAAAAGACACTGAAGCAGCAAACTTTGTGAAAATGTATGTTTGTGTCATTCTCAAAACTTTTGGCCACGACTGTATTATAACAATATTTCCAATTGCCTATTTAAAAGCCTACCTGCATAATATAGTTCCTCCATGCCGTTAAGGGGCGCATTTCCGTCATAAATAAACGCTATCGAAAAACCCGGCCTCTCAGCCATGTTGAGATGTCGCTCAGCGCTGAGAGAGCTGCAGCCCGCCATTGTGTAGATTCTAAGCTCTGTAGAGAGACAGGGGCACTTGGCTAACTCTCAAATAGACAATTCATATACCCTCCCACTTAAATTAAAAACGAATTAAAATACAAAAGGCTCCAGGGAGAAAGACATGTCAGCCAGCAGCCTTCTTGAACAGGTAAAGAGAGTCACTTTCTGAATATTTACGAGACCAAATTTCCATCGAGACATAGCTAGTTAGGATAACGTTAGCTTGTCCCAGAGGCAGTGACTCTCTGTAGTGTAAGTAGGCCTGACCACCTGCTAAAGGACTGACTGGTGAATATACATTTCTTCATTTATTTTTCCCTTCCTCTCTTCTCATAAATCAAACCTTCATGAATCACCTGGACCCAATCCAGAGACCGAAAGGCCAAGGAAACAAAGGTAAGTCATCGTAACATGACTAGTTTGCTGGCTCTGTATGCGGATCTTTTTCGTGCGGTGTGTACGGAAACCCTCTTCTGCGTGGGCAAATGTGATGATGGCTCGCTAGCTAGCCAGATAGCAGGCCAGCATCACCAAAGTGCCAATTTCGCTTCTATAGTTGATTGGACATGTGAACAAATTTCCGATACGTTGGTAGTACCTACTTAGCTAATCCTTTAGTTTAAGTACATTTACTGTCAGTTGTGCGAATACACAATTTTGTATTTTGAGGAAATCCGTCAGCGCCAGCTTTAACGTTCGCTAGTTAGCCTGGCTAGCTTGGTAGTTAGATTGTGCTACCTGACTGGGATTACGCTACATTTGCAAACTAGCTCGCTCTACATTTCTCAAGTCCGACAGCTAGTTAGTGGCTAATTTGAGTTTTGGTTAAATGCTAGCGACTACCTTAATTGGAACCTTTTTACGCAAACTAAACCGGTTGTTCCATGTACTTCCTTAACGCTATCTGGCTAACCACGCGATTTAAAGGATTCTTTGCGAACAGAAGCATAAATTGCCTGCCAATGACACGTCTTCGAGCATGCTGTTCTCACTGTGCCAGTAGCTTGGCTATTTCCACCATAACCATTTAAGCTTAAACGTTTTAGTTCAATATTGTGAGGTAACTTTGTTTACTAGCCAGGCCTGTTTTCCAGTTTGGCTATTCTTTTTCATATTCTGCTCATGTCAGGACGGACTGACACGCGTCGGACACAAGTTAAAGTTATGTCATGACCCCCGAGCACTGGTGTTAAATACCAATCGATTGAGTTTCTACGTCCAAAATTGCAGCTAGAAACAATATAAATATAGTACAGCAGCACCTCAACGCCTATTTCCATTCCCATTGGTGGCTGTCAAGATACTTATGCGATTGATTCACTATAATAAACAGGCCGTTTCGCATGTAGCGATAGTTCTGCAGTTACGTTGTTTTTTGGTAGATTTTATATCTAACATGCACCGCAGCACATGATACAACCCGATGCCTATGGCCTACAGTTGCTTGTTTTAAAGGTGGGACAGTAGTTATAGGTCTAGTCAGCATGAAAGACAACTGTTGTCCAACTCAACCAATCCAATGCTACCAATTTTAGTGCATTAAAACAGCTTATTGTGCAATTTGTGACAGTGAACTTAAGTTCTGCCATACTACAGATGTATTATTAAATGTAAGGACTTCCTGCTTCTTATTGTTGTCCTACTCACCACCAGCCACAAATATGTAGGCCTATGACGAGTCATAACTATTTCCACCTCGTGCAAACATATATCCAGATGTCTTACATTGCTGCCTACTCTTTTCCAGTGCAAAACGGAGCTGTGACCCAAAAGGATACTTTGAATGATGAG
Organism: Oncorhynchus masou masou; assembly: GCF_036934945.1. NCBI lineage: Eukaryota > Metazoa > Chordata > Actinopteri > Salmoniformes > Salmonidae > Oncorhynchus > Oncorhynchus masou. The sequence continues at coordinate 42,379,963 of NC_088243.1, forward strand.
TTTGAGCCTTACCTGAACACTCAGGCCAGACAGGTGAGTACCACTTATATCAGCTTTACTAGGCCACACTCTGCTCCTAATGTTTGCCTGCTTAAGATGCCTTATTCATAGCGTTTGTTCAAGTAACATTTTAAACCCGCCTCCGTTTTAATAGAAATTATCAGGATGATCAACAAGCTGTCTAGATTACGATAGTAAACATGCAAAACAGGGATATTTTGCTGTATAGCTTTACAGTAAATTACTTTTATACTGTTGCAATTCATCATGTGTCCAATCCAGGGCATTTAGCGCACTCTTCTCTCCCGGTTTACTATGTAGTCCATTTGCTTTCCTAGAATTCCAATTCATAATTAAACTGCCGTTCATCTTGTTGTAACTGCCTCGGTTGGCATCCATCATTGGGTGCCCCTCAGTAGAGTGGGCACTTCCCAGAAAAGTGGGCCACAATGGAAATAATGGAGCCTGTATTCCTCCAGTCAAAGGAATGCTGCATCCTTTTGTTGTGTAGCAATGCCACTGTTTCTCTTCATAAAGCAGTTCACTGGTGTGAAAATGGCCAGTTGTCCTAGTCTAGGAGGTGACAGAGGCTGATGGAGATTCAGAAAAGGATGTAATGATTGAAATACAGTCAGCAGTCTAACTAGTGTTCTTCTCTTCCCAGAGCAATGCGTATACGGCCATGTCAGACTCCTACATGCCAAGTTACTACAGCCCTTCCATAGGATTCTCGTACTCCCTGAACGAGGCAGCATGGTCCACCGGCGGCGACCCCCCCATGCCTTACCTGGCCTCGTATGGACAGCTGAGCAACGGGGAACACCACTTCCTGCCCGACGCCATGTTCAGCCAACCCGGCCCACTGGGCAGCAATCCCTTCCTGGGCCAGCACGGCTTTAACTTCTTCCCCAGTGGCATCGATTTCTCGGCCTGGGGCAACAACAGCTCTCAGGGACAGTCCACGCAGAGCTCTGGCTACAGCAGCAGCTACGCCTACGCACCTAGCTCGCTAGGGGGCGCCATGATCGACGGACAGTCCCCCTTCACCCAGAACGAGCCCCTCAACAAAGCCCCCGGCATGAACAGCTTGGACAGCTTGGCGGGGCTTAAGATTGGAGGGGGTGCTGGGGACATGGGGGTGCCCAAGGTCGTGGGCTCCGGCCTCCCCGGGGGACCCCTGGGCCACAGCCAGGTGTCTGGTGGAGCCCCCAGCATGCCACTGCCCCCCATTGCCCCTGCCAAACCCGCATCCTGGGCAGACATTGCTGGCAAGCCTGCCAAGCCTCAGCCCAAGCTGAAAACCAAAGGGGGCATAGCGGGTACCAACCTTCCCCCTCCGCCCATCAAACACAACATGGACATCGGCACTTGGGACAACAAGGGGAACATGCCTAAAGCTTCCACCCCACAGCATGCGCCTATTCCCAGCAATGGGCAGCCGCCCAACCAGGCCTCCCCTCAGCCCGGCACCATGGCCGGAGGGACCCCACAACTACAGCTCAGCAACGGGCAGTTGGTGGCCCCTTTGGCCCAGCTTGGGCAGCACCAGTTCCCCCCGAACGGGCAGCAGGGCATGGGGGGGCAGCTGCAGCTCTCCCAGGGCCCCCCACCCACCACTCAGCCCACCCGCTGGGTCCCTCCACGGAACCGTGCTAACGGCTTTGGGGATGGTGGGGTGGGACAGTCTCCCCCCAACTCTGGTGTGGGCGGGGTGCAGGTACCTTCGGAGCCCCACCCGGTGCTGGAGAAACTGCGCCTGGTCAACAACTACAACCCCAAGGACTTTGACTGGAACCCCAAGCAGGGGCGTGTGTTCATCATCAAGAGCTACTCTGAAGACGACATCCACCGCTCCATCAAGTACAACATCTGGTGTAGCACAGAGCACGGCAATAAGCGGCTGGACGCCGCCTATCGCTCGCTGGGTGCTAAGGGCCCCCTCTACCTGCTCTTCAGCGTCAACGGCAGTGGCCACTTCTGCGGCGTGGCGGAGATGCGCTCGCCCGTGGACTACAACACCTGCGCCGGTGTGTGGTCGCAGGACAAGTGGAAGGGGCGCTTTGATGTGCGCTGGATCTTTGTTAAGGACGTTCCCAACAGCCAGCTACGGCACATCCGCCTGGAGAACAATGAGAACAAGCCAGTGACCAACTCGCGGGACACGCAGGAGGTGCCCCTGGACAAGGCACGGCAGGTGCTGAAGATCATCGCTGGCTACAAGCACACCACCTCCATCTTCGACGACTTCTCCCACTACGAGAAGCGCCAGGAGGAGGAGGAGTGTGTGAAAAAGGTAACGGCCTACCCTCCACACACCTGGGGAAATTAATAGGCCTACACCTGGTGTTGGGGGGTGGGGGCATAGGAAGCTGTGTGTGTGTGAAGGTTCTGAGAGCATCTGGAGAGCTAAAATTCTGTTGGGTGTTATGTTAATGTAGATCATCATGTATGTGTTAATCTTACAATGTGCCATTCCAACAGAAAATGTAGATATGCCATGAACAAAATACAGTTAATTTTATATATATATATATATATTTATTTATTTCAATAAATGCTGACTAGTGTTGATCAGTAGTGTCTGTATTAAATGTATATTTCCAATTCGGTATATTTAATCAATGAGCAATGTCACATTTTTGTTGTGTTGGAAATGTTATTAGGAATTTATTACTTTTGCATAGGCATTTACAGTTGAAAATTATGCCCTCTTTGAGATGGGGTTTCTGAAGTTATTTAGGAAATGCTTCAGATGCTTGGCTCACCAAACCAGTGCTCTAGCCCAGTAAGGCCACCATGTCCATATATACAATTTAAAAAGGGGGAGCAGAAAGATTTTTGAAAGAATCAATTAAACCAAAATTATTCAACCTAAATGCCAGCAGTCTACCTTGTGCCCACCAAAATGCATTTTGTTGACCTTCTCTAGAGACTCTCAAAATAGTTAGAATATTCATTATTATGCTCCGTCTTTTACAAAGGCTTCTATTCACATATGAAATGCATGTTTACATTGGCCCTTCAGTCTAAATGGCCATGGGCTCCCGAGTGCGTTAGTGGTCTATGGAACTGCATCTCAGTGCAAGAGGTGCCACTACAGTCCCTGGTTCGAATCCAGGCTGTATCGCATCCGGCCATGATTGGTAGTCCCATACGCCGGCGCACAATTGGTCCGGGGTAGGCCGTATATTGTAAATAAGATTTTGTTCTTAACTGACATCCCTAGTTAAATAAAGGTTCAATTAAAAAAAAAAATACAAATAATGTTAATCCTTTGACGTTGGGAACAAATGCTTGCTCAATCTACTAATGTTGATAACTTCCACTCACAGCAGTGCAACAACTTGTTTTGAAGATGATCTATTGAAGGCCATGTTATCAAAAGCTGTGTAAGTAGGATGATGGCATATTTAAATCTTAACCTACAAGGTCTGGATTACTACAGTTTTTTTTTTTTTTTATCATCATAGTAATTTATTGCCCCAATCTGGTGTCCCATATCTAAATCAGTCCCTGGTTAGAAGGGAGGAATTGGTGGGGGGGGGCAGTGGAACTGGCTTTGAGGTACAGATTTGAGTTTGGCGGCCCTATAGGCTTGTACAGTTTCTGATTCATTGCCAAGCTGTGTATATCATAATAGATTGTCAGAAAGGGGTACACTCTCTGTAGTTCTGTATTACTGACCCTGTTTTTATAGTGACTACAGTGCTTGTTTGTCAGGTCTGCGATGTGGATGCGGCTTTCTTTACATCAAAACATAGGCCTAGTTATATTAGACAGTCCTGTCTGCTGTGGCAACAATATGTTGCTAATTTACATTCTACCTTGTATGTTTCCTTCAAGCTTATTTTGCTGAAACACAAATCATGCTTCCTTACATGGTGCTCTCTAATAACATTTTATTTTTGAACTTGAGTTGTTGAGGTGTCCTTTCCCATCAGTAACTTCACATTGCATGACTGAGGCTGTGTGTGCAAAACAGTGCGTTATTTACAGCGGCAAGGAAACTGCTCTGCACCTGGGGGTATTTCTCAGGGAAACTCCCCTGTAAATATTTGGAAAAGACTCTGATCTTTGACAACTAGTAAATATAATCTGTAACTGGTATTTTATCAATGAATTTACTATAGCTTCCACTTATCTAGAAAAACATGAGATACGTGTTAATCATAGTTTTGTGGTTTACATATTGATCCAGATTGGTGATAACCACAGATTACTGACTGGTATTGATGGAATATCAACATGCACTTAGGTTCAGGCTTCAGAGTAGAGCTGAGAGTCATGTGCGCTAGGAAGGTGATATGCTGACAACTCAAATGATGAATGATCCTTGCTGTATAACGTAACAATGAAACAAAAGATTGTTTTAGAGAGCGATCACAGTTGACTCATTTTTCATCTATCCACTTTGATACCACAAAGTACATTTTTGTAAGTTCGTTAAGGTGATGCATGTATGCCTGAGGTCGATTGAGGCCTCACATCCTTTCTGTTTTGTTCCAAACTAAAGCCTAATGTTTTGTGTTACCAGGTGGAAGTCCAGGGAAGCGAGCCGTACCCCAACAACCCAAACCCGAGCAGGAGTCATTACAGACTTCAGGTAACATGCCCTAGCGCTCCCACCTTCCCCTCGTTCTCTTGGACCAACCTTTTTGTATGGATTTATACTTCATTAGGCCAGGTAGCCTAGTGGTTAAGAGCATTGGGCCAGTAACCGAAAGGTTGCTGGTTTGAATCCCTGAGCTGACTAGTGATGTCTGTGCCTTTGAGCAAGGCACTTAACTCTAATTGCTCCTGTAAGTTGCTCTGGATAAGAGTGACTTATTGCTGATATTTCCACAGAGGTCAAAATAACACTCTGAAATTGTCATAATTATCATAATGTCTTTTCAGTTTAAGCTTTTTCAAAATAACGCCTCCAATTTCAGATTGTTCAGTTGGGATGGTGATTTTGGCCCACAACATTACTTCAATCGGATTATTCTGACCAATGACCAGTCGTTTATTTGCATACAGTGCCTTCGGAAAGTATTCAGACCCCTTGACTCCTCCCACATTTTATTTTATAGCCTAATTTTAAAATGGATTTACACAATACCCCATAATGTCCAGGCAAAAACTGTTTGTTTTTTTAGCCAATTTATTACAAATAAAAACAACTTCAATACCTCTGACAGTGCCAGTCAGAGCAAAAACCAAGCCATGGGTTCAAAGGAATTGTCCGTAGAGCTCCAAGACAGGATTGTGTCGAGGCGCAGATCAGTGAAAGGGTACCAAAACATTTCTGCAGCATTGAAGGTCCCCAAGAACACAGTGGCCTCCATCATTCTTAAATGGAAGAAGATTGGATCCACAAAGGCACTTACTAGAGATGGCCGAACTGAGTCGGGGGTGAACTGCTTTGGTCAGGGAAGTGACCAAGAACCCGATGGTCACTCTGACAGAGCTCCTCTGAGGAGATTTGAGAAACTTCCAGGAGGACCACCATCTCTGCAGGACTCCACCAATCAAGCCTTTTATATGGTAGAGTGGCCAGACGGAAGCCACTCCTCAGTAAAATGCACATGACAGCCCGCTTGGAGTTTTCCAAAAAGCAACTAAAGGACTCTCAGACCATGAGAAACAAGATTCTCTGGTCCGATGAAGCCAAGATTGAACTCCTTGGCCTGAATGCCAAGTGTCACGTCTGGAGGAAACCTGGCACCACGCCTATGGTGAATCGTGGTGGTGGCAGTATTATGCTGTGGGGATGTTTTTCAGCTGCAAGGACTGAGAGACTAGTCATTGAGGAAAAGATGAACAGAGCAATGTACAGAGATCTTTGAAAACCTGCTCCAGAGCGCTCAGGACCTCAGACTGGGGGGCAAAGGTTCACCTTCCAAAAAGACGACGCAGGAGTGGCTTCGGGACAAGTCTTTGAGTGGCCCAGCCAGAGTCCGGACTTGAACATCTGTGGAGAAACCTGAAAATGGCTGTCCAGCAATGCTCCCCATCCAACCTGATAGAGCTTGAGAGGATCTGCAGAGGAAAATGGGAGAAACTCTACAAATACAGGTGTGGCTTATTTGTAGCGTCATACCCAAGAACACTCAATGCTGCCAAATGTTTTTCAAGTACTGAGTAAAGGGTCTGAATACTTATGTAAATGTGATATTTCTGTTTATTTTTTATAAATGATCAAATATTTCTAAACCTGTTATTGTGTGTTGAGGTGGGGGGAGACTAATACATTATAAAAATGTGTGTAACATTTTTAAGTTGAGCGGTCTGAATACGTACTGTGCCTTCGGAAAGTATCGTGACTTGAAATGGATACATTTTCTGAGCACAAAATATATATATTTTGATATGACTATGAACACTGGGAAATCAGCTCCAATTGAAATTTTGGAAAAAGTATGCCCACGCATAGAACACGTGATATACTAATTTAAGCAAGGTTTGTCATTTGTATATTTTAGTCACATATTATATCGGTTTGGGCTTCTTGTTGTCCATTTGCAGCCTACAAATAATGTAATTTGTTTCGGCACCCGACCATCCGCGCAAGAAAGATGGCCCACGGCTGATCCTAGTTGATCCCTGCTCTGGAGTCTAGACAATCCTATCTACCAATCAGGGCTGTGTACATGAACATACTGAATATAAATGTAACCTGCAATAATTTCAATGATTTTACGGAGTTACAGTTCATAAAGGAAATCAGTCAGTTGAAATTCATTAGTCCCTAATCTATGGATTTCGCATGACTGGGAATAGTCATATCTGTATTTCCAGATACCTTGGTGTCTGCTGTGACCACCATTTGTCTCATGCAGTGCGAAATCTCCTTCGCATAGAGTTGATCAGGCTGTTAATTGTGGAATGTTGTCCCCCATGAATTTGCAGGATATTGGCGGGAACTGGATTATGCTGTTGTACACCGATCCAGAGTCACCCATTGAGCATGTCTGGGATACATGTCTGAGTATGCAGGCCATGGATGAACTGACATTTTCAGCCCTGTTTTAGATCATTCAATTCTCTGTTAATGGCTCTGGTAGTCATTCCTACAGTCAGCATGCCAATTGCACACTCACTATTTGAGACATCTGTAGCATTATGACACAACTGCACATTTTGGAGTAGCCTTTTATTGTCCCCAGCACAAGGTGCACCAGTGTAATGATCATATGGTTTAAGAATCGGGCCCTTTTTTTCCTTCCAGTTTTCACCTAAAATGACATCCAAATCTAACTGCCTGAACAAGGATATGCATATTCTTGATTCCATTTGAAAGGAAACACTGAAGTTTGTGGAAATGTGACATTAATGCAGCAAACTTTTGTTTTGGTTCCGTCTTTGAAATGCAAGAGGCCATAATGTGCTATTCCGGGTTAGGTGCTATTTAGATTTTGGCCACTAGATGGCAGCTGTGTACGTGCAGTTGTAGACTGATTCAGTATCAAGACTGCCCAAATGCGCCTAATTGGTTTATTGATACACTTTCAAGTTCATAACTGTGCACTCCTCATACACATATGTCTATTCCTGGGAAATGTTCTTGTTACTTACAACCTCGGACTAATGTGATTAGCATATGTTAGCTCAACCATGCTGCCGGTGGGGGGGGGGGGGGGACTCCAATCCTGTTGAGGGTAATCAGCTTCCTGATATGCCACACCTGTCAATTGGATTGACTATCTTGGCAAATAATTGCTCACTAACAGCGCAGTAAACACATTTGTGCAGAACATTTCAGCAATAAGGGTTTGATGCATATTGAAAGTTTTCAGCTCATGAAACATGGGACCAACATTTACATGTTGTGTTTTAATATTTTTGTTCAGTGTACCTAATTTCTTTGCTAACGTATAAAAATGAGCTGCCAAACCCGCTTTGGTTAACTCTGAGGTCCCTCTGTGTCCAATTTGGAGAGATCCCCCTTTGATTTTAGTGCCGTCCACTGTCGGAACAACCTACAAAATTTCTTGCATCTTGATTCCCTGGTGCTGCTAGGGCAGTTTTTAGGACTCTGGTGTTAACTCAAATCCTCAATGAATTAATTCTTGATTGTAGTGGTTTTGTTGAGGTTGTGCTTTGTTTAATTTGTATTTTATTTGTAATGTTTTCACCCTGTTTGTGGAAATTTTTACTTGGTCTCATTCCCAATGGTGCCCCATGGTCTCAATTGGGCTCCCCTGAATAAAAATAAGTTTTATATATTTAAAGAAACATTTCACTATACACTGCAGAGATTTTGGTGCATGCCAGAATTAGTAACTTTACGGACATGTCAGTGACATTTTGCTCTGGGGAACAAGTGGAGAGTAAACCCAGCCTAACAGTCCTGCTACTTTAGATGTAACTTTTTGTAGTGTGAGACACTCATTCCAATGACAATTTCGTGTTTTTATATTCAAGAATTCTATGTGTGGATAACGCCTGCTCATGCTGGCAAAAACTACACTTCCAGTCTAGCATCTAAAAACCTGTTTGCCTGCTGCCCTGTTAGACAGCCACCTTTTTTGTTTTGAAATCAGAGGATATTTCATCAAGTTAAATGCTCTTTTCTCTCAAGTGATCAAAATGCAGATGTACTTTGACATTTTGTGCTCAATGTGCTCTTTACTGAATGAGGACAAATGGTCCATGTCTTGCCGTGGATGATTATTGCAGATGTCTGAAAAGGTGATCAGAACTGAATGTTGTAGGCAATACAGATCCTATATGTGTAGAACTACTTGGTGGGACCTGGTGGTAGGGTGATGCTTGGCACCAACAGACATGTGGCTTGCTTTTAAACTTAAAGATTGACAAACTCCCCTCTTTTAAATCCATTGATGGAGTATAATGCCCACAGGTTACATTAAAATTGGATCTACAACATTCTGAAAAGCCCTAAATCTCTGAAGTGTATGTTTTGATGTGAGTCCCCAAACTGAACTCTTCTTGTTTTCTCTTTGTGTCCCACAGGAGCGCCAAGGACGTGTCAAGTAACAGTTACTGCTTTGGGCAAAAGACTGCAATAGCCCCCACTTTCCACCCCATCTCACATTCAGATCTTTCAAGAAATGCAAAATGGAGGGGGAAATTAACCAAGGACAAAAAAAATCGACTAAATGAAGACTTTCTTGATTTCTTTTTACTTTAAAAGACTTACTTCGAACTTGTAGTAAAAGAAAAAGAAATGATTATTCATAGGACTACAACATAATGCATAGCATCCTTAGGTGAATCTCTTTTGCCCCACCCAACCCCATTCCACTACATATGCTTTTTTTCTGGTATGCTTTTTAAAATAAAAAAAACGTCTTTTTTTTTTTTTACAATGATTGTCTGTTCTTACAGTCCGAGAGCAAGTCTAATTCTTCTTACGCAAAATTCTAGTGGAAATGTTTAGTGTCGGCTACTATTAGTGCCCGAAAGTCAAGGCGGGCCATTTGTTTAATTTCTTTGTAAACCCCTCCATCCTGTGGAAGATTAATGGATCCAATCAGGGCGCAGACGGGGTCTCTTCAGTGGATATTTGTCGTTGTGGGTACTGTCATCTCACCCTGCAAGGAGTTTGTTTCCAATGCTTCTGTCATAAAGGAGAACTGAAATGGATGTTTGAGATTACCCTGTTTTTTTTTGGGGGGGGGGGGGGTATGTTTGGGGGAATTGAAAGTAAAACATTATTACGTTTAGAACCTTGGTCATTGTATAATTATTTTATAGTGTACAATTGTACAAAACGGGCCCTGTTTCCAGTCCTCTTTCTGGACCTGTTCAGTAATGTTGCTTTTCTCTTGCCATTTGTTTCTTCATCCCCTTTCGTTTTCTTAAAGACCGCGCTGACACTGGCCTCGCCCCGACTCTTTCTATTAATCAGTTCAAAGTAATAAATGTGGTATACTCAGCAAGAACATGTGCGTTCCCCTCGTTTGACTGTAAGCACTTCTTGTCATGCTGTGTGCTTCCTTTTTCTGTATTTAAGGGAAAATGAATGTTTTATTACTTGGTAATTAAGCCCTATACCCTCGCACTTAATTCTATCCCAACACCCCTCTTGCACCACTAACCACCTTTATCCCATCCACAATGTCCCCCCTTCTCTTTCCCCTCCCCTGCTGGCTGCTTAACCATAACACCACCACTACCCTTGCAGAATGTCAATGTTGGTGGAAAAAAAACAAGGTCCTCTTTCAAAAACGACTGGCTTTTATCTGTGGCATAATAAAGATGCTCCACAAAAGTCCAGCTTGCTATTTTCTCTTCTTGAAACTAAGCTATGGGGTTTTCGGTAAGGACAGCATTCATGCATTAGGCCAGTAGACTCTTGGGTGGTATCTGTAGGTGTTTTTTATGTGCTGCTGTTGTCATACTTGTGATCTTGTCATTGTGTTCAACTCTGCATCTGTAACTACAACTCAGGTCACTGTCAAGTATGTAACTGGAGGCATTGGTGTGAATTTCAGCCTACATTTTGGGTATTTCAGTCTAGGGCGATTTGGATTTTGTAATTGGCTTATTTTATGATGCCGTCTTGTTTTTGAATATGTTAGCAAAACAACCGGTGTATGGCATTAGCACAGACATGAGAAACATGCTTTCCGTATCTTGAATTCCCTTAAGCGTAGGGTCACTCGGTAGGACTTTGTTTAGGATCATCAGTATGCTACATTTAACTCATCACTCACATTATTGCCCTTGAAATTAGATCTCATTTAGCCATAATTATAGTACTTCAAACACTGACAATGAACAGTCTTACCTTGACGTTATCACTGATCTGTCAGATTTAACTTGTAAAACATTGGCCTGCTTGAGGTCTTGCTTATAAAAACATGTTAGATCAATGATTACCATATTCAAATGAAGCAAAAAGTATTCTGACAGTGTTAAAGACCCATATGTCAGTTCAAAAAGGTTAAAGACCAAGTGCTCTCCGACCAATGTGTTTGATCAGGGGTGTCAAACTCATTCCACGGCTGGCTGAGTGTCTGTGTTTTTTTCCCTTCAGTTAAGACCTAGACAACCAAGTGGGGGGAGTTCCTTACTAATTATTGACCTTTAATTCATCCACCAAGGACAAGGGTGGAGTGAAAACCCACAAATACCCAGCCATCTGGAATGAATTTGACACATGTTAGATTATTTTTCTGTTGTGGAAAAAACAACTGAAGTAATCTTCCTTCCATAGGTTTTGCATACCAATAATTATTTTTGATATATATTTTGTCTATTGTCACTAAATGTATTCTCAATGCGAGTCCCATCATGTAGGTGTCCTCAACACATACTGGTGATGAATCTGTAAATCAAGACTTTGTCAGAGGAGCGATACCTCACAGAACCATCCATTCAACTCACGGGTCGGATTATGCTTCTAGCCTTTAACACTTCCTGATGTAGCCTATTTAGCAGCCCAATTCAGATCTTTTGCTCAATTATTGGTCAAATAACTTGTCATAAGATCTGAATAAGAAGGGGTCCGTAACCACGGCCTTTGTGTGCATTGTTTATGTTAAAAGAACATTGGGTACAAGAGCATATTCACTAGCCTCGCAATTCGCCTGATCTCATGAGTTTACGTGGATGGTTCGCTACCACGGAATCATTGCGCAGTTCACGTAATGTTTGAAACGGACATTTCCGATTTGCTAACCTGGGTGGAAGAGTCAAATCCAGAGTTTCCCACGTGGGAGGTACCAGAATCAACCAATAGGAAGCTCTACGCAAATAACTTTGGTTCATTTTAACTCTGCGGTCCCGAGTTATCCAACATGTGAGCGCGGTAGGATAATACGTTAGGAAAGTGGTACTTCTTGATTGTTTTTGTATAGGCTAAGAATGGGAGCACGTTCAAGCAAATCAGTTTTGTCAGGTCGGTGACTCGTTGGTCACCGACTTTAAATGTGTGTTGCATTATGGGGATAACATTTGTCTGATGTGCCTACCGTTTTTACTCCTACATGTACACATACAATTTCAGTTTGTGAAGGTTTGATAAGGGGATTAGAGAGATGTTTATTTCAACATTATAAAGAAAACTTGTATAAACAATGGCAACACTGCCATGATGGTATGATCCTTGCTGTTGGTTAATGACGACTTTTGGCTGTCGCAGGTGCACCTCCCCCGACTTTACTACTCGACTTTCATCTATAGTCGGTTGCTTTAGCCTTACCACTCAAACGCGCCCTGGGCTTCAAATCATAGGCAAAATTGTCACGTGATGTGGGGACATGTCCCCCCCAATATTTAGAACAGGTCAATTCGTCTGCCCCAAAAATACTTAAAATCCCCTGGAGGTCTGGGGCCCCCCAGATAGCATACGAACATGTCATAAGCATTGGCAAAATGTGCAGAATTGCAGGAAATTAGATTTAACAGTTGACTTTTGGGCACAAAAAACATTCCTCTTTCTCAATTTCCGAACAGAAATGGGGAGTGGTTTGGTGGTTCATCGATGTGTCACTCTGGTCATGTGCGCCAAGACCAAAGTAGCTAATTCATTAGCTTAGCTAGTCACCTGAAACTAACCAGTAACTCAGGGTTTCCCAAACTCTGACCTTGGGACCCCAAGGGTTGCATATTTTGGTTTTTGCCCTAGCACTACACCACTGATTCAAATAAATACTAATCATTAAGCTTTGATCATTTGAATCAGCTGTGTAGTTTTAGGCCAAAAACCCAAACGTGCACCCTTGGTGTCCCGAGGACCGAGTTTGGGATTCGCTGCAGTAACTCCTCCAGTATGTGTTGTTATTTCACATTAGTTTTTGGATGGAAGCTGTAGAGATTTGTAATAAATTGCGCTTCCGTAGCCAAATATCTTTTTCATTAAAAAAAAGGAAGGCATTAAATGACCTGGTATGATGGTGCATTGATCAGTTACACAATTTAAAGCTGTTTTAGCTTTTTGCTCAAATATCGACCTTTAAAGTAACTCTCCAGTGTTTCCAGATTTCAATGAAATATGAGCTATAGTTCATTATGATATGAGTTAAATAGTTTTCCACGTATCCTTTCACTTATACTGTGTTTTCAAATACCCCTCCATATACCCTTCAAAATATGCCTCGAGAGGGATAATACGTCATGTCAAAATGTAAAAAAAAATATAATCTACTGTTCCCTCCCTTTCTACAACTACACACAATACCCCATAAAGACAATGTGAAAACATGTTTTTAGAAAATTAAATACATAAAAATACATAACCTCCATCTAAAGTTACCACCTTTTCATTAGAACGACACTCATGTACTACTGCTCCCACCAAGTACCCGATGCCCATTTTGCCACAATATACATGTCTCACTTTCTACACATTGCTGGTCCATAAAAAAAACAATTTTTTTTTTGATAAAAGGTATCGGGTATAAAAGGTAAAGGCATCAGGTATAATAAAAGGCATCGGGCAAATAAATAAACAAATATAATTTAAACAGTGCCTTCAGAAAGTATTCACACCCCTTGACCTTTCCCACATTTTGTTGTGTTACATCCTGAATTTAAAATGGATTAGATTGAGATGCTTTGTCACTTGCCAACACACAACACCCCATAATGTCATAGTGGAATTGTGTTTTTTGAAATTTTCCCAAATTAATAAAAAATGAAAAGCTGAAATGTTTTGAGACAACAAGTATTCAACCCCTTTGTTATGGCAAGCCTAAATACGTTCAGGAGTAAAAAGATGTGCTTAACAAGTCACATAAATTGCATGGACTCATTGTGTGCAATAATAGTGTTTAACATGATTTTTGAATGACTACCTCATCTCTGTACACCACACATACAAGTATCTGTAAGGTCCCTATGCCGAGCAGTGAATTTAAACACAGATTGAACCACAACGATTAGGCAGGTTTTCCAATGCTTCTCAAAGAAGGGCACCTATTGGTAGAGGGGTAAAAAATACAAAAAGCAGACATTGAATGTCCCTTTTAGCATGGTGAAGTTATTAATGACATTTTGGATTGTGTAGCAATACACCCACTCACTACAAATACACAGGCTTCCTTCCTAACTCAGTTGTCGGAGAGGAAGGAAACTGCTCAGGGATTTCCCCATGACACCAATCGTGACGTTAAAACAGTTACAAAATGTAATGGCTGTGATAGCAGAAAACTGAGGATGGATCAACAACATTGTAGTTACTCCACAATACTAACCTAATTGACAGAGTGAAAAGAAGGAAGCCTGTAAAGACTAAAAATATTCCAAAACATGCATCCTGTTTGCAACAAGGCACTAAAGAAATACTGCAAAAAATGTGGCAAAGCAATTAACCTTTTTTTCCTGATTACAAAGTGTTATGTTGGGGGCAAATCCAATACAACACATTACTGAGTACCACTCTCCGTATTTTCAAGCATAGTGGTGGCTTGAAATATATATAGTTAATTCGGGAAATAATCAGACCCCTTAACTTTTTCCACATTTTGTTATGTTACAGCCTTATTCTAAAATGGATCAAAACATATATATATAATCCTCATCAATCTACACACAATGTCCCATAATGACAATGCGAAAACATATACAGTTGAAGTTGGAAGTTTACATACATTTAGGTTGGAGTCATTAAACTTGTTTTTCAACCACCCCACAAATTTCTTGTTAACAAACTATAGTTTTGGTAAGTCGGTTAGGACATCTACTTTGTGCATGACACAAGTAATTTTTCCAACAATTGTACACAGACATATTGTTTCACTTATAATTCACTGTATCACAATTCCAGTGGGTCAGAAGTTTACATACACTAAGTTGACTGTGCCTATAAACAGCTTGGAAAATTCCAGAAAATGACGTTATGGCTTTAGAAGCTTCTGATAGGCTCATTGACATAATTTGATTCAATTGGAGGTGTACCTGTGGATGTATTTCAAGGCTTACCCTCAAACTCAGTGCCTCTTTGCTTGACATCATGGGAAAATCAAAATAAATCAGCCAAGATCTCAGAAGAAAATTGTAGACCACAAGTCTGGTTCATCCTTGGGAGCAATTTCCAAATGCCTGAAGGTACCACGTTCATCTGCACAAACAATAGTGCGCAAGTATAAACACCATGGGACCACGCAGCCGTCATACCGCTCAGGAAGGAGACGCCTTCTGTCTCCTAGAGATGAACGTACTTTGGTGCGAAAAGTGCAAATCAATCCCAGAACAACAGCAAAGGACTTTGTGAAGATGCTGGAGGAAACAGGTACAAAAGTATCTATATCCACAGTAAAACGAGTCCTATATCCACATAACCTGAAAGCCTGCTCAACAAGGAAGAAGCCACTGCTCCAACACCGCCATAAAATGCCAGACTACGGTTTACAACTGCACATGGGGACAAATATTGTACTTTTTGGAGAAATGTCCCCTGTCTGACGAAACAAAAATAGAACTGTTCGGCCATAATGACCATCGTTATGTTTGGAGGAAAAAGGGGGAGCCTTGCAAGCTGAAGAATACCACCCCAACCGTGAAGCATGGGGGTGGCAGCATCATGTTGTGGGGGTGCGTTGCTGCAGGAGGTACTGGTGCACTTCACAAAATAGATGGCTTCATGAGGGAGGAAAAATGCGTGTATATATTAAAGCAACATCTCAAGACATCAGTCAGGAAGTTAAGGCTTGGTCGCAAATGGGTCTTCCAAATGGACAATGACCCCAAGCATACTTCCAAAGCTGTGGCAAAATGGCTTAAGCACAACAAAGTCAAGGCATTGGAGTGGCCATCACAAAGTCCTGACCTCAATCCTATAGAAAACTGAAAAAACATGTGTGAGCAAGGAGGCCTACAAACATGACTCAGTTACACCAGCTCTGTCAGGAGGAACGGGCCAAAATTCACCCAACTTATTGTGGGAAGCTTGTGGAAGGCTACCCAAAAAGTGTGACCCAAGTTAAACAATTTAAAGGCAATGCAACCAAATACTAATTGAGTGTATGTAAACTTCTGTCCCACTGGGAATGTGATGAAATAAATAAAAGCTGAAATAAATCTTTCTCTCTAATATTATTCTGACATTTCACATTCTTAAAATAGTGGTGATCCTAACTGACCTAAGACAGGGAATTTTTACTAAGATTAAATGTCAGGAATTGTGAAAAACTGAGTTTAAATGTATTTGGCTAAGGTGTATGTAAACCTCCGACTTCAACTGTATATATTTATTTATATATTTGGTTGTTGTTGCAAATTGATTCTAAATAGAAAACAAAAAAACTTAATTTGCATCATTATTCAAGACTCAGGTGCATCCTGTTTCCATTGATCATCCTTGAGATTTTTCTATAACTTCATTGGAGCCCACATGTGGTAAATTCAACTGATTGGGCATGATTTGGAAAGACACACACCTGTTTATATATGGTCCCGTAGTTGACAGTGCATGTCAAAGCAAAAACCAAGCCATGAGGAATTGTCCGTAGTGCTCCGAGACCGGATTGTGTCGAAGGCACAGATCTGGGGAAGGGTAACAACACATTTCTGCAGCATGGAAGGTCCCCAAGAACACAGCGGACTCCATCATTCTTAAATGGAAAAAGTTTGGAACCACCAAGACTTCCTAGAGCTGGCCGCCTGGCCAAACTGAGCAATAGGGGGAGAAGGGCCTTGGTCAGGGAGGTGACCAAGAACCCGATGGTCACTCTGACAGAGCTCCAGAGTTGCTCTGTGAAGATGGGGGAACCTTCCAGAAGGACAACCATCTCTGCAGCATTCCACCATCAAGCCTTTATGGTATAGTGGTCAGATGGAAGCCACTCCTCAGCAAAAGGCACATGACACAGAGTTTCTTGCAAACTAGGGAGTTTGCCAAAAGGCACCTAAAGTGCTCTCAGACCATGAGGAACAAGATTCTCTGGTCTGATGAAACCAAGATTGAACTCTTTGGCCTGAATGCCAAGCGTCACGTCTGGAGGAAACCTGGCACAATCCCTATGTTGAAGCATGGTGGCGGCAGCATTATGCTATGGGGATGTTTTTCAACCCTTAGCACCCTTAGCACACAGCCAAGACAACACAGGAAGGGGGAGGTCTCTGAATGTCCTTGAGTGGGCCAGCCAGAGTCCAATTGAACATATCTGGAGAGACCTGAAAATAGCTGTGCAGCGAAGCTTCCAGTCCAACCTGACATAGCTTGAGAGGATCTGTAGAGAAGAATGGGAGAAACTCCTCAAATACAGATGTACCAAACTTGTAGCATCATACCCAAGAAGACTAAATGCTGTAATCGCTGTCAAAGGTGCTTCAACAAAGTACTGAGTAAAGTGTCTGAATACTTATGTAAATGTTATTTTTCAGTTTTTATGCTTTGTCATAATATTGAATTGTGTGTAGATTGATGAAGGAAAAAACGATTTAATGCATTTTAGAATAAGGTGTATATTATGGGTATTCTTGTAATCGTTAAGGCAAAATCCTAGAGAAAAACCTGGTTCAATCTGCTTTCCACCAGACACTGGAAGATTGATCAACCTTTCAGCCGGATAATAACCTAAAACACAAGGCCAAAACGACACTGGAGTTGCTTACTGAGAAGACAGTGAATGTTCCTTGAGAGGCAGAGTTATAGTTTTGACTTAAATCTGCTTGAAATCTATGCCAAGACTTGAAAATGGTTATCTAGCAATGATCAACAACCAATTTGACACAGCTTGAAGAACGTTTTAAAGAATAGTGGGCAAATATTCTACAATCCAGGTTTGCATTGGTCTTAGAGACTTACCCAGAAAGACTCACAGCTGTAACCGCTGCCAAAGGTGATTCTACCATGTATTGACTAAAGGGTGTGAATACTTATGTAAATGAAATATTTCTGTATTTCATTTTCACTAAATTTGCAAACATTTCTAAAAACATGTTTTCACATTGTCAATATGGAGGTATTGTGTGTACATGGGTGAGAATAAAAATCAATTCAATCCATTTTGATTTCAGGCTGTATCAACAAAATGTGGAATGATTCAAGTGGTATGAATACTTTCTGAAGGCACGGTATACACACTATAAATACAAAAGTATGTGGACTCCCCTTCAAATTTGTGGATTTGGCTATTTCAGCCACACCCGTTGCTGAGAGGTGTATAAAATATACAATCGAGCACACAGACATGCAATCTCCATATACTAACAATGGCAGGAGAATTGCCTTACTGAACAGCTCAGTGACTTTAAACATGGCACCGTTGTAGGATGCCACCTTTCCAACAAGTCAGTCCATCAAATTTCTGCCCTGCTAGAGCTGCCCCGTTCAACTTTAAGTGCTGTTATTGTGAAGTGGAAATGTCTAGGAGCAACAACGGCTCAGCTGCAAAGTGGTAGGCCACACAAGCTCATAGAACGGGACCCCCGAGTGCTGAAGCACGTAGCGAGTAAAAATCGTCTGTCCTTGGTTGCAACACTCACTACCAAGTTCCAAACTGCCTCTGGAAGCAATGTCAGCACAAGAACTGTTCGTTGGGAGCTTCATGAATTGGGTTTCCGTGGCCGAGCTGCAGCCTAAGATCACCATGCGCAATGCCAAGCCTCAGCTGGAGTGGTGTAATGCTCTTCACCATTGGACTCTGGAGCAGTGGAAATGCGTTCTCTGGAGTGATGAATCATGCTTCACCATCTGTCAGTCCGGCAAACAAATCTAGGTTTGGCATATGCCAGGAGAACGATACCTGCTCAAATGCATTGTGCCAACTGCAAAGTTTAGTGGAAGAGGAATAATGGTCTGGGGCTGTTTTTCATGGTCCGTCTAGGCCCCTTAGTTCCAGTTAAGGAAATCTTAAAGCTACAGCATACAATGACATTGTAGATGATTCTGTGCTTCCAACTTTGTGGCAACAGTTTGGGGAAGGCCCTTTCCTGTTTCAGCATGACAATGCCCCCGTACACAAAGCGAGGTCCATACAGAAATGGTTTGTAGAGATCGGCATGGAAGAACTTGACTGGCCTGCACAAAGCTTTGACCTCAAACCCATCGAACACCTTTGGGATGAATTGGAACGCCGACTGTGAGCCAGGCCTAATCGCCCAACGTCAGTGCCCGACCTCACTATTGCTCTTGTGGCTGAATGGAACCAAATCCCAGCAGCAATGTTCCAACATCTAGTGGAAAGCCTTACCAGAAGAGTGGAGGCTGTTATAGCAGGAAAAGGGGGGACCAACTCCATATTAATACCCATGATTTTGGAATGTTCGATGAGCAGGTGTCCACATACTTTTGGTGCTGTAGTGAATCTTATATGACCGCAGTTTTATGAATTATATTATATAATCTTGAAGCCCATTGAAAAATGGTACGGAACTTGCAACCGGAAGTAGGAAGTACTTTCATGGCGTATTACCAAAGACAGCACAGTATGAACATAGGCAGTAACTGCTTCTCTAATAGAAATTGATCCGTGCTACCCGGGACCCTTGGGATGTCTCTACCTCATTGAAGTTGACATTTAAAATGGTTGTGGTAAGAGTTGGGGTTGGGTAAGGTTTATAGTTATGTTTAAGGTAAGGTTAGGGTTTAGGGTAGGGAAGTCCCAAGGATTCCGGATAGCACTGACCGATAGAAATCCCCGATCACACTTGTATGCGATGTCTTTATTTATATATTTTTCTTATTTAAAAAATATATTTTTATTTCTTTATTTAAAGGTATATATATATATATATATATATATAATTTTTTTTTTGCAGACTTGTAGGCTATGTCATGGCGATGTTGGCTAGCTAAACTTATGCGCAGAAACGTCATCGGATCTAACGATCGTCTCACACTGAACTACGCATGTGCAGGCCATCAAATCAAAGGCATTCCTCAGATATAAAGTCGTTTTTGGACGAAAATGAATATGTGTCAGTTTGTCACTTGTCAGTCACTGAATACAAACACACACGTTTGCGCAAGGCCCACGTTGAATACAAACATATTTCATTTTTCAAGATCGTAAGAAATATTATATGAAGTGGTACCAGCATGTGTTGTAACACTTTTTGCTTCATGCTATATTTGAGACAAGCTACTGATATTGTTGCAGTGAACAACAGACTTGTTATGTATGTCATGTACTGTTAAAATTGTGTTGATAAGTGTTATAACCTTGTAATTATATTATTCCACTGAGCGTATATACTACCTATCCTGATTTATAATGCTATTTACTTTCCTCATGAGAATGGAGACAGACTATACCATATACACATACTGACAAGCTGAATGTGCTTTGTACACTAAGTTATACCAGCTCCAGTAAAGAGATCAGAGACTCGGATGACTTCTACATCTTTACTAAACAACATAACACAATTAACACAGCAGACATGGTTTGACCACTCCTCAAAAATGGCTTCACTCCTGCTCCTCAAAAGAGGCAAAGACAGTCATTTTCTTGTTGTCAACTGCCTCCACATCTACAAATACAGTACTCAACAAGTCATCACAACTATTATATCTTGCCGTGCATCAAGCCTTAAGCATTACACACAGTAGACTACATACCCAGTTCACAGCCCCCAGTTCGCTGGGCATTTTGTTTTTGGGTGACCTTGAAGGAGACGGGAAGGGTTCGGGTTAAACGCGGTTGACTCCGCCCACATTGACCCTGGCGGCCCCGAACTGCACGCTGCAGTCAGTGGCTTCTCATTTGGCACAGGGGCCAGCCATCATTCACTTTGAACTGGACTGTGTGTTTACAGGCAGTTGCAACAGCGCAACTTTAGATCATTAGAACGCATTCGCCAAAAGCCACCAAATACACCTGAATGGAATTCTGCACTTATGTAAACAAAACGGCAGTCCTCTTACATTTGGGGATTTTACAGTTCTATTGGTCAAACAACCATGACAAAATAGGCTCTCTCTCCCTCAGGTATGCACATAAACAAGATCAACAACTATTGCTAGCCAGAGCACGATGAGCTAAAGTCTAACGAAGGAACATTAGATAAACCCTCTTAAACTTTTTCAGCTAGTTGGCTGTCAAATTTGCACTGATAAATGATGAGGAATTGTAGCCTCCTAGTCCTTCTACAGCAGGGGTGTCAAAGTCAAATGGACGGAGGGCCAAATAAAAAATTTAGCTACAAGCCGAGGGCCGGACTGTTCGAATGTTCATTGAAAAATTTTTAAATGACGCATATAGTCTAGTGAACCTAATTGAACCTACTGAAAACCTAACAAATATATTTGGCTCTGATAAAGTTAACTGTGCGCGTGATGATGCTCATTACATGCTCCATTTTCAAGGCTTTACCGCACAACGCTTCCTGGTGTATGATACAATGATAAGCTGTCAGCTCACCTGTCGCGTTTTCCTCTTGCATCTTTTCCCGTATCTTCGCCACCAGTCCGCTCCTGTGTCCACACATCGCAGGTGCTCCGTCGGTTGTCAAACCCACGAGTTTTTCCCAAGGCAGCTCCATCTCATTTACACATCTTGACACCTCTTCATACAAATCATGCCCCGTAGTTGTGCCATGCATAGGACGTAAAGCCAAAAACTCCTCTGTCACGCTTAGGCTGGAGTCCACTCCGCGGATGAAAATTGACAACTGGGCAATGTCAGAAATGTCGGTGCTCTCATCCACAGCCAAGGAATATGCAATGAAATCTTTTCCCTTTTTCACAAGCTGCTCTTTTAGATTGATGGACAACTGGTCTACTCTCTCGGCAATGGTGTTTCTGCTCAGACTCACATTTAAAAAGAGTTGCCTTTTTCTGGGCAAACTTCGTCACAAACTTTAATCATGCAGTTTTTGATGAAATCCCCCTCCGTAAATGGCCGGGCTGATTTAGCGATCTCTTCTGCCAAAATAAAACTGGCCTTGACAGCAGCCTGGCCTTGTGATTTGGCTTTTTTGAACAGAGCCTGTCGAGATTTGAGGCCTCGTTTTAATTCCTCTGCCTTTTGTAGCCTTTGTTCCATGTCCATTCTTGTTTTTGTCCGCGTGTTTCGTTTCATAATGTCGTCTCAGATTATACTCTTTCAGTACCGCCACACTTTCTCCACACAGAAGACACACAGGTTTTCCAGCTACCTCCGTGAACATATACTCCGACTCCCACCTTGTTTGAAACCCCGGTTCTCAGTGTCCACCTTCCGTTTTGCCATTTTTGATGGGTATCTGAAAGTTAATTTTACTGTGATGCTGACGACTGCTGTGCCAATAAATATTGAAATGAAGCAGCCTACTGCTCGGTGCGTCACCGTTGCATTGTGGGAAATGTAGTATTGGTGCGTGTAAAAGATCTGCGGGCTGCCGGCTTGCTGCGGTCTGCGGGCCGGTTCTAATAATAAATCAAGATCATCCCAGGGGCCGTAAAAAACCTTCTCGCGGGCCGGATGTGGCCCGCGGGCCTTGACTCTGACATATGTGTTCTACAGCATGCCTGCCAATTCATGCTTGTCCCAACCAAGCACCCAAGCTAACTGGCTAAAGTTGGCTAGCTTGCTATACAGCTACTTCTAAACACAAATGAGAGAACACCTAACTCTGACCATTTTACTTGCCGTAGCAGAGCTGGTTAGGCTGTTTACATCACAGGAGGCTGCTGAGGGGAGGACAGCTCATAATAATGGCCGGAATGGAGTAAATGGAATGGCATCATACACATGGAAACCATTCCACTAATTCCGCCCCAGCCATTACCACGAGCCGGTCCTCCCCAATTAAGGTGCCACCAACCTCCTGTGGTTTACATGTTGTTACTTTTTTTTGCCTACGTTTACTGACATCGGTCATATTCAGCAGGTGTTGCGCGTTTATAATTCATCAGTTGTTAGGCACTCTGGCACACTCAGACGAGAGTGCTCTGAAATCGGAATAGATAGCCAGAGTGAATTTGCGAATGCAAGAGATATGCTAACTGTATAACAGTCTTTCAAGTTCTTGCTAGCTAACCAAATGACACCTGATGTGTATAGCCACCGAAACGCGAGGGGGGAAATTAGTCACTCCTCCAATGGCATGACATGACATCCTCCTAGCAGCTAGCTAGCTAGCTATCTAGGTCATGTTAGGCTTCGTGTTTTTAGCTTACTACATAAATCGATACGTTAGCCAATTAGTCACGTTATGACTGACTTGTGATCATTGCCCTTGCTAGTTTGATTGTATTGACATTCCCAGCCTTAGTTACATTTTTCTGTTTTTGTCCAGAATATTGAGTCGTTGAAACTGAAAAAGTGTATCCCGACTGGAGGCAGCAAACAATGTAACAGGCCAGCTGTGATTAATTCAGTATTGGTGAATTATATTAATCACGCATTGAACTGCATCCATCTATTCTGCCAACAATGCCTTAGTGTATGTCGTGGAACGTTGAGTCAAATATAACCTATTTTTAAAGCCTCTTGTAAAGTTGGTTTTGTAGCATAAACTGGGAATGTTATATTTTTTGAATGATATTATAATTGTTTGTTTACTATCTGCAAAATAGGTGAAATGCTGTCAGTTCCACTTTCAACTTTAGGTCACTGGTTACTTTGTGTAATAGTTTTACATTTTGATTGGGAAATGCTTAATGGTTGTGTTTTTGTATTCTTATGATTGGGACCTACTGGCTGATTGTGTCAGAGTTTATGGACTGCTTATCCTTTAACATCATGCTGTATGTGACTGCTGTCTTTCCATCGGCCCTATGCAGTGGTGTAGTGGTGCCTGGAGAAGTGGGTATACTCTAATTTGGCCAAAAAGTTCCCAAACAGACAGACCAGCAAAGAAAAGACACACTGTGTGAAAAATCCTGTTTTTTAATGAGTTTTCCTACACTCTAAAAAGAAAAGGTTGCCTGAGTATCCCTTAGGGGTTCTTCAAATTGAAACTGTGGGGGAGCCTCTATAAGTTATTTGAAGAACCGTTTAAAAGGGTTCTTCTAAGAACCCCAGGTTTCCTGTTATGTTCATCAGAGGTGTAGGGTGGGTGAAGTCTGAATCCCAAAAAGAGTAATTATACAGATGATTAACAAAACGTGTACACAACAGAATTCATACCTTGGTTTTTGTGGTTGAATGTGAATGAAAAAAGCATGTCATTCTTCTGTGAGCTGCTCCATGCCAAAACCAGTTGACAGTTGCCTGCAGATGATATTTGGCTGAAACTCGGCTATGTGTGCACATGCAAATGAATAGATATCACGCACTTTGCGATTGTGTAGGCTACTTTGTGCATGATTTCTCTATTGCACTACATAATTGATAAGTGTTATTTTTGATTAAACCTTTATTTAACTAGGCAAGTCAGTTGAGAACAAATTCTTATTTTACAAAGATGGCCTACCCGGCCAAACCCTCCCCTAACCCGGATGACGCTGGGCCAATTGTGTGCCGCCCTATGGGGCTCCCGATCACGGCCGGTTGTGATACAGCCCAGGATAAAACCAGGGTCTGTGGTGATGCCTCGAGCACTGAGATGCAGTGCCTTAGACTGCAGCGCCACTCGGAAGTATACCTCAACTACAATGCTGTGATACACATCAAAAAGGGATTGAGAAGGGTGTACTCCCGGGGTGTACGGCTTATATGCGTGTATATGCTCCACTACACCACTGGCCCTTTGTGTTTTACAGAAAGTACACTCTCCTACATGAGTGACCTGGTATTACGGCTGCTGTCCTTTCAGAATCACCAACCTGTCACCTATAGGTTCACCACTGTACTAACCTGTCACACACTGAAGGCCTATAGGTTCACCACAGTACTATCCTGTCACACACTGAAGACCTATAGGTTCACCACTGTACTAACCTGTCACACACTGAAGACCTATAGGGTAACCACTGTACTAACCTGTCACACACTGAAGACCTATAGGTTCACCACTGTACTAACCGGTCACACACTGAAGACCTATAGGTTCACCACTGTACTAACCGGTCACACACTGAAGACCTATAGGTTCACCACTGTACTAACCTGTCACACACTGAAGGCCTATAGGTTCACCACTGTACTAACCTGTCACACACTGAAGATCTATAGGTTCACCACTGTACTAACCTGTCACACACTGAAGACCTATAGGTTCACCACTGTACTAACCTGTCACACACCGAAGATCTATAGGTTCACCACTGTACTAACCTGTCACACACTGAAGACCTATAGGTTCACCACTGTACTAACCTGTCACACACTGAAGACATATAGGTTCACCACGGAAGACCTATAGGTTCACCACTGTACTAACCTGTCACACACTGAAGACCTATAGGTTCACCACTGTACTAACCTGTAACACACTGAAGACCTATAGGTCCACCACTATACTAACCTGTCACACACTGAAGACCTATAGGTCCACCACTGTACTAACCTGTCACACACTGAAGACCTATAGGTCCACCACTATACTAACCTGTCACACACTGAAGACCAGTAGGTTCACCACTGTAGTAACCTGTCACACACTGAAGGCCTATAGGTTCAACACTGTACTAACCTGTCACACACTGAAGACCAGTAGGTTCACCACTGTACTAACCTGTTACACACTGAAGACCTATAGGTTCACCACTGTACTAACCTGTCACACTGAAGACCTATAGGTTCACGACTCTATTAACCTGTCACACACTGAAGACCTATAGGTTCACCACTGTACTAACCTGTCACACACTGAAGACCTATAGGTTCACCACTGTACTAACCTGTCACACTGAAGACCTATAGGTTCACCACTGTACTAACCTGTCACACACTGAAGACCTATAGGTTCACCAGTGTACTAACCTGTCACACACTGAAAACCTATAGGTTCACCACTGTACTAACCTGTCACACACTGAAGACCTATAGGTCCACCACTGTACTAACCTGTTACACACTGAAGGCCTTTAGTTTCACCACTGTACTAACCTGTCACACACTGAAGACCTATAGGTTCACCACTGTACTAACCTGTCACACACTGAAGACCTATAGGTTCACCACTGTACTAACCTGTCACACACTGAAGACCAGTAGATTCACCACTGTACTAACCTGTCACACTGAAGACCTATAGGTTCACCACTGTACTAACCTGTCACACACTGAAGGCCTATAGGTTCACCACTGTACTAACCTGTCACACACTGAAGGCCTATAGGTTCACCACTGTACTAACCTGTCACACACTGAAGGTCTATGGGTTAACCACTGTACTAACCTGTCACACACTGAAGACCTATAGGTTCACCACTGTACTAACCTGTCACACTGAAGACCTATAGGTTCACGACTCTATTAACCTGTCACACACTGAAGACCTATAGGTTCACCACTGTACTAACCTGTCACACACTGAAGACCTATAGGTTCACCACTGTACTAACCTGTCACACTGAAGACCTATAGGTTCACCACTGTACTAACCTGTCACACACTGAAGACCTATAGGTTCACCAGTGTACTAACCTGTCACACACTGAAAACCTATAGGTTCACCACTGTACTAACCTGTCACACACTGAAGACCTATAGGTCCACCACTGTACTAACCTGTTACACACTGAAGGCCTTTAGTTTCACCACTGTACTAACCTGTCACACACTGAAGACCTATAGGTTCACCACTGTACTAACCTGTCACACACTGAAGACCTATAGGTTCACCACTGTACTAACCTGTCACACACTGAAGACCAGTAGATTCACCACTGTACTAACCTGTCACACTGAAGACCTATAGGTTCACCACTGTACTAACCTGTCACACACTGAAGGCCTATAGGTTCACCACTGTACTAACCTGTCACACACTGAAGGTCTATGGGTTAACCACTGTACTAACCTGTCACACACTGAAGGCCTATAGGTTCACCACTGTACTAACCTGTCACACACTGAAGACCTATAGGTTCACCACTGTACTAACCTGTCACACACTGAAGACCTATAGGTTCACCACTGTACTAACCTGTCACACACTGAAGACCTATAGGTTCACCACTGTACTAACCTGTCACACACTGAAGACCTATAGGTTCACCACTGTACTAACCTGTCACACACTGAAGACCCATAGGTCCACCACTGTACTAACCTGTAACACACTGAAGACCTATAGGTCCACCACTGTACTAACCTGTAACACACTAAAGACCTATAGGTCCACCACTATGCTAACCTGTCACACACTGAAGACCTATAGGTCCACCACTATACTAACCTGCCACACACTGAAGACCTATAGGTTCACCACTGTACTAACCTGTCACACACTGAAGGCCTATAGGTTCAACACTGTACTAACCTGTCACACACTGAAGACCAGTAGGTTCACCACTGTACTAACCTGTTACACACTGAATACCTATAGGTTCACCGCTGTACTAACCTGTCACACACTGAAGACCTATAGGTTCACCACTGTACTAACCTGCCACACACCGAAGACCTGTAGGTTTACCACTGTACTAACCTGCCACACACCGAAGACCTGTAGGTTTACCACTGTACTAACCTGTCACACACTGAAGACCTATTGGTTCACCACTGTACTAACCTGCCACACACTGAAGACCTGTAGGTTTACCACTGTACTAACCTGCCACACACCGAAGACCTGTAGGTTTACCACTGTACTAACCTGTCACACACTGAAGACCTATAGGTTTACCACTGTACTAACCTGTCACACACCGAAGACCTGTAGGTTTACCACTGTACTAACCTGCCACACACTGAAGACCTGTAGGTTTACCACTGTGCAAACATGTCTATAAGAAATATTATGGCTGTTTAGATATTCATGTTTCAAGAAAGGAGTGCATATATTTGGCCCTGCGAAGCTGTCACGTTCTGACCTTAGTTCTGTTATTATATCTTTGTTTTAGTATGGTCAGGGCGTGAGTGGGTGGGCAGTCTATGTTTGTTTTTCTATGTTGGTTTTTGAGTTCGGCCAAGTATGGTTCTCAATCAGAGGCAGCTGTCAATTGTTGTCCCTGATTGAGAATCATACTTAGGTAGCCTGTGCTTCACTTTTGGGATGTGGGTGTTTGTTTTCCGTGTGAGTGTTTGGTCCACACGGTACTGGGTTCGGTTTTTGTGTATTCACGGCATCGTTTGTTGTTTTGTTCGAGTGTTCTATTGTCTTTATTAAAAAACATTATGGACACTTACCACGCTGCGCATTGGTCCTCCGATCCTTCATACTACTCCTCGTCGTCAGAAGCAGTTTTATGCGCTGATTAAATGGAAGCTAATAATTATGAGTTTTTTACTCCGCTGGTCTTGGCTGGTCTCTGGAAGAAATTAACAAATGTATCCTACACCGAGGCAAGACTGAGACACCCAATATGTGGTCTCGAGACCTACAACACTGTAACATACCTCCAAGACATGCTAACCATTACAATAATAGGGGAGGTTAGCATTTTTGGGGGGTATGATATTTATGATTCATTCAGGATTATCCGTAATCATGGTAGCATCCCCATTAATGTATTTACAAAAAGCTATGTAATTTCAAAACTGTTTACCCAATATGGATTAAAAAAAGACCCTGCTCTTTAACCTCATAGTCATTGTTTCATTTCAAATCCAAAGTGCTGGAGTACAGAGCTTAAACAACCAAAAATGTCTCACTGGCCTAATACTTTTGGAGCTCACTATGTTGCACAGATTGAGGACTCTAGTACCCAAAAGCCGTTTTAGCATGGGCATGACAATTGAGGACTTTCACAATTTTGAAGTAGTCAACTGGGTGACTTCCTATGGGTTATATTCAGTTTGTTTGCCAGCTCATAGAAGTAGTAAAATAATAACATTTACTACTTAAAAATGGAGATGGCCTCAATGGGCATCGCCATGCTCTCACAGTCGCCTAATTAGACATTGCATATCTGTTCATCTTGACAATTATATTGTACAGCCTCTAATCGGGTGAAATGCATAGAAAATGGTGGGTGAAAATATACATAATGGCCACTGGGTGGCGGCAAAATATAATTTATTTGAGACCGTTCTGACCAATGACGTGTATAAACCTTGAATTGCTGACCTCTATATATAATGGCACTCCCCAGTAAGAGCATTCCTCCATAGGATTACATTTAATTCTACAGTATTTCAGTTAAATGTTTTACAGTATTTCAATTCAATGTTTCAAGGACAATATTACATGCAATTGAGCATATTTGTATTGCATTGGGGACAGTTTTGGCAGCAAGCCTAGTGATTAGAGCTTTGGGCCAGTAACCAAAAGGTTGTTAGATTGAATCCCCGAGCTGACAAGGTAAAAATCTGTCGTTCTGCCCCTGAACAAGGCAGTCAACCCACTGTTCCTAGGCCATCATTGTAAATAAGAATTTGTTATTAACTGACTTGCCTAGTAAAAATAACATTAGTACATACTTTACAGGGGCAATCAGCATTTGCTTCACCGATTTTTGGACTTATAAATGAACGTACCCATTGATTCTTGAAGAATATAACTTCGAAATGACCCATGAGCTTAGCTCAACTGTCGTACCCTATCAGGACCCAAAATAGAAGCTTGTTTTACTCCAGTGTTTGTAAGAAAACACTATATAGCCTCAAAACATGGTTAAAATTGTAATGTTTATACCATGGATGATCAATCCTTGCATCTGTAGCTCTGTCTATGAATTTGAGAGTGATTACATTTCTCCAGCCCCATCTCTCAGCTTTGACCGAACCAGGGGTGTGGAGGCTCCTTTGTTATTGTTTCCACTGCTGGTTGCTGCATTAAGGAGAAGAAAAAAATCTATATATTTTTTTCATTTAAATTGTTATGTTTAGCTCACATAATTGAATTTAAAAGTATGCATTAATGTGTCTGTAATAGTATCAACGTGTCAAAAACAAATGTAGACCTTAAAAAATGCATTTCTATAGCATTATTATTTTTATTTTTTTACCATGGAAAGGTACCAAGATGGCTGCGCTGTGGCTTCAATAGAGCGCCCCCTGTCAGTCATCCAGGGTTTATACACAATATAGGTACAAGTACTGATGCCCTGTAGCTGGCTCAGAAGAACTGCGAGTGATGGAGATGAAACAGCCTTAGCCATGTATTCTCCATGGCCATGCAGCAGTCAGGCCAACATTTTCCACTTTATAAAATAATGAGTATCACAAATTAAGACATGAAATAGGAGTTCAGATAATGTGGTTTGAGCATGCAGTACAATATTACCTTTGAGTCATTTAGCAGACACTCTTATCCAGAGCAATTCACAGGAGCAATTAGGGTTAAGTACCTTGCTCAAGGGCACATCAACAGATTTTTCACCTCGTCAGCTCAGATATTCGAACTAGCAACCTTTTGGATATCTGCCGCCCTAGTATGTATAAAAGTATGGGGATGTTGGGGCCTGTAGGCTATTGAATAAGTCTCTTTTCACTTCTGAATTGTTCACCACGGATTGAGTTATCATATGACATTATTACAAACCATACAGTCAACAAACACACACACACACACACACACACTCACACACACACACACACACACACACACACACACACACACACACACACACACACACACACACACACACACACACACACACACACACACACACACACACAAGCTTTGAGAAATAGCCCTGGAAACAAATATTGACCACATACTGTATGTGTGAATATGTGCCTATGATTTATTTGAACTTGTCTTTGTATTTGCCTTCTTTCATTCTCTACAGGAAAGCAGTTTCTTGGGATTCCCCTCGGCGTCTTTACTATGACAATGGCCCATCTGACTGTGGATTATGGTGAGCAAGAGTAGGAAGAGGATGTTGGTTCCAATGCAAGTGGGCTGCCTGTCAGCACTCTCATTGGCTAACTTGAGCCTCAACCATATAACTACATCGTGCCTCTGTATTAAAGGCTCCATTGCTTTCACCTTATTCTGTTTGATGACGTTCTCAATGACACATTTTCACCATAGGCTCATGATATCAGCCATGAATAATCACTAATCTGCAGCGGGCAATGAGAGACTAGTCTGCAATGTTCTCCAGTCTCACTGATGGATTGGGGTTACTTGCGAGGGGGTGGGGGCTTATTGGGAAAGGGTGAGAGTGGGTGGGGGTTGGTGACACGTGTGTCGAGGAGTCTACGGTTGGTGCGTGAAACATGTAGCCCGAGGGGGCCTTCGATGACCCTTATCTGCGCCTCTCTGGGGACGCCTTGGCCCCTCGTGGGATGCAAATGAAAGGCAATGAAAGAGAGAGGGAATGGGGCCCAATGAGAAGATGAAGGAAAATAAAGGAAATGGGACCATAGGGAGTGATGGGAGAATCGAAGTGGGGAAGGTCTGCGCTCATATCTTAAGAGCACATAATAAAGAATAAAGCAGTATGCATAAGAAAAACCTTGCCTGTGGTAAAAGCTGCCACGTTCTCTTCTTCCTGTGTCGAATGATTAATACTGCTCCTATTGAGCCTACCAGGATGCCTTTGTGCCCCTCTCATTGCACTGTCCGTTCTTTCTTTTTTTTCTCAATCTATTTTAGCTATACATGCACCTCTTTTTCCTCATATTCTTGGATGGAATTCTATTTGATTGAATATTTCCTCATAGGGGGTTGTCCTCTTAAAGGGGCTTTCCTTTCTTACCATCTCTACGATGGTGATAGTTTATTGTGTGTGTTTGTGTGTGTTCTCAAATCATTAAGTAAAAAAATGTGCTTCATCACGGTTGCTATTTATTTGTTCAATTGTGACATGGTATTTCGTATTTTATTAGGATCCCCATTCGCTACAGCCAAAGCTACAGTTACTCTTACTTGAGTCCACACAAAACACAAAACATGAAATAATACATATTAATTGACAATTACAGCAGAAGGACAGAACTATTTAAAATAGAAAAATACATATCATTAACAGACAGGTACAGAACTACAAAAATTTCAATGACACAAGACACAAAAGAAAATATGCGTTATCCACATAGCCAACCCATGCTACAAAGAACCATATAGGCCTATCTCCATTTTGAAAACATGTACAGTATCTCAGTTTATATATAGCCTAGTCTTGATATTAAATACAGACTATACATTTATTAGCAATACATGTCCTTGTTAGTTGAGAACTCTGGACATTACAGAGAAATTATTATTAAATCCAAAATCTGGAAATTAAAAAACTCACATGTTCACCTATATGGTTCTTTGGTTGAAGGGTCAATCTTTCTAAAAATCAATTGAAGGCTATCAGAGACCATTTTAAAATAAATAATTTTCTGATGGACTTCTATTGAATATGCTAAACTTTTTTTTGTCGCAAATAAACATAGTAAAATAAGTGGTTGTTGTGAAATGTTTAAATAACTCATAAGTCAAGGTGTATTCTTATTTTTACTTTTTAAACCAAGGTCAGGTATGAAGATTTTTATAGCTGTTTAGTCAGATAGGCCTTTTTAACGCGCGAGTTCCTTTTGCACTCAGCAACGACACGTGTCCCTGATTATCATAAAGGCATCCATCTACTTCTTCCGTTAGTAACGCTTCGTCATGTCTAACCCGACCCTTATTTATATCACTAAATTATACTTTTTTCTTCGTGTAAGAATAGCCCTTGGATTGATAACATTTTGGTGTTGTAGATTCAGTAATCTACAACATTTTGTCTTCAAAAGTAAAAAATAAAAACGAAGATATATTTCATTATTACAATTAAATTCATTCTTAATTATTTAGGACAATTTTTGTGATTTTAAACACACATTTCACACATTTCACTTATATTCTGCTTTATCACAAATTCGACAAGGCCTATCTTAATTTTCATCACGATTCTTCTAAGCTACTTCATCAATACCAATAGCCCATCAAGATTATTTTTTAAGCCAATTTTGTTTTTATTTTGAAGACACTATTGGAGGTATTGACCTAGATGTCATATTTATGAACTATATTTATATATATATATATATATATATATATATATATATATATATATAGAGAGAGAGAGAGAAAGAGAGAGAGAGAGAGAGAGAGAGAGAGAGAGTGCAAAGTATAGGCTATTGAAGATTGTAACAAAAACTATGTTCTATTTGTGCCCTAGGCTACTTGTATTGTTGCATTTAGGCAAATGATGGTCCTCTGTCCCGTGAGACCTTATCTTCAAATATCATCCTTACCCTTTAGTTTTGCATTGGTGAGGGAAAGGCCCTAATAGCACGATATGCTGGCGTTCAGTTGGCCCAGTGTGCTGTGTCAATAGGCCTTTATCTGATCATCTAAAGCTGTGTTTAGACAGGCAGCCCACTTCTGATCTGATTTTCACTAATTAGTCTTCTGACCAATAAGATGAGCTATGAAAAAGATCCGATATGAAAACATTTGATGTGAATTGTCAAAAGAACAATTAGTGGAAAACATTTCCGAATTTTTGTTGTTGTACTATAGTTTTTGGACACATGGAGTTTACTGTTTTCTACATATTTCACGAATCAAGTCATGAGAACAAGTTCATATTATCCGATCATAACAATTTTTGGTATATAGATTTTCCGGACCAATATAGATATGAAAACAATATCTAAAGAAATCCACACACACAGCTCTAGAGCATATGCAGTATCAGCAAATCCTGTAACGTCTCTCGTCGAAAGGAGTGGACCAAAGTGCAGCGTGGAAAGTGTTCATGATTTTTATTATCAAAAACCACTCAAACAAAATAACAAAACGAAAGCAAACAGTTCTGTCAGGTACAGACACTAAACAGAAAACAAGATCCCACAAAACCCAAAAGGAAAATGACAACTTATATGTGATCCCCAATCAGAGACAACGATAGACAGCTGCCTCTGATTGGGAACCACACACGGCCAAAAACAAAGAAATAGAAAACATTTCCCACCCGAGTCACACCCTGACCTAACCAAACATAGAGAATAATAAGGATCTCTAAGGTCAGGGCGTGACAAATCCAATGCAAGTCAACGGAGATTGGGGAGGGAGTAATTTAACGTTTTCTCTCTTTCTCAGATCTTAAACATGTTCAGATCTTACATTTTTGGTATATATATATTGCCTGGTTCAATATATTCGTTGGGGCAAATCGTTGGGGAATGGACTCTACAAGGTGTCGAAAGCATTCCACAAGGATGCTGGCCCATGCTGACTCCAATGCTTCCCACAGTTGTGTCAAGTTGACTGGATGTCCTTTGGGCAGTGGACCATTATTAATACACAGAGGAAACTGTGAAGCGTGAAAAACCCAGCAGCGTTACAGTCCTTGACACACTCGAACCGATGCGCCTAGCACCTACTACCATACCCCATTCAAAGGCACTTAAAATCTTTTGTCTTGCCCATTCACCCTCTGAATGGCACACATACACAATCCATGTCTCAATTGTCTCCAGGCTTAAAAATCCTTCTTTAACATGTCTCTTCCCCATTATCCACACTGATTGAAGTGGATTTCTTTCTACACACAATACCCCATAATGACAAAATGCAAAGATGTTTTAGAAATGTTAGCAATTTTATTGAAAATGAAATACATAAATATCTAATTTGCATAATTATTCACACACCTTAGTCAATACATGTTAGATTCACCTTTGGCAGTGATTACAGCTGTGAATCTTTCTGGGTAAGTCTCTAAGAGCTTTGCACACCTGTATTGTACAGTATTTGCAAATTAGAATTATTTTAATTATTTAAGCTCTGTTAAGTTGGTTGTTGATCATTACTAGACAGCCATTTTCAAGTCTTGCCATAGATATTCTAGCCGATTTAAGTCAAAACTGTAACTAGGCCACACAGGAACATTCAATGTCCTCTTGGTAAGCAACTCCAGTAATATTTGGCCTTGTGTTTTAGGTTATTGTCCTGCTGAAAGGTGATTTTGTCTCCCATTGAACCAGATTTTCCTCTAGACTTTTGCCTGTGATTAGCTCCCTTCCATTTATTTTTATCCTTAAAAACTCGCGAGTCCTTGCCGATGACAAGCATACCACGCTTGAAAATATGAAATAATATGAAAAATGCAAATAGTCCGGGTAGCCATTTGATTAAATATTCAGCAGTCTTATGGCTTAGGGGAAGAAGCTGTTAAGGAGCCTTTTGGACCTAGACTTGGCCCTCCAGTACCGCTTGCAGTGCGGTAGCAAAGAGAATAGTCTATGACTAGGGTTGCCGGAGACTTTGACAATTTTTAGGGCCTTCCTCTGACACCGCCTGGTATAGAGGTCCTGGATGGCAGGAAGTTTGGCCCCAGTGATGTACTGGGCCGTACGCACTACCATCTGTAGTGCCTTGTAGTCAGATGCCGAGCAGTTGCCATACTAGACGGTGATGCAACCAGTCAGGATGCTCTCGATGGTGCAGCTGTAGAAATATATGAGGATCTGAGGACCCATGCCAAATCTTTTCAGTCTCCTGAGGGGGAATAGGCATTGTCGTGCCCTCTTCACGACTGTCTGTGTGTGTTTGGACCATGATAGTTTGTTGGTGATGTGGAAACCAAGGAACTTGAAGCTCTCGACTCGCTCCACTACAGCCCCGTCGATGTGAATGGGGGTGTGCTCGGCCCTCCTTTTCCAGTAGTCCACGATCAGCTCCTTTGTCTTGATCACAATTGAGGGAGATGTAGTTGTCCTGGCACCACACTGCAAGGTCTCTGACCTCTCTATAGGATGTCTCATCGTTGTCGTTGATCAGGCCAACCACTGTTGTGTCAACTGCAAACTTAATGATGGTGTTGGAGTGGTGTTTGGTCATGCAGTCGTAGGTGAACAGGGACTACAGGAGGGGCCTAAGCACACTGCATTGAGGGGCCCCGGTGTTGAGGATCAGCATGGCAGATATGTTGTTGCCTACCCTTACCACCTGGGGGTGGCCAGTCAGGAAGTACAGGATCTTGTTGCATAGGGAGGTGCTTAGTCCCATGGTCCTTAGCTTAGTGATGAGCTTTGAGGGCACTATGGTGTTGAACGCTGAGCTGTAGTAAATTAACAGCATTCTCACGCAGGTGTTCATTTTGTCCGGGTGGAAAAGAGCAGTGTGGAGTGCAATTGAAATTGCGGAATCTGTGGATCTGTTGGGGAGCTATGCGAATTGGATTGGAATGCAGGATGCATGTTTTGGAATATTTTTATTCTGTAAGGGCTTCCTTCTTTTTACTCTGTTATTTACGTTAGTATTGTGGAGTAACTACAATGTTGTTGATCCATCCTCAGTTTTCTCCTATCACAGCCATTAAACTCTGTATCTGTTTTAAAGTCACCATTGGCCTCATTGTGAAATCCCTGAGTGGTTTCCTTCCTCTCCGGCAACTGAGTTAGGAAGGAAGTTGTATCTTTGTAATGACTGGGTGTATTGATACACCATCCAAAGTGCTTCACCATGCTCAAAGGGATATTCAACGTCTGTTTTCTGTTTTGTTTTTTTATCCGTTACCAATAGGTGCTCTTATTTGCAAGGCATTGGAAAACTTCTCTGATCTTTGTAGTTGAATCTGTGTTTGAAATTCACTGCTCGACTGAGGGATTTTACAGATGTGTGGGGTACAGAGATGAGGTAGTCATTCAAAAATCATGTTAAACGCTGTTATTGAGTCCCTGCAACATATTATGTGACTTGTTAAGCTCATTTTTACTCCTGAATTTATAGAGAGAAACAGCAATGGCATCTTTCTGTAGGCACTAACTCCGCCTTGGTTCGTTGGACAAAGCATATGAGGAAAATGTATGCCGTTTTTGTAGTGTTTTTGGATAAATGCCGAAAATAAAGTCTGTGTTTGAACACAATCTTAGGAGATCTTTAACGTTTTGTTCTATGAGATAATCATCAGTTAACATCACCTTTTGTGAATTTTGAAGACTGATGTAATAATAAAAAATACCTAAATCACATACAGGCTTCCTAATTCATAAATGTAATTTAACTGATTGCTATTATCTCTTGAAACCAAAAAGTATAACATCTCCTAAACCTGTGTTAAAATCAGACCTTATTTCCAGTGTTTATTTCAAACCAACATTATTTTCACGTTCATTTTTCCCATAGGGAATGAGGTTATTTCTGGGTTTTAAGACGACAAGCCGGCGAGCTCTATTTAGGCTTGCCATAACAAAGATATTGAATCATTATTGACTCAAGACATTTCAGCTTTTCATTTTTAATTTCACCTGGAAAGATTTCGTTAAACATAATTCCACTTTGACATTACGGGTTGTTGTGTGTTGGCCAGTGACCCAAAATCTCCATTTAAGAAAAATGTTGAAAATGTTAAAGGGTGTGAATACTTATCAGAAATCTACACTCTCTCTCACACACACATGCCGTATATGCAATAGAAGCAAATTCAATGGAGACTAGAGAGAGAGTCATTTTATGGCGCTTTCTCTCTTTCTCAGATCTTTAAACATGTTAAAATCTTAATAATTGTCTGGAGCAATATATATAAAAACAATATCTAAAGAAATTCACACACACTCGCTCACACACTCCTAGAGTACTGGTATATTAGAGAAAGAGATCACACTCTCCATTGACTTGCATTGGGATTATTATTTTGTGGATGCATGTATGATCAACTCTAGGAGTATGTGTGTGTGTTTGTGGAATTCTTTAGGTATTGTTTTTATATATGTTGGTCCAGACAAGTATCCAGGCTTTATCACATCCGGCCGTGATTGGGAGTCCCATAGGGACGGCGCACAGTTGGCCATCATTGTAAATAAGTACCATCACTCATTCATATATCTTTATGTACATATTCTTTATCCCCTTACACTTGTGTCTATAAGGTAGTAGTTTTGGAATTGTTAGCTAGATTACTTGTTGGTTATTACTGCATTGTCGGGACTAGAAGCACAAGCCTTTCGCTACACTCGCATTAACATCTGCTAACCATGTGTATGTGACAAATAAAATTTGATTTGATTTGAAATAAAGGTTACATTTATTTTGTTTTTTTAAGTCAAAAATAAAAAGATTTTAACGTTTAAGATCTGAAAAAGAGAGAAAACACTGTAAAATGACTCACTCTCCAGTTTCCTTTTGAATTTGCTTATACTGCGTATACTCCAAGTATGTGTGTGTGTGCGTGCGTGTGAAAGAGAGTGTGTGTCGATTTCTTTAGATATTGTTTTTATATAAATTGTCCCGGACAATCTAAATACCAAAAAATATTCTGATTTGAACATGTATGCTTATTTAAATTGCTTACCATTTTAAACAAAACACACATTTATCATGGAATTGTATGCGGTCATGAATGCATGCAGATGAAGGTTCGATTATATTTTCTGTCTGTCTGGCGTCTCACAAATATCGACCTTCTGCGTGACTTTTTGATCACAGGTAGGCCTAAATGTAAAAAGATATTGTAATTCATAGGCTTACTGATGATATTAAAGGTCACAAAATGTGTGTACATGAAAATGTTTTGTCGCCTACCATTTGATATCTGATTTTGCTTGTTTTGGCATTGCATTATGTGAATGGCTTCGCCTGCAACATTTTAATATCAGGTCACCCCTCAATCATTGTCTTTTTGTATGTCAGTTACATTTTGAAATGTATTTATGTATTGAATTGGGAAATAATAAATAATAGCTTTCCTCTCACAGCCTTTTTGGTGTCTTTCATGCGCTCTCATCCAGGCTTTTGCTTTCTTGGAACCATGTCCAATTTGGCATTTGAAAAATGGACAAAAAAAGTAACAAACAGTAGTGTTTCTCTCGATGTTGCTTCTTTATTAAGGATACTTACAAAAAATAGAGGTTATAATTTCAATATTTCATCATCCAAAATGCAAGGGCATATTTGTTGAGTGGGATTTAACTTGCAAGAATATGGGCAGATGCCTGCATAGGATTTTAGCTGGAGATAGAAACTTATCAGCCAAACATAATAGATTCACCAACCAGTTCTCCTTTAAATCAATTTCGGTACTGCACTGGTTTACTAAATCCGTTCAACTATAAGTGTCCCAACAACTAGGGCCACAGTTGGCTACCCTGCTGTTACTCAGAACCCGGTGAGAATTTGTTCTAGTTGGAACACTGAAGATATAAGGCATAATTTGGGTCTACCTATATTTCTCACCCCCCCCCCCCCCCTCTCTCTCTCTCAGATGGGACACATGTACCTTGGAGGCATGTGAACACATGCATAAACACTGCCATTTGATTTCCACTTCTTGCCACATGGTCCGTGGCTACCCTGGCGTGATCCCTCTGTCCATTTGGCCATGGCGGTGGTCTACGTACGCATCTCTCTCTCTCTCTCCCTCTCTCTCTCTCTCTCTATCTCTCTCTCTCGCTCTCTCTCTCTCTATCTATCTGCCCATTTCTTTATCTTTGGTTCAGCTCGCTGGTCTCTCAGGTGAGTAAGTGTGTGACGTCCATGGCTTCTCTCTTGGCATTCACCGCGTGCCTTAATTGTATTGAAATTAAATCAAGGTCCACTGTGAACACAAAGAGCTCAAACCCAAGTTCCAACCTCCTCCTCTTCTCCTTTTCATCCTGTCTTTCTAGGCTACGTCCCTATTGCTTACTATCCCTTTCTCTCAGTTGGCCTTTTTTGCTTTACATTCGCTGTTCTTTTCCCGCCCCCTCTTCTCTTCTCAGTCCCACGTAGAGTCTTGTCTGCATGTGGATACCTGCATGTAGAGTCTTGCACCGCCTGTAGAGTCTTCCACCCCCTGTAGTCTGACACCCCCCGTAGAGTCTTGCGCCCCTGTACGTGCCCGACTTTGCTTGACCTAAGAGCTTCTAGTCCGTCCTCTCTGTTTTAGTCCATCAATTCTCCTCCCGCTCTCCTCTCATCCTCACCTGTCCTTCTCTTCCTCTTGGCTCTGGTGCTGTTCTGCGACGTCCTTTTTGCAAGTCAGAAGCGCCTCGCCAGATAATCCCACGCACACATACATACATGCAGCCCCTTGGAACATGGAAGAAACATGGACTCGCTACTATACACACACACACACACACACACACACACACACACACACACACACACACACACACACACACACACACACACACACACACACACACACACACACACACACACACACACACACACACACACATGCAACGTCTATATGCATGCCTGTGCTGCTGCCTGCAACGTATGTGGTGAGTGTGCTGGTGGGTGTATGCATATGTGTACGTATGTGAAGAAGCAATTCCAACAACACCTGTTCAGAAAAAAAACATCCAGTCACAGTCAAAGAAACATTCATATGGAATTGTGAATACTATTTTAGCATGCTACTGCTACAGTAAACCATGCACCAGAGAGAGAGATAGAAATGTACCTTTTTTTGTATCATGCAGCCCTGGTACCTGCTTGCTAGTTCATTCCTGCAGTCAGACCTTGCTCGTAGTAGCAAAACAAAGGATGACAACACACACTGTATCTGAAATGGCTAGACAGAGATGCTAAGCTATAAGCTATATCCATTATCCTTAGCGGTCGGATTGCAGCCCGTGGTTCATGTGAAGGTGTTTGCAAGCCGTTAGACCCACACCAAGCATTTCTCTATCATAGTTAGTTTCAGCTGTGTGGCTCTCTCTCTCTCTCTCCATCCTATTCCCTCCCTCCCTCTCTCTCATCTCTCTCTCCCTCGCTCCCTCGCTCTCTTTCTGTCTCTCTCTCCTTGCGCAAGCATGTATAGCTCTTAAAGACACATACGGAAAGAAAAAGGCAAAAGTGAAACACCAGGATACTTTAAAGCACCACACTCAATGAAATGACTACATACACGCAAATAAATAAATGAATGAGTAAATACACGTGATAATCAAACCAAATTGAGAATGGTGCGAATACGCCAAGACTCTCATACATCCATATCTGCAGAGGCACTTAGTGATAATATACAATTCCTTTTTCTTTAAATCTTGACCAGTGTGCTCGAGTCCCTTGAGTTTAGATTGAATATTAGACACAAGAAGAACACTGCCGTTTCAGATAACATCCTAATGGAGAAAAAATAGTCAGCGAGCAGAGTATTTCCTCCATATCCTTGGGTCCTTCGATTGTGGCGCATCTCCGTCCTGTGAAGCACCATCTGGGGTGGGAGTAGAGGGGTGCACGGGGGCTGGGGTAGGGGTGCAGGGTGCTGCTGGAGGGGGTCTGAGGGGATGGGATGCAGGCAGGTGTCACGCATACAGTCAGGGTTAGAAGGGAAAGGGTAGGAAAGGGGACGATGGGGAGATTTCAGTCGTTACCCCCCTAAAAACACAAAAATCCTCCCCAATTCTCCCCGCCAAAAAAATCCATTTGGTTTCTGCTCGCAAGACAAACCAAGAGAAAAAATGCCCAAAATATGAAATATACATATATATATACATATATAAACCCAGAGAAAGGTATATATGTATAAGGATCCAAGGGAAGAGGAGGGAAACAGAGGTACAGGCGGCTCGCTCAAACATACACACACACACACACACTGCACGCAGCCTAGGCATGGGGCTTCAATTTATGCTCTCTGTTTTGACACCACCCCCACCCTCACTCCACACACGCACACAGTCCCGCCCCGATCTGCCCCTGTCCCTGTCCCGTCCGGGTTGAGATGCGTGGCCCAGCTGATCTGTGCTGAGGGATTAGCCAACGGGGCCAGCTGGCAGGGATTACACAGGCAGGGGCGGGGGGGGGTTTGGGGTAGGCCCTAATGCTATGCTAAAGCTGGGGGGGAGAGACCCTCTCTTTCCTGGACACACACACTCCGGGCCCCAGTGGTTATTAAGGGTGGGGGCGGCAGGGGGGGCGCACGCAATGTTGTTAAATGTATGTAAATGTTGCAGAGGGGAGTGTGTGTGTGTGTGGTGGGGACGGGGGACGGGGGCGTCTGACAATGCAAGGGGATGACCTCTGAACCCTTGCTCGCTCCATCATCCACGCCGATCAGCTGATTACGGGAAACAGGCAGCCGGCTGCAGGCTGGCAGGGAGGGTGAGAGGGGAGCAGGCAGCGTCCCGATCTGCTGGGGCACCTCCACCTCCCTTCCCCCCTCACTCATTCCCTCTCTCCATCCCTCCCTCTCAGCCATTTGCTCCTTGCTCTGTTCATCCTAATAACTAATCAGTTACTAGCACATTGTTTTGGACCGTGCTAAACTGTAGCTTGAAAATAGTGGCCTGGGTTCACCATTTACGGATCCACTGTTATGTAGTATTTTGTCAATCCTAAATATTCATATCAGCGATGTAAAATGTAAAAAGCCCCATGACCACTGCCATGTGAAGTTCATAGGAGCACATCAAATTGGTGTTAAATGAAAGCTAAGAGTCTATATTTCTGAGAAATTAAGGCTTAGATACATTTTTTCAACCATTTTCCCATCCAAAATATTAGGAATAAGCAAAGGCTTTCATATCTGGACAACCAGATGGAAAAGGTGTCTTAGTAAACATCTAACAGGACAAGTCTTAAAAGGTATTAGAAATACATGAAAACACAATAATGTTGAAGTCAACTAATATCAACATTGATATTTACTTTTGCAGAAATGATTTGCCTTCTGTACGTTTAAGAACTATTGCCTAGTGTCTTGTCATTCTGTTACCAAAACCCCACGTGTCTTTAAGATATTTTCACATTTCTATCCCTCGTGAGGAGGGAGGATAATGAAAGTTCACAAGAGTAACAAGTAAAGGTAGACCTACCAATTAGGTTATAGTGTTATTACTGATAGCAATTTGGTTTATGATTTATTAAGTGGTTAAAACATGTAAATCTAATACCAGAATTACTACACAATTGTGAAACATAGCTGTCTATGAGTGGTACAGATTTGGGTCCAGTCTGAACCAACCAAATTGTGTCTTTTTTGGGGGGCGTTTGAATGATAGACAGCGTGTAGAATAATAGTCAAACATGCAAAAGGAGGATATTCAATTTTTCTACCTTTGTGTACCTATTCAGGATACACCACAATGAAGAGAATGACATTCATAATGATGCATTTCTGTATAATACAGACCAGGGACCCATGATGTCATTCTGTTACCATCATTCTGTTACCGGTTGTTAATCCACTTCACTTAGTGTAGTTCAATATCCAAAAAATATATGTTTTCTTTTTTCAAACTCAAGGTGTCACATCATAGCTGACACGTTTCTGCAGACATCTTGAATCTTATTTCAAGAGTAGATGTTTCACAAGAGTTTTTGGGATAAAGGTGGTCACATAAAAGAATCGAGGGACATTTTATCATCGTTTTTGTTACCAAACTTTACATTTGCACTGTTCTTTGAGTAAATGTCTTTGGGGAAAAAAATCAAATGTAGAAATTGTTAAAAGTTCTCCATCGAGTTGTATGGTTTTTTTAAACTTTGAAATCAACGTTTTTTTATTGGGCATACTTTTAAAGGGAAACATCTCTGCGTCATTGTGTTACCGTGGAATTGCTCCAATGTAATTGTGTTATAACTCTATATAGTTTCAGAATTGGTCGGGGGGACTTGTTTTTAGTACGAAGCCTTATTGTCCATTAATTCCCCCCAAAAAACAGACCAGGGCTGAGAATAAACCTAAAAGGTATCGTATTGTGAATCAGACAGGCAATGCAGCACATTTGAATAAATTATATAAATTTTTGTGCCAAACACCAAAGCACTGATGAACAAGGCCTTCTTGCCATTTTCCCTTTTTACATTTTTTTTATTTGTATTATTTCACTTTTATTTAACCAGGTACAAAAACAACAACACAGAGTTACACATGGGATAAACAAATGTACAGGGGGGGAGGGTGCTGGGGAGTATTTATGTCTG
The DNA here is from genome assembly GCF_036934945.1 of Oncorhynchus masou masou. Taxonomy (NCBI): domain Eukaryota; kingdom Metazoa; phylum Chordata; class Actinopteri; order Salmoniformes; family Salmonidae; genus Oncorhynchus; species Oncorhynchus masou. The sequence goes on from NC_088243.1 coordinate 42,423,628, forward strand.
TAATAAAGTCATTTTGTGGGGAAAATCTTCTGATTTGCTGGGCCTGGCTCCCCAATGGGTGGGCCTATTCCCTCCCATTTGTAAAGCACCTTTTAGCTAGCGACTGGAACGAGCTGCAACAAACACTCAAACTGGACAGTTTTATCTCAATCTCTTCATTCAAAGACTCAATCATGGACACTCTTACTGACAGTTGTGGCTGCTTTGCGTGATGTACACTACCGGTCAAAAGTTTTAGAACACCTACTCATTCAAGGTGTTAATAAACACTTTTATATTTGAGATTCTTCAAATAGCCACCCTTTCACTATTTGAACTTTTTTCTTTTTTGATTTCTGCATATAGACACATGCAAAGGCAAACAGAACAAACATCCACGATTCCTTCCACATGTAATGAACAGTTGATGTGTGGTGGTGGTGGAGAAAACACTGTTTGTTTGGTCATTGGTCGTGTGATATGTTCGAAGGAGATGTCGACCCAGTGCAGGCTAAACGGCATGCTTTTTTCCCCGTTGCCCCGTAGCAATTTGAGACACATTTCCCCCACAGCCTTTGATCTACATTTTTGGCAAGGAGAAAAATCTCTCTCTCCTTATCACGCCAAATTGCGTGTATTTCGAATAAATTAAATGAGTTCTGATTTGTGCAGTTGAAAATATAGCATCGTCGCTAAAGAGAGCCTGTAACTGTTCGGTAGATATTAAAGCAGATTCAACTGCTTCTTCAGCCACCACCATGTTGTTTTATTCTATGTCATTTTGTGAGAAGCTGTATTCTATGTTTCTCACCAGGGGTCGAATCTTTAGGAAATGGTGATATAAGGCACAGAAAGCTCACTACTGTTTTTACTCTCCATTTTACTCGTATTCTCTCTCTCTCTCTCTCTCTCTCTCTCTCTCTCATTTTACAGTACACACACACACGCACACACACACACATATACAAATAAACGCACGCACACACACACACACACACACACACACACACACACACACACACACACACACACACACACACACACACACACACACACACACACACACACACACACACACACATACAAATACACATACACATACATACACACACAGAGAGATTGCACACTTATACGTGTGTGCAGGAACACGAACACATAAACATATGCTACACATTGCACACACACACCGGTATCGAGAAAGATTATTGTAAAATCTAAAGGAGATTCTGAGCGGCCTTGCAGTCAGACGGCGTCGGGTTTTAATGGTGAATGTATCAAGTCACACATGGAATCGCTGCGAAGCATAGGGAACGTTGAGGACTTTTCACATGAACAACACTGTAATGTTGCCTCGAGGTTTGGAGTGGGCTGATAGGGAAAGCATGTGTTTGTTTGGAAGTTGTTAAGAAGGGGACTGAGCATTGGATTATTTGATGTCCAAGCTCAAATGTGTTGGTTTTTGTAGAGCGTTTTAGCCATTCTTATTCCATTTTATGAAGAGAGTAAATATGTGCATTCTCTAATTTATGTGTGTGAATGCATGTCAGCGAGAGGTGTATGTTTACAAAGGACTTTGTAGGGTAAATACTTTGTGTGTGTGTGTGTGTGTGTGCGCGTGTGTGTCTGACTTATATAACGTGGCCTACATAATGTGGACTACACACGTGTGTGTGTCTGTGTGTGTGTGTGTGTGTATGTGTGCACGTGCACATGCTTGCGTATGTGTGTGTGTGTGTGTGTGTAAGAGCCCATGTGTGTGTGTGCGTGTGTGTTACATAGAGGAGGAGGAGGAGATTTGGTATTTTTCTCTTTCCCATCTCCCTGCTACCACATCCTCCATTTTAACTGGTGTGCAGCAGAGTTTCTCTCCGCCATGGGTTGGTAATCTGATGGAGAGATTAGCACTTAGGCAGCATTTGGGCCAGATTATGATCTCATTACAAACGACTGGTGCTTCTCCAGACCCTGTTATACGTGTTAATGTGGCATTACACAGATTTCAGTCTATTTTTGTCAGCCATTTTGTAAGTAATCGACTACTCGTAGGAAGAACATATTTTATTTAATTCATCTTATGAATCGCATGTTTGTTTTTTTGTGGGCAGCTGCTGGCTTAGCTCGGCACCTGTCTGTGTTCTATTCCAAAACAATTATTTCGTAAGCGCCCTTTTCATTTAATTTAATATATTTATAATACTGTATGTGGCTCTTTTTTATTTCTTTTTTGTTTCTTCATCTTGACATGACAATTATTTTTTTGTGAAACCCTCTAGTATTTTAGGAAATATGTTGGCTCTAACGCGTTAAGGAAATGAATGCATGTTGAATTTTTCTAGGCCTACTCTAAAATGGAGAAATATTAGCATTAAGGAGAATACACTTTTTGATGAAGAAAAATGCCCATGGTTATATATAAAGATGTTGTGTGAACCATTATTGTATGATTGCATCCTTTCAACAAATAGGTCTATAGTTTAATATTACATGCTGATTTTGCGAAAGATTTAATGTTAAACTACAGTGCCTTCAGAAAGTATTCATACCCCTTGACTTATTCCACATTTTGTTGTGCTATAGCCTAAATTCAAAATGGATTAAATAAAATAAAAATCTCACCCATATGCACACAATACCCCATAAAGTGAAACATGTTTTTAGACATATTTTGCAGATTTATTGAAATTTAAATACTGATATATCTAATTCATGTAAGTATTCACACACCTGAGTCAATACTTTGTAGAGTCACCTTTGGTGGCGATTACAGCTTTGAGTCGTCTTGGGTATGTCTGTATCAGCTTTGCACATATGGATTTCTCTATGTTCTCCCATACTCTGTTAAATTAGACGGGGAGTGGCGGTGAACAGCAATCTTCAAGTCTTAACACAGATTTTCAATGGGATTCAAGTCTGGGCTTTGGCTGGACTTTCACATTCTTGTTCTGAAGCCATTCCAGCATTGTTTGGCTGTATGCTTGGGGGCATTGTCTTGTTGGAACGTAAATCTTTACCCCAGTTTAAGGACATTTGCACTCTAAAGCAGGTTCTCATCAAGGATTTGCCTGTATTTGGCTTTATTCATTGTTCCCTCTATCCTTACCAGTCTCTCAGTCCCTGCCTCTGAAAATAATTCCCATAAGCATGAAGCTGCCACCACCATGCTTTACGGTAGGGATGGTGTTAGACGGGTGATGAGCTGTGCCTGGTTTTCTCCAGACATAGTGCTTTGCATTCAGGCCAGAGAGTAACATTTTTGTAACATCAGAACACATAATCATTTGCCTTATGCTTTCAGTGTCTTTCAGGTGCCTTTTTTGCAAACTCCAGGAGTGCTCTCATGTTCCTTTTTCTCAGGGGTGGCTTCCGTCTGCCACTCTCCCATAAAGCCCATATTGGTGAAGTGCTGCAGTGACTGTTCTGGCAGCTTCTCCCATCTCAGTCAAGGAACTCAGTTCTTTCAGAGTGGTCATTGGGTTCTTGGTCACCTCCCTGACCAAGGTCCTTCTTGCCCGGTTTCTCAGTTTGGTCAGACGGCCAGAGTCTAGGAAGTTCCATATTTTTTCAATTTCCCAATGATGGAGACCACTGTGCTCTTGGACACTTCATCACAATTCTATCTCAGAGATCTACGGATAGTTCCTTGCACTTTGTGGTGTAGTTTCTGCTCTGACACGCCCTGTCAACTGTGGTATCTTATATAGACAGGTGTGTTTCTTTCTAAATCATGTCCAAACAATTTAATTGACCACAGGTGGACTCCAATCTAGTTGCAGCGACATCTCAAGGACGACCAAAGGAAATTGGATCAACCTGAGCGTCAATTTGGAGTGTCATAGCAAAGGGGTTTGAATACTTTTGTGAATGAGATATTTATGCCTTTCTCTTAGAGACGAACCCAGAAAGACTCACGGCTGTAATCTCTGCCAAATGTGCTTCAACAAAGTATTGACTCAGGGGTGGGAGATATTTCTTTATTTCATTTTCAATAAATTTGCAAACATTTCAAACAACATGTTTTCACTTGGTCATTACGGGATATTGTGTTTATACTGGGATGAGAAAATACATTTTGAATTCAGGCTGTAACACAACAACATGTGAAAAAGACAAGGGGTATGAATACTTTCTGAAGGCACTGTATTAGCTGTAGTATTGTCCACTGCAGCTCATGTGGCTTGTGCTGTACAAATATTCACATGAATATATTCTCGACTCATCCTAGATACTATTCCTCATGCTCTCCTGCATGAAAAACGTAGCTTTTTGATGTTAATCTTTCAGTTTAACAACTGGCCAGCAAATTATTTATTTATATCCATAAAGCAATTTCAAATGATGTCATCAAGGTTTGTAGTTGCACTGATTGCAGATGATTATGGACTCCACATCTCTGAGCCTATATGGCAATGCAAATACAACAGCTTTATCAACATCACTAACGCATTGACAGACGCTGTGCACTGTCCCCTTGCCCAGATAAGCTCGACTAGCTGTATCTGACTGGAGAGTACAATGGGAATGGCCTTGCATTATACGCTATGTCACATTCTGCTATGATGTCTGATACAGATGGATGTGTAGGTGGATAGGACGACATTTTAAAGCGTGTGGGTTTGTCAGTGTATGTGCAGAATGTAAATGTGTGTGTGAGTGCGTGTGTGTGTTTGTATGAATAAAGCATGTGTGAAGTGTGTGTGTACTGTATGTGTGTTTGTGTGTTTGAAGCGAGCAGTACGGTAGGAGGGGGGAGGTGAGAGTAGCCGTGTTCCTCTATCTGGCACACGCCATAGAGCAGCTCGGCAAAATGGCTGATGGCAGCATGTGGTATTGTGTCTGCTGGAGCACAAACACACGTGTGCACCGCCTACTCATGGTGAGCTCTGTTTGCACACACACTCACAGCTCCTCGTAAACACACACACACACGCACACGCACACACACACACGCACGCGCACACACTCACACACACACACACACACACACACACACACACACACACACACACACACACACACACACACACACACACACACACACACACACACACACACACACACACAGAGACAATGACATACATACACATAGTCTTGAAGATTTCACTGATTAAAACAAGCACACTAGAACGGGAGATGTATCTCTATTGTATTTTTAACTACAAAGCTAAGCAGCCTCAATCTGTATCAAATAGGGGAAATAGCTATGCCTTTTTAGTTTTGATATAGTGTGTGCGTGTGTGTGTTTGTGTGTGTGTGTGCGCACGTGCGTGCGTGTATGTGTGTACGTGTGCACACTCATTTCAATTCCAGTGCGTGATAGAGCCGTTCATTGTGGACAGATCGATGACCTTGACTCTCAGTGGGTTAGGCACTGATGTGCTCCAATGACCAGAATATCAGTTTCAGTTTCATTAGCGAGAGCACTAGAGTTACAGACTGACTGAGTGGTGTGTGTGTGTGTGTGTGTGTGTGTGTGTGTGTGTGTGTGTGTGTGTGTGTGTGTGTGTGTGTGTGTGTGTGTGTGTGTGTGTGTGTGTGTGTGTGTGTGTGTGTGTGTGTGTGTGTGAGAGTGTGAGTGTGAGACTGTGTGCGTGCGTGCGCGTGTGTGTGTTCGTATTTATCAAATAGTAAATATTTTTAGAGGATAGTTTAATGTGCCACTTGGTGCTAAGTATCCTAAAACGGTTCATCTGGCTACTTGTCTACTGTATATTACCGTGTTTTACTCTTAAAGCTATTCACTGTTACCATGGAAGAAAAAGATTACAATACAAACACCAGATAGTAGAAACAGGCTACACTACTACCAGTCTGCAGCTGGTGATTATGGCATCCGTATCTGCTTATAGTGGCCTAAATGGTCTCCACACAGCTAGCTAAATCTTACACAGCTTCTCCCCTGCATTATGGGGAGAAAGACCTACCCTCAACCAATCACAACATAACACGACAGTCAGAGAGGATACTGGGGTGTCTTCAATAATGCAGGCCGTAGCAAAATGTTTCAAAATGGAAAAACCTTTTGCGACGAGATCGAGAGTTTCTGTTCAGGTAGATCCCTTCTGGTTTTGTTCTGTTTGGTTTAGTTTGGTTCCTATTGAATACAACACTGATGTTGAGGGGGACCGACCGCTTGACTGACACACATCGCATCTCTGAGAGAGCTTCCCCAAAACTTCTCTCTGCCTCTGCATCATTCTGCATTCAGCATGACCCAATTTCCCCCCCTCTCTCTTCCATCCCCCTCTTTTTCTCAAATAAATCGCTTAGTGACCTACTTGTGATTTTGCACCATTTTCTAATCTTCACGTATTATTCAGTATTATTCTGCTGGACAATATCGTACGGAATTACATTTGTGCCAATAATTGATGCTATTATAAGATTATTGATATTATCGGCACAAGTGTAATTACTAAATATCAAAGAATCTGTGTAAAAATTTTTGGGGGACAAACGCACAGGATTTGATTATGTGTTGAATAAAAAAATAAAAAACACATTATATTTAATAATTTAAATGTATTATCAGCTTTTTCAAAATGCTGAAATAACATTTTTGATTGTTTGTCTGGTCCTTTGTGTCTTAGCTGGTAGAGCCTGTCGCTTGTGAAGCCTAGGTAGTGGGTTTGAGTTCTCTGACCACCCATATGTAAAATGTACTGTATGTACCACGTGACTGTAAGTAGCTTTGGATGAAAGCGTCTGCTAAACGGCGTACATTATCTAGAAATGGTTGTGCAATTACAGCTTACATTGTTATGCATAGGCAATACGTTATACGTTTTCCATAAAACGGTATGTATAACATTTGTGATTACAATACATGGTTCATGGATGATGTCTTTTCTGAGTTAAACATAGAATTAACGTCCCTACTACTAATAATAACAGTATGTCATCGTGATTGCGGGATGAGGTAAATCAATTTTGCAGCCTTGTTAAGCAGAAAGAAGAGTGGTAATTCTTAATAATAAGCGCCGGCTTAATTCAATGGCCCACATAACATTGATAACTCATTTAGGTCTGCACCAGTTGGTATTGGAGATGCTGTTTTTATTACTGTTCGTTTTTTAGAAAGCCATAACATGGATATGCTGCCAGTAGCTACCACCGACAGTGGGTTTTCAAGTATGTTCATTTGTTTTTAAATTAGAGTAGGCCTATATTGTTCAAGAGTATGCTCTGCTAGGCTAATTTTAGAGCGACATGGGGCATGTCTTGGCTAAACCAAAACAAAAGCCTATTGTATATATCATTTATGAGCTACAGAGATGAATGAATGTCACAATGTGATAGGTGACAGAGAAACAAACACCAGACTGAACAGTATCTACCAGTCACATAGTGATGGTACAGTTTCACCCTGCGATTGTGTATTTTGGCATCGTGCAATGAAGGGGATGTACTGTACAGTCATACGGTAGTAGGCCTGAAATCCATGAAACCACTACTGGATATTGTGCAGAAGATGTGGTCATGTGAGCATGTACCATTACTATGCGTGTCATGCATGTGTGAATAATCACACACTGAGGGAATGAGGCGTATGCTGCAGTCTATAGCACAGTGCTGCATGCGTCTTTCACTGTTAGGGCGAGTGTTGTTTATTTTTCTGTCTGTCTGTCTGTCTGTCTGTCTGTCTGTCTGTGCGTGTGTGATTGTACAGTGTGTGAGTTTGAGCACGTGTGTGTACGTTTGTAATGCTCGCGTGTGTGCATGTTTGTGTGTGAGCGAATGTGTGTGTGTGTGTGTGTGTGTGCATGTGTGTGTGATAGATTGAGGCTCCTTCCACTATACCGTTTACCAGTCCTGAGTAGAGGAGACGAGAAAAGTGGAGAGGAGAAAAGCGGAGAGAGAGGAGAAAAGAGGAGAGGGCACAGGGGACACGGTCGACCCTGATTGATTGGAATCAGACTCCACATGACGGCAAATCATTTTCATCCATTAACTATCTCTCTCTCTCTTTCCATCCATACTCATCCCTCTCCTCCCTCGTCCTATCGCTTGCTCTGCTTTTTCCTCAAAGTATTCCATATGTTTGTAATTTCCTACTTCTCAATAACGGTAGTTGCACAAACGATCTAGCTATACTGTATGAACCTCTGAGCTGGTGGATTTGGAATGTCTTTGGTGTCAACTGCATTTGATTGGTACTGTTTTGCTGCATTGGTATGATGAGCCCAATCCATTAGTATTTTATGATACACTTTCATCTCTCTGTAGGGATCCACTATAGAGATTCCCTCATTTTTTACTACGAGTGTTCAAGCTCAAGGGTATTTCTTCTTCTGCCCCTAAAGAATTGAACACAAAAACACTGGCCTACATCCTCTCTCTCTCGCTTTCTCTCTCTCGCGCTTTCTCTCTCTCTCTGTTACTCTCTCGCTCTCTCTCTCACCCTGGCTTTCAACTCAATGCGGAGCTCTGCTTCAGGGTGAATTTGCAATTTATTTCCGAAGACAAAAATACCAAAAGGGACAATATAGTCTTTTGTAGCTCCCTCTCTCTCTCTTCTCCTCTTTTCTCCTCTCCACATCACTGTGCACTTCCTTCTTCTTACTAAGGCCTAGCAGGTTCCTCTGTCCCAGGGGTGATCGCACGGAGAGAGTATGGAAGGATGGATGGGTAATGGGCGCTGGGGGTTGGGCAGTTTGGGTGCAGGAGGAATTTCTAGACCATTGAAATTCCTTGGTATGTGTGGTCCATCGGAATTGTGTACACAAGTAGACATGCATGCACTTGTATACACACACAGGCACACACACACACACACACACACACACACACACACACACACACACACACACACACACACACACACACACACACACACACACACACACACACTCACACACACACACACACACACACACACTTGCTCATTCTGTGGTATTAAACCCACATGGTATTTAAATTGGTGCAACATTTTACCACACAATCATCATAGTTTGTGCACAAAATCCCAAGGTCTGTGTGTATTTCATACAGATAAGAAATCCATCTAGTATTTGTTTCATGTCCTGTATGATTTCTACTAGAGCGGGTCAGCTGGACAGTGATTGGCTTGGCCTGGGAGGAAAAGTTGACCCTAACAGCAGGCTCAGAGTCTGTGTGAGGAGAGGGGAGTGAGTCACTAAAAAGGATTTCACCCAAAGCCTCTTTCCAAAGAGGAGGGAGGGATGGGGTTGAGGAGGGAGGGATGGGATGGGATATTGGATGACACAAGGTCCAGATTAACCCTAATCCCAGTACTGGTGCTCCATGCAGGGTTTAGGTGAGGGAACCAGCCTGTAGGTTAAAACCAGGGCGGGGTATCTGGGGAGGGAGTTGCTAGGGAAGAAAGAGACTGGGGGGGGGGGGTCGGTGTGTGTGTATGGTGGGTGCGTGTGTGCTTCCATGTGTGTGTATATATGTGAGTGTCTATGTCCATGTGTGTGTGTGTGTAGGCAGCAGGGTGAGGAGTGGTGACAGTGGCACATGCCTCTGGTGTCTGTGGGATTATGCACAGGGTTTAATCTGCCCTGTGTATGTAGGGCAAGAGTGGCTTAGCCGGGCCATTCTTAGCACGGGTCGATTGGGTTCGAGTTTGGGGAGGGCCAATGGGCTCTCCCCCTCTCTATAGATCCAGGCAGGCCCATAGTAACTTGCTATGCCCCATTGCCATTGTACACAAGTGCAGAGTACTCTTGCATGCTTGCAATCCCTTACCATATACTCAGTTGATGTGAGCGGTTGGATAAACTTGCTGGATTGTAGGCTACTTGGTAGGGGATAGTGATCTTGATCCGCAATAGACTTCCCTCCCTCCCTTTCCCTCTCTCTCTAACTATCTCTCTCTCTCTCTCTCTCTCCTGGCTTAAAGCAATGATGTAACAGGCAGCGAGATGTCACACCTACAAGGTGACCTTGTGCCACTACTGTACATTTCCTGTACCGACAGCTTCTGAATGTACTGACTTCTTGTAAGTGAGAGTTAAGACTACAAATGAGCTGGACAGAGCCACTCCTTTGTATCTATTTTTCATTCAAATAGCTTCCTGTCTCTCTAACACTCTATTATAGGTCACTTCCTGTTTCTCGATCTCTGTTAAACATTCCCTACTCAGATCAAACAATGTACAAGGTAAGGCCTTCACCCCCCTGATCCATTGCACACAAACTGTCCGTCCTTGCGTTTGAATAGCCTCTCTCTCTCTCTCTCTCTCTCTCGTGGCAAGCCTAAAAACATCTCTGAAATTTGAAGATACAGTGTCATCAAGTAGAATGAGCCATGATGACGTAAGGCTGTGTTTGATCTCATAATGTGACCTGGACAAAAGCCTGGCCTTAAAGACATAAAGTCAGTATGTCACCTGAGGTAATAAATAGGTCAAATTCTCATGTGTCACGGTAACTGATTATTTATTGATTGGATCAACTTTGCGTATTTTGCCAATCCTGTCTATGTCACCATGGGCAGCACCTGGGAAACGCTCTGTCAGAGAGTCACATGGCATTCTTAAGCACAGACATAATCAGTCCTTTTGTTCGTTGGTGCCAACCGTGTCTCAGTCCCACCTGCCCAGGAAGAGCCCTTTAGAAACAGCGAGCGAGGTGGGGTGATTGGTGAGTTATAATTTTAATGAAGGCCCTCAAGCAGTGTGAGACGAGCAAAAGCAACAATTACGCCAAAGTGCCAAACAGTCTGCTGCTTTTTTCAAATGCTAATTCAAATCAGTTGTGGAGTCAAGAGGCAAAGATTGAAGCATGGCAGTAGTGGCCTATCTGTTTCTGACACACCTGGAGCCCAATCCCTATTCCCTTTATAGTGGCAAAAAAATGGTGCACTATATAGGAAATAGGGTGTCACTTGGGATGCACTCCTAGACTGACACGGACTGTAGGTAGTCTCACTAATAATCAAATGGGGAAGCATGCTCACAACGTATCTGACACCAAAACACACTAATTCACATGTCCCGCACCATGCACCGGTGTACACACACACATAAACCCCAAACCTGGTTTTGACTCAATGAGACACTAGGTTGTTTTTTTTTCCAAACAACTTATATAACCACCACTGCAGTCAAACAGAATGGATGAGCCATGGAGTTCAGTGGGTTTGTTTATTCCAGGTCATTTGGTAATCTCTTTGATTCTCCGCCCAGATCTGCATCACCACTTCTTCTGACTGACAACAGCTGCCGTGGTTTTTTTTCTTTCTTCTTTGTTCCCATGGGACCTCGTTTATCAAAGGTGCATGAGCACAAAAAAAAAGACTTTAAACCTTGCGTGCGCCAGTATTGCCCTAAAGGTTGGTATTTGCTCTGGATGCTGTCTATCACAGTGCAATCCGTTTTGTCACCAAAGCCCCATATACTACCCACCATTGCGACCTGTATGCTCTCGTTGGCTGGCCCTCGCTTCATACTCGTCGCCAAACCCACTGGCTCCATGTCATCTACAAGACCCTGCTAGGTAATGTCCCCCCTTATCTCAGCTCGCTGGTCACCATAGCATCTCCCACCTGTAGCACACGCTCCAGCAGGTATATCTCTCTAGTCACCCCCAAAACCAATTCTTTCTTTGGCCGCCTCTCCTTCCAGTTCTCTGCTGCCAATGACTGGAACGAACTACAAAAAGCACTGAAACTGGAAACACTTATCTCCCTCACTAGCTTTAAGCACCAACTGTCAGAGCAGCTCACAGATTACTGCACCTGTACATAGCCCACCTATATTTTAGCCCAAACAACTACCTCTTTCCCTACTGTATTTAATTTATTTATTTTGCTCCTTTGCACCCCATTATTTTTATTTCTACTTTGCACATTCTTCCATTGCAAATCTACCATTCCAGTGTTTTACTTGCTATATTGTATTTACTTTGCCACCATGGCCTTTTTTGCCTTTACCTCCCTTATCTCACCTCATTTGCTCACATCGTATATAGACTTGTTTATATTGTATTATTGACTGTTTGTTTGTTTTACTCCATGTGTCACTCTGTGTCGTTGTATGTGTCGAACTGCTTTGCTTTATCTTGGCCAGGTCGCAATTGTAAATGAGAACTTGTTCTCAACTTGCCTACCTGGTTAAATAAAGGTGAAATAAAAATAAATAAATAAATTATCGATGTTGATCTTGCAGAGGGAATGTGCGTGTGTCCACCCAAATCTCAGACCATGCGTGGTTGAATTTTGCAAGCAAATGTGGTTCTTTTGAGGGGAAATGGAAATGTTTGGTGCTCGAGGAATTATAATAATGGAAGGCTAATAAAACATTAAAAACATAGGCCTAGTGATAAAACAGATGCATTTTCCATTGGTAAGGAGATCACATAGTAGCATGTGTTTCTTTGAGTTTTATGATATGGGCCTGAATCATAATCATATTTTCTGACAGGACTGGTTTATTCCTGTTACACAACACATATTAGGATACCACTTATCCATCACCCATTCAATAGTCAAGCATGCTCAAAAGTAAATAGGCCAGTAGCCTAGACAGCATGGGTAGGCTCCAGTATTGCTGTGAGATAGGAGTGTGGCATCATAGCCTATTTCATCTACAGTAAGAGCCTATACCAAGACAGGAGATAGAAATACAAACAGCTATTGACAAACAAAATATTGAACAACAATGATGACTTTGCATAGTGTGGGTTGTAGCATTTACTTTTAAATGGTTTGAACAGACAATCAATCATGCAGAATGTGCGGCCGGTATTTGGCACTCGCTATAGGCGGCATGCGTTTAATTTTTTACAACTTTTTTTTTAATGTCACTTAAAAAGATTAAAACATTCTGCCCACACTTCTACAGAAATGTGATCAACTTTGATTATTTTAGAAACAGACATGGCCCAGTTCCAAAATGTCTAAATCATACAGCAAATGTAGGTGGTTTTGTTAGGTGAATGGAGGGCGTGTTCCAGGCAGGGGTTTAAATGCTCGTTTATGAGCACACACATATAATATGGTTTGGATTTACCATGGCATTGTTGAGTACTTGTTTCTGATTGGCTTGAAGGGCATTCTAGGGTGTGTATTATTTCCCTAAAACGCGTGGTATATTTGCACGGTGGAATTGAATCTATAGTTCATTCTTGCACGTTGATTTTGAAAGCAAAAAAAAAAATACTCATTGTTGAATTAGATTTTCATAATGGCAAGCTAGGAATGACGGTTTGGCTAGCTAAACTAGCAAGTCTGTTTGTTTGGTTACCACGGTAACTACTCTAGTAAACTCGCTAGCTACTTCAGTGGATGTTGAACACATTTCTACCGGCAAAAACGAACACATTTGTAGCGGCAAATGTGTTAAATTATAGCCATGGTATAAAAAGGCTAATCAACTTGGGGCTCTACTGAATGCGTTCTCTGGAAAATAATGTAACTCCGTGGAAGGTCAGTTCCACTCGGTGTCATTCATTATTTTCCATAGAATGCATAGCCCCTCGTTGATTATCCCTTACATGTCGCATACAACAGTTTGAGAAATCCCAATCATTTGTGGCACACACAAACCCTAGAATCTATACATACGCCAACATTTTGTATGAAATGCACGCACCGTTGATAAATGAGCGCCGGCGGACTCTAAAGGAAGTTACCGCTGACAACACACACACACACGCACGCACACACACAGTTACCCATACTGCATCATTAAACAGATCAATAGTTTGCATCCACAGTAAACATCACCTTACTTACTCTCCCATCCCATGCAGATTTTGTGAGCATGATCAGATCAGGGGAACAATCAAATGTATTGCAAGCTAGCATTTCCTCTTGTGATTAGAATACAAACCGCACATGGCCACATAGTCAAAGGCTTTTATTCTCCATATACAGCCTATTACACTTGAACATGGCAACCATGACATACATTAAGCTAATCACACAATGACGACTAACCAAATCTCTCTGGAGTTAGGAAAAACATGGAACACATTCATCTTTTATTTTTTCAGAAGAAAAAGAGGACAGCACAGACACATGAATGGGCTTAAAACACAAGGGCACAGCAGTCTTCTGTGAATCCCTTTCCTACACAACACCCCTCCAATTTTGCCCTTCATTCCGAGTGCTCCAATCAGTCAGCATCAACAGGCTTGTGAATCTTTCGCGTCTCTCACCGTCGCTTTCCCTTCTTGCTCTATTTTAGCCTGGGCTGCCTTCCACTCACTCTCCTGGCTTTAGGTAATTACCTCACATTTGCATCGCAAAGTCCCCCGAGCAGCCCTCGGATCCCCTCAGCTCCTCCGCAGGTGATTGAGCTTCAATATCTACCATCGCAGACAGAGAGAGAGAGAGAGAGAGAGAGAGTTATGGAGGGGGTAATGTGATGTTATTTGTGGATTACATAGCCTGCCTATATGTTTCATATCCACCTTGACAGGCAAAAAGAGAGAGGGGGGAGAGAGGGATTGAGGCAGTTTGATATATGTAAATCATATGTGATATGATTTGCTTACATAAGTAGGCTACGTAGGGTACCAGTCAAAAGTTTGGACACACCGACTCATTTAAAAGTTTGGACACGCCTACTCATTCAAAAGTTTGGACACGCCTACTCATTCAAAAGTTTGGAGATGCCTACTCATTCAAAAGTTTGGACACACCAACTCATTCAAAAGTTTGGACACGCCTACTCAAAAGTGTTAAAATAGTCCAAATGTATTTTATATTTGAGATTCTTCAAAGTAGCTACCCTTTGCCTTGATGACAGCTTTTCCACATGCTTGGCATTCTCTCAACTAGCTTCATGAGGTAGTCACCTGGAATGCATTTCTTTTAACAGGTGTGCCTTGTTAAAAGTTCATTTGTGGAATTTCTTTCCGCCAATCAGTTGTGCTATGACAAGGTAGGTTTGGTATACAGAAGATAGCCCTATTTGATAAAAGACCAAGTCCATATTATGACAAGAACAGCTCAAATAAGCAAAGAGAAATGACAGTCCATCATTACTTCAAGACATGAAGGTCAGTCAATGTTGAACATGATAAGAACTTTGAAAGTTTCTTCAAGTGCAGTCGCAAAAACCATCAAGCACTATGATGAAACTGGTTGTTATGTCCTTGAGGCCAAATTTGATATTTTTGGTTGAAACAGCTGTGTCTTTGTGAGACACAGAGTAGGTGAATGGATGATCTCTGAATGTGTGGTTCCCACTGTGAAGCATGGAGGAGGAGCTGTGATGGTGTGGGGGTACTTTGCTGGTGACACTGTCAGTGATTTATTTAGAATTCAAGGCACAGCATGGCTACCACAGCATTCTGCAGAGATACGCCATCCCATCTGGTTTGCACTTAGTGGGACTATCATTTATTTTTCAACAGGACAATGACCTAACACACCTCCAGACTGTGTAAGGGCTATTTGACCAAGGAGAGTGATGGAATGCTGCCTCAGATGACCTGGCCTCCACAATCACCCGACCTCAACTCCTCTTTCAATGTTGGAAAAGCATTCCGGGTGAAGCTGGTTGAGAGAATGCCAAGAGTGTGCAAAGATGTCATTAAGGCAAAGGATGGCTACTTTGAAGAATCTAAAATCTAAAATATATTTAGATTTGCTTTTGGTTTTACTACATGATTCCATGTGTTATTTCATAGTTTTGATGTATTCACTATTATTCTACAATGTAGGAAATAGTAAAAATAAAGGAAAACCCTTGAATGAGTAGGTGTGTCCAAACTTTTGACTGGCACTGTATGTACACTGAGTGTACAAAACATTAGGAACACTGACTTTTTCCATGACATACAGACCAGGTGAATCCAGGTGAAAGCTATGATCCCTTATTTATGTCACATGTTAAATCCATTTCAATCAGTGTCGATGAAGGGGAGGAGACAGGTTAAAGTAGGATGTTTAAGCCTTGAGACATTGATTGTATATGTGTGCCATTCAGAGGTTGAATGGGTAAGACAAACTATTTTAAGTGCCTTTGGACAGGGTATGGTAGTATGTGCCAGGGTCACTGGTTAAAGTGTGTCACGAACTGCAACACTGCTGGGTTTTTCACGCTCAACAGCTTCCCATGTGTATAGAGAATGGTCCACCACCCAAAGGACATCCAGATAACTTGACACAACTTTAGGAATCATTGAAGTCAACATGGGGCTGTATCCCTGTGGAAGAGTCCATGCTCCAACGAATTGAGGCAGTTCTGAGGGCAAAAGGGAGTTATATATAACTCAGTATTAGGAAGGTGTTCCTAATGTTTTGTAGAATCAGGGTATATGCATATTAATACACTCTCAAAAGCATAGTACCTAGTAAAGCTCTCTCACTGCCTGAGACAGGAATTATGAGTCGATGTACAGGTATGTTCTCTTGGTTTATGATTGTGAACATCAAGGTGAACAACTTAAATAATTTCCTGTGATTGAAATATTTCATCTTCTACCTTGTATAATGGTAGTTTTAGTTTATATTCAGAGGCCACACATTATAATGAAGAAAAAAGTCATTTCAAAAGTTATTCCAGCAAAATGTATGGCAAGCTTGTTATTGACAAAGTATCCAATCTCAAAAAACATACTACAGTTTCGGAGCTCTTGGCTTCTAAACAAAAGAAGGGTGGCTAAGACCGCTTACCACCATCAAAATGGGTCTGATGGTGGACTTTTCCTCCTCCATTTTGGTGAGCAGGGATGGACCACACATCCTTCCCTTACCCATTATCCCTTGGTTTTTGAGAGAAACCCACTGGGCACAAACTTCAATTCAACTTCCTGTGCCTAGTAGAAACATCAAAGTGGCCATATCCTCATCCACAAAATGGAGATCATGTTATAACAAGTCTGTTACAAAGGGATTTATTTTTGACGGCGATCCAATTCACTTTACACTAAACACAGGTACCAGCACTGGAGCGATAATAAACCTAAACTGTAACAGTGGAAGAAAATGCATGTTTATTATACTCAAATATGGCAGATTATTTCACCAATCTCCTAAACAAAATGGCACAAACATTTCAGTGACGATTCTTAGGTAAATATCGGAGGTGAATGACAAGTGAATGAAATATTTCAAACGAAAGGAAAATGGTTGAGCATTCAAATCGGGAAAATGTTGTGTCTGCGGAGCAGTAAGAGACCTAAACTTTATTTTAATTGAATTACCTTGCATTTTGTTCCACGTTTTCTACCACTGCTCAAAACACATGAATTACTTGATTGGAAATTACCAAAGGGGAAAAATATATAGTCTGTCTTTGCCCTCTGCTGCGTTTAAACAGATGCACCGCCCTGAACTAACCCCCAGAATGAGCGATGGCGGGTGGTGAAAAAAAAGCTCATTTGCATGCTGAACGGCGTTCTTAATGTGGATATTTATTTAAATTTAATTTATTTCACGCACACACTGCACTGTAGGCTTTTGTGCCAAAGTCATATTAACCCCTGCCTAGTTATTATTCAGTGCACGACGTCCCGCACGCACGTTGAATATTCATGTTGATGGACATTCGCTGTCGTTTTACTCCTCCCATATCCCAACGCAACAGCGGCGCGACGCAGCGCCATGGAGACTGTCAAAGTACAGAAGGAACTATGTTTACTATTATCCGCTAAAGCGCAACTGCTTCTCGCTTGGCGCCTTCTTTTGATTGTGTCACTCGCTGTCGCAGACATGGCAGACACAACAGCCATGCCCACCAAAGACCGCGCTCTGAAAGGAAGGGAGGAAAAAATGGTCGTGGCAGGTAAATGAAATCACGTCTCTCGTAAAACTACATCGTGCCACAGAAGATGTTTGTTTACAAGTCCTCCGGGCACAGCAAAGTCAGATGACGATGCACACGTTTTTTGACGATTGTCATATGACGTTTCTATGTTAATATATGGTTATTCACCTCTCTGGTTCAACTATAGGCATATGGGTTTAACGACCAATGAGGGGTGGTCCTGAGCCTAGTGTTGTGACGTGTTAGGCTACACCTTATGGTCACCAGTCATATTCAAAGTTATCCCAAACTATTTACCGTATCACTTTATCAGGCACATAGTTTGCCCTCAGATCATTGAAAGTGTTGTTTGACTTGGTCTCTGTGTCATAATGGACAAAATATTTTTTTTTGACAAAGTAGCCTTTGCAAACATTCCCCTCCACTGTGGTGTAATTCTTTAGGAGCTATTTATTTGAGATCATTTGAGTGAGTTTAATGCTTACGAGAGTATGTGCTTGGATGGTGTCTATAAATGTCTATGTAGAATGTTTTTGTAATAAGCATAATCACCAATTTCAAGATTCCAACCACATAAGTCTGCACACATGGCATATCAGATTGTTGGCATTGATTATGCAATGCATCATCCATCCTGAGATTGCAAAGAGGATGATTTTGAGGTCCGGTCAACCCCCCCACGCCCCTCCCCCTGACCATCTAGCTGCTTAGTGCATGGCCTTGAGCACCACACCCAAAGCATTTTGGGGAGCTCTGCAGCCCACTGCAGCGTCCAGGGGCCCATCTGTGCATTATGCGCATGAGAAGCTCCGCCCTGTCGTAAATTCCCGGGCCGTCTGTCGGAGCAGCTCGGAGACACCGCATGGCGGAAACCTGTCCTCCCCTAGTCACCGTGGGGGGTTGGGGTGGTTTGGGAGAGGGACTGAGAGAAGGACACCCTGTTCCTGGCCAACTTGGTCCTAAACGTGTCAGGGCCCGTTTTCACAAAGCATCTCAGACTAGGAACGCTGATCTATGATCAGGTCCCCATGTCCATGAAATAATATTCATTAGGATTTAAAAGGGGAAAATTATCCTAGATCAGCACTTCTACTCTGAGAACCTTTGTGAATATAAGCCCAGGCTTGTAGCTCAGCAGTAGAGCAGATGCTTTGCATGTACTGCACAAGACTTGTCCATGGTTGATGGTTCAATCTTCAGCATATATCCTAATCGTGGTCTTGTTGTCTGTAGGCACTAACCAGAAACACCTATCTTTAGGATGGACAGATAAGGTGGCAATACTATCCTAAGTCAGACTTTAACCTCAGGCCTTCATGGAAGGAAGTGCACACAGGCTATAGTGATGTGAATGTCTACACACTGTGCGTTGCCACAATTTCTATTTAACTAGGCAAGTCAGTTCAGAACAAATTCTTATTTACAATGACAGCCTACCCCAGGCCAAACCCTAACCCGGACAACACTGGGCCAATTGTGCGCCGCCCTTTGTGACTCCCACGGCCGGTTGTGATACAGCCTGGAATTGAACCAGGGTCTGTAGTGACACCTCTAGCACTGGGATGCAGTGCCTTAAACCCGCTGCGCCATTCGGGAGCTGTTGTTCTCTGAAAGGAACTTGTAATGTCATTTCTCTGATGTGGGCTATCGACCAAAATTTGTCCTGTCAATGCAGGTCATGTTTCCTACATGGTGTCAGTATCCCTGATATGACCCAGTCTCTTGTCAGTATCCCTGATATGACCCAGTCTCTTGTCAGTATCCCTGATATGACCCAGTCTCTTGTCAGTATCCCAGATGGTCTCCCATCCAGGTTCTGACCAGGCCCAAGCCTGCTTAGCTTCAGATGACAGACAGCAGAGGGAATGACTGGTTGGCTTGTATTTGGTTTGATATGGCATCATCGTAGTAGCCGCTGACAGTCAGGATACAGCCTACTGTAGAGAAGGAGTCATAACTGATAAAGAATCCGCATGCTTTTGTTTTGGAATAGAGGCTACCTTAACACGGTTTGCTCTTTGGTTTTCCCTGTAGCCTATAGTGTATTTGGTATTTTCTTCAGTATTCTGTTGCATGCTGCCGTCTTTCCCTGTACCTCCTGAAGTTCTCAATTCCTCAGATTCCATACTGTAGCAGCTCCATCTTGCTGACTGTAGCAGTCAAGATCAATCGGGTGATTGGGCGGGAGTCCTCTCCATAGCAACCGGAAATGGTTGCTAGGATACACGTGGTATGGGAAGCACAGGGGATGAATGTTCTGACGGTCTGTGGTCTCCCCTTCTCCCTCACTGTTTAAACGTTAGCACAAACGTGCCCACAACCCCAGTTTTCCCACTTAATACTGTCTCGCTTTGGCTGAACTAGCGAAAGTCGTCGCTTTTAATGCTTCACTACTAGTGGCCCGTTGCAAATAGCTTTTTGGAACTTTTTCAAATATGCTGACCGTGTAGATATACCAATGACTATTTTTACTCACAGAAAAAGATAGTATAGTAAGTTTAGTTTTGAACTTTCAGCCACTCCAAATGAAAAACCATTTTGTTTGTCATGTATTTTTTTCTCACTCAGAAGAGCTCAAGGCTCACTCACCTCTTCTTTCCAATAGCTATACAACTACAGACCACCATCACCACCACCATATTGCTCCATCCCACCTACCTCTCCCCACAATGCCTCGCTTCGCCTCATCCCAACTTATCAGCCCATGATGCTTTGCGGTGCAGCAGAGCGTAGTTGGCACCAGTAGAAAGCGCCAACCTTCGCCTCGTGCCGGACTGTCTGCCAGCCTGTGTGAGGGGACAGAGAGAGAGAGAAAGAGAGGGACAATGCCACTTGGGAGAAGTTAAAAGCCTGGAATGCAACCTCTACATCACAGCATTGGCATGGAATCCCCGATTCCCGGAAACCTGGATTCTCTCATATTTACGTGTGCGGCAGGAATCTGTTTCCGCGGACGAAAAACGCAGGAATGTTACAGTGGCACGAAAGGCTAACAAAGGAAAACTCCAGTTCGGTGACGGAACTGGACATACTATCTGGTAGCAAAAGAGCGAAGTTAGCCCTACCATGACCGGTGGAGAGGCTGGCTAAAGCAAGTTTTGACCGAACGTGGTAGCCGATGGTTTGCGGAGTTTTATTTCTACCGCCACAATTAAAAACCAAATAAGCCAACAAATGCTGTCTAATTACTGATTACTACTGCTTTACGGTTTGACTGTAGGCGCTTTTCAATTTCCTCCAAAAACAAAGGACAAAGGAAACGCCCATATTTTATCCAAGTCACACCAAAAGTATTTTTCACACGTTGTATCCTTTTGTAAGCTCACCACCACCCTCCCTTATTCCCTTTCTCTCCCTCTTCTCCATTGCTGGCATATTCAACCAGTTATTTTGCCTCCTCGGTGCTATTTGTAAGGTAGGGTGTTGTTGGCAAAGGCGCCCGCTGGCAATGGCGGGGGGACTGGGCTCAGTGAAAAGAGTCATCCTGAAATCATCTGGACCTCTGCCAGGGCTCCATGGGAGAAATACCCACAGCAGAGGTTGGTGTGTGTGCTCCAAGGAGATGTGGCTTTTGTGTGTGTGTGTGTGTGTGTAAGGGAGAGAGAGGCTGATGATAGATAGAACATGGTGGGAGGAGAGGAGGGGGTGTGAAGAGAGAGAAGGCAGGAGAATGGCAGGAACACAGAGAGAGAGAGAGGGAGAACGAGAGAATAGAGAGAGAGAGAGAGAGCGATTTTGGCGCTGAGCTAGATTCTGTTGACGACCGCTACATGTCAGCGTGTTCTTGGCCTTCTCTGTTTTTACATATTTAATTCCTTGTTTGTTTGTTTTTTCGACCCCCGTTCACTTTTTGGACCTGGCGCCCGTGCCATTGCGTTCATTTGCTGCCCAAAGGCATGGCGGTCCCGGAAGCCAAAAGAATCTCGCCGTCCATCCCTCTGCCACGGTCATCTGTTGCTTCTCCCTGGCGATTTTCTTTTCTCTTTTTTACGCATTTGGCATCCTACACTCCTCCTTCTTCTTCTCCTACTCCTCCCACTCTTGCTTTTCTGTCCTCTCTCCACTTATTTCTCCACTCATTGCCTTCTTGCAATACTGCGATACTGCCGTTTGCCTGATCCTGTCTTCTTGTGAGAGGGTGGTGGGTGGTAGGGGTATGAGTGTGCCCATGAATAGGAAGGCAAGGCCAGTCTACCTACTGGCTCAAGATGTAACCTGACACGGGGAGCGCAGTAAGACGAGTGTCTGCTTGAAGCGATCTATCCCAACATTAGGATCAGGAGTTTTTCCTGATCAAGGTTGTTTTTCGTCAGGAGAAACTGTCTGCAGACGTATGATCTTAGAGACTTTCCACTGGCGCCCCGTCATTCAAGATGGCTGTTCAGGGGTGGGTAGAGTGAGGCTACTCTGGGGTTCAGGGTTTACATTGATTTGTCACAATGTTGGCTTTTCTATTTTCTAAAGAACTCTGTGTTGGCCAAGTTATCGTATTTATCTACTTTCTTCTCCACACAAGTCAATGCATTTCATATTGTGGGTATTTACTTGATCTCAAGCTGAAATGCTATATAACATCTATTTGTATGGACCCTATTACATACAGTGCATTAGGAAAGTATTCACACCCCTTGATTTTTTGCCCACATTTTGTTACGTTACAGCCTTATTCTAAAATTGATTAAATAAAACCTAATACTCTGCAATCTACACACAATACCCCATAATGAACAAGTGAAAAACAGGTTTTTTGAAATATTTTCACATTTATAAAAAAATGTAAAAGAGAAATACTTAGTTACATAAGTATTCAGACTCTTTGCTATGAGACTGGAAATTGAGCTCAGGTGCATCCTGTTTCCATTTATCATCCTCGAGATGTTTCTACAACTTGATTGGAGTCCACCTATGGTAAATTCAATTGATTGGATATGATTTGGAAAGGCACACACCTGTCTATATAAGGTCCCACAGTTGGCAGTGCATGTCAGAGCAAAACCCAAGCCATGAGGTCAAAGGAATTGTCTGTAGAACTCCGAGACAGGATTGTGTCGAGGAACATATCTGGCGAAGGGTACCAAAAAATGTCTGCAGCACTGAAGGTACTCACGAACACAGTGGCCTCAATTCTTAAAAGGAAAACATTTGGCACCATCAAGGCTCTTCCTAGAGCTGGCTGCCCGGCCAAACTGAGCAATCGGGGGAGAAGGGCCTTGGTCAGGGAGGTGACCAAGAACCCGATGGTTACTCTGGCAGAGCTCCAGTGTTCCTCTGTGGAGATGGGAAAACTTTCCAGAAGGACAACCATCTCAACATCACTCCACCAATCATGGTAGAGTGGCCAGACAGAAGCCACTCCTCATTAAAAGGCACATGACAGCCTGCTTGGAGTTTAACAAGAGGCACCTAAAGGACTCTCAGACCATGAGAAACAAGATTCTCTGGTCTGATGAAACCAAGATTGAACTCTTTGGCCAGAATGCCAAGCGTCACATCTGGAGGAAACCTGGCACCATCCCTACTGTGAAGCATGGTGGTGGCAGAGTCATGCTGTGGGGATGTTTTTCACCTGCAGGGTCTGGGAGACTAGTTAGGATTGAGGCAAAGATGAACAGAGCAAAGTACAGAGAGATCCTTGATTAAAACCTGCTCCAGAGCACTCAGGACCTCAGACTGGGGCAAAGATTCACCTTCCAACAGGACAACAACCCTAAGCACACAGTCAAGACAACGCAGGAGTGGCTTCAGGACAAGCCTCTGAATGTCCTTGAGTGGCCCAGCCAGAACCAGGACTTGAACCCGATCGAACATCTCTGGAGAGACCTGTTAATAGCTGTGTAGCGACGCTCCCCATCCAACCCGACAGAGCTTGAGAGGATCTGCTGAGAAGAATGGAAGAAGCAGGTGTGCCAAGCTTGTAGCGTCATCCCCAAGATGACTTGATGCTGTAATCGCTGCCAAAAGTGCTTCAACAAAGTACTGAGTGAAGGGTCTGAATACTTATGTAAATGTGATCTGTTTTTAAAAAAATGTTTTATATAAATTAGCAAAAAATTCTAAAGACCTGTTTTTGCTTTGTCATTATGGGATATTGTGTGTAGCTTGATGAGGGACATGAGGCTGTAACGTAACAAAACGTCAGGGGGTCTGAATACTTTCCGAAGGCACTGTATGCCTTTAGGTCGCTAGTCATTTCATCAGAAGTCTAAAATTACAACCCAAGCTATCCATTGTGTGTGGCTTTAGGATCACAATTATGTCCATCATTTCTATTATCCGATGTTTCCCTAACTGACAGTGACAGCAGTCCACTGTATAGATAACATTGAGCATATTAAAACAACCACACACACAAGCGGGTGGCACCTGGCGATTGGAAATCTTCACTATTCAGGTTAATGTCAAACATGATCTGAAATTCACCCAGATATAACACTGACCAAAAGCAAACGCCCCCTTTTACACTCTGGTGTGTGTGTGAGCATTTGTGCGCACACATTCACAGCCGTTTATAACTAAAATGAGTCTGTGGAGTGTAAACCAGCCTGGCTCGGTTAGAGATTTACAGACGAAGTCACCTCAGTCATGTTAGCATTAATCTGTGTGCTGGTTAGTCTTTCAGTTTTATACTTTGCACTTTATTTCCATTCCATTTATTCCATCCATATCGGCACAGTTGGCATCGATGCACCGCTCCCGCAACCACTTCCGTATATGTAGCATATCATTTGTTTTTCAGGTTCTGTTCAATAACAAGGGGCACAGTTTGGCACAACAGCCATTTACACCATGCCACCAGGGTCATACAAAGCGAATGCATCTTTCCACGTTTTGACCCCCGTGACAGAAATGGCTGCTGGTTGGTTTGAGGTAGGGGAGGGTGGGGTCGGACTGGGCGATATGGACAAAATATTATCTCACGCTATTTAAAAAAACAAGTGACGTTATTTGATGTTTTTTTAATAATACAAGTTCTAAATTTGTGTTATATGTAGTGCGTGACCCTAAGGTGGCAACACATACATTCTAAGTGATTTCAATGGGTGTTTCTCCATTCTGATTGTTTTATACTGTTCAACTTCAAACCCCCAAAACGTCAGCATTTTCATTTGCATTTGAGATCATCTCCACACTGCCACGTAGGTCTGCATGATATTGGCAAGTAATCTGGTCCTTATTTTTAACCAAATGTTGCAATTTGACTTGCGATTTGGAGCAAAACACTTTAGTTAGCTGTTGTATTCATGGGAATATTATGTATATTCTAATTACATAGTTAGAATATACTAGTGGGCACGTTTAATAAAGTGTTGTTTGACATGAAAATAAATCATCCTTGGCTACATTGAATGTTTTCTCTTAGCTACTTCATGTAGCTAACATATTCTTACTTTGCGTTTACCTCTTTAATTTAGAAGACACTGTTGCCCAAACAACATGCTGATGTAGGTCTACACCATCACTGGTATTATCAGGCTGTATAGCTAATTACTCTTGCTCTTACCCAGTACATTTATTAGCCCGCTAGCGATTAGCATTAGCGTCCACCAAGATTTAGGAACAACTTGCAATGAAAAGGCAAACTAGCTGTTTGCAGATGTAAGAAGCACAAGCTAATAGTGATATTATAGAATGCTGGTAGTAGATTTATATTAAGAAGCAAAGTGAAAACGGCGTCATTGTCGTCAACATTGTTGCATGTGCTGCATTGACCATGCAGACTGAACGCAAGTGTTTCGTGGTTGAGGAACATCCAATGCGCTCCTTGAGTGACAGGAGGTGGGACGAGGTCTGTGTGGAAAGCGGCATGGCGAGAGAGCGAGCGGAGAAGGAATGACTCGAAGTAGCGGAGTAAACAATAAAAATGGACGTTACACACGGCGTATCACATTTAACAATCAAAACATTCAAATACCGTTATAGAAGGTAAAGTAAAAACCAAAACCGTTCTGTGCATCAATATATCGCCCAGCCCTAGGGTAGGGTTAGAAGTGGGGGTCAGAACCATTTAATCTTCTTAGTGTCTTCCAACTCTAGAGCCACCCGGCTCTGATCCCGCTTAGCAAGAACAGGCCAGCTTGCCAAAGCAGTCATTAATCCGACCCATGCAGCATGCCACGGTTTTAGTTTACCTGGGGAGAGGAGAGGAGGAGGACGAGGGGAGGGGAGATTATACTGGGACATCGCCTGATGAGTGCCTCTTTACCCTGCTCCGCTGTGGTGACCTCTGTCCTCCTGACCTCCATCCACTACTGTTAAGCAGCATGGCACAGATAGGAAACATACATACTCTCACAATGGCATGTTGATGTCGCCACTCACTGGTCAGGGTTCTGATGCTGTGATGTTGATTGTCTCATATTAATCCGTCATCGTCGGTCGTCACCATTTTCATTTGAATTGCACAAAGCATTTTATACACAAAGATACTGACTGTCATTTCTCTCTCTCCTCTCTCTCTCTCTTTCTCTCTCCCCCTCCCCCCATAGAGAAGCATGCTGTCAATGGCAACCCCACAGTGGAGCCGTTTCCAGAGGGCATGGAGACCATCATGTTTGGTAAGCCTCAATCTCTTTCAAATGACCGCTAGCACCGATGACCGCTTTCACTTTTCATTGGTTCTCGTTAGCTGTGGTCATATTGCAGTCTTATGAACGATAGTAGCAGAGTTATTAGTATACTATAGTAGTAGTGTTATATGGAGGAACACAGTAGTATTGATAGAGGATGTGTTTTTGATCATCGAGGATCAGCTTACCCTCCCCAAATTCTAAACTTGACAAAATCAAATCAAATAACATTTGTCACATGCGCCGAATACAACGGGTGTAGTAGACCTTACAGTGACATGCTTACTTATACAAGCCCTTAACCAACAAAGCAGTTAAGGAAAATACCGCCATAAATAAGAAATAAAAGTAACAAATAATTAAAGAGCAGCAGTAAAATAACAATAGCGGGGCTATATACAGGGGGTACCATTACAGAGTCAATGAGCGGGGGCATCGGTTAGTCGAGGTAATTGAGGTAATATGTACATGTAGGTAGAGTTATTAAAGTGACTATGCATAGATAATAACAGAGAGTAGCAGCAGCATAAAAGAAGGGCGGGGGGGGCAATGCAAGTAGTCTGGGTAGCCATTTGATTAGATGTTCAGGGGTCTTATGGTTTGTGGGTAGAAGCTGTTTAGAAGCCTCTTGGACCGAGACTTGGCACTACGGTACCGCTTGTGGTGCGGTAATGGAGAGAACAGTCTATGACTAGGGTGGCTGGAGTCTATGAGGTAAAACTATGTCAAACTGACCTTAGAACATGTCTTAAGTATGTCTCTCTCTGGGCCAGGTATGGGCTGTTTCTGGGGGCCTGAAAAGCGCTTCTGGCAGAAATCGGGGGTGTTCTCTACCCATGTGGGCTATTCAGGGGGACACACACCCAACCCCAACTACCAGGAAGTGTGCTCAGGTAACTACACACACACACACACACACATACACAAACCCCACCCTCCTCACACAAAAACACGTCTATGTACACTAGTGAATCACGGGTCAGCTGTTTGTTCACCCGTCTGCAACCACCTGACTACAGGTGATAAAGTGAGAATCTGAGGCCCACACCCGACCCCCTAACCCACAAATATAGAAAATGTGCTCCACAGTCAGAGATGCCGGAATGATTATTTGGTATTCAACTTGTCTATAATAATTAGATACATGCAGTTTCTCTTCTGTCATTACTTGGGACTCTATTCAATCAGATCCGCTTTAGACAACATCCGTATAGCGGCTGTTTTGGCGGTGTTGTAGGTGGAACTGCGTTAGAGCTGTCATATCCACAAGCGGCTCCTGGCATTATACCTAAAGCGGAGTCGCATTACCAGAAATCCTGTGCAGCCTTGTTTACAAGTTCCAACACTGGAACACTCTTCAATCCTGTTCCAGGGTCAAAATGTACATTTGTTGAATTATTTTACTGCAAGAACTGCTTAATTCTGCAGGAGTTAATATTAAGGCTATGTGAGCGGTTATAGACCTATAGTCAGTGTCCAGATTTCAGTTACTATTTAACCCATCTGAGCAGTGCCGTTCCCTTGACGTTCCGTATTGTTTTGTGACTGTCGAATTTGCATAGCGCTTCACAATCATCACGCACAACATATTTCCCAAACATTAGGCCACTGTTCTGGCCCTCCCTTCTCTTTATTTTCAAATCTCCATTATGCAGCTTTTCTCTTGTTGAATTCCACTCAGACATGATCCTTTTTGCCTGAGTGGATCAGCATGAACTTTTTCTGCCCGAGTTCGCAAAAGCATTTGGCAATTGGCATGTGTTTGGCGCGCGTACAGTTAAGCCTTAAAGCCAAGGCTTACGCACTAAAGCGAAATAAAGTCAAACCTGCGCATCACTTATGTACGCCATGTCTTTGTTAGCGTGTATGTGTATATGTCTGCAGTGTTTGCTTATGTACGTCTGTGCAACACCTGAGTATCTGGGCAGAACATACTTTTGTATATGCAGTGTATGTGGACAAAAGTATGTCCACCTTTAAATTGGTGGATTCGGCTATTTCAGCACACCCGTTGCTGACATGTGTATCAAATCGAGCACGCAGCCATGCAATCTCCATAGACAAACAATGGCAGTAGAATGGCCTTACTGAAGAGCTCAGTGACTTTCAATGTGGGACCGTTATAGGATGTCACCGTTCCAACGAGTCAGTTCGTCAAATTTCTGCCCTGCTAGAGCTGCTAGAGCTGCCCCGGTCAACTGTAAGAGCAACAACATCTCAGCCGTGAAGTGGTAGGCCACACAAGCTCAAAGAATGGGACCGCTGAAGCACGTAGCGTGTAAAAAATAGTCTCTCCTCGGTTGCAACATACGAGTTCCAAACTGCCTCTGGAAGCAACGTCAACACAATAACTGTTTGTCTGGAACTTCATGAAATGGGTTTCCATGGCCGAGCAGCCGCATACAACATTGGACTCTGGAGCAGTGGAAATGCGTTCTCTAGAGTGATAAATTGCGCTTCACCACGAGGCAGTCCGAAAGGGCAAATCTGGGTTTTGGCGGATGCCAGGAGAACGCTACCTGCCCCAATGCATAGTGCCAACTGTAAAGTTTGGTGGAGGAGGAATAATGGTCTGGGGCTGTTTTGTCATGGTTCGTGCTAGGCCCCTTAGTTCCAGTGAAGAGAAATCTTAACACTTTGGGATGAATTGGAACACCGACTGCGAGCCAGGTCTAATCGCCCAACATCAGTACCCGACCTCACTAATGCTCTTGTAGCTGAATGGAAGCAGGTCACCGCAGCAATGTTCCAACATCTAGTGGAAAGCCTTCCCAGAAGAGTAGAGGCTGTTATAGCAGCAAAGGGAGGGGACCAACTCCATATTAATGCCCATGATTTTGGAATGAGATATTCGACGAGCAGGTGTCCACATTTTGGTCATGAACACACACACACACGCATTTCACAATTCTATGCTTTTCCCATGGCTAGCATGGACAATGACATGTCCAAAAATATACCTAAACCACTTTTTGTGGGCCACGCAGAGTGGCATGGCATCCCCTCCTTTGACAGTCCTCCGCCCTGATAATACCAGCGTTATCACCAATTTCAAGATAATACCTGTCCAGTATCCCTGCATAGGATAGTTAGAGTGGGTAGTGCCACCCTACTCCTCAGAAGGATCAGTCCGAGTCAGAGAGAGAGAGAGAGAGAGAGAGAGAGGCGTTCTACAGTAAAGCTCTCTGATCCTCCCTCTCTTTCGCTATGCTTCTCTTTCATCTCTGCTCCCCCCCCCCCTCCACTTGTGACCTACTTGGAGGGATTGGATTCTGTACTGCGGCGTTTTGCTTCACACTGGCTCCTGTGCCACCTTCGCCTCCGCTGCCATACACTGCTAATGCACTCCACCACTACTCCTCTCTCTACTCATACTGTAACTCAACCCTGCAGCTCAGCCCAAGGCAATTGCCCTCTTCCAATACCAATCCTTCTACCCTTGATTGAAGACGTCCTTGATCTGATATAGCTGGATTGTTGAATGCTATGTGATGGATACGTTGCTTACACCTATACAAATGTGTTTAGGTCAGTGGTTAGTTCAAGGGTGGAAGGGTGGTTTTGAAGTATTTAGACAGGGGACAATGTTCACTCCTCAGTAGACAATCGGCGTTTTATTTGAGGGGATCGGTTTGAGCAAGGCGAGGCACAGAATCTCCGATCTCGATCACATAATGAGAAGTTGTTTGGGGATGCACAGTGATTTGTAGATCCAGGATTCCACGCAGTCCGAGACTTATGTCGTCCCACTCACACCCGTGTAGCTCAGTTGGTAGAGCATAGCGCTTGCAACGCCTACGGTTGGGAGGGCGATTCCTGCGGGGCACCAGTACGGGAAAAAAGTTGTGAAAAAGTACGCACTCAGTACTGTAAGTTGCTCCGGATAAGAGTTGTCTGCTAAATTACTCAAATGTCAACCGGCAAAATGGGGGACAGACAGACATCTTAAACCTGCAATGGAAGAAAGAGAAGGAGGGTTGGGATGAAAAGCGTAACACAATGGATTTCAGACTCCATCCTTGGGCTGCTTGGCACTGTGAAGGGACAGCCTCTGGGAGGATGAATTCATTCAAATAGATTCATCATTATTGATTGATACTGATTCATATTTGGCCATGATAGCCATTGTGGCCATGTTCGAAAAGTCGCTCAAACTAAAAAACCTTACATATGATACTGCATGTCACCTTTTTAGGAGAGTACTTATTGTTTTGGTTAGCATAACACTTCGTAGAGCAGTTCATTGGTGCATTTGAAGATTCAATGTGAACAATACCAAAGGGTGCAATGTCCCTGTTTTATAAATGAAAGAGGTGAAACGATTCCAAACACATTGAGAGTGTTTTCGACTGCGGAGCTTCCACAGTAACTTTGGGCGCCCCCCGCCGCTCAAGGCATTGGAATGCAAGCATGAGCACGGGTGAGCAGGGAGGCGAGCGGGCAGGGGGGTGAGCGGGCGGGCGGCGAGAGGGGCGCTTCTGGCTTGGCTGGCGGACCTTCTGAGTGGAAACCCTTTGGGGGGGTGCGAGCTCCCTCTTGCTGGCAGCCCCGAAAAAAGCTGGGGGGAAAAAAGGGAGAGAAAAAAAAGATAGAGAGAGGAGAGTTGGGCACAGCGGAGGAACGAGCATCGCTTCACTGGGTGTGACGGATCCAAACGCTGCTCTGGAGACAGAAAGGAGGAGAGGAGCTGTCCACTGAGTCACGGGAGGGGGAAGAGAGACAGAGACAGGGGTCCAGTCCACTACAGTCCAGTGTGTGTGGGTGTGTTAGAATCAGGCCGTGTCTAAGAGAGAGGGAGAGAGGGACTGACAGCTGGGACTGCGTGATTGATGTGTATGTCAGTTTTACCGGGTCCCTCCTGTGTGTGAGTCACACCTGTATCTCCTGTGTGTGTGTATGCATGCAGCCGTGTGTGTGTGTGTGTCTGTGCATTCTTTCTGTTTTCCTTCTGCATACTTGATTCTGTGTGTGTGTGTGTGTGTGTGTTAAAGTGTGTGTGATTCATAGATCATACCGGATTTATTTATTTATTTTCCATGTATATGACTAGGGTTGCACATTTTGGGGAATATTCAGAGGTGGAAATTTTCCGTGGGAATTAACGGAAATATATGCAAATTAATATTAATACCATTCAAATGTAGATGTTTTTTTGCATTGGATATATTTACCATATCATATGTAGACATAAACCTTTTATCTTATCATAAGTAGACATAATTGCAAACGATTAAGTCCTTCCAATAGAAAAAAAACAATTTAGTTATGAATTTAACTTTAATTAAATGAGTTCACTCTTCACATGGGATGATTTCACTGAACAACAAAAGAAAGGGACTATTGAATGATCCATTGCATCTCCCAAAAACATTTTCAACATACATCTGTAAAATTTTAGTCTAGAAACTAAAGCTTTGATTGTCTTCCTCTCAGGCTTCCATGTCTTCTCCCTGGACCTCCTCAATGTCCTCCTCTTGAACATCAGACTCTGAGGCCTCATCTTCACGGTCACTTTCCAACCGTGTTGAGGATGGCTCGTTGTCACCAATTTTTCAACCCTTGTAATGGTCAGCCTGTTGCGTGCTTTGGTGTGTGTGTTCCCAAACAAGGACCAATTGCGCTCTGAGGTGGCTGATGTTGGTGGGACTTGGAGGATGATGGAGGCAACAGGGGAAAGAGCCTCAGATCCACAAAGTCCCTTCCACCAGGTGGCTGATGAGATATGTTGGCACGACTGCCATATTGCATCTCCATCCCAAAGCCCTTGCTTGGAAGGGTACTTTAACAGACTGCCAAGAACCTTGCCCTCATCCAGGCCTAGGTGGCGAGACACGGTAGTGATGACACCATAGGCCTTGTTGATCTCTGCACCAGACAGGATGCTCTTGTCAGCATACTTGGGGTCCAACATTACGCTGCGGCGTGTATGGGCTTCAGGCAGAAGTCTTCACGCTTTTTGATGTATTTATTTCAGAACTGCAGTTTCCTCTGCTTGGAGCAACAGTGACATGGGCAGGGCAGTACGGATTCCTTCTCTTTCATCTGCAAGCAGAGTCTGAACATCAGACAGGACCGCATTGATCGTCTCTCTCAATCCGTGCAATGGCTACTGCTGTAGGTTTCAGGAGTTTCAGGCTGCTTACCACTCTCTCCCAAAATACATCATCCAGGAGGATCCTCTTAATGGGGCTGTCCATATCGGCAGACTGTGATATGGCCATTTCTTGGAGAGACTCCTTCCCCTCCAGGAGACTGGCAAACGTGATGACCAAATCAAATCCAATTTGATTTGTCACATGCGCCGAACACAACAGTGAAATGCTTACTTTCAAGCCCTTAGCCAACAATGCAGTTTTAAGGAAATACAAAATGAAGAACAAGGTCAAAGATAAGAAAAATAACTAATTAAAGAACAGCAGTGAATAACAATAGCGGGGTCAGTGTTTCAATGTACGGGGGTGTTGCTGGGAAGCTTCAATGTGGTGGTCTTATTCTTCTCACTTTGCCTGGTGAGGTGGATTGTTGCTATAACTCGATGACCCTTCACATACCTAACCATTTCCTTGGCTCTCTTGTAGAGTGTAGCCATTGTTTTCAGTGTCATGATGTCCCTGAATGAGCAGATTCAATGCATGAGCAGCACAGCCAATGGGTGTGATGTGAGGGTAGGACTCTTCCACTTGAGACCAAGCAGCCTTCATGTTCGCAGCATTGTCTGTCACCAGTGCAAATACCTTCTGTGGTCCAAGGTCATTGATGATTGCAATACAGTCTGTTTTCTCTATGATTTGCTAGACCTTCACTTGAACTCTGTTGAACTCTGCATCCAGCAAATGAGTAGATAAAGCATGTCTGGTTGGAGGGGTGAATGCTGGGCGAAGAACATTCAGAAATCTCTCCCAATACACATTGCCTGTGAGCATCAGAGGTGAACCAGTTGCGTACGCAGTTCAAGCAAGACATTCATCAGCATTTCTCTGACTACGTTCCTCCATTGAGTCAAAAAAACATATGATTCCAGGAGGACTATGAGCTGTCGCCATCGATAAGGTGTCTTATTCATCATTTTCACCTCGAATAGAAGTAGAGGGACTTTTGTCAGAGGTTGCTTGTTGTGAGCGCTGAGGGAACTTTATGGACTTGGCCAGATGATTCTGCATCTTTGTTGCATTCTTCACATATGATTTGGCACAGTATTTGCAAATGTACACAGCTTTTCCTTCTACATTAACTGCAGTGAAATGTCTCGACACATCAGATAGTGCCCATGACATTTTCCTTTAAAGATTAGAAAAAAATGAGTAAAAAAACCCAAATACAATTCAGTGTACAGATAAATAGTTAAGCAGTTAGATTAAGCAACTCCTTTGTAAGTTAAATATTTTTATGTATGTGTATGGAAACAGGTGAATTAACACTCCTCAGTTAGCAGGCTCGAGCAAGCTAAAACCCACATGGTAGAAACTAACTAGCAGAAATTATTACACAAGATTTAAACACACTTTGCTGTAGGCTACTATTTACTAGTTAACAACAACTCATGTATGTCATATCAAATATACCACCCAGTATTGTAATCACATCTTACCAGAAAGTATGTAGTCCTAGGCTCAGACAGTGTAGTAGTGTGGGCTCAATAACATCTCATGTCCAAGATCTTGAGAATCAGCTGTACATGTGATGAAAGAATGCACTGTGCATGCAGAGGGTTGCAATTCCATTGGATTGGGGATAGTTTTACCAAAATATGCCACAAGAGCTAGAATTCCCTTATGTGTATCCCACAAAAAAGGTTCACTGTTATAAGCTAACTTTTTTTTAAATGAATTTAAGCAAAATTCCCAAAATTCCAAGGTTTATATTCCCATTAAAAAAATCTGGAAATTTACCGAAAAGTTTCCGACCCTTTGCAACGCTATATATGACCCTCAGCTTGCTTATTGCTTTGTGTCTGCATATGTGGATGTGAGTCTTACTGCACCAGCTGAGTGTGTTGTGTATATGTGTTTGTATATGTGCGTGTATGTGTGTAACAGCTGACCCTGAGCAGGACCCACTCTCCGGATGCCTCCAGGCGGCTTGTTGAAGCGTTGGGGTCCTGGCAGCTGCAGGCAGCCAGAGAGGTGCCCCCCACGGTGCCTGTGTGCTTTTGGCAACTTCCGACTCGAAACAGAAACAGTTGCTGTGCACCCACGCCGCCTCTAGCAATAACATGTATCTCAAGTGGATTCACGCGCTTGTGTGTGCATGTGACTGTGCGCTCCTCTTCACACAGAGGCTACATTCTAATCAGGCAACGTTAATGGGCAGACTTCCAAACACTAGCGGTGATGAGCAAATTTAATATATTACATGTGATGCAGTGGGTGAATATTTTAAAGCGCACTCCGTAGGATTTCTACATTCAGCTAGACCATTATATCTATGTAATAGCTGTTTGTGTCAATAAATTGATTTCAAAGGAGAAAAGGAACACATTTTAGAAAATAATTGCTATAGTTTGATGTGTAAGTGGGGCATGCAAAACACTTTACAAGATGATGATGATAATGATCACAGAAATAAATGATCAATCAGACTTCTCACAGTAGGATAGATGAAAAGATGTGTTCACCGATAATATTCTATTCAATTTAATGGAAATGTCTATGGAATGGAGTTGCATGAGTCCATATGTGACTATGATGTGTTCGACACTGTTATGGCCTGGGTTGCATTCCTTTTGTCACACTGTAGAAAAACATTTTGCAAACAGGAAAATAAATTGCACCTTTTGTGCCTAATGAACACAACCATCTGGTTTGTCCCCAGGTTTGACAGGACACGCTGAGGTGGTGAGGGTGGTCTTCTCCCCCGAGGACATCAGTCTGGAGGAGCTACTCAAGGTGTTCTGGGAGAGCCACGACCCCACTCAAGGTAGCACCTTACACACAAACACACACACACACACGATGCACACATGCAAAAGAAAAGTTGCCCTCCTCAGACAGGACCCAATCCCGGGGGGGGCCAGGGTGTATTAGAGCAGAAGGAAGCATGGGTGTGTGTGTGTTTCTGTGTGTGTGTGTTTGCATGCGTGCTTGCGTGCGTGCGCGCACACGTGTGATGGTAGTGGGGGTTGGGTGGGTCTCAGGAGGGTAAGTCAACGACAGACTGTGTTAATGTGTCTGGGAGCCAATCATCCATGAGACTGATGGCAGGGGTAGTTTGTGTTTGTTCCTCAAACCTTCCATGACTAGGCTTCTGCCAAATAATATAATAATACAAATATAGAATAATACAAATATAGAATAATATATATTTTGCATGTTTTGGAATATTTTCATTCTGTACAGGCTTCCTTCTTTTCACTCTGTTAATTAGGTTAGTATTGTGGAGTAACTAAAATGTTGTTGATCCTTCCTCAGTTTTCTCCTATCACAGCCATTGAACTCTAACTGTTTTGAAGTCACCATTTGCCTCATGGTGAAATCCCTGAGCGGTTTCCTTCCTCTCCATCAACTGAGTTAGGAAGGACACCTGTATCTTTGTAGTGACTGGGTGTATTGATACACCATCCAAAGTGTAATGAATAACTTTACCATGCTCAAAGGGATATTCAATGTCTGCTTTTAGAATGTTTACCCAATAGGTGCCCTTCTTTGCGAGTCATTGGAAAACCTCCCTGGTCTTTGTGGTTGAATCTGTGTTTGAAATTCACTATTCAACTGAGGGACCTTACAGATAATTGTATGTGTGGGGTACAGAGGTGAGGTAGTCATTCAATAATCATGTTAAACACTATTATTACACAAAGAGCAACTCATACTGTGACTTGTTAATCACATGTTTTTCTCCTGAACTTATTTAGGCTTGAAGGGGTTGAATAGTTATTGACTCAAGGCATTTCAGCATTTCATTTGTAATCATTCGTAAAAATGTAGAAAAATATTCCACTTTAACATTATGGGGTAGTGTTTGTAGGCCAGCGACAGAAAATCTCAATTTAATACATTTTAAATTAAGGTTGTAACACAAAAGTCAAGGGGTGTGAATACTTTCTGAAGGCACTGTACACACACACACACACACAGACACACACACACACACACACACACACACAGTTCTTCCCATTGTGTGTTTGTGAGCGTGCATGCATGTGTGAGATCTCTGCCTTTTTGCATTGCCTCAGTTCAGAAGGGCTTAGTCCCAACAATGTGATGTCGAACTGCACAGCCTCCACCAATCACGGCTAGGATAGCAACATTCCCAGCCAACCAGATACTCCCAGCAGCCTCCTCTTTGTGCCCTGTTTCCATATTCAGTAACACACTTAATCTGGTGAGTTCTCTTGGATGTTGCATAAAGACGTACGTGCATACCCTCAACACAAATTAGAAGTTTGTTCTTTCTGTCTCCTCACCAACACCCTCCATTTCTCTTTCTTTATTTCTCTCTCTCTCTCACTCACACACACACACACACACACACACACACTCTACTCTTATACACACAATGCTGTGTCGTAAAATGATCAAACCCTGTATGTGACATCTGCATATGGAAATACTCAAATGTAACGTTTGTTCCTGTGTGGATTCGAAAACTACTGTACTAAGAGCTTGTAGATTCTCTTGGGCGCATATACATCATCACACACATTACGTGTACGCACTCTCAAAACGCATTCACACACATACAGAGCACACACCCACACATACATGAAGAGACGCATACAGACAGACAGACAGACAGACACACAGACAGACAGACAAACAGACAGCCACACACACACACACACACACACACACACACACACACACACACACACACACACACACACACACACACACACACACACACACACAGACACATATATACAGAGAGCACACACACGCTTGGCTGCTTCAGCAGTTCGTTACTTCCTTGTTAAAAGAGGGACCCAACCCCCTGTTCTCTCAGCGGACCCCGGGGCTCTCAATCTGTCTGGAGGATAAGAGCATCTTATCTCCCCTTTCCTTACCCATTCACCCCTCTCCTCCTCCCATCCCTCCATCCCCCTCTCCCCCCATCCCCTAACACCCCAGAGCTGATGCTTTCCTTTCCTCTCCTCTCCTCTTCCCTCCTTTCCTCTCCTCTCATTTCCACTCCTTTTCTCTGCTCTCATTTCCTCTCCCCTTCTCTCCTCTCCTCCTCATTCCCCTCTCCTATTGTCCCGTCAGCACATCCGCAGAGCGGCGCTATGAGTCGACCGCTCCCCCCGAGGCCGTCCCGCTCATCTTCACGCTCCCCTTTTATGTCTTAGTCACTCTCTCCTCTCCTCATCCTCTCTCTCTTCCCCCATCATCAACCCCCACTCTTCATCTTACCCCCCTCCCCCCTTTGTCTCCTCTCGTCTGTTTTTTTTCCCTCCTTCCCCCTCTTTCTCGTTCTTTCGTACATTTTTTGAAGACATGCCCGCCATGTGTCTGGCTGCCAATGCTGCTGCGTCAGTGAGCAAGGCAACAAAATGGCCGACGCAAACGTTTTCTTCAGAGGACAGCGACGCGCTCGCTGTGTGACTGTTGAAGTGATAGACCTGGGCCACGTTCAGTAGGCTCCACGTGTCAATCGTTGCACAATGAAATGGCACGAATAGAGCTGACCCGATTCCTTATTCTACATTTCAGAGCGGCATGTTTGTTCGACATAATGTATCTGAATGTGCCGCACTGCTGTGTCCTGCTCAATTGCGGGCCTGTTTACGCTAGCACAGGACCACGGAACCTGTATTTGCATTGATGCATTTTCCATGTTTCTCTTCACTAGGTTCCATTATTTTTTCCCGTTCTGCGAGTTAGCTTATGCATGGACACAAAGAGGTAAGAGATAGGTTTTGCAGTATATGGTACAGGGCATATAAGTACGTGAATACCTCCCTTTACCTCCCACACACATGCTGAAGACAGCAAACCAACTTCGCGGTTGTGAATGTCGAGAGGATTCCACATAAATCAAATTGCCAAACGCATCAACGAACTGCGGGACCCTTTTTATTTGATTTCTTTCTACCTCCCCCTATAAGCCAGTGACGCCATCACACATTTGTCTGCTACCATCCATCCATCCCATCTTACCTCCCCTCCTCCCCAGCTGGAAAAGACACGCATCCCTAATGACACACATCTCCCCCCCCCCGCCATATTTTAGGGGAACCCCCTATCTAAAGCGAGACGCCCTCTTGGGGGGTGACCTTAACCCCCCCCTGCCGCACCCCTCCGTCATGCTGAAAGTGGCCCACTCCCCTTCTCATTACCACGTGTCACTGACGACGGGTGGGGTGACAGGTCAAATTTATGGAGATTGTCTGCGTTGTGTGTGTGTGGTAGTAGGTGAGGCCTCCCGGTATGGCATTAATATCTCATTGAGGAGATGAATTAGCTTGTGATGAGACACAACAAACAATCACCAGACATGTACCCGGTGAACCCCCCCCCCAAATACACCAATATGTGGTGATAGGAGGTGAGGTTTTTGTATATACACACACACACAGACAGACAGACAGACAGACAGACAGACAGACAGACACACACACAGGGTCGTGTTACCATAGCGGGAAGACTTGGACGACACAGTGATCAAATCAAATTGTATTTGTCAGATGTGCCGATTACAAAAGTGTAGACGTTACCGTGAAATGCTTGCTTACACGCCCTTTCCCAACAACGCAGTTCAGAAGTTAGAACATGAACAAGTAGAGAAACAGAAAAATAGTAGCACAATATAATAGCACAATGAAATAGCAATAACATGGCTATGTACAAGGAGTAGCAGCAGACAAGCAGAGCGTCTTCCCCTGTCCTTCTCCATGATCCTCAGTGTGTGTGCGTCCGTGCGTCACCCTCAGCCAACCCTCTGAGGAGCAGCCCTGTTCTACTTTAGCAGGGTTAGCTGAAGGGCTAGCTGTGCCCTCTTCCTCAATGATCCCCTACACCTAACCCCTACCCTCTCACCCTGCCAGAGAGAGAGAGAGAGCGCGGTGGAGGGACGGGACGGGTGACTGTTTGTTTGTGTGACTGCCATCCTGCTCGTGCACATCTACACGCACGTTTCATTGCGTACGGGCCCTGAGGGGTCTTTCTTACGTTTCTCTCTCCTGCGCGTCAGCAACGGGTTACGTAAGACAGGGGCAAAAATAGCAGCAGTGAGTGGAGCGGTCGGTCTCTGGGTTGGCACGCACACAGCTCAAGTAGTCCCTTCGGGCCACAGCGCTACCTGGGTGCTGGCTGTTGCTCCAACACTGGGGGCTTTAGTGGCACTGCGGCTCTCTAGTACTGTTCTGTAGTACTATTGCCTTTCTTTAGAATAGAAGTTTAGAATAGAATACAATTTGAATACTAGCTGTGAACGAAGGAGTTTGGCTTGTGTTTAGTGTGTTTGTCTCTGAAAATAGAAAAAGTGTTATTGTGTGTGTAGATATTACTGTGGGCTAAGTTAAGCTATTCTAATCACATCGGATAGCCTTACGCCTAATAGGCTTATTTTTTATGCGAGTCGATTTGAATAAAATTGCCTGTGTTGTCTTGGTTCTGTTCTTTGGTGTGAATTATTGCGAGATGTGCAAGGTTATGGCGCAGGATTGCATTGGCTTCCTTGCCAATCCATGCGCTCTGTTCTGCTCTGTCCTAGCTGCCGACTGTGACACTGAGTGACTGAGTTGTCCTCGTCTCCGCTCCACTCTCTGCCAGGCACGGAGACATGAGTGCGTGCGTACGTATATTTGCGTGCAAAGGCGCGTGGCACTGCCGACAGCAGGGTGAAAAGGGAACTAAAGAGAGGCCAGAGAGGAGGAGAGGAACGCGGCGAGAAGTAGCGGCTAATTGGAGCACTTTAAGTTGTTAATGGGATAAGGGAGAGGACACACACACATTTACACCATAACACCGTCTCCATCAAACATAGTTTGTTATCTTTTGGCTTGAGTATTTAAAACAAAGTGTTAAGCACTGAGGTGCTGAGATGGTGGTGGGGGTGTCTGCCATTTTGTTTTCTGAATTATGGTTCATCATCATTTCGAGTAGACCTTTCTCCCTCAGTTCTCTTCCCTCTTTCCACCCCTACTCCTCGTCCTCCTCCCTCCCTCCCGTTTGACTTTTTTTTATAGCAGCCGGCGTGCCCCTTAATCTGATTAACTTCTTACCGTTTCATCCACTTTTTTGCCTGCAACTGAAAAACACACAAATCTGTGCATAGTATAAGGCCTACACAAACGTGCACACACACACAATGCACAGACATGTTTCAAATACACACACTCAGACCTATGCACACACATACCCACACACTTTTCACAGACACACACACACACACACACACACACACACACTCACACACTCCTCATCCGGCCACGCAATTTCATCAGAGTGGCAGAGAGAGATGAAAGAAAGAGAGAGGGGCAGAGAGAGAAATACAGGAAAGAGACAGAAAGGAACGAAAGAAAGAAAGAGGCTTTTAGGATGTATCCACATCCAACAACTGCCAGAAGTAGGAAGCTAGCTGCAGGGACTGTAGTGTGTACGTATGTGCCGGAGTTAGTGCTGAAAGAGA
The DNA here is from genome assembly GCF_036934945.1 of Oncorhynchus masou masou. Taxonomy (NCBI): domain Eukaryota; kingdom Metazoa; phylum Chordata; class Actinopteri; order Salmoniformes; family Salmonidae; genus Oncorhynchus; species Oncorhynchus masou. The sequence continues at coordinate 42,464,426 of NC_088243.1, forward strand.
TTTTCTTTCTGGAGAATGGATAAGTAGGAAATCTCTTGAGGGTTTAAAGCACAACCAAGAGGGCTGTGTACCAAATGGCACCCGATTCCATCTACTTTGGGCCCACGGCCCATAGGACTGTGGTCAACGGTAGTGCACCACACAGGGAACAGGGTGCCATTTGGGACGCAGGCGAGATGTGTTGTTGGGGAGAGTTGTCACTACTAACTAGTAATCTCCCTAGAACTCAGAAAACAAACTTTTTATCACCCAACTTTTGTTGCCACATTTTTAGATGGGGGGGGGGGGGGGCATTTTTGGGAAGGGGATCGTTTTTTTTAAGAACACAATTATAATTAGGGCTTGGTGGTGCGTAGGTTAGGTGGGTGACCTTTTGTGAAATGTGCAGAGGGTGGGGTAACCCCTAGCCCCCTCTACACCCCCCATTATCCCCTCTGTTTTCAGAAGCAAGGCACTCATGAATTATTCAAGAGGAGCAGGGAGGGTCTCATTAATAATTTCTGATGCTCTTTGATGGATGGTGGAGAAAAATAAGGGCCCTTAAAAATAAAGGAAGGGGAAGAGAAGGAAAGAGGGCAGAGATGGGGAGTTTTTAAGTATTAGATTATTTTTGGGGCTCTGAGGAGTTCTTAAAGGAAGAGTAAGAGGGATCAAATGTGACATGATTTACAATATTTAATCGTGATATAGGATGAAGTGTGATGATGCCGTGGATCATGTCATGGATTCCTTGGTTTCATCATTGTCTCCCTCTACTCCATCACAACCTCTGAAGTGAAAACTATAACATTTTATTTTATTCTATTTTATTCCTTTCTATTCTGTTCCATGATATTATATTAAATTAATTCCATTTAATTATATTCTATTTTATTATATTCCATTCTATCTTTCTGCTCTCCTCCTACATTCATCTCTCCCCCTTCCCTCTTTAAAAAAAAACTAAGTTAACCTGAGTCTCTTTTGCTTCCAAAATATTTGTTGACAACTGTTTGTCATCCTACGTCATGGTGAAAGCCATGTGGGGCATGAAGTGGCAACGGCGATGGTCACTGTGGCTGGTTAGGGACCCTAGGACGTCACATGGGAAGGTCAAGCGGAACGGTCGGCGGCGCTGGGGCAGCCAATCAGGGAGCGTTGTTGTGCCCTTTGATGAAGGTGTTTTGGCGGCAGCCATAAGCACTGACGGGAGCTGGGGGTAAAATGGCCTTCATCCAGCCCTGCCGAGAGAGAAGGAGAGAGAGAAAGAGAGGGACAGAGGGAGGGGGGGGGAATATGACAGAGGGATAGAAGGAGAAAGGGATCAGAAGCAGGACAGAGAGTGAAATTGAGAGGGAGGGAGGGATGTGAAGAAGGACCAGAGAGGGGAAGATGGTGAAAGAGGGAGAGAGAGCGAGAGAGAGAGAGAAAGAGAGCGATGAATAGAGGGACAGACGGCCTGAAAGAGACTCTGATGCCATTCGATGCCAAACGTCCCCCAGGATAGTGGCATTTCAAAAGTAGAAAATAGAAGCAAGCTTTTTGGCCACTTAGCAGTACATATACGGGAGCCAAGTCTTCTCCAACGCGTCTGATGTAAAGCTGATGAAAATATTGACAAGCTGCAGAGCACAGCTTGACGAGCCGCGCTAGCAGACTGAGAATGGGAAACAGATACACTGCCTGTCCTCTACTACTGTGTCTACAACACAAGAGAAAGAGCTGCACTTTTATAGAAATAGATGCACGGAGATGTTTAAATGGGTAACTCAATGACAAATGTAATTTCAGTTCACTTACAATTTGAATATTTTTTTCATACAGTATGGAAATGTAGCCAGGCGGCGTGGAAAATGTATGCTACAATCTTGACCAGTCAAGTCTGCTCCTTCATGGGAAAAATATGATGTGTATATCACAATGTTTGTTGGCACTTCTACTACAATTACCTGCGTTGTCTGTCTCGTCGGTGTGCTTTCAGGGATGAAGCAGCAGGCAGACTATGGAACCCAGTACCGTTCAGCCATTTACGCCTCCAGTCCCTCTCAACAGGAGCTGGCTCTCAACACCAGACAAGCCTACCAAGAGGTGCTGAAAAACCTTCTAACCCTACGCTAACTACACGAACAAACACGCACACACCCACACCCGTGTGCATTCACACACACATAGACGCACACACGCACCAATGGCGGTCGGTGCCGTTTAAGATGAGGGAGGACGATAAGGCGTGGCCTTATTTCTATGACAGCATATTGGGATGACTGTCATTCATATTCAATTCACCCAGCTCAATGTGACCTCGATAGGTTTAGGCTACTACATGATACTCAAATGTTCCCTATACCCACCACGAGGTTGCTACAACCTAGCTTATGCATGAAAGTTTACAACGTAGGAGCACACAGGTCGAGATAATTGTTTTAGGTGACAGACTGGCACATTTAATAGCGCCTTGCACACTCTTGCCTGCATCTAGCTGGTCTAGGGTGTGATCATTAGTCCAACAATTTGCAAACGAGAGTTTCTATTGGACAAATGAAGGTATGTTTATCCCCGTTTCATTCTGTTTGCTGGAGTTTAAGAAACATTTTTCAACAGAATCAGTGGAATGGATACACCCTGATCACATGTAAACACAATTCACTTTCATAGCAGCCACGTTGTATTCTTTGGAGTGTCTAGGCGCTCCCCTTCTCTCACCTTTTCCCTTCGCTTGTGGACTTCAATGCATAACAGCTGTCTGTCACCAGGTGAAAGCCAAACCATATCATAAGCCCTGACCTCTACACACAGCCTACATGGATGTCACCATATTAGCTAAAGTAACGGCATAATCAGCATACTGTAGCTAATAGAACTAACGCATCAGTAAAGCCGCTACAATCATGCAGTACAGTGTGTACAGTCAGTAAGCAGTTTAGCAGTTACATCTACGAGCCCCGGTGGCAATAAAGGTCTAAAACCAAAAGCTTATCTTGACTTGGAAGAGTTCCAGTGTTGGATAGTCATAGCCAGCTAGCTAAGATAGCATCCCTCTGTTTGATCCGGGTGTTTGAGTAGGCTAAACTAGCTAGTTGCATTTGCTAGCAAAGTAAGTGAAAGTGAAAAATAATTTCTCTCTCTCTCTTGCTTCTTCTTCATTTTTGAAGAAATCAATTTGTTCAAAACTGTTCAACTACCGTCTTTCTCTCTCTTTGAGTCAACTAGTCTCCTGGCACCTACTACCAAAACCCTTTCAAAGCCACTTACATCTTTTGTCTTGCCCGTTCACCCTCTGAATGGCACACACACAATCCATGTATTAATGTCACAAGGCTTAAAAATCATTCTTTAACCTGTCTCCTTCCCTTCATCTACACTGATTGGAGTGGATTTAACAGGTGGCATCAATAAGGGATCATAGCTTTCACCTGGTTCAGTCTATGTCTTGGATAGAGTAGGTGTTCCTATTGTTTTGTCAGTGTACTCACATACACTATGATCTAACACTACACTTCTAACACGTTGCCTCTTACACTAGGATAACAGTTTTGTTTTTTGCCCTAGCACTACATAATAATAATAATAATAATGATGAACTCATCATCAAGCTGCGATTATTTGAACCAGCTGTGTAGTGTTAGCGCAAAAACCAGGGTCTCCAGGAACGAGTTTGGGAAATACTGGTTTAAACAAACCTGAATCTCTGCTTTACGTTGACATTACGTCATTATTAGGGAATTTTGATATCACAAGTGCCGCTGTGTAAAAACACAGACTACTTTTTGCTCCTCGGGTTCACTTGTCTCCAGCAAGTCATGATTCATTGCTAGCAAAGGATAACCCTTCAATATCATAGAACCAGGTACTTACTGTAGCACCGTAGGAGGCCATTCCTTCTCTTGCTAGAATAAAAGACGCCCCTGCTGTGTTCCGACCTGGTACCGACGAACCTGCAGTTTGCAGTTCGCAATGCTCGTCAGTGGTCGAGAACTTGACTTTGAGCCAATCAGAGAACACAAACCTCCACATGGGAAAGCCAACAAAAGTGACAAGATAAAGGAAAAAAGAGGGCACTTTTCCCCGGTGTTGTCCAACCCCTATTTCACGAGAATTGTTTAAACTAAAACAATAAAGCCTTATAATACGTCTTTACATCTAGCTAAGGAATCTTGTGCTTGAAGGATTTTTTGTTTGTTAGGTTGAGTTTGATAATGTGCACCAGGCAGTCACACACACTTCATATGAAACAAATGGGGTGGTAAAGTGCAGCACAATGCACACAACACTAAATGTTTTACCAAACTAGTGATATATCAAGATTTTGATGAAATAATTTAATTCACTCTCCATTATTCCATGGTTAGTGCTATCTGGGATCCTTGGGACATCCCTACCCTGAACCCTAAACTGAAAAATAACCCTTACCTAACCTTAACCCTTACCTTAACCATTTTCATTTTCAAGGACCCTCACTTAGCATTGTCCCTTCCTGCTTGCTAACTAACATTAGCTAAATGGTTAGCATCGCCATTTAGCACAATGTAGCTAGGTACTCCACCGACTCTCTACAGTTAACAGGCAGCTTAATTCAAAAACAAATCCATTGTGATGTAATTATATCTAGTTGAGGCCATCTGGTTAGTATCAACAAGGGCTTACTACATATTCTAGCTAGCTAGCAACAATGTCAGAACATTAATTAGCTTAATAGCTACAGGCACAAGTCAACCAGCCACTGCCACCTTGTGGCCTGGAGTATTTAAACAAAGCAAATTGGAGGTAGAACTGTTCTATGTGAACAACAGAAAGTTAACTTCCATCACTCTGGGCAGAGGTGGTAAGTACCTATCGGCAGTCAGGTTTCTAAGTGTGTCTGACCCTTTAGTCTACAGAGGTGCCATTTTGGGCCTCTTCGCATCAGTTGCACTGAGAAGACAGTGAAATGCTTGACACAGCAGAGGCCTCAGCAGGGTTTGTGACTGAGCGGGACTCTGTTGTCCCTCTTGTTTTCTGTTGAGTCAGGTCACTGGGCTCTTGGCTGACACTGAGGTTACAGAGGTGGCAGGGCATGTCCTACTGTCCTTCTGTGACAGTCTGGACGGACCTAGCCCTCCACCCCTCTGGGGGGGTCATAATATATGTGTGTGTGGTGGTTCCTGGGGTGTGAGGTTCATGTGTCTCATTACGATTTAGGAAAGGAAAGGGGATACCTAGTCAGTTGCACAACTGAATGCATTCAATTTGTCTTCCGCATTTAACCTAACCCCTCTGAATCATTTTGTGTGTGTGTGGGGGGGGGGCTCAGCGGCCTTTTGACAGCCCTTCAGTCTCGGCTCTGTGATCTGATTGCATCCCCGCCCTGTCCCCTTCCTAGCTCCCCTTGTCCCCTCTCTTTGGTCCCAGCTGCCACCCCTGCCTGACATTTGACCCCTGCCCAAGGCCAAGGCTAGGGAGGTGGGGAGGGGGGGGGGTCGCTGTCACAGCAACCTGACAGCCCACCAGTCCATGACCGCTGACCCTGGGACCGAACAGTTACCATGGCGATCCCATTCCCCTCATTTCCTATGAATCCCATTTAGGACGGGATGGAGGAATGGATTAGGCAATACATGTGCGTCTCAGAGTCGGTTTGGATTAATGTGCCATTAGAGAGAGAGAGAGAGAGAGAGAGAGAGGCGCAGGTTGTCAATCTAAGATGGGGTGAATAGGCGAGATGGCTTGTTTCACAAACTGGCCTCCAGTAGAAAAGATCAGGGCTTTAGAGGCTAACTGTTAACCCCAGTCATTGTCATTGAGAGGTTAACCACTAACCCCAGTCAATGCCATTGAGAGGCTAACTGCTAACCCCAGTCATTGCCACTGAGAGGCTAACTGCTAAGCCCAGTCATTGTCATTGAGAGGCTAACCGCTAACCCCAGTCATTGGCTGCATGTGCAGATAGGGGGCTTGCTGCGGTTGGGGCCGTTCAAGATCACAACGGTCAAAGCAGTTGACAATAAACTGTTGAAACAAACGTTTGCTTCTCAGGGAGCTTGTGGCCTTGTTGGTTAGTTTTGAACAATTGCATATTGTAGAGAGAGATTTGTTTTGTAAGCTTGGGTCATGTTCATTAGGCACCGAAATTGACAAAAACGGAATAAAACAGAGAAGGACCACTTGTCCAATAAGAAACACTTATTTCCGATTTGTGTTGCACAATGTTTTTCGTTGCATACCTTAATGAATGGAACCCTGCCATAGAAGGACTTCCGTCTCTCTGTGATAACTTAAATGGTTAGTCTTTTCTATATACCTCAAGTTCTCATTCGTACAGTGCCAAAGCACATCTGATGGATTTCAAAGAATCTGTCCGTTGCAAAATAGCTGATGTAATGTGAAATTACTATTGCTCTGCCGTCTCATTACGATTTGGTGCTCTGTGCTCTGTGTGTGTGTGTGTGTGTGTGTGTGTGTGTGTGTGTGTGTGTGTGTGTGTGTGTGTGTGTGTGTGTGTGTGTGTGTGTGTGTGTGTGTGTGTGTGTGTGTGTGTGTGTGTGTGCGTGTGTGTGTGTGTGTACTGCACGCACGTCCACTGCAAGCATGACTGTGTGTGCTTACGTGTGTGTGTGTGTATGTACAGTGCCCGTATGTGTGTGTGCCCCCCTAAAAGCACATCCTCATCCTTGGAGAGATGTGGTTGGCTTGGCAATAGGTACTAGAGGCTGCCCAAGATTCTGCCACACACACAGACGCACGTACACACAGCCCAATGAATAATTAACCCTTACAAGGCTCCTTCCTTTTGCAGGGCTTTCAGTTTCTTAACTTCGGTACAGCGGCACAAAAAAGATAGTGTGCGTATTTAAAGCAACAACAAAAAATAGAGAGGCAGAAAAGCTTGTTTAAGCGTGAGAAGAGGGGAGGGCATGGAGGAGAGGAGAGGGGGATGAGTAGAGGATGAGGTTTTAGAATTCGCTCTAATGAAATTTGAAATGTGCGGAACATCAAAGACTTCTGAAGCAGCGCTGCTGTGCTAAGGAGCACCATAACGCCCCCCCCCCCCCACACACACACTCTCTGTCTCTCTTCCCCCCCTCTCTCTCTCTCTCTGTCTCCATATCTCTCTACCTCTCTCTCTCCTGTCTTTCCCTCTCCCTCAATCCCTCTACATTTCTCTCTCTTTCTCCATCTCTCTTTCCTCCCTCTACTTCTCTCTCGCTCTCTTCCTTTTCATATTTTCTCCTTTTCTGTCTCTCTCCTGTGGTGTCTCTCCTGAGCTAGGGGGAAGAAAGGAGGGATGGGAGGGTTTGATTAAGGGGAGAAGCGTGGCGGGGGGATGGTGTGAGGTGGGCTAGGGGGTTTGTAGGAAGTTGGGGGAGGGTGTGACCGCGTTCCGTTCTGTGTGTAGAACAATGGTTTTTAACAAGCCAGCCAGAGTGCATTGAGTGAGTGTGCGTGCTTGCGCCCGTGCGTGTGTGCACCTTTGTGTGTGTGCGTGTGCGTGCGCCTGAGTATGTGATCGGAGAGCCTTGGCGAAGCAAGTGTGCGCTCTGATAAGAGAGCCTGGCTTAAAGAGCTGTGTGTGTGTGTGTGGGGGGGGGGGGGGTGTTGTGGGCTAAAAAGTCTAGAGGAGAGACCCAGGCGTTCTTCAATGGGGGCAGAACTGCTCTTTTCGGGGCTCTAAAGAGTGTAGTGTACCTGTGCTCTTTTACAGTCACTACGGAATGCCTTATCCAATTCGTCACCTTGGTTTGGTCCATAAAACTCCTGTCCTTCCCTATGTGTGGTCTTTGACTGTGTGCCTGTTTGTGTGTGCCCATGTATGTGTCTACGTACAGTAGACAGTTAGGTTAGGACATCTACTTTGTGCATGACACAAGTCATTATTTATTTATTTTTTTTATTTTTTATTTTTTATTATTTTTTTAAACAGACAGATTACTTCACTTATAACTAACTCACTGTATCACAATTCCAGTGGGTCATAAGTTTACATACACTAAGTTGACTGTGCCTATAAACAGCTTGGAAAATGCCAGAAAATTGTGTCATGGCTTTAGAAGTGTCTGATACGGTAATTGACAACATTTGGGGCGGCAGGGTAGCCTAGTGGTTAGAGTGTTGGACTAGTAACCAAAAGGTTGCAAGTTCGAATCCCCGAGCTGACAAGGTACAAATCTGTCATTCTGCCCCTGAACAGGCAGTTAACCCACTGTTCCTAGGCCGTCATAAGAATTTGTTCTTAACTGACTTGCCTAGTAAAATAAAGGTAAAATTAAAAATTAAAAAAATTGGAGGAGTCAATTGGAGGTATTTCAAGGCCTACCTTCAAACTCAGTGCCTCTTTGCTTGTCATCATGGGGAAATCAAAAGAAATCAGCCAAGACCTCTGGAAAAAAATTGTAGACCTCCACAAGTCTGGCTCATTCTTGGGAGCAATTTCCAAATATCTGAAGGTACCACGTTCATCTGTACAAACAATAGTACGCAAGTAAAACACCATGGGACCACGCAGCCATCATACCGCTCAGGAAGGAGACTCTTTCTGCCTCCTAGAGATGAACATACTTTGGTGCAACAAATGCAAATCATTCCCAGAACAAAAGCAAAGGACCTTGTGAAGATTCTGGAGGAAACAGGTACAAAAGTATCAATATCCACAGTACAACAAGTCCTATATCCACGTAACCTGAAAGGCCGCTCAGCAAGGAAGAAGCCACTGCTCCAAAACCTCCATTAAAAAGCCAGACTACGGTTTGCAACTGCACATGGGGACAAAGATCATACTTTTTTGAGAAATGTCCCCTTGTCTGATGAAACAAAAATAGAACTGTTTGGCCATAATGACCATTGTTATGTTTGGAGGGAAAGGGGGAGGCTTGCAAGCCGAAGAACACCATCACAACCGTGAAGCACGGGGGTGGGAAGCACCATGTTGTGTGGGTGCTTTGCTGCAGGAGGGACTGGTGCACTTCACAAAATAGATAGCGTCATGAGGAAGGAAAATGATGTGGATATATTGAAGCAACATCCCAAGACATCAGTCAGGAAGTTAAGGCTTGGTCGCAAATGGGTTTTCCAAATGGACAATGACCCCAAGCATACTTCCAAAGTTGTGGCAAAATTGCTTAAGGACAACAAAGTCAAGGTATTGGAGTGGCCATCACAAAGCCCTGACCTCAATCCTATAGAAAATGTGTGGGCAGAACTGAAAAAGCGTGTGTGAGCATGGAGGCCTACAAACTAGACTCAGTTACACCAGCTCTGTCAGGAGGAATGGGACAAAATTCACACAATTTGTTGTGGGAAGGTTGTGGAAGGCTACCTGAAACGTTTGACCCAAGTTAAACAATTTAAAGGCAATGCTACCAAATACTAATTGAGTGTATGTTAACTTCCGTCCCACTGGGAATGTGATGAAAGAAATAAAAGCTGAAATAAATCCTTCTCTCTACTATTATTCTGACATTTCACATTCTTAAAATAAAGTGGTGATCCTAACTGACCTATGACAGGGCATTTTTACCAGGATTAAATGTCAGGAATTGTGAAAAACTGAGTTTAAATGTATTTGGCTCAAGTGTATGTAATCTTCCAACTTCAACTGTATGTCCTTGCACCACGTTGTGTCTCAGCATACCCTTGAGTTGAACTATCAGTGATATATATCTCTATTATCCCCATAGTCTGTATTTTGTCTCACACACACACACACACACACACACACACACACACACACACACGCACACACGCACACACACATACACACACGCACATGCACACGCACATGCACACACAGACACACACACACACACCCCTTAGTCCTACTTATCCACCCTCTAGTTTATAACCGCCACAGTGAAAAAGGCTCTGAATGCTACTAAAATCCACTACCGTTCACTATTGAACATGCAAAACCCATGCAGGTAACACATGCATATACTTGCGTGCATTCATATGTACATATACAGAATAAGTATTTTGAAGGTCATGAATAAGTCGAAATTAAAGGAGTGTTCATAGGTGAGCTGTGTGATATCGCAGCGTGTAGCCGGAGTGCTGTGGCTGTGAAAAAGCACAGCCACGCTGGCTGGTGTCTCGCTGCCTCCCAAACAAAATGTAGGTTCACACTCTGGCTGCAGATTTGAGAAGCAACCTAAAATGGATGCCTGACCCGGTCTGTGAGTGGGATGAGCGGAGAAGCGCTTACACGCTCTTCATCCTACGTGCCCAGATGCGCACTCACACATACTCACACACACAGAAATGAGCATGCACACTCACACTCTCACAGAGGATACACAGAACGTAGCACCCACTCACACGGCAAATGTACTTTACATATAGTACCAGTCAAAAGTTTGGACACACCTACTCATTCCAGGGTTTTTCTTTATTTGGACTATTTTGTACATTGTAGAATAATAGTGAAGAAATCAAAACTATGAAATAACACATATGGAATCATGTAGTAACCAAAAAAGTGTAAAATAAATCAAAATGTGTTTTATATTTGAGATTCTTCAAAGTAGCCACCCTTTGCCTTGATGACAGCTTGGCACACTCTTGGCATTCTCTCAACCGGCTTCATCGGGTAGTCACCTGGAATACATTTCAATTAACAGGTGTGCCTTTTTAAAAGTTAATTTGTGGTATTTCTTTCCTTCTTAATGCGTTTGAGCCAATCAGTTGTGTTGTGACAAGGTAGGGGTGGTATACAGAAGATAGCCCTATTTGGTAAAAGACCAAGTCCATATTATGCCAAGAACAGCTCAAATAAGCAAAGAGAAATGACGGTCCATCATTATTTTAAAGACGTGGAGGTCAGTTCATCCGCAAAATTTCAAGAAATTTTAAAGTTTCTTCAAGTGCAGTTGCAAAAACCATCAAGCTCTATGATGAAACTGGTTCTCCTGAAGACCGCCACAAGAAAGGAAGACCCAGAGTTACCTCTGCTGAAGAGGATAAGTTCATTAGAGTTAACTGGGACTCAGATTGCAGCCCAAATAAATGCTTCACAGAGTTCAAGTAACAGACACATCTCAACATCAACTGTTCAGAGGCGACTGTGTGATTCAGGCCTTCCTTCATTGTCGAATTGCTGCAAAGAAACCGCTATTAGAGGACACCAATAATAAGTGACTTGCTTGGGACAAGAAACACAAGCAACGGACATTAGACTGGTGGAAATCTGTCCTTGGTCTGATGATTCCAAATGTGAGATTTTGTTGTGAGATGCAGAGTAGGTGAACGCATGATCTCCGCATGTGTAGTTCCCACCGTGAAGCATGGAGGAGGAGGTGTGATGGTGTGGGGGTGCTTTGCTGGTGACACTGTCTGTGATTTATTTAGAATTCATGGCACGCTTAACCAGCATGGCTGCCACAGCATTCTGCAGCGATACGCCATCCCATCTGGTTTGCACTTGGGACTATCATTTGTTTTTCAGCAGGACAATGACCCAACACACCTCCCGGCTGTGTAAGGGCTATTTAACCAAGAAGGAGAGTGATAGAGTGCTCCCTCCACAATCATCTGACCTCAACCCTATTGAGATGGTTTGGGATGAGTTGGACCGCAGAGTACAGGCCAACAAGTGGTCAGCAATTCCTTCAAGACTGTTGGAAAAGCATTCCAGGTGAAGCTGGAGAGCTGGAGAGTGCAAAGCTGTGCAAAACAAGAGTGTGCAAAGCTGTCATCAAGGCAAAGGGTGCCTACTTTGAAGAATCTTTGTTTACTACATGATTCCATATGTGTTATTTCATAGTGTTGATGTCTTCACTATTATTCTACAATGTAGAAAATAGTTCAAATAAAGAAAAACCCTTGAATGAGTAGGTGTGTCCAAACTTTTGACTGGAACTGTATATGATGTGCGCTGTCAGTTCACTGTTCCCATAAAGAACAAAGGCCATAATTGGAGAGTAGGGATACACAAACACACGCACACTCAAAAGTGTTCTTGGCTCTGTCGCTGTCCCAAACCTGTCAGGAGAAGACATTAATAGTCAGGCCTCTAAAGTTTCTTCTCTCTACTCCGTTTCTCTGTCCTCCTTTTTTTTCCAGATAAAGAGTGAAGAGCAGGGGGCTTCCCTATTCCTCTCTTATTTGCCGTTACCTCTCCCCGCCTATCCATCTCCATGCCCCTCTCCTCTTCATCACCCTCCATCACCCTCTTTCCATGCCCCTCTCCTCTTCATCACCCTCTTTCATCACCCTCTCTCCTCTTCATCGCCCTCTTTCAATCTCCCCCCTCACTCAGGTCATTTGGTGCACTGTCATGGCTGCTCGCTTTGTCTATCTGGATAACAATTGTGTCGAACCTCTCCCTTCCCTTCGTCTTTCAGCTATTATTTTGCTGTTAATCCTCTACATAGGGAAGGATTCCCCAACTGGCAGGATTTTAATTGGCCCAGAAGTTTTCAGAGCAAAAAATATATATATATATATTTTAAAGTTTTATTGTTGGACATAAAAAAACTGTAAAAACAGCAACAAATAACATAATTTTAATTTTGGAAATCTGTTCCAAACTATTCACACGCATAATAGAGAGATATATGTGACCGTAAACAAATGCAAGCAAGGTTTGAAATGATTATGTTTTAGTCTAAAGTTATGCAATGCTTTCGGAAAGTATTCCGACCCCTTGACTTTTCCCACGTTTTGTTATGTCATTTTTTTCCAGCAATCTTCGCACAACACCCGATAATGACAATGCAAAAAAAAAACTCTCTATATGGTCCCACAGTTGACAGTGCATGTCAGTGCAAAAACCAAGCCATGAGGTCGAAGGAATTGCCCGTAGAGCTCCGAGACAGGAATGTGTTCAAGGCACAGATCTGGGGATTTTAGCAGCATTGAAGGTCCAAAAGAACACAGTGGCCTCCATCATCCTTAAATGGAAAAGTTTGTAGCCACCAAGACTCTTCCTAGAGCTGGCCGCCCGTTCAAACTGATCAATCGGGGGAGAGGGGCCTTGGCGATGGTCACTCTGACAGAGCTCTAGAGTTCCTCTGTGGAGATGAGAGAACCTTGCAAAAGGACAACCATCTCTGCAGCACTCCACCAATCAGACTATTATGGTAGAGTGGCCAGACGGAAGCCACTCCTCAGTAAAAAGCACATGACAGCCTTGGAGTTTGCCAAAAGGCACCAAAACACTCTCAGACCATGAGAAACAAGATTCTCTGGTCTGATGAAACCAAGATTGAACCTGGGCAAAGTGTCTGAATAACTTATGTAATTCTGATATTTCGGTAGTTTTTATAAATTAGAAAAAATGTGTCACTATGGGGTATTGTGTGTAGATTGATGAGGGGGCAAAAAAAAAAAAAATGTTTTTGAATATGGCTGTAACGTAACAAAATGTGTAAAAAGTCAATGGGGTCTGAATACTTTCCGAAGGCACTATATCCTTTTTGGGCTTTTTGCGGTCACTTTACAGTCTACAAATGATGTTCCGACCCCCTGACCATCTGCGCCAGTAAAAGTCCTGCGGCTGAATGTAAATGATGATCCCTGATGTCAGGAGCATCATATTATAATATTATATCACAATGAGGTATTGCTTTTCGAGACATTTTTTTGTAACTTTTTACAAGATATTGTAGAGTGCACCGTGTGAAGATGAGAATACAGTGCCTTGCGAAAGTATTCGGCCCCCTTGAACTTTGCGACCTTTTGCCACATTTCAGGCTTCAAACATAAAGATATAAAACTGTATTTTTTGTGAAGAATCAACAACAAGTGGGACACAATCATGAAGTGGAACGACGTTTATTGGATATTTCAAACTTTTTTAACAAATCAAAAACTGAAAAATTGGGCGTGCAAAATTATTCAGCCCCCTTAAGTTAATACTTTGTAGCGCCACCTTTTGCTGCGATTACAGCTGTAAGTCGCTTGGGGTATGTCTCTATCAGTTTTGCACATCGAGAGACTGAAATTTTTTCCCTTTCCTCCTTGCAAAACAGCTCGAGCTCAGTGAGGTTGGATGGAGAGCATTTGTGAACAGCAGTTTTCAGTTCTTTCCACAGATTCTCGATTGGATTCAGGTCTGGACATTGACTTGGCCATTCTAACACCTGGATATGTTTATTTTGAACCATTCCATTGTAGATTTTGCTTTATGTTTTGGATCATTGTCTTGTTGGAAGACAAATCTCCGTCCTAGTCTCAGGGCTTTTGCAGACTCCATCAGGTTTTCTTCCAGAATGGTCCTGTATTTGGCTCCATCCATCTTCCCATCAATTTTAACCATCTTCCCTGTCCCTGCTGAAGAAAAGCAGGCCCAAACCATGATGCTGCCACCACCATGTTTGACAGTGGGGATGGTGTGTTCAGGGTTATGGGCTGTGTTGCTTTTACGCCAAACATAACGTTTTGCATTGTTGCCAAAAAGTTCAATTTTGGTTTAATCTGACCAGAGCACCTTCTTCCACATGTTTGGTGTGTCTCCCAGGTGGCTTGTGGCAAACTTTAAACAACACTTTTTATGGATATCTTTAAGAAATGGCTTTCTTCTTGCCACTCTTCCATAAAGATTTGTGCAATATACGACTGATTGTTGTCCTATGGACAGAGTCTCCCACCTCAGCTGTAGATCTCTGCAGTTCATCCAGAGTGATCATGGGCCTCTTGGCTGCATCTCTGATCAGTCTTCTCCTTGTATGAGCTGAAAGTTTAGAGGGACGGCCAGGTCTTGGTAGATTTGCAGTGGTCTGATACTCCTTCCATTTCAATATTATCGCTTGCACAGTGCTCCTTGGGATGTTTAAAGCTTGGGAAATCTTTTTGTATCCAAATCTGGCTTTAAACTTCTTCACAACAGTCTCGGACCTGCCTGGTGTGTTCCTTGTTCTTCATGATGCTCTCTGCGCTTTTAACGGACCTCTGAAACTATCACAATGCAGGTGCATTTATACGGAGACTTGATTACACACAGGTGGATTGTATTTATCATCATTAGTCATTTAGGTCAACATTGGATCATTCAGAGATCCTCACTGAACTTCTGGAGAGAGTTTGCTGCACTGAAAATAAAGGGGCTGAATAATTTTGCACGCTCAATTTTTCAGTTTTTAATTTGTTAAAAAAGTTTGAAATATCCAATAATTGTCGTTCCACTTCATGATTGTGTCCCACTCGTTGTTGATTCTTCACAAAAAAATACAGTTTTATATCTTTATGTTTAAAGCCTGAAATGTGGCAAAAGGTCGCAAAGTTCAAGGGGGCTGAATACTTTCGCAAGGCACTGTATACGTGTATTGTTTTCGAGCAACCTTTCTTTGATTGAGTAACGTATTTGTATTGTAGTAACATTATTATGGGATGCTGTGTGCTCTGTTTAGATATTATGGTATGTCATTTATCTGTGAAGCATTACCCAGAAGAGGACTGGGGAGAAAAGGAACAGTCCTTTAGCTTGCTTTTGACAGAACTGTCAACCATGTTTTTTTAAAGATTGCATAAATGACCATGTCCATGGTGAGGGCAAAACTCCTCTAATAATGTCCAACTGATGACTCAATGTGTTTGTGTGTGTCACTCTCTCTTTCTGTCTCTCTCTCTCTCTCTCTGTCTCTCTGTCTCTCTTTCTGTCGCTCTCTCGGTCTTTCTGTCTCTCGCTCTTTCTGTCTCTCTCGCTCTCTTTCTCTCTCTACAGCGTGGGCCTCCCGAAGTAGATATAGAGAGAATACGGTAGATAAATAGAGAGTGAACCTTTCTTTTTCTTTACCCGGTGTGTCACATTTTATTTGTGTCGGGCGTCCGTCTCTCTCTCTAACGGTGGGGGGGGGGGTGTCTCTTGCTTTCTCGCTTGACTGGAGCTACGGTGAAGCTCGCTCTCCACGGTCCTTCCGTCGTCACACGGGAGAGAGACGCGCTCGCTCGGCCGTAGTGCCTTTGACAGCCAAGCCTTTCCGACAGGCGTGAAGATGGTCTGACTGAGCTAGCTCGCAATGCAGGGCTCACTGGGGCTAGTGTAGCGCTAAGGTGCCCTGCACTCAAAGGCTATTCAGTCAGACCCATTGCTAACACTAGCGCTCGCGGATTCTCCAGCCGCAGTGAGCCTTGCGGATCCACTACGGCATTTTGACACGACGTGACTGCATGCATTCTGATTTATGGGCTCAAAATGGCTGCCGTATTGTGACTTGCATTAGAGTCAGGCTTGAGAGTGTAGCCTATTCCTTCTCTGTTATCAGGCCATTTCTTGGGCATTGTGTTCCTCTCATATAAAAGCGAACCTCTAATGCATCTGATACCCTGGGGCTTTCTGTCTATAATGAGTGTGTAGTGGGCCTATTTATAGTCTGGAAAAGCTGCCCTCCATTGTAAAATATGCAAAGGGTGGGCAATCCCTTTGCAGCTTTCATTGGGGAATGTGTATATTATAACAGTGCATTTGCCATAGGAATATCCTACATTTAATATAATTGCAATGCTTTTTGTCCCTCAACTTCTCAAAATGTGGCATTTGATTTTGATGCAATGTCAGTCTGAAATATCTCAGCACAAACCGTATTGGCCAGTGAGGACTGATGGTCTTGAATCCTGTTTTGAACGTGCTCGGGTTCTAAATGATCCTTTGGCTACAGATCTAGGATCAACTTACCTCCTCAAATACTAACCTTCTCTACTCCATCAAAATCAGTCTGTTTTCTGGGGGCAGTCAGTGCTTTGATATAGAGAGAGAACCACCACCTCGGGCATCACCTCCAGCACAATCCCACTCTAAATTCTTCACTGCTGCCTTGTGGCTGAAGGCTGGTACTGCATGTCGCGGCTTTATTCTTTCTCCCTGACAAATAAGGGACTAATACTGCTCTGTAGCAGTACAATGTCTCTCCGCGATTTTTGGCATCCTCTCTCCGCCTCTCGGTCCTTCCAATGTGTTTTGAGAACGAGGCCAAGACTACGAGGATGCAAAGAATCGTGGAAGGATGAAGGGATCCCCTTGTGGCGGTGAACAATCCAGCACACCTTAGAATGATTGTTTTTGTTGGGGTCTCCAGAGTGCTAGTCTTTAAATGTATTTTGCGGGTGGAAGGAAGCCTTGTGTTTTGCTGCAACGGAGTACTCCCTCAGCAGGTAGAGTGTTTGAATCCTGCTCTCGAGGTGCTTACACCATGTTGCAACACTTATGGAGAGCTCAAAGCTACCAGGGACTCTTTCAAGCGTTGTCCCAGAGCGCGAGGAACAGAGCCAACGCTATAGAGAAACAGAGTCTGTTTCATGTGTCAATCAATCAACCACGCTGCTTTCTAAGTCAGAGAGCAGATCCATTATCTTTGGAAAAAGTGCACCTGGTTCATGTTCTGGGTATATCGTAGCAAAACATTTCAAAATGTTGTGCAATGGATAACAAAAATGAGCAGTTTGGCTCCATTTCCGGTTATTTTTCTTAGATTTTCTGACTAGTGAACAAAACCTTGAAGTCAGTTTGTAGCTGTTCTTATGATTAGGGCATTTCCTGACCATGTAACCTGACTAATGCCTCAAAAACAGAATCTAGAATTTTTCCTGGTCAGGAGGAAAATCTCCTGGCTCCGTTCATGATACCTTTCTTGTATTTTGACCTTGTGTCCATTTCAGGTGTTATCTGAGAAGGGCTATGGATCCATCACCACAGAGGTCCTAGAGGGCCAGGAGTTCTTCTACGCGGAAGACTACCACCAGCAGTACCTGAAGAAGGTCCCCAAGGGCTACTGCTGTCTGAAGGGGACCGGGGTGAACTGTCCCATCGGAGCTGAAGCAGACGATGACAAAGATGAGCTGTGAAAAGAGAGAGAGAGTGGGTAGAGAGAGAGAGAGTGGGTAGAGAGAGAGAGAGGGTAGAGAGAGTGGATTGAATACAAGGTGGGTTTTTCGCAGATCTGAGTTTGTAGCTATCCAGGTGGAAATCATGCTTTTTAATTTTCCTGCTTCATATAGTCTCTTTATGGCCAATTTAGGAGACTTGTTTGGACAATCTTGACTTTCTATAAACAATCAGCAGTAGGTATGGGTTGAAAAATGTTTCCACTCCCTAAAGTGTTTCTGAACTCGCTTAGCATTGTGTTAATTTGACTAATTGGCTAAATCATTTCAAAAGTATTTAGCAATCTGTATGAACTCTATTGTATACAATGATAATTGTATTTTCTCATTTAAATTGAAGTGTTACAGTTCAATATAGCCCAATTTAAGGTTATTTTATTATTATATTGGTGCATGATGCCATGAGACCTCTTTGTATGCGAGGCTGAAGTACTGATAGAAATCCACAAGATGGCAATATATACCAACAAGCTTAACCTCTCAACAAAACAGCTTCAGGATTTCATTCCATCCACTCAATGTGACATCCTCACCCTTTAGGGCTATCTTCCATTAAGAGAGAGATTAGTACCCTTTCCGTAGAAGGGATTTGCACATTGTGGTAGAATAATTTTTTACATGTGTGTTGGAATCACATCAGTTTTCTCTCCTTCCATTGTCTCATTGCTCAGAAACATACACTGAGTATATACCGAACATTAGGAACACATTTCTGATATTTAGTTGCCTTCAGAACAGCCTCACTTAGCCAGGGCATGGACTCTACAATGTGCCGAAAGCATTCCACAGGGATACTGGCCCATGTTGACTCCATTGCTTTCCAAAGTTGTGTCAAGTTGGCTGGATGTCCTTTGGGTGGTGGACCATTCTCGATACGCACGGGAAACTGTTGAGCATGAAAAACTCAGCAGCATTGCAGTTCTTGACACTTCTCCCATACCCTGTTCAAAGGCACTTATATTTTTTGCCTTGCCCATTGACCCTCTGAATGGCACACATACACAATCCATGTCTCAATTGTCTCGAAAGCTTAAAAATCCTTCTTTAAACTGTCTCCTCCCCTTCACCTACACGGATTGAAGTGGATTTAACAAGTGACATCAATAAGGGATTATAGCTTTCACCTGGTCAGTCTATGCCATGGAAAGAGCAGGTATTCATTATGTGTTGTACACTCAGGCTTATGTGTGAGAGCATCCCTGGTTTTCAGCTAAACAAAATCAAATCGTTTATTGGTGGAGTACACAGTTTAGCAGATGTTGTAGTGGGTGCAGCGAAATGCATATGTTACCGGCTCCTAACAATACCGTAAAATGTTTTTTAAAAAGCACACAGGGCCTCCCGAGTGGTGCAGTGGTCTAAGACACTGCATTGCAGTGTTAGCTGTGCCACTAGAGAACCTGGTACGTGTTCAGGCTCTGTTGCACCCGGCCGCGACCGGGAGACCCACGGGGCGGCTCACAATTGGCCCAGCATCGTCCAGGTTAGGGAAGGTTTTGAGCGGCAGCGCACTAGCGACTCCTGTGGCAGGAGCGGGCGCAATGCCACAGGAGTGTTTTTGTGTTTCGGAGGATGCACGGCTCTCGATCTTCGCCTCTCCCGAGTCCGTACGGAAGTTGCAGCGATGGGACAAGACTCTAACTACCAATTGGATACCACGGAATTGGGGAGAAAAAAAGCACTATAAATCAAGAACATTGGGACAAAGCCAATTAATAACCTAAATAGCATCGTAACAGTAATCAAAATGCAAACTATACGCATGTACACTGGAAGATTTTAGACAAGATATGCTATATTGAATAAAAATATACATGCAACAATGTCAAATATTTTACTGAGTAACAGTTCATATGAGGAAATCTGTGAATTGAAATATTGAAATTTCACATGACTGGGAATACAGATGCATATCAGATACATCATTTTTTTCACGCAGGAAAAAAAGATAAAACGCGTAAAAAAAACATCTTGCTGCGTTTTGTAAAAACAGATCTAAAATGCTTCCAATTGTAATTTATGCTCGTTATCAGACTGATTGTTTGCTTCAGTTGCACTTCTAAACTCTGATGTGTAGCTTATTTTAAAATGCTAGATTAACTTTAAGCAAAACATTAAGGAAATGTAGCTGGCTTTCTATAATAGCCCTAAACATTAGAAATATGATGGCCATACATAGTTATGCAAAAAATACCTTGCCTTTTCATTGTAAGCTCATTTACTTGTGTGGCTGTGTTGCACTAATGTATTTTCTGTGAAGGAAAACTGTAGTTGCACGTCCCTTTTCACTCTATTGAAGCAAATAAAAACACAGTTGACTTTCAATATAAAACGTGACCGCTATCACCTGCTCCTGCTTTCTACTGTTGTGCTATTTACAAACAAACACGTGACTGGCTCAACTGTGCTGGGGACATAAGTAAGCTTCATAATGCAAAATAATGTGACGGATAAAAATGAAGTATGGGATCTTTATCTCCTAACGTATTGCACAAGTTGACTGCAGGTATTTACTTAAAAAAATAGCTACAAATATCAAATGTATTGAAAAACTTCAAATAAATATTTTCAACAGTATTGAAAAACCATCCCGTGGCTATTTCCAAATACCCCAGTATACAGTATATGCAGAATACCGCCCAAGCCTAGTATGTTCAGCAGTAGATATATTAGAGTAAGCTATGCCAAGAATCCAGTATATAAATAAATATGTATAAATGTATATGTATAAACAGTATAACTAAATATAAAGTACAGTAGTACAAAATATTTGAATGAGCTACAGTATGTAAGAAACAGGAAGTGTCCAATGGTTCAATGTCTCTATGAAATGGGACAGCAGAGTTGGCTGTGTGGGAGTGTGTGTGAATTTGTGTATGTGCGTGTGTTTATGAGTATGAGGTGTGTGTGTGTGTGTTTTGCATCACATGGTAGACGGCTAGTGATGGCTGTTCAACAGTCTGATACCTGGTAATAGAAGCAGTGTTATAGTCTCTCTGTCTTGACACTGATGCGCCTGCACTATCTCTGTCTGCGCCGAGTGAACAGTCTGTGAGGTCCTTAATAATCTACAGAGTGGCCATTAAAGCTGACATCCGCGATAGGCGAAACAAATGTGCCCCTAGGCGCATTTGTTATTGTTTTTGTTTTGAGGAAATGAAAATCCAGCATGGTGGTAAAATAAAAACGTAGTACTCTGTTGTTGTATCGCATGTACAATGATGTCCGGGGGGGGGGTGTTTGTGTCACTCCCTGGCCATAGAGAGGCTTTTTATTCTCTATTTTGGTTAGGCCATGGTGTGACTAGGATGGGCGTTCTATGTTTGTATTTCTTTGTTAATGGCCGGGTATGGTTCTCAATCAGGGACAGCTAGCTGTCTGTCGTCTCTGATTGAGAACCATACTTAGGTAGCCTTTTCCCACCTGTGTTTTGTGGGTAATTATTTTTCCGCTTGTGTTTGTGTGCACCTCGGTTGCGTCACGGTCTTTGCTGTTTACCTGTTTGTTTTTTGGTTGTTTCGGTTTCACTTTCATTAAAAGATGTGGAACTACATGCACGCTGCGCCTTGGTTGATTTATGACAGGGAGTTTGAGGATAGCGAGCGTGACAGACTTACCCACCACAAGAAGACCAAGCAGCGTGTGCCAACCTGGAGGAGGAGTTGGACCGGGGAGGAGAGAATGGTAGAGGACAAGACCCGGTCACTGAAGTCCGAGAGGCAGCCCCAAACATTTTTTTGGGGTGGACACATGGGGAGTGTGGCGGAGTCAGGTTGGAGACCTGAGCCCACTCCCCGTGCTTACTGGGGCAAGCAGGTGACAGGTCAGGCCCCGTGCTATGGGGTGATGCGCACTGTGTCTCGGCCGTGTATTCACAGGCCGGTGTGCTCGGTGCCAGCGTCCCGCATTTCCCGGGTGGAAGCCTGTGTGTCCAGTGCCTCGGCCAAGGAAGAGGCCGCCTGTATGTCTCCCCAGCCTAGTGAGTCCTGTGCCTGCTCTCAGAACCAAGCCACCCTCCTGTCCGGAGCTGCCAGAGTGAACCATCCATTTGTAAACTAAATAAGGTTCTTCTTCTAAATATGTTGGTAATCCCTGAGTCTCTGTTTGAGAGGGGTGTGTGTGTGTGTGTGTGTGTGTGTGTGTGTGTGTGTGTGTCACCTTTTCTGCTCTTCAGATGAGCAACACTGGGACTTCTTGAATATGATTCACAGACTGTTTTAGAACTCAGACAAACCTTATTATAGACAGAAGATTGAACATGCAAATACACACGCATACACTAACGGATCTCCTCTTCATCTGAGGAGGAGTAAGGATCAGACCAAAGGGCAGCGTGGTAAGTGTTCATGGTGATTTTAATAAAAGAAAGCACTGAACACTGAATCAAAACAATAAACGATGACGTGAATATACCAAAACAGTACCGTGTGACCCAAACACTCACACGGGAACAAACACCCACAAACCATGATTCTAACGACACCTGCCTCTGATTGAGAACCATACTAGGCCGAAAACAAAAACCAACATAGAAAAACAAACAGACTCCCCACCACAACTCACGCCCTAACCATACTAAAAAAAATAATCAAATAACAGAACCATGGTCAGAACGTGACACACACACACACACAAATACACACAACAGTTCATATAGAGAGAGACACAGACTTGTCAGTGGCGGTGGGTGCCGTTCAAGGTAAGGGATATAAAAATATATATATTATGAGCATGGCCTTATTTCTATTACAGCGTATTGGATGACTGTCATTAATTTTCCCTTCACTGAGATCAATATATAATCGATATGTTTAGGCTACTACATGACACTCACATTTTTCCTATAACCATCTTGAAGTTGCTACAACCTAGCCTATGAATGAAAGTTTACAACGTAAGTGCACAGGTCAAGAGAAGAATGTGAGTAATCAAGGTGACAGGCAGTGACACATTCAATAACGCCTTGCACACTCTTGCCTGCATCTTTTTTTCAGGTTTTAAGTTTTAATGTCACATGCACAAGTACAGTGAAATGCCATTCTTGCAAACTCAAAAAAGAGAGTGCAAATATTGAAATTAAAGTCGATAAAAATATAAGGTAAACTCTGTCCATGTACAGTTGAAGTCGGAAGTTTACATACACCTTAGCCAAATACATTTAAACTCAGTTTTTCCACAATTCCTGACATTTAATCCAAGTACAAATTCCTGGTCTTAGGTCAGGTAGGATCACCACTTTATTTTAAGAATGTGAAATGCCAAAATAATAGTAGAGAATTATTTATTTCAGATTTGATTTCTTTCATCACATTCGCAGTGGGTCGGAAGTTAACATACACTCAATTAGTATTTGGTTGCATTGTCTTTAAATTGTTTAGCTTGGGTCAAACATTTCGGGTAGCCTTCCACAAGCTTCTCACAATAAGTTGGGTGAATTTTGTCCCATTCCTCATGACAGAGCTGGTGTAATTGAGTCAGGTTTGTATGCCTTGCTCGCACACGCTTTTTCAGTTCTGCCCACACATTTTCTATAGGATTGAGGTCCGGGCTTTGTGATGGCCACTCCAATACCTTGACTTTGTTGTCCTTAAGCCATTTTGCAAGTATGCTTGGGGTCATTAGTCATTTGGAAGACCCATTTGCAACCAAGCTTTAACTTCCTGACCGTTGTCTTGGGATGTTGCTTAAATATATGCACATCATTTTCCTACCTCATGACGCCATCTATTTTGTGAAGTGCACTAGTCCCTCCTGCAGCAAAGCACCCCCACAACATGGTGCTGCCACCCCCGTGCTTCACGGTTGGGATGGTGTTCTTCGGCTTACAAGCCTCCCCATTTTCCCTCCAAACATATCAATGGTCATTACGGCCAAACAGTTCTATTTCTGTGTCATCAGACCAGAGGACAAAAAAAGTATGATCTTTGTCCCCATGTGTAGTTGCAAACCGTAGCCTGGCTTTTTTATGGTGGTTTTGGAGCAGTAGCTTCTTCCTTGTTGAGCGGCCTTTCAGGTTATGTCGGTATAGGACTCGTTGTACTGTGGATATAGATACTTTTGTACCTGTTTCCTCCAGCATCTTCATACGGTCCTTTGCTGTTGTTCTGGGATTGATTTGCACTTGTTGCACCAAAGTATGTTAATCTCTAGGAGACAGAATGCGTCTCCTTCCTGAGCGGTATGACGGCTGCGTGCTCCCATGGTGTTTATACTTGCATACTATTGTTTGTACAGATGAACGTGGTACTTTCAGGCATTTGAAAATTGCTCCCAAGGATGAACCAGACTTGTGGAGGTCTGCAATTTATTTTCGGAGGTCTTGGGTGATTTCTTTTGATTTTGCCATAATGTCAAGCAAAGAGGCCCTGAGTTTGAAGGTAGGCCTTGAAATACATCCACAAGTACACCTCCAATTGACTCAAAGAAGCTCAGAAGCTTCTAAAGCCATGACGTCATTTTATGGAATTTTCCAAGCTGTTTACAGGCGCAGTCAACTTATTGTATGTAAACTTCTGACCCACTGGGATTGTGATACAGTGAATTAGTCTGTCTGTGAACAATTGTTGGAAAAATTACATGTGTCATGCACAAAGTAGATGTCCTAACCGACTTGCCAAAACTATAGTTTTGAGTGGTTGGAAAACAAGTATTAATGACTCCATCCTAAGTGTATGTAAACTTCCAACTTCAACTGTAGCTATTTTGTGAGCTATTTATCAGTCGTATTTCTTGGGGATAGACGCTGTTTAAGAGCCTGTTAGTGTCAGATTTGATGTACCGGTACCTCTTGCTTGGCAGCAGCAGAGAAAATAGTCTTTGGCTTGGGTGGTTGGGGTCTTTGTTTGCCTGATAACGAGGTCCTGAATGGCAGGGAGCTTGGTCCCAGTGATGTTGGGCTGTCCACACAACCCTTTGTAGCGCCATGTGAATGAGGGCGGTGCAATTGCCATACCAAGCAGTGATGCAGCCAGTCAGTATGCTCTCAGTGGTATAGTTGTAGAACCTTTTCAGGATTTGAAGACCCATGCCAAACTTTTGAAGACCCATTTTAAGTCTTTAGACACCAAGGAACTTGAAGCTGTCTACCTGCTCCACTGCCGCCCTGTCGATGTGGTTGGGGGCGTGCTCGCCCCCTCCTCCGTTTCCTGTAGTCCATGATCAGATTCCTGGTCTTGCAGACGTTGAGGGTGAGGTTGTTGCTCCGTCACCACACTACCAGGTCACTAACCTTCTCCCTATAGGCTGACTCATCGTCGCCGGTGATTGCCTACGGAGACACCTGAAACCCCACCTCTTCAAGGAATACCTAGGATAGGATAAAGTAATCCTTCTCACCCCCCCTTAAATGATTTAGATGCACTATTGTAAAGTGGCTGTTCCACTGGATGTCAGAAGGTGAATTCACCAATTTGTAAGTCGCTCTGGATAAGAGCGTCTGCTAAATGACTTAAATGTAAATGTAATGTAAATGCCTACCCTCACTACCTGGGGTCGTTCCGTCAGAAAGTCCAGGATCGAGTTGCAGAGGGAGGTGTTCAGACCCAGAGTTCTTAGCTTGGTGACGAGCTTGGAGGGGATAATGGTGTTGAATGCTGAGCTGTAGTCAATGAAGAATATTCTCACATAGGTATTCCTCTTATCTAGGTGGGTAAGGGCAGTGTGGAGAGCAATTGAGATTGCGTCATCTATGGATCTGTTGCGGTGGTATGCAAATTGGAGTGGGTCTAGGGGGGCTGGGATCGTGGAGTTAATGTGTGCCAGCCTCTCAAAGCACTTCATGATTACAGAATTGAATGCTACAGGGCGGTAATCATTGTAGCATGAAGCCTTAGAGTTCTTAGAGACAGGGATGATTGCGGTCATCTTAAAACATGGGGATTACAGATTGGTACAAGGAGAGGTTAAAAATATGCCTGCCAGCTGTTCTGCGCATGCTCTCAGAAAACACCCTGGAATACCGTTGGGCCCGCGGCCTTACG
The DNA here is from genome assembly GCF_036934945.1 of Oncorhynchus masou masou. Taxonomy (NCBI): domain Eukaryota; kingdom Metazoa; phylum Chordata; class Actinopteri; order Salmoniformes; family Salmonidae; genus Oncorhynchus; species Oncorhynchus masou. The sequence continues at coordinate 42,490,171 of NC_088243.1, forward strand.
GGTGTTGACCTGATGAAAGACCCATCTCACGTTGGCCTTGGAGAGTGAGATCAACCAGTCCTCTGTGTCGGTGACGGCCCTCACACCCGGTTCGATGTTGTTGTTGTCAAAGCGTGCATAAAATGCATCGAGTTCGTCTGGTAGAGAGGCATCTTTGGGAAGATCATGTTTTGGTCTGCCTTTGTAATCCGTCATTTATTGTAGCCCGTCACATCCGGCGGGTGTCGGCACCGGTGTAATATGATTCCACCTTATTCCTATATTGTCCTTTTACTCATTTAATAACTCTGCGGAGGTCATAGCGGGCCTTCTTGTACTTATTCTTGTCTTCGGCCGTAGCATCAGGGTTGTCTACGATAGGTCTGTGTGCGGCAGCCCTGCTCTTTAGTTTAGCGCCAACCTCTGTGTTAATCCAGGGCTTTTGATTGGGGAAGCAGCGAACCCTCAGTGTGGGTACAACATCGCCAACGCATTTTCTAATGAAGCTGGGGGCGGAGGAGGTTAGATCGTCTCAAAACATATTCCAAACATATTCCAATCCTGTACTTCCTGTTTTAGTTTCTTGTTGTAAACAGAAAGCAAGAGTGCATAGTCATGATCTGATTTACCAAATAGTGGACGAGGGAGTGCCTTGTATGCTTGCTTGTGGGTAGAATAGCAGTGGTCTAGGACTTTGTCGCGCCTAGTGGCATTGGAGACGTGCTGATGGAAGTTGGGCATCATGTGTCATAGAGGATTCAAAATCTCCGGCAAACAGAAAGGCAGCCTCTGTGTGTAGGGATTCCTGCTTGTTTATAGCCTTGTACAGTCCGTTAACTTCTTAGTGATCCCTTCGCGCGCCAATCTCGTTAACAACACCCAGTGAAATAGCAACGCACCAAATTCAAAAACAGAAATACTCATAACGATAATTCATAAATCATACAAGTGTTATACATCGGTTTAAAGATGAACTTCTTGTTAATCCAGCCACAGTGTCAGATTTCAAAAAGGCATTACGGCGAAAGCAAACCATGATATTATCTGAGGACAGCACCCCATCAAACACACACAGACAATCTTATTTCATCCCGCCAAGCGCGACACAAAACTCAGAAATAACTATATAATTCATGCCTTACCTTTTGAAGAGCTTGTTCTGTTGGCACTCCAATATGTCCATTAAACATCACAAATGGTCCTTTTGTTCAATTAATTCTGTCGTTATATCCCCAAAATGCCAATTTATTTGGCGCGTTTGATTCTGAAAATACATCGGTTCCAACTTGCGCAACATGACTACAAAGTATCTAATAAGTTACCTGTAAACTTGACCCAAACATTTCAAACAACTTTCCTAATTCAACTTTAGGTAGTTTTAAACATAAATAATCGATAAAAATTTAAGACGGAATAAACTGTGTTCAATACCGGATGAAAACAAAGTGGAGCGAGCTTTCAGGTCTTGCGCCCCAACCACAACAGTACACAAGACTCGACCCTCGTTCTGAACATCCCTACTTCTTCATTTCTCAAAGGAAAAACATCAACCAATTTCTAAAGACTGTTGACATCTAGTGGAAGCGATAGGAACTGCAAGCAAGTGCCTTAGAAATCTAGATCCACATAGAAAACCCATTGAAATGAGAGTGACCTCAAAAAAAATTATTCCTGGATGGTTTGTCCTTGGGGTTTTGCGTGCCAAATAAGTTCTGTTATACTCACAGACATCATTTTAACAGTTTTAGAGACTTTAGAGTGTTTTCTATCCAAATCGACCAAATAGTGCCCCCTATCCTTAAGAAGTTTTAAGCACCAGCTTGTTATCTTTATTGTCTTGAGGTGGAATGTATACAGCAGTTACGATAACAGCTGAAAATTCCCTCAGAAGGTAGAAGGGTTAATATTTGACCGTCAGGTATTCCAAGACGGGTGATCAGTGGATCGACACTTACACCGCAAAAAATGTATTTGTTAAAAACTGTTAAACTATTGTCTTTCTCTCTCTTTGAGTCAACGACTCTCCACATTTTATGCACTGCAGTGCTAGCTAGCTATAGCTTATGCTTTTAGTACTAAAATAGTACTAATTCTAGTACTAATTCTCTGGTCCTTTGATTAGGTGGACAACATGTCAGTTCATGCTGCAAGAGCTCTGATAGGTTGGAGAACATTTTCCGGAAGTTGTCGTAATTACTGTTTAAGTCTATGGAGGGGGGTGAGAACCATGAGCCTCCTAGGTTTTGTATTGAAGTCAATGTACCCAGAGGAGGACGGAAACTAGCTGTCCTCTGGCTACACCATGGTGCTACCCTACAGAGTGTTGTTGAGGCTACTGTGTTTAAGTCAATTGTTTGGTGACATGAATATATTTAGTATAGTTTTATCTAAAAAGGATAACTTTTTTAATGTTTCATATTTTTATGAAATTCACCGAGGGGGATGGTCCTCCCCTTCCTCCTCTGAGGAGCCTCCACTGCTGTCTACCCAAATTCTAGTTACACCCTCCAGTTCACCCAGACACACACACACACAGTCATACACATACAGAAGTACTCACACTTTCATACAGACTCACATCTCTACTCAAACACTCATGCGTACCCTCCAAAGAGTAGAGAAGAGAAATCTAGAGAAAGCTCTTTGGGTGACCGCAGCAGACAGATTTCACCCTGCTCTAGTTTTTCCCCCCCTCCCTCTTTCTCTCTTTGTGTGTGTCACTTCCTGACACCTGTGTGTAGGTGGACCCGACTGGGGTGCAGGTGCACGCTCTCGGGGCTTATTTTAGTATTGGGCCACAGATTTTTGCATGGGTCTGCATGTAGCTCTCTGTCTCTCTGTGTCTCTATAGGTTTCTGTGTCTCTAAGCGTTTGAATGATGAGGATATGAACTATGCCCGCTAGCTCAGAGACATATGTGGTCGGGCTGGCTACCTGTTTGTTAGCGTCTGTACTTGTCTGATAAAGCAGCCACACACACACACACACACACACAAAGCAGACACACACACACTTACACACAGTATCTGAGTGGAATGATTTTAATCACACACTGTTGTAGTTTCAATGTCGGTGTCTCAATGAGGCCAACAGCATGCTACGGCAGCACTGTTGATTGTTTTCCACACTGAGTTACAGTTTCTCTGAGCCTCTGGAGGGTTCAGAGGTCGTGATTGGCTGTGTGGTCTCCTCATTGAAAATGATGAACGCTTAAATGTATAGGGTACTGAGGCTTTATTATAGTCAGAAATGAAGGATGTGTAGTTTGAGTAGATGACCCTGTTCACTTTGGGTTGAGGGGAATTGCTGTAGGATGGGCAGGCCAAGAGTTTGACTGGTGATATTGAGGCAGCGATTGTAACAGCCAAACTGTCCAGGTGCAAATGTCTCTCTCTCTCTCTCTCTCTCCCTCTATCACTCTACCTCCCTCCAGCGATTTCCCCCCCACCCACTCTCTTTCTGTATCTCTCTCTCCCTCTCTGTCATACACACTCACGAGATGAAGACACTCAGCAGTTATTTCGGGGTTTCCTGTCTCTTGGTGGCTCAGGCTCACAGGTGCAGGGTGCCAGCGAGTTGGGCCTCCAGCCAGGCCTAGTGGAGCACGTGCCACTGGGGCCAGAGAGAGTGACACGCCATACACTGCCCCCCGAGACCATCCATGTGTGTGTGGATGGGTGAATACGAGGGTGTGTGTGCGAGTTTGTGCATGCCCTTGCTCGAGCTTGCGTGTGTGCACGGTTGCGTGTACCCATGTGCGTGACATGCTCACGCGTGTGTCCATCTGCATGCATGTGTGTATTTGTGTGGAGGTTGTAGTGCTATCTCCAAGAGTTCAGAGGTCAACCATCCCAAAAAAGGAGGCAGCTTGTAAAAGCCACCAGGGAAGGCCACCGGCTCCTCCCTCGCCCCCGGGCTGCAGATGCCCAGGCCCACACAACGGTGCGTTTCTTGGGGCGACACAGAGGGCCCGCTGTGCTCCGGGGCTCCAGAGCTGTGACGCTCCGATTAAGACCCGGCGTGCCGGACGGACGGAGAGGGGACGCAAAACACATCTGGCATCCACGCACGCACAAACACACACGTACATACACACTCAGCCACACACGCGTACAAGCATAGTCACACACACTGACACACGCGCTCATATACGCATTCACGCACACACACAAAACAGGACATAGTCAGTGAGGAGCTGACAACACAAGCGGAAGAGAGGAGCTGAGCAGCGAGGCTGCGTGTGTGTGTGTGTGTGTGTGTGTGTGTGTGTGTGTGTGTGTGTGTGTGTGTGTGTGTGTGTGTGCTCAGTGCGTATAGTAATGGCTCCATGACTGCCATGGCATTTCTAATCAAATGGAAAAACTGGTATTTATCGATAAGGAATGATAATGGTGCACCTGCGGTGTGTCATGATGATATAGCCAAGCTTTGTCAGGTGCACATATAACCGATTGTTTGTCCCTTTCCAAGTCTGTACATCGTGTCGCTGTCGGACGAAAACCTTCCCCAACTGATTTTTTTGCCCAATTAAATGTTTTCAAATGTATTGAAAGCAGTAACTCCCCTGAATGCACTCTGAACATTTCATTACTCCAGGACCAAGAAAGAAAATTGAAAATAGCTTCTGAAGTTTCGTAATTGTATGTTCGAAGACGTTGTACTTTTGTGAATTTATGTCTTTAAATAGGTTCTAACTTAGAATGTTCTAATAAAGTAACGAGGCCCTCGAAGCTGAGTGTTTGGAGGATATATTGGCACAGGTGTTGTTAGGTCCGAGACAAAGTCAACTGTCGACAAACTGTGCCAATATATCCTCCAAACACCGGCTTCGAGGGCTTTATCACTTTTATGCAACGCGTTACCAACATATTCAAATAATGATTGACACACTTTCAATTTATTTATACTATTTCATCCTTCCACAAAATATAGTCCCAACACAAATCTAGGGTTGCTACCCAAGCCGACTGGTCGTTCGTTCTATCGGTTCGGTTGCTAGAGACGCGACCCAGTCGTTCAGTCTTTTTGTTCTGTATCTATCGTTCATTCTGAATGTTCCATTGCCATACTGGCTGGCAACGTTCTTATCCCATGCTTGCTAGCTAGCCAACTACGGCTAACTTACAGTCACGTCAAAAAAGTGCAGCCAGAATCACAGCAAAGTGGTTGCATTTGCATTTGTTTATGCTGTTTTCTCGTGACATTTATTTGGATACATCCATAACAATGAGCTAAATCATCAGGACACTGTTGTTCAGAGGAGCTAGCCAACAGCACAGTTAAAACAGTCACTTCAAACTGAAGCTGGAAACACTGCAAACTAGCCGCACTTCGTTTCCATTGACCTTTTTTCAACAGACATTGTTTTGTATATACAGTATCCATACAAATTATGCCGGCTGATTCGTGATTTCGACTGGCTGAGAAACGCTGCCTGCTTGTCTGTCTCGTTCCGACTCAGGACACATTCATTACTATGGGACAGCTGGAGATCGAATTTGACTATTGAAACAATGTTGCAAATGTCTGAGAGACAGACAGCGAGGTTTATACACTTCTCCGCTGTTGAAAGCTAAATGTCTAGATTCTTTTTATATTGGAGATCAAGTTTATAAATTGCCTGGCTGGGCTGATGAGACAGTGGATTGCGCAGTCAGATGGAACCGAGTAAAGCGCCATTTTAACGTCATCGATCTTGCCGGCGGTAACTTGTGGAATAGACACCGACTGGAATGCGGTTTTAACCAATCAGCATTCAGGATGAGACCCACCCATTGCATAATTAGTATGACCATCTCTTCAGAGTGACCTTTGTTCCCTCTGAACGACAGTCAGAATATCATTACCAATTGTTCCCATTCCAACTGCCAACTGCCTAGGGGTTACCATCTCTTAATTATAGTAATAATGTTGTCCCTTTCATTCAATTCAATTCAAAGAACTTTATTTTCCTGTGTGGGGTTGTGTGGAGTTTCATACAAATAATAAATAGCAGACAATCTAGGACAGAGCATACAGTACCAAATTGCTGTTAGCTATAATAATATCTGTGGTGTATTGAAGGGCTGAGCTCGAGGCTTATACTGTTGTGTTTTGATTCACAGGAGTGTGCAGCAGGGGTGCGTGGGTGCACCTCTCTGCATTAGGGCTGCAGTCACATTGCAGGACGCCACTAGCGGTGGCGGTTGGGACGGGGGCGGGAAGTGGGGGCAGCGGGGGTGCAGAGATGGAGCTGGAGCTCTGGTAAACAAGATTGCATCACTTCCCTTCTGGTTGTCAACCAACTAACTAGCCACTCCCATGTCGATGACTCATTTACACCTCCAGGTTCCTAGGTTGCCAGTTTCACCTCAAACCAATAGTTGTTTTCCAGTGGGGAACCCCACCTAAAGGTTAGCCTCAAAGGACTACACCTGGCAACCTGATTGGCTGATTGACCTTTCTTTGATTTGTGAAAACAAGTGGACTAATTTAGTGAGACACCAAATGTATCAAATGTCATGTTCTCAGTCCCATTGCCTATACAGTGATATGTCTTTTCCCAGAATTATGTTATTTATTTTGTCCACTAACCACTAAGTCACAATATTGTGTGTGTGTGTGTGTGTGAGAGAGAGAGAGAATGACACATTGCAGAGGCATACCGGCAGGCTCTTTGTACCCAGCTGTGGACTCGATAAAGGCCCATCTGGACACAATAGGGCCTGTCTGAGGCCTCCTGTCCTGTGACTGTCCTGTCTCGGGCTGTGTCCAAACACCATGAGCTTTGAGCCTGTATACCACTCCATCCCAGTGAGCACAAGACATTGAAAATACTTATTTTCAGTGTCTTGTGCTCATCGGGATCCATCTCTCCACTAGCTAAAGACCAAGACACAATCTTAGTACCAAAAGGAAGCCATGGGGGAGTTGCCCCAACTCTCCCAAGAGTCTGACTGTGAATGTTAAGTTTATCCGTTGAGCTAGGTATGTTTGTGTTATTTCAAATTGCACTGTATATTTTCTCATTGGTTACTCTTTCCTGGTTAATGATTCTAACTATAAACATCTTTCTATTATCATCAGCCACTCACTTAACCAAAGTATAAATAGATCTTAAACTAAGTTGGACTTATTTCAGCATTTATCATGACACCATCAGAAGGTGTTAAGTGACAACATTATATATATATATATATATATATATATATATATAAATTATATTGAATATTAAAACATACAATCTACCCGCAGTGAAGCCGCTCAACATCCACATCACATTAAGGGACAATACTTACAGTTCACGAAAATAGGACACATACTTACAGTACCAGTTAAAAGTAGGGTTATTCTTAATTGTCATTATTTTCTACATTGTAGAATAATAGTGAAGACATCAAAACTATGAAATAACACATATGGAATCATGTTGTAACCAATAACGTGTTAAAGTAAATCAAAATATATTTTATATTGGAGATTCTTCAAAGTAGCCACCCTTTGCCTTGATGACAGCTTTTGGCATTCTCTCAGGGGAATCCTTTTCCAACAGTCTTGAAGGAGTTTGCACATAAGCTGAGCACTTTTTGGCTGTTTTTCCTTCACTCGGTAGTCCAACTCATCCCAAACCATCTCAATTGGGTTGAAGTCATGTGATTGTGGAGGCCAGGTTATCTGATGCAGCACTCCATCACTCTCCTTCTTGGTCAAATAGCCCTTACACAGCCTGGAGGTGTGTTGGGTCATTGTCCTGTTGAAAAACAAATGATAGTGGGACTAAGCTTAAACCAGATGGGATGGCGTATTGCTTCAGAATGCTGTGGTAGCCATGCTGGTTAAGTGTGCCTTGAATTCTAAATAAATCACAGACAGTGTCACCAGCAAAGCACCACCACACCATCACACCTCCTCCTCCATGCTTCACAGTGGGGACCACACATGCAGAGATCATCCGTTCACCTACTCTGCATCTCACAAAGACACGGTGTCAAATTATTCCAAATGTCAAATTTTGTCCAAATGATGTCCATTGCTTGTGTTTCTTGGCCCAGGTAAGTCTCTTCTTCTTATTGGTGTCCGTTTTCTTTGCAGCAATTCGACCATGAAGGCCTTGTTCACGCAGTCTCCTCTGAACAGTTGATGTTGAGATGTGTCTGTTACTTGAACTCTGTGAAGCATTTATTTGGGCTGCAATTTCTGAGCCTGGTAACTCTAATGAACTTATCCTCTGCAGCAGAGGTAACTCTGGGTCTTCCTTTCCTGTAGCAGTCCTCATGAGAGCCAGTTTCATCATAGCGCTTGATGGTTTTTGCGACTGCACTTGAAGAAACTTTCAAAGTTCTTGACATTTTTCGGATTGACAGACCTCCATGTCTAAAAGTAATGATGGACCGTCATTTCTCTTTGCGAGAGCTGTTCTTGGCATAATATGGACTTGGTCTTTTACCAAATAGGGCTATTTTCTGTATACCACTCCTACCTTGTCACCACACAACTGATTGGCTCAAACACATTAAGAAGGAAAAAAATTCAACAAATTAACTTTTAACAAGGCACACCTGTTAATTGAAATGCATTCCAGGTGGCTACCTGATGAAGCCGGTTGAGAAAATGCCAAGAGTGTGCCAAGCTGTCATCTAGGAAAAGGGTGGCTACTTTGAAGAATCTCAAATATAAAACATATTTTGATTTGTTTAAAACTTTTTTGGTTACTACATGATCCCATATGTTTTATTTCATAGTTTTGATGTCTTTTTTGATGTCACTATTGTTCTGCAATGTAGAAAATATTAAAAATAAAGAAAATCCCTTGATTGTGTAGGTGTGTCCAAACTTTTGGCTGACACTGTATAAGTAACGGTCTTTGCGTCAGTCCTTCCGTTTTCTCTACGCTAGTCACACAAACACACACCCACTAGCTGTGCTAACTCTGCAGATTTTAATCTCCTGCTTCTTTGAATTGCATGATATGGTTCTGCTTCCTGATAAGAGCTATGGAGTGGTAAAGATAGTTGGTGGAGATGGTGTGTGTGTGTGTGTGTGTGTGTGTGTGTGTGTGTGTGTGTGTGTGTGTGTGTGTGTGTGTGTGTGTGTGTGTGTGTGTGTGTGTGTGTGTGTGTGAGCGCGTGCACACAAGAGGGAGAGAGAATGAAAGAAGAGAGATTCAGGAGGAAACCATGTTTGACACTTCTCCCGTGCAGCTGCTCCCAAACACCCACACTCTTCCTGTTGGAGTGGTGTGTGTGTGTGTGTGTGTAGGGCTGCTATTGGATTTGTACATGGCTCTACATAGATAAAAACTTACATACTTTTATGTATCGTATTATTTTTCTCAAATGTAAATACTTTGTCAAACTGTTTTATATCCACACTATGGGGTTGGAATAATACTTTGAAATTGTGGAAATTATGATAATGCGCGTTTAGTGTCAGGGTTGTTTGAAAAGACGGCCTGAAATTTCTGCCTGTTTTGGTGGGATGGAGTTTTGGCCTTCCATGGTGACATTACCAGGCAGTAAATGAGTTAATAGACCAATAAGAAAGATAGCTCCATACCTGTCTGCCAATAACAACTAGTTTTCCCCTCCCCACACAGACCACTCCCAGACAGTCCGAGCAAAGTTCTTGCTCGCGACACTGCTCTTTGCTTAGAAGCCATCTTTGTTTATTTTCTATTTAGATAAAAATAGCTGCATTGGACCTTTTTAAAAATATGTTGAAAAGACATTGTGCTACCTGATACCATTCAGTAACCTATTTATGACTGAGAACAGCCACAGCGATATGAATAAGTCGACTAAACCTTAACCCCCTGTAGCTCCGTGAGGCTCACGCTACGCAGCAGTATTGTCAAACAAAACTGGCCTCAAAAAACATCCGGTGGTGGCAGCTTGGCCTGGCAGCTTGTGGATGGAAAACGTTAAAACACACACGTACACACACACACACACACCTATATGTGTGAACCCATCCTCCCACTGCATAGGTAGGCGCCCCAGCTCATTGAGGGTGGAAGTGACTAGTGGTAGGTGGACTAGGTATAGATGGTTCAGGACAAACAGTGATGTTTGTTGTGGTGAGTTGTTTCCATTGTACATATACTGCTCATCAGCAGCGACAACTCTAGATATGACTGGTCACATCCGAATGAACTGACTGGCTTGTTCATAGCAGCCAGACCTCTCCATTCAGGTGAAGCTTGGTTTGGGACCTTACTTGACCTGTTTTTCAACACACACTACACACACACACACACACACACATGCAAATACACGTGTGTGTGCACACACATACGCATACTCACCAACATACATACACAGTGGGTAAAATAAGTTACTAATATATGAATTTCACATAAATGATGAATGACTAATATTACTGGCTAAAACATCATTCAGACATAACCATTAAGCATGCCCGTGTCTTATGGTGTTCATGTTGCATTACCATCCAGTGTGAGTTCAATTGGTTCTATGGTGTTTATTCGGAAAGCGAAGAGCCTTATGATAAGCAGGGCTAGCATGTTGTCCGTGGGGCCGTTCTTCTTTTCAGTCTTTCTCTTGCTCTTCAAGGCCGTGTGACAACAGAACATGACAGGGAGAGTGTGAGCTGTGGTGAGCCACAGACCAAAATAACTCTAGTACTTGTTTTATAAAAACCCATGTGCACCCACCCACACACAGATGCACACACAGATACACAGACACACACATAGCTAAGTTACACGCTCGCAAGCGCACACACACACACACACACGCGTGTACACATACAGATTCAAACACACAGTTACACGCATGCAAGAGCACACACACAAGTGCACACACCGTTACACGCATGCACACACACACACATGTACACGTACAGATTCAAACACACAGTTACACGCATACAAGTGCACACACACAAATGCCCCCAGAGAAGAAGGCCTCTTGTTGGGCTGATCAGTGAAGATGGTGGGAGAAGCTCCATATACACTGACTATACAAACATGAAAAACACCTGCTCTTTCCATGACTTAGACTGACCAGGTGAAAGATATGATCCCTTATTGACGTCACTTGATAAGTCCACCTCAATCAGTCGAGATGACGTGGAGACAGGTTAAAGAAGGATTTTTAAGCCTTCGAGACAATTGAGACATGGATTGTGTATGTGTGCCATTCAGAGGGTGAATGGGCAAGACAAAAGATTCAAGTGCCTTTGAACGGGGCATGGGAGTAGGTGCCAGACGCACGGTTTGTGTCAAGAACTGCAATGCTGCTGGGTTTTCACGCTCAACAGTTTCCCGTGTGTATCAAGAATGCTCAAAGGACATCCAGCCAACTTAACACAACTGTGGGAAGCATTGGAGTCAACATGGGCCATCATCCCTGTGGAACACTTTCCACACCTTTTATAGTCCATGCCCCGGCGAATTGAGGCTCATCTGAGGGCAAAAGGGTGTGCAACTCAACATTAGGAAGGTGTTGATAATGTTTGGTATAGTCAGTGTATACACCACCATGATGACAACACACAGGATAAGCATTCAGGCCAACGGCATAGCATACGATACCAATGTCTGTTCTTTTCCACCTACAAATGATTTGCAACCATCACAACAGGATATTGTACCACACCTGCATTGTCATTGGTTGTCAGGGAAAAATGGACTGTGTTTTATGGTTAAGTGACAGCGCCTGGTAGCCCTTCCTCTCTGTGGTTAGCATGCTATCGTGATGCACAGTATGTGTGTGTGTGTCGGTCGAGGGCCACCCTGTTGCCACAGCAACGGCACCTGGCTGAGTTAGTGTGGGCAGAGGGAGGGCGTGCGGGGGGGGGTGGTGTGGACGGGTGGACGGGTAAAGGGATCGACCCAGCCCACCTGTCAGCAGGCCCTGGCCACAAACGACTCTTTTTCATCCTCCCCGTGCTCTACCCTTTCCTCTGTCTCTGGCATCTCTCTGTGTGTCTACAGCCTGTCACGCATGTGGCCGACACACACTGACATAATGTCCAGTATGTACACACTGACATATTGTACAGTATGTACACACAAATTCCACACGCATACACAGGCATACACAGATTTACACAGATACTCGCGCTCGTATGCTCATGCACACATGCTCTCAGCATGTGCACACACGCACATGCACATGTTCACAAGAGTGAAAAATACCTTCAGATTGTTAAACGTCCCTAACAAGGGGAGGCTACTGCCTACATACAGACTTTAAATCATTGGCCACTTTAATAAGTGGATCACTAGTCACTTTAATGATGCCACTTTAATCAGGTTTACATATCTTGCATTACTCATCTTATATGAACAGTATGTACTGTATTTTATGCCATCTATTGCATCTTGCCTATGCCGCTCTGTCATTGCTCATCCATATATTCATATGTACAGTATTCGGCCCCCTTGAACTTTGCGACCGTTTGCCACCTTTCAGGCTTCAAACATAAAGATATAAAACTGTATTTTTTTGTGAAGAATCAACAACAAGTGGGACACAATCATGAAGTGGAACAACATTTATTGGATATTTCAAACTTTTCTAACAAATCAAAAACTGAAAAATTGGGCGTGCAAAATTATTCAGCCCCTTTACTTTCAGTGCAGCAAACTCTCTCCAGAAGTTCAGTGAGGATCTCTGAATGATCCTAAGTTGACCTAAATGACTAATGATGATAAATACAATCCACCTGTGTGTAATCAAGTCTCCATATAAATGCACCTGCACTGGGATAGTCTCAGAGGTCCGTTAAAAGCGCAGAGAGCATCATGAAGAACAAGGAACACGCCAGGCAGGTCCGAGATACTGTTGTGAAGAAGTTTAAAGCCGGATTTGGATACAAAAAGATTTCCCAAGATTTAAACATCCCAAGGAGCACTGTGCAAGCGATAATATTGAAATGGAAGGAGTATCAGACCACTGCAAATCTACCAAGACCTGGCCGTCCCTCTAAACTTTCAGCTCATACAAGGAGAAGACTGATCAGAGATGCAGCCAAGAGGCCCATGATCACTCTGGATGAACTGCAGAGATCTACAGCTGAGGTGGGAGACTCTGTCCATAGGACAACAATCAGTCGTATATTGCACAAATCTGGCCTTTATGGAAGAGTGGCAAGAAGAAAGCCATTTCTTAAAGATATCCATAAAAAGTGTCGTTTAAAGTATGCCACAAGCCACCTGTGAGACACACCAAACATGTGGAAGAAGGTGCTCTGGTCAGATGAAACCAAAATTGAACTTTTTGGCAACAATGCAAAACGTTATGTTTGGCGTAAAAGCAACACAGCTCATCACCTTGAACACACCATCCCCACTGTCAAACATGGTGGTGGCAGCATCATGGTTTAGGCCTGCTTTTCTTCAGCAGGGACAGGGAAGATGGTTAAAATTGATGGGAAGATGGATGGAGCCAAATACAGGACCATTCTGGAAGAAAACCTGATGGAGTCTGCAAAAGACCTGAGACTGGGACGGAGATTTGTCTTCCAACAAGACAATAATCCAAAACATAAAGCAAAATCTACAATGGAATGGTTCAAAAATAAACATATCCAGGTGTTAGAATGGCCAAGTCAAAGTCCAGACCTGAATCCAATCGAGAATCTGTGGAAAGAACTGAAAACTGCTGTTCACAAATGCTCTCCATCCAACCTCACTGAGCTCGAGCTGTTTTGCAAGGAGGAATGGGAAAAAATGTCAGTCTCTCGATGTGCAAAACTGATAGAGACATACCCCAAGCGACTTACAGCTGTAATCGCAGGAAAAGGTGGTGCTACAAAGTATTAACTTAAGGGGGCTGAATAATTTTGCACGCCCAATTTTTCAGTTTTTGATTTGTTAAAAAAGTTTGAAATATCCAATAAATGTCGTTCCACTTCATGATTGTGTCCCACTTGTTGTTGATTCTTCACAAAAAAATACAGTTTTATATCTTTATGTTCGAAGCCTGAAATGTGGCAAAAGGTCGCAAAGTTCAAGGGGGCCGAATACTTTCGCAAGGCACTGTATATATTCTTATTCCTTTACTGAGATTTGTGAATTGTTAGAGAATTGTTAGATTACATGTTGGATATTGCTGCACTGTCAGAACTGGAAGCGCAAGCATTTCGCTACACTCGCAATAACATCTGCTAACCATGTGTATTTGACCAATAAGATTTGATTTGAATCCCCACACACACACATTCACACACATGAAAACATACCCAAGCTCCACACCCTTCTTAGTGACTGTGAGATTCCCACCATGGTGGCTCCCTCTCCCCCTATCTCCTCTCTCCCTACTCTCTGTACCATTATCCTAGTATCATGCTCCATGTTCCTCTAGGAAGCACTGAATAAACCAGACCAGGGAAGCTAAAGCTGATCTTGGGAGGACCCAATCTTTCTCAGTACACAGTACAATAGGCCTGATGTTGACATGGGCTGTAACACACACACACACACTGTGTCTTATCAATGTGAGTGGAGCTGCTTCCCGCTCAGTCAGTAACACCAGGTCTCCACCACCACTCCTAGTTCCTCTGACTGAGGAGAAAGAGGAAAGCCTTTCATCCTGTTGCCTATAAACCAAGGCCTCTTGTTTGGACAAGGCTAGAATCTCTTTGCCACACTTCCAGCTCTCCTATTCAACTCGAGGAAGCCAGAGGGATATTGAGGTTTAGACAAGGCCAGAAAGTCCAATATGACTAACTGTTTGTAAGGAAGAGGAGTAGTATGAAGGACCGGAGGACCAAAACGCAGCTTGGTAAGTGTTCATGTTTTTTAATGAATAACGAACACTGAACAAAACAATAAACGTGAAGTAAATCAAACCGAAACAGTCCCGTGTAGCACAGACACTAACACGGAAAATAAACACCCACAACTCAAAACTGAAACCAGGCTACCTAAGTATGATTCTCAATCAGGGACAACGATTGACAGCTGCCTCTGATTGAGAACCATACGAGGCCGAACACAGAAATCCCAAATTATTGAAAAACGAACATAGACAACCCACCCAACTCACGCCCTGACCATACTAAAACAAAGACATAACAAAGGAACTAAGGTCAGAACTTGACACTGTTGAACTACGACGTGTGTTCCGTTAGCTTTTTTAAATTTATTTTTATTGCAGAACCAGAGGCCTGACCTTCTCAAAAGGTTTTTTTTCTGGTATACAATCTAGCTGAAGGGAGATACTCTACTGCTCCTCTCAATCTATTTTCTGAAGTAAATGCTAAATAGCACTTCATTTCTATGATTAACTCTCTCATCCTCTTTCGCTCTCTCCATATCTGTC
Organism: Oncorhynchus masou masou; assembly: GCF_036934945.1. Lineage (NCBI taxonomy): Eukaryota > Metazoa > Chordata > Actinopteri > Salmoniformes > Salmonidae > Oncorhynchus > Oncorhynchus masou. The sequence continues at coordinate 42,505,419 of NC_088243.1, forward strand.
TCTTTCTCTCTCCATCTCTGCCTCTTTATCTCTCTCGCTCTCTCCTCAGGGAGGAAGAGTGGCAGCTCCTGCAGGCACCCTGTCACGCTGGCATAGTGGCATCATTCTAAAACTGGTATTAGGCATTTCCTGCTGTGTCCGTTGGCGGGTGGAAATCTGTCTGTGTGTGTGTGTGTGTGTGTGTGTGTGTGTGTGTGTGTGTGTGTGTGTGTGTGTGTGTGTGTGTGTGTGTGTGTGTGTGTGTGTGTGTGTGTGTGTGTGTGTGTGTGTGTGTGTGTGTATGGGCGGAACGCACCTGGTCCGCGCAGCTGTGGGGATCCTAGCAGGGGGAGATAGAGGGATGGGAGGAGACGAATGAGGCCCTGTGTGTTACTATGGGGCCCGGAGAACTCTGTCTGAGAGGGAGAGGTCTGTTTGAGTGTGCTCACATATCTGTGTGCTGTTAACTATTACAAAAAAATATTTGTATTATTGTCTGGAATGCTTGTTTGAATTCATTAAATTCATAAAAACTAGTAAAGCCAGTAGTAAAGCCAAGATTTTTCTCAGCTTGGTGACAACATTTAAAAGCAATTGGTTTACCTAATGGGGGAGATCAGAAAGGGACTTGAATGCCAAGGGTCAGATGATGACATGATACAACAATATTGTTATTTTCTTATTAAAGTAGGGAGGGAACACAACATACTGTATGCTTTTGATCCCCTTGGCATCTTCACAATACTCTTATCTCCATATTATTGAAAACGATTCCTCCCTGTTTTTCATTGGAAATGATATTGGTCAGAGGTTGGACAACACAGTTTGGATGTTTCATATTTGATGAAATACTTTATTAACAAAGTCAAATCTGGAGCTTATGACAGCAGTCAAACCATTATCATAAGTTCAATCCATTACCTTACGAAACTATTTTTTCAGTATAAGTTTCAAGTATCTATGATCAGTCATAGGAGTGAGGTGTTAGCAGGGCCAGCCCCAGACATAAGCGACATAAGCGGTCGTATATATTTTTTGTATATATGTATATATTTTGGGGGGGGAAACTCCGTCAGAGTTAGAATAATAGATTCAATCCGGACTGCAGGAGATCTGCATTATAGCGCGATTGACATTTAAATTTAAAATTGACATGCTCGCGGAGACTGCGTTCACGGTAAACGCTGCATATGTCCCGCACGATCGGAAATTACCTTTAAATGTCAATGGCACTATAACGTTGATCTTCCACTGTCCGGAGTGAATTTAGCCCTTAGTTTGAGGATTGAGTTGTTGTTAGTCGGGATGCAGTTGCAATTCTTAGGGTCTTCTGCAGAGGGAGCAAGTCATCTGGAAAACAGGGAATACAACGATCACGTATCTCTACTAGTAGGTGTAACACACTTGACCTGGGATAGTGGTGCTTATTAAAGTGTGCTCAAGTGTTTAAAGAATAATGTGGGACACACACACACACACACATACACATACACAAACATAGATTAGACACACACACACACATACACAAACATAGATTAGACACACACACACACACACATACACAAACATAGATTAGACACACACACACACACACATACACAAACATAGATTAGACACACACACATACACAAACATAGATTAGACACACACACACACATACACAAACATAGATTAGACACACACACACACACATACACAAACATAGATTAGACCCACACACATACACAAACATAGATTAGACACACACACATACACAAACATAGATTAGACACACACACACACATACACAAACATAGATTAGACACACACACATACACAAACATAGATTAGACACACACACACACGGCAGCCCACCTGGATGTCTAGTCTATCAATGGATCTGAGTGCTGGTTATTTGATAATAGTACGGTACGGTCAACATCAAACAGGCAGAGACGACAGGGCTTTCATTCACAGAGTCCGTTCATAATTATTCCAGTTGAACACAACGACCTCTATAGAAGATCTGCCTTCAAACACCAATCAATGCCCTGACCCCCTAATGTTTATATGCTAACTGTTTAGTCTTCTACTGATCCCAAGATGTATTTTCAACATGTTTTCAACACAATATATATATTTTCAACAAAACAAGGTGTATTTTCAACATCTTTGCTCATAGGGGCTAGCATAATGCTTTGTACAGAATTTAGGACAGCGACCTCTGCTGTAAGGCTAATACTTTGTACTTTGTCCTTATACCGTTTATGATCAATAGTAAATGGAAATGTGATTCTTACCATATCTGAGCTAGTGTCCTTCAGTACCCTCTACCAAGGGTCTCATGCTATGGACCAGTGATGGTCAACTGGCTGCATGGAGCCAGAGGCCCCACTTGTAGGCCCAAGTCCCATTTTTTTTTTTTTACTCAGTCGGGATACCAACTTACTGTTGAGAGTTAGAATAATAGAATACACAATGTGCAATTTCTAAATTTGGCTGTGCATCAGCTGTTACTCAATTAGACCATGTCAGCTAAACATTTTTAGATTGGTGAATGAGTCTAGCAGCCAACTATATAAACTTGTAGTATTACAAGTTAACTTATCATCAATTATCACGTTAAAAACGGCAAAAATTTGCCTCCACCCTCTGGCAGAATGTGAACAATTTCAGAAAAGTATCTGTAAAATTGCTCATTTTTCTCTCATCCCCATAGAATTGCAGGAACTGAACTTTAAAAACGTAAAATGTTTCATCTTCACTGTCACAAGAAGGGCCGCTAAAATGTTTTGCTTGTGTGTGTACGTGTGTGTGTAGTTTGTCATGTTGGGTAGTCTCCATTGAAACCACTGACTTGTCCTCTCTTTCCTGCCATACAAAGCTATGACACACACACATACACACACACACACTTCTCGGTCTAAAAGCCATTACCCTTCCACCTCTCCCTCCCTTATCAACCAACATCCCCACTTTTGTTTGTCTTACTTAATTTGCTAAGCCCTCCAAATTGTTCCTAGTTGTTGTTTTTATTATTGTTTGTTTGTTCCTCCAACGACTCTATAGCCTGAGTGGCCATATACCCCTGGTCAAACTGACAAACACACACACACACAACCATCGTCTTCCTTATCTGTCTCTCGCTCTCTGTTAGGGCCAATCAGACACCTCGCTGACTGCCATAGCCGGAGACACGCGCTAGTGACCCTCACTTCAATTAGCTCCTCCGCACGGCGCCCAATTTCACGGCTATAACCCCCCGCCAAGCCCCCACTGGGCTCCCAGCAAGGACCAACGCACCCCATCCATCACCTGCACCCTTTGAAGGGGACTAGGGGAGAGGGGACGGGGGTGAGGAAGGGGGCGTGCGCTGGCTGGAGTGACGGATTACTCCTCAGATGGAGAGAATGAGAATGGGTAACTTTGACCTGGCCTACAGGCTCTTCTGAAGAGAGAGAAGTGGTTGGTTTTCACTACTGACTTCCTGTCCTGTGTGTGTGTGTGGATGCATAATGTGAGTGGTTTCATGTGTGTTCAGTGTTCACTGGGTTGGAAGTGTGGGGGTATGACTTTTGGTTGTGGATGGTGCGTGCGTGCGAGCGCGCGCGCGTGTGCTTGTATGCCCATGCTTGTACATTTGTGTGTTTGTACAAAGGTCCTGTGGTGAGAAGACAGGTCAGTGTTTGTTGAGTGGAGCAGTCAAAACAACAACACTATTTGACCAACTGTGATGTCCGACTGTTGTCGCCAGGCAGTTCTTTTTGTTATTCTGTCTCTCTCTTATTCTGTCTCGCTGCTATTTCTCTCTCCCTTGCTCATAGAAGTCCTTACCTGACTCACATATTTATCCATGCACAGACACACACACACACACACACTCATGTAAACCCCTTACTACTATTTATCCCTGGCATGCAGTGCGACCCGTCATGCAGTGCGACCCGTCATGCAGTGGCGACCCGTCATGCAGGGCAGGTGGGGCTGTTGAGCCGTATCTTTTGTGCATGTTATTTTGACATATCAGTTTGCATACAATTTTTTTAAATCGCTAAGTTTATTAAACCCGCATACGAACTTGGTCTCTTTTTTTGTGGAGTTTTGCTAATGTTCTCTAGTAGCGCTGTGAGTGGGTAATGTTCCCTAGTTGCGCCGTGATTGGCTCATTGTTCTGTCACTCATGGGGACACTACGCCACCACCATATCTAAGGGTGGAACTCAAAAATGCAAGCCCCTTGGATGCTGCCATTGAGTTACATTAGAAGTGCCCATCTCAGAAGGCTCAAAGTCATTGGCCACAGATAAATGATGTCAAATCACGTTATATCTACAGTAGCTTTGATTGGACTGATCTTAGCTAGCAAGCTAGCAGTCATCATCATGAATCAAGTTGGCAATCTACTGGCAAATGCTTTTTAATCCTTGTCATATGAAGAGAAATAATGAAGAGAAATTATATATAAAATGTATCGGTGCTCATTGGCCATTGGACATAAACATTACACAACAATCTGGAAATCGCTAATTCAACAATGAGTGGTTTGGGATGAATCAGTGGCAAATGGCAAGCATTGCAAAACAATCAATAGATTCAGTGGAGTGTTTGTGTGGTCCCAAGTCTGAGTTTAAGGGTCTCTTTTCCAAGCTTAAAAGGATAAACATTCAACATTGGCCATGTTGTCAATCCAGCATGACTTCTGCCATGCTCAAAACAACTGGAAACTTGGAACTGGGAACTCTGAAAAAAAAGAAAAACGTTTTGAATGGTCATCCAACTCGGAATTGCAAGTCGGGAACTCTGGCCTCTTTCTAGAGCTCTGACCTGAAAATCACTGACGTCATCATGATTCGACCTTGTTTTTTTCCGAGGTCTCAGTTATCCTGAAAGCACCATAAGTCCAGAAAATGCCAGACCTTGATGACAGTTTGATGACATGAAACACAGCCCTGCAGGAAAACCTGCAAAATCATCAGTGTATCAAATACTTGTTCTCCCCACTGTATGTATACTGTAGCTAAGTGTATGTTGTGTCGCTCTTGATTTTGCCTGCTATTCTGACTTGGTGGTGCACATGTAGCCTACAGCCTGTTTTAGATAAATGTAATCGTAGAATATTGTAAGAGCTTTCATTGTCTGCTTTTATGCCACCTTTATTTATCCTATGGTTCTGACATGGTGTGCAAGGAGAATACTGTAAGATCGGCCCATGTTCTGAATTCTGTCGCTGTACATTTCAAAAGTGCTGAACAAATAGTTACATTGATTACGTCCGTCCCAGCTCGCTCATTCATGTCTTAATCAAAATTACGGATTGCCTCTCATGCGCTCGTTGTCCCCTTATGCCAAAATTTGTTCATCTCAATTGTCAATAGAAACCACATTTGTATAAGCAAGTCAGCCATATCAGCTATTTATTTTTTAAAGGCAGTAAATGGGGCTGTTTTGCTGCCAGACAAGGCTCCGCTGATAACCAGGTGTAGCAGTGGTAAGGTGTTGGGACTCTGTTGTTGGGACTGCTTTATGTAGGCCTTAACAGTCTGTGGGCACCGTTTGTCACCGTTATAGTGCAATTCATGTATTGTTTAGTGACTTTGTAGGCATGCATAAAAAAATAAAAAAATTGTTTGCCCCCCCAAGATTTACATGCTAAAATCACCACTGCTGGCATGCAACCTTTCAATTATGTTCCGTATGTAAGTGGTCACCTAGACAGTGGGTGATGAAATTACATTGCCCCCGGCTACCTTGAGAGCATATGATGGTGGTATGACATGGTTGACTGTGTCAAAATCATGGGCAGATTTCCAAATAAAACTATGTTTCTCTGTCACTATTATTATTACACTGTATCTCCTCTCTTTGCTCTCTCTCTCTCTCCACCCGTCTAACTTTTGTTGTCCCTCAAGGCAGGTAGCTTACTGGTTAGAGTGCTGGGCCAGTAACCGAAAGGTTGCTGGATCGAATCCCTGAGCTGATAAGGTAAAAATCTGTCGTTCTGCCCCTGAACAAGGCTGTTAACCCACTGTTCTTAGGCCATCGTTGTAAATAATCATTTGTTCTTAACTGACTTGCCTAGTAAAATAAAGGTTCAATTGAAAAACAACCCTTCATTCTGTCAAGTCATTCTCTTTTGCTGCTGGTTCCCTGGTCAGACCTGACCTTTGTCCAAAATGGCAACCTATTCCTTATTTTTTGTGCACTACTTTTAACCATGGCCATTATGGCTCTAGTCAAAAGTAGTGCACTATGAGGGAGTAGTAGGATGTCATTTGGACAAAGATCTGGTGTAAGGGGCTGGTAATGCTGTGCCACAGGGGAGCCTTTTCTGTCTCCAGCCAGTCTGCCTCCCTGCCTTCATAACATCCGAAGCTCACATCAGGCCTCCTGAGAGAAAAGGGGAGGAGCATGGAGGCCAAAGGGAGAGGAGGAAGAGGAGAAGGGGGAAGAGGTAACTTCCACAAAGCTGTGAACGAGCTGAGAAACAAGGCAACGAGGGGCCTTCTATGCCATCAAAAGGAACATCAAATTCGACATACCAATTAGGATCTGGCTAAAAATACTTGAATCAGTTATAGAACCCATTGCCCTCTATGGTTGTGAGGTCTGGGGTCCGCTCACCAAACAATAATTCACAAAATGGGTCAAACACCAAATTGAGTCTGCATGCAGAATTCTGCAAAAATATCCTCAGTGTACAACGTAAAACACAAAATAATACAGAGCACAATTAGGCTGATAACCGATAATAATATAAATCCAGAAAGAGTGGTTAAATTCTACAACCACTTAAAAGGAAGCGATTTCCAAACCTTCCATAACAAAGCCATCGCCGAGACAGAGAGATGAACCTGGAGAAGAGTCCCCTAAGCAAGCTGGTCCTGGGGCTCTGTTCACAAACACAAACAGACCCCACAGAGCCCCAGGAGAGCAACACAATTAGACACAAGCAAATCATGAGAAAACAAAAAGACAATTACTTGACACACTGGAAAGAATGAACAAAACACAGTGCAAACGAGAATGCTACTTGGCCCTAAACATAGAGTACACAGTGGCAGAATACCTGACCACTGTGACTGACCCAAATTTAAGGAACGCTTTGACTATGTACAGACTCAGTGAGCATAGCCTTGCTATTGAGAAAGGCCGCCATAGGCAGACCTGGCTCTCAAGAGAAGACAGCCTATGTGCACACTGCCCACAAAATGAGGTGGAAACTGAGGTGCACTTCCTAACCTCCTGCCAAATGTATGACAATATTAGAGACACATATTTCCCACAGATTACACAGATCCACAAAGAATTCGAAAAACAAACCCAATTTTGATCAATTCCCATATCTACTGGATGAAATACTACAGTGTGCCATCACAGCAGCAAGATTTGTGACCTGTTGCCACGAGGGCAACCAGTGAAAAACAAACACCATTGTAAATACAGCCCATATTTATGTTTATTTATTTCCCATTTTGTACTTTCCCTATCTGCACACTGTTACATCATTTTACATTTGAAATGTCTTTATTGTAATGTTTACTGTTCATTTTTAGCGTTGATTTCACTTTTGTTTATTATCTACTTTGCTTGCTTTGGCAATGTTAACATATGTTAACCATGCCAATTATCACATTTCAGGTAAGACCCAAGTGCAGACTGAGTTGCAGTAACAATGTTTATTACAACAACGGGCAGGCAAACGACAGGTCAAGGCAGGCAGATGTCGGTAATCCAGAGTAGGGGCAAAGGCACCAGATGTCAGGGGCAGGCAGAGTGGTCAGGCAGGCGGGCTCAGAGTCAGGACACGTAAAGGTCAAAACCAGGAGGGCGAGAAAAGTGAGACTGGGGAAAAGCAGGAGCTGAGAAACAAAATGCTGGTTGACTTGACAAACAAGACGAACTGGCAACAGACAAACAGAGAACACAGGTATAAGTACCCATGGGATAATGGGGAAGAAGGGCGACACCTGGAGGGGGGTGGAGACAATTACAAAGACAGGTGAAACAGATCAGGGTGTGACAGCCAATAAAGCCCTTGAATTGAATTGAATTTAATTGAAAGGAGAAGGGCATGTAGGAGGAAAGGTTAGAGGAGGGGAGGGGGGAGAGAGAGGGGACAAGGGAGGAGAGCAGCATGGAGAGAAGGGAAGAGGGAGATGGAGAGAGGGAGAGGAATTGAGAGGAGGAGAGGAGAGGTGGAACAGAATCCATCAGTGCCAGACAGGCTGGGTCAAGCAAACACTCAGGGTCCATGTATCATCTTACTCAATCCTGCTTAAACATACACAGATTGCAGTGCATACACACATACAGTACATTGCAACGTACACACACATGCCTAGACTCACACATACTAGGTACGCACACACACACTGTCACGTTCTGACCTTAGTTCTTTTATTATGTCTTTGTTTTAGTATGGTCAGGGCGTGAGTTGGGTGGGTTGTCTATGTTAGTTTTTCTATGATTTGCTATTTCTGTGTTTGGCCTCGTATGGTTCTCAATCAGAGGCAGCTGTCAATCGTTGTTCCTGATTGAGAACCATATTTAGGTAGCCTGTTTTCTATTGTGTTTCGTGGGTGATTGTTTTCTGTTTTCTGTTGTGTGTCTGCACCAGCCAGAACTGTTTTCGGTCGTTTCTCTTTGTTATTTTGTTATTTCCGTGTTCATTTAAAAAAAAATGGACACATACCACGCTGCACCTTGGTCCTCTCCTTCCACCGACGACGGCCGTTACAGAATCATCCACCACTAAAGGACCAAGCAGCGTGGTAACAGGCAGCAGCAGCAGGAGCAGCGCTATAAGGAGGAAAGGACATGGGAGGACATTCTGGACGGCAAGGGTTGCTATCCAACGGGAGGAGATCCTGGCTGGAAGGGATCGCCTCCCATGAGAATAGTGGAGGCAGCCAGGAGAGCAGAGACAGTAGGTAAAGGGAGCCAGCGCTATGAGGGAATACGGCTGGCAAGGAAGCCAGAGAGGCAGCCCCAAAAATGTCTTGGGGGGTGGCACACGGGGAGTGTGGCTCAGTCAGGTAGGAGACCTGAGCCAACTCTCCATGCTTACCGTGGAGATAGAGGGACCGGGCAGGCACCGTGTTATGCCGAGAGGCACACGGTGTCCCCGGTGCACAGGCATAGCACGGTGCGATACATAGTAGCACCTCGTATCGGCCGGGCTTGAGTGGGCATCGTGCCAGGTGCCATGAAGCCGGCTCAGCGCATCTGGTCTCCAGTGCGTCTCCTCGGGCCGGGGTACATGGCACCAGCCTTACGCATGGTGTCCCCGGTTCGCCAGCACAGCCCAGTGCGGGCTATTCCACCTCTCTGCACTGGCCTGGCTACGGGGAGCATTCAACCAGGTAAGGTTGGGCAGGCTCGGTGCTCGAGAGCTCCAGTGCGCCTTCACGGTCCGGTCTATCCGGTGCCAACTCCACGCACCAGCCCTCCGGTGGCAGCCCCCCGCACCAGGCTGTCTCTCCGTCTCCTCCCTACAGGTGCTCCTGCCTGTCCAGCACTGCCAGAGTCTCCCGTCTGTCCTGAGCTGCCAGAGTCTCCCGCCTGTCAGCCAGGAGCTGCCAGAGTCTCCCGTCTGTCAGCCAGGAGCTGCCAGTGTCGTCAGTCAGCCAGGAGCTGTCCGAGCCGTCAGTCAGCCAGGAGCTGCCAGAGCCGTCAGTCAGCCAGGAGCTGCCAGAATCGCCCGTCACGCCGGCGCTGCCGGAATCGCCCATCACTCCGGAGCTGCTGGAGTCTCCCACCCGTCCGGTGCTGCCGGAATCTCCCGTCCGCCCGGTGCTGCTGGAATCTCCCGTCCATTCGGGACCCGTGGCTTGGGTCCTCAGTCCGAGGTCGGACTATGGTGGAGTGGAGTCCTAGACCATCCCCTATAGGTTTAGGTTTTGCGGCCGGAGTCCACACCTTTGAGAGGGGGGTTACTGTCACGTTCTGAGGAGCTGCACCAGCCAGAACTGTTTTCGGTCATTTGTCTTTGTTATTTTGTTATTTCCGTGTTAATTTAATAAATATGGACACATACCACGCTGCACCTTGGTCCTCACCTTCTTCCACCGACAACGGCCATTACACACACACCAACACACAGCAGATTCCCCTGCACAGGGGGTTAGAATCAAACTATTACCAAATATTCACAAATAACTGACAAATGACAATTATATTTTTGTAACTATTGAAAATGTAAGAGGCTTACTACAGAGCACTTTAGTTATTGTGTGTGTCAGTCAGTGTGTGCGTGTGTGCCTGCCTGTATGCCTGTGTGCGTGTGTGTGTCAATAATTTTTTTCTCAATCACATACAAGCCTTTGGGGGGGGGACTCTGTGGTCTTTTGCTAAACAGTAAATGTATTTTCAAAATATAGTTGCCGTCTCAACTTAAATACATTAATCAAAACTAAATTATACTTTCAAAATGGCAAATACATTAATCAAAAGAACACGACTGCATTGATGTCATTGTTTATCCCAAGGGCAAATCTGGTGTTTCTTTTTTAGATAGAACTCAAGATATATTATATCAAATCCAGAAAGGAACTATTATTTTAGCAGGTGACCTAAATCGTACATAAGATAAGATTTAAAGTTGTAGTAATAAAAAAGGCACATTTGGGGAGCCTCCAAAGAGGCTGAAAAATGTAATCTCTACAAATAATTTCCAGGACACTTGGAGACTACTATTCCCAACTACAAAAGACTATTCCTTTTTTTTATCAAAGTAAGAACATCTATTCAAGAACTAACTACATTTTAATTTCATAAAATCCACTCAACAATTCTGGATTTAAAAAATGTATGATATACACTGGGGTCACTTAGAAATCTCCTTGTTTTTGAAAGAAAAGCACATTTTTGGTTCATTAATATAACATCAAATTGATCAGAAATACACTGTAGACATTGTTAATGTTGTAAATGACTATTGTAGCTGGAAACGGTTTATTTATTATGGAATATCTACATAGGCGTACAGAGGCCCATTATCAGCAACCATCACTCCTGTGTTCCAATGGCACACAACGTGTGACACAATTTGGAGGATGAACAGAGCGCATCTTCTGGAACCTAAATATATTAAACACGTAAACTAAAAATAAAAGCCTTTACCATTACAAATGTAGACATAGAGGATGGAGTAAAGCCTACCCTCTATATAATCTGGGATGCCTTTACATTAAGGGAATGATAATCTCATACTCAGAAATAGCTACATCGGATTTAGAAACTAAAATTCAAGACAAATCTCTGGAAAAAAACATAAAAACATATATACAAGAATAAAATAAAATTTCAATTTAAGCAGGAATCCAATCTTTTACTTTGAAGAGAGACAACAAATACAGGTTAAACAATAAAAAAGCATATTTCTTAATGGCAAATAAACCTGGCAAATATCTCACAGCTCTCACAAAACAAATACATGCTAAACCAGTTATAATTTTAAAAGATACAGATACAAATGCGGTAATTAGAAATAACAACTTGATTAATTACAAAAAGCTTCTATGAATATTTAAATACAGTTGAAGTTGGAAGTTTACATACACCTTAGCCAAATGCATTTAAACTCAGTTTCACAATTCCTGATATTTAATCCTAGTAACTGACATACAGTTAAGATCACCACTTTATTTTAAGAATGTGAAATTGTATAGAGAATGATTTATTTCAGCTTTTATTTCTTTCATCCCTTTCCCAGTGGGTCAGAAGAGTTGCACCATCCAGAACTGTTTTCGGTCGTTCTCTATGTTAGTTTTGTTATTTCCGTGTTGATTTAATAAATATGGACACATACCACGCTCCTCCCCTTCTCCTTCATATGACGACCGTTACAGTATCACCCCTATTTACACAAATGACACACGTCACTCAATAACACACGTCACTCAATTCAGTACTTCCTAGTTCCATGTATCAAACAGTTTTTTCAGTTATATTAAAACCTGGAAAATCTGGAGAGTCCCCTACTGATTCCCATAAGTTTAATTATTTGTGACAATAAAATAATAACAAAGCTTATAAACAATAGAGAGGCAAAAGTCTTACCAGACTTGATATATATCAATCAAATTGGCTTTATTAAAAATAGATGCTTACAAACAAATAAAAGAACGTACTTCAGTTTAATACAATACGAAAAAAATAAGGTATAAATGTATCAATAATGACTGTTGATGGCGAAAAGGCCTTTGACCATCTTGAATGGTCTTTTCCATTTAAAACTTTGGAAGCTTTCAACTTTCCAGCTGAAATAATACATGTAATAAAAATATCACATAAATGTCCTAAAGCAAATATATACACATATAATACATTATCTGATGAAATGGCTTTAGAAAGGGGCACAAGACAGGGATGTCCCCTCTCGCCCTACTGTTTGCACTGGCAATTGAACCCCTTACAGAAAGAATTAGACAGGACCCATGTAACAGGTGTCAGTATTGGTAAATATGAATGTTAACTAATTGTATTTGCGGATGATCTCATGATATAACTGACCAATATATAAAACTAAATGCCTCCTCTGCTAAAAATAATTTCAGAATACTCTAAAATCCCAGTATATAACATTTACATGGGGGGAAAAAATGAAATAATGGCAATAGGAAAAATACAAATAATAACTCACAATATACAGCAATCCTTTAAGAGGACCACAACCAAAATATGAGTATTTAATAGCTGACAACAATCAACAAATGTATAAAGATAACTTTATTCCATTACTCAACAATACAAAAGCAGATCTAATTGAATGGAACAATCTTCCCATAAATCTTACAGGTAGAAGAAACCTCTTCAGAATGGCACGGCTCCCAAAGATAACACCAATTACCTCACCAAAGACATTCTTTAAAAAAGAATGCAACTTACTTAAATGTTTTATATAAAATAAAATTGGTTTGATATCTTTTGAATATCAGAGCAATCTGGAGGGAATCCTATTTGAGTCAGAAAATGATATTCATATGATAGATAAGCTATACAAAACTTTAAAGAGAGCCTATCCAACTGACAATTTCATGGAGAAAAAAAATCAACTATTCGAACCAAGACTTAAAAAGAACTGATATTGGCACAAGATGGAGGGAATGTTGGAACATAACTAACAAGATTACAGTTAACTAAAATGTATGCTTAATCAAGTATAAATTAATATATAGAATTGAGTATACAAGGGACAAAATTCACAAATTATGTCTGAAGTGTAAAACTAATAATGACACAATAATCAATGCCTTCTGGGAATCTTATGAAGTCCAAAGGTTATGGGCAGTCAGAAAGTTGGCTGTCAGACGTATTACAATGTAAATGTACTTTTAATCCGTCTGTCTACGTATTTCAAGACATGGCATATGAGGGTGCAGTGCAAACTGGAAAACAACCAATCCTCCATCGTTTACGCAATGGAAGGGTCAAATGCTTTATTATCTAAAAATTGCAAGGCCATGGGCTACGGAGAGAAACAAAATGGTGCAGTTTGAAGCCATGTTGCGGAAAGGGATGCAGGCACTGGATATGGGGGGAGGGGTGCTAGTGGGTCTGGACAGGTGTGATATAGTTGATGTTTGTATGATGTTGTTGATGTATGTGTATGTTTTGTATTGTTAAATCTTTTTGTTTAAGAACACAATTGCCTGCAAAAGGATTAATGCTGCCCTACTTACATTTATTTATTTATAAACTTATGTATGTGGACACTCCTTCAGATTAGTGGATTCTGCCATTTCAGCCACACCCATTGCAGACAGGTGTATAAATTTGAGCACACAGCCATGCAATCTCCATAGACAAACATTGGCCATACTGAAGAGCTCTGTGACTTATAACATGGCACCGTCATAGGATGTCACCTTTCCAACAAGTCAGTTCATCAAATTTCTGCCCTGGTAAACTGTAAGTGCTGTTATTGTGAAGTGGAAACATCTAGAAGCAACAATGGCTCAGCCATTAATTATTTTTTTTTACCTTTATTTAACTAGGAAAGGCTGTTTTTTATTTATTTTTATTTTATTTATTTTTTTACCTTTAGTTAATTCTTATTTTCAATGACGGCCTAGGAACAGTGGGTTAACTGCCTGTTCAGGGGCAGAACAACAGATTTGTACCTTGTCAGCTCTGGGATTTGAACTTGCAACCTTTCAGTGACTAGTCCAACACTCTAACCACTAGGCTACCCTGCTGAACTTAAGAACAAATTCTTATTTACAATGACGGCCTAGTGGGTTAACTGCCTGTTCAGGGGCAGAACGACAGATTTGTACCTTGTCAGCTCTGGGATTTGAACTTGCAACCTTCCAGTTACTAGTCCAACACTCTAACCACTAGGCTACCCTGCCGCCCCAATTGGTAGGCCACACAAGCTCACAGAATGGGACCTTGTGTGGTGTGAAGTTTGCCGCCATTGGACTCTGGAGCAGTGGAAATGCATTCTCTGGAGTGATGAATCACGCTTCACCATCTGGCAGTCTTGATGGACAAATCTGGGTTTGGCGTATGCCAGGAGAACGCTGCCTTCCCCAATGCACAGTGCCAACTGTAAGTTTGGTGTAGGAGGAATAATGGTCTGGGGCTGTTTTTCAAGGTTCAGGCTAGGCCTCTTAGTTCCAGTGAAGGGAAATCTTAACGCTACAGCATACAATGACATTCTAGACGATTCTGTGCTTCCAACTTTGTGGCAACAGTTTGGGAAAGGCCTTTTCCTGTTTCAGCATGACAATTCCCCCATGCACAAAGCGAGGTACATACAGAAATTGTTTGTCGAGATTGATGTGGAAGAATGTGACTGGCTTACACAGAGCCCTGACCTCAACCCCATCAAACACCTTTGGGATGAATTGGGACTCCGACTGCGAGGCAAGCGTAGTCGCCAAATGTAAGCAAGTCCCCTCAGCAATGTTCCAACATCTAGTGGAAAGCCTTCCCAGAAGACGGGAGGCTGTTATAGCAGCAAAGGGGGGACAATCTCCATTTTAATGCCAATGATTAATGCAATGGCATAACTCTGTTACATCTGTTACGCCACAGCCTGACGCTTTATTTGGAGATTGGGTTGCTAGATCAATACATTTTCTTTGCAGTCACAAAATCATGATGATCAAAATTGGACAACCCAAAGGTGCAGAATTATGGGCAATTACTCCTTTTATGCATATTTCACCAAACAATTTCATATGCATCCAATCAAATGTTATTCCTGATTTTTAAAAATAAGCACATTGTGTGCATGAATAATTTATACATTCAATACATATACTGGTTTGTCATAGTTTTGTAGACTTTCATTGGCACACAGATACACAGTCCACAATTGAAATAATGAAAGGTGAATACAATGGACGTGGATATGAACGTATTGGCCTACCAAGAAGTAACCCAACTTCATTCTCTGTATCTCTGCATGTCCGCAATATTGTAAAACATCGTAA
This sequence comes from Oncorhynchus masou masou, assembly GCF_036934945.1. Taxonomy (NCBI): domain Eukaryota; kingdom Metazoa; phylum Chordata; class Actinopteri; order Salmoniformes; family Salmonidae; genus Oncorhynchus; species Oncorhynchus masou. The sequence goes on from NC_088243.1 coordinate 42,520,819, forward strand.
ATATTAGACAGTCCCTATTGCTTAAATATTTCCCTATATTGTACATGGTATGACACTGATGGGGTGATTTTGACTTTTGTGCACTAGTGTTTACTGATGGCTGGACACAGTGAATTTGCGTACATTTCCCTTTTGATGAAACAATGTTAATATTCTGTGAACAAAACACTTAGCAGTGAATTGCGTATTCACTGATGACATTTGTATTTAAAGTTTTGCAAAAGGTGGTCTAAGATATGCAAGTCAGGTACAAAGGCAAGAAAATGATCTGAACTTCTGTAAATGTATTTGAGCGTTTGATCATTGCTGTTCTGTTATAGATACATTTCAACACAGATCCCAAAAATTGTTTGTACGTGATCGAGAAAAAATGTATAATACTCAAGCTAGCAGAGAGAGCACATACTGGTTAGCTGCTGTGGTGACAAACACTGTGGCAGGAAGCACCACAACCTGTGATCTCTGCAAACGCTAATGGAAAAATTCACTAAGATAGAACAACCAGTGTGTGTGTGTGTGTGTGCGCGCCTGTGTGTGCGCGCCTGTGTGTGCGCTTGTGTGTGTGTGTGTGAGAGAGAGAGAGAGAGAGAGAGAGAGAGAGAGAGAGAGAGAGAGAGAGAGAGAGAGAAAGAGAGAGGTCCTCTAGAACCATTTTTAGAGACCCCACTTTGACACATTTGCTCTCCTGCTCCCGAAGATAAGAAATCAGGTGTTTTTATAAAAAGACCAAGACAGCACAGAGAGTTAAAAACACAGAAAATAAGATAACATCTATAATCTTTAGACATTTCTGAGTTGTTTTAACGTCTTCTATGTGTATCTCCTTTTGGATGTCTTGAGCCATATCTGATCTAACAGTATGATAGGACAGAACAGATCATGTGAAAAAGGAAGTTGCAAAACTGCTCTCTGTTCTACTTCTGCCCTACATTTCAGGTGCAATGGGATACTGTAATGTACAGTGGCAGTGTTTCTATTGGTGCTCCTCTATAGACTCTTTTTTAATGTAACTATGCAGGTCAGTTAACAACAAATTCTTATTTACAATGACGCCCTACCCCGGCCAAACCCGGACGATATACTGGGCCAATCACGGCTGGATGTGATACAGCCTGGATTATCACCTGGGTTCTATTCCTTTGTGCCAACCATAACAAACGGAAAACAAAAATGTGCGTGTCTTATTGGACCAATGCAGGTAGTGCCTAATGAACACAACCCTGGCTTCTTTACCTCTGTGTTGATTATTAGTTGGAGGAATGCAATTCAGAACTTTGTAAGGAAGCGCCGCTCGCTAATCTTAAAATATGATTGGTTGAATCAGGTAATTCACTTAGTGGTCACTCTGAGAGAATAGACATTGTGGCAGACACTGAGTGTGTGTGTATGTGTGTGTGTGTGTGTGTGTGTGTGTGTGTGTGTGTGTGTGTGTGTGTGTGTGTGTGTGTGTGTGTGTGTGTGTGTGTGTGTGTGTGTGTGTGTGTGAGTGTGTGCGCACACGTGTGGCCTACAAGGTCAGAGTTGACCGGCAAATAAATTGATTGATCATGTAAAAGTTTCAAGTTTCTTTTTCCAGTTGCTTGAAATCTGATCTGAAAACAGAGTAACATCTTCAACCTCAAAAATACATCTTCAAAGATCATCAATCAGCTGTAAAATATTGATGATTCAAAAATCTCACCCTGACCAGTTGATTAATTTGACCAATCAGTCATTGACAGAATCATCATGTTGAAATGTCACTTCTCCCGCCAGTCATTTAGGTTAAAGGGCGAAGTAATCCTGATCCAAGGGTAGTTTCTTAGGGTGGTTGTGGGTTTTTTTCTCCCCTATTGGGGGAGGGTAAACTGATCCTAGATCTGTATGAAAGGAGAAGAGCGGAAAGGAAAGGAGATGTTCCTGACTGTGGTATATCTACCAGCTGTTTCCCTGTACCCCTATCCCCCCACTTCCCTCCCCTCATCCCCCCCATCTCGCCCATCTCTTCACAATGAAACCAATACAAAAGAACAGGAAGTGCCTCTCGTTTACTAGCGGTCCAATCAAAGCCGTCATTATTCCCGTGTCACAATTTTTACAGGAAATAGCAGCTCAAAATATGCCAGCTGTGTGCAAGCGACAGGCGTAGGGGTATTCTTCTTTTTATTTTTTTCCTTCTGTTTTCTAAAAGTAGCGCGTGACAAAAAGGAGACTAGGAGGCATAGACCCAGCATCACCCACCGCCACCGTGCGCACAATGTCGTTGTATGGAGGGAGAAAAAAAGACCCACATTCTCTCTAGGGTTATTATTGTGCGCGATGTGAAAAGGATGGTTCCCATCATGAACTGAGTGCATTGTGTTAACCCCTTCGAGCAGGCATTCACTGCCTAGCCCCTTCCGTTCTGCATCTGTAAGTCCTCTGCTCGGATTACAGCGTAAACAGGGATCCAGGTGAAGCCTAATGTTTCCCAGATGTTGCCGTAATGTCACCGGGAGGTTAGCGCAACATTGAGTGTTGTTGTTCGTTGAGGAGGGCGAATATTCTCCTATTTGGACAAGGGCTTACATCTGGCAACTAAAGGACAGGGAGTGTTGCACACACACACAATAATGCACACACGCATGCACGCCAACACACACACAGAACCCTTATTTACCACTTACTTACTTACTTGCCAAGCCACAACATAACACAATGTCAATTTTGAGCTGCATATTTGTAACTTTAGGCCTCACATAAAACGTTGGTGGGAGGTGGAGGTCGTTAACATGTGGGTTGCCATACACAAGGTACCTAGTTAGAATCCCACCCCTAAACTTAACCAATAACATTTCTTCCCTTAGAACAAGATGGAATAAGAAAAAAAAATCTACTTTTTAAAAAGATAATTCAAAAGACGGCAGCAAAGGCAACATTGTCCTAGCCTGTTTAGCGTTTGACCTTCGACCTTTCCTTTACTAACCCACTAGCATTGAATCACGACGATGGATGAACTCGCAGTGTAAATTAATACTGGGCCAGCTCCAGGCGTAAGTGGTCACATAGGGCCCTAGCTTTTTTGGGGGGTTCTCAACAGTCGTGTTCTCAATGTACTGTTGAGAGTTAGAATAGTAGAATACACAAGGTGCAATTTCGAAATTTGGTTGTGCATGTCAGTCAATGACAGTCACTCAATTAGCCATGTCAGCTAACAATCTTAAATTGATAAGTTAGTTTTGCTAGCTATCTAAACTTGTAGTAATAATGTCTGAAAACTGACCAGGTAGGCAGGGCATGTGCCCAGGGGCCCTGACCTCGAAGGGGCCCCCATTGATTTTGTTAGTCACTCTCACTTGGCAAAATCTTTGTAATTGCAGGAAATTACCTTTAAAACTGCAGACATTTCTCGCCACCCAATGGCAAAATTTGTAGAATTGCATGAAATTTGTTATAAAATTGCTCAATTTTTCTGTCCCATGGCAAATTGTGAAGAATTGTAGAAGGCTTGCTTTAAACGGCAACATTTTCTATACTCCCTATGGCAAAATGTGTAGAATTGCAGGAAATCAACTTTAAAACAAATCTCGCTTTGGGCCCTCAAATGGCTAGGGCCGGCCCTGTTGTAGGAGGTTTGTATGAGATGTAGTTTGGTGGTTGTGAGGATGCCTATCTTGTCATGTGTGTCTCTTCTTTCTCTTATTCTCTCTCTCTACCTATGTTTCTTTTAGTTTCTCTCTCTCTCTCTCTGGTCTCTCTCTCTCTCTCTGGTCTCTCTATCTCCAGTCTCTCTCTCTCTCCGGTCTCTCTCTCTCTCTGGTCTCTCTCTCGTTCTCTCTCTCCCTGATTTCTGTCATTATCTCGAAGCCTGTAGCCATGCTGCAGAAGTCTGCCACACAGACAATCATTAACAGGAATTTATTTATTTTATTTTTGTGTCAAATTGCCAGTTGGCAACCCATCTCTTATGGGATCAATTGACACATAAACAAACATTACAATAATTCACAGTGATAATTCTTCCGGTGGTCTGTGCCGTGTGTTCTGCGTAAAGAATGAAAACGAAATCAATAAATAATAGGGTTATCCAAGCAATAATAATAACTCTAGAGCAGTAGAAATAATTTTAAAAATCTATAAATACTGATAAATAAAAGACAGAAAAATGAAACGGAAGGCGTTTGAACACGGTCTGGCATAAAGAGAAAATTCAAGTGTGAGACAGGCCTACACACAATCTACAGTATATACGTGTCCTTTGCTGTATAGGAGCTAAAGATTTTCTTTATTTAATTATAGGTCGCCCTTTTTCTTTTATTCCAGGCTTTATCTAAAAATTCAGGGAAAAACGGAAATACACAATGGACAAAAAAAAACATTTCAGTTTTTGCTGATCACTCAGCCACATATCTGGTGGGCTTTCTGGAATAAGGACAAGCGTATATTGTGGTAGAAAGGGCAATGGAGGATAACATGAATTTCATCTCTTTGAGGTCACAATAGTTACATAGTCTTTCCTCTACCATTTCACCATTATACCGACCTGTTTCAATACGCACAGGCAATATCCCTGATCTTATCTGTGCACATAACAATCTCTTGCTTTTAGGTAGGTTGTACATAATATATCTGTCGCACACAAATCCACCCTTAATCAAATAAAAGGTTCTCAATGTGGGTTTATGATTAATCTCCTCCACACATGTATCTTCATATTGCATCGTCAGTTCTTTTTTTAATAGTGTCTATGTCTTCCCTAATTTGGTTTTCGTACAAATGTTCACAGTCAGACTGTTGGGAAAGGTCAGACATTTCGGTTTCCCTGCCTCCCCCTTTGGAGAGATCCCATTGAAAAACTTTGCTGGCTATTCTGGCAATTGGCATATCTAACAGTATATTCCAAAGTCTCACCATGAATGCAACCTCTAATAGTCTAAGCCATTCTACTAAGCTAACATATGGAATTGTTTTAAGATGGTCATTGATCATTTAGCTATTTGATTTAGAATTTTAGGAATAAAAAAAGAATAATATTAATAATATTTTAATTTGGCCTGTACTACTCTTGCCCATAGCAACGCATTGAGTAACACATTTAGAAATGGCAAAAAAAATATGTTCAAAAAAGAAATCATGAGGAATAAGGTTTTGAAGTGTCTGTCGTATATCTAGGAGATATAAGAAAGCTCAGGGAATATCTTTTTTTTTACACATATTTTTGTTGACACAAACCTACCTCCATACTTCAATTCATTTGTATGGGTTACCTTCATACAAGTCCCGTGATACTTGTGGGGGTGGTAGGTTAAAACAGAGAACGCCATTGTATTTGTGGGAGTCATATTCGTTTGTAGCCCAAACCATTAGGACGCTACAGACAAACGTTGGCACATCAGTATTACCAACTTTAGACGAACCATTCAGACGCTACAGAGGTTTTTGTGAGAAGACCGGTTTTCGTGATGTCTCATGGTCTGACGAACACCGCTGTAGCTTGGCCACCTTCCACCACAGATCCGTAAGGCCGACGTAGACGGATGTGGTGGATTGAGATGCAGCCAATGCAAAAAATCTGATATCTCTTAAACTAACGTATTTTGATGGGGATATTTTTTTACTATGTTACTTAGATTGACACACGGTTCTTAATTAACAGCCATTAGAGGGTCGTCACTAAGAGGATAAACACATGCACACACACACTAGCAGATAACCAGACACAAACATCCACAAATGTGTGCATATACACACACACACACACACTCAATTGTTAACAACTGTCTCCTATACTGTAAATAACCATTGGCACATGGCTAGGTGTCAGTGCAAATTAAAATGTGTGTACTCTGATTAGATATACAGTACCAGTCAAAAGTTTGGACACACTTACTCATTCAAGGGTTTTTCTTTATTTTATACTATTTTCTACATTGTAGAATAATAATGGAATCATGTAGTAACCAAAAAAAGTGTTAAACAAATCAACATGTATTTTATATTTGAGATTCATCAAAGTAGCCACCACTTGCCTTTCTTCAAAGTAGCCAGCCTTGGCTCCCGAGTGGCACAGTGATCTAAGACACTGCATCTCAGTGCAAGTACCTGGTTCAAATCCAGGCTGTGTCACATCTGGCCATGATTGGGAGTCCCACAGGGCGGTGCACAATTGGCACAGCGTCGGCCCGGGTTTGGCCAGGGTAGACCGTCATTGTACTTTAAATAAGAATTTGTTTTTAACTGACTTGCCTAGTTATATAAAGGTTAAATAAAAAACTGCTTCATGAGGTAGTCACCTGGAATGAATTTCAATTAACAGGTGTGCATTGTTAAAAGTTAATTTGTGGAATTTCTTTCCTTCTTAATGTGTTTGAGCCAATCAGTTTTGTTGTAACAAGGTAGGGGTGGCAAGAACAACTCAACTAAGCAAAGAGAAACAACATTCCCTCATTACTTTAAGACATGAAGGTCAGTCAATATGGAAAAATTATTCAAGTGCAGTCGCAAAAACCATCAAGCGCTATGATGAAACTGGCTCTCATGAGGACTGCCATAGGAGTGGAAGACCCAGTGTTACCTCTGTTGCAGAGGATAAGTTAATTGGAGTTCCCAGGCTCAGAAATTGCAGCCCAAATAAATGCTTCACAGAGTTCATGTAACAGACACATCTCAACATCAACTGTTCAGGGGAGACTGCATGAATCAAGCCTTTGTGGTTGAATTGCTGCAAAGAAACCACTACTAAAGGACAGCAATAGGAAGAAGAGACATGCTTGGGCAAAGAAACACAAGCAATGGACATTAGACTGGTGGAAATCTGTCCTTAGGTCTGATGAGTCCAAATATGGTTCCAACCTCGTTCCAACCCCCGTGTCTTTGTGAGATGCAGAGTAGGTGAACGGATGATCTCGGCATGTGTGGTTCCCACTGTGAAGCATGGAGGAAGAGGTGTGATGATGTGGGGGTGCTTTGCTTGTGACAATCTCTGTGATTTATTTAGAATTCAAGGGACACTTAAGCAGCATGGCTACCACAGCATTCTGCAGCGATACACCATCCCATCTAGTTTGAGCTTAGTGAGACTATCATTTGTTTTTCAACAGGACAATGACCCAAAACACACCTCCAGGCTGTGTGAAGGCTATTTAAGCAATAAGAAGAGTGATGGAGTGCTGCATCAGATGACCTGGCTTCCACAATCACACGACCTCAACCCAATTGAGTTGGTTCGGGATGAGTTGGACAGCAGAGTGAAGGAAAAGCAGCCAACAAGTGCTCAGCATATGTGGGAACTCCTTCAAGACTGTTGGAAAAGCATTCCAGGTGAAGCTGGTTGAGAGAATGCCAAGAGTGTGCAAAGCTGTCATCAAGGCAAAGGGTGGCAACTCTGAAGAATCTAAAATATTAAATATATTTTGATTTGTTTAACACTTTTTTGGTTACTACATAATTCCATACGTGTTATTTCATAGTCATGATGTATTCACAATTACTCTACAATGTAGAGGGGAAAAAATTATATATATATATATATAGAAATATATATATATGTATATATTTGTTTAAATATTTTTTTTACTTGAATGAGTAGGTGTCCAAACTTTTGACTGGTACTGTAGGTACAGTACATAACGACACACCCAATACACACTAATGAACATACACAGCCTACAACAACATGTACTATGAATACTATGCAGAGACATTAACTGTCTTTGTGAGTCTGTGAGGGTTTAGTTCTTTAGGGCCTATCACAGTTTTTTGCAGTTTCAAAGGAGCTACTCTCGTCCTTCACTGTGTGAATCTTATCTCTCCCTGTTTGAAGCATTTGTCTTTATCTGAGCTCTGTATGTTCAATTCATCAACCTATTATCTGTCTGTTCTTTTTCTCTCTCTCTCCCTCTCTCCCTCTTACTTCATTTCCATCTTTCTTTTATATTTTTCTTTCTCTCACATTTCTTTGTTTATTTCTTCCTTTCTCACACTTTCTTTCTCTCTCTCTCACTCGCTCTTGCTCCCTCTCTTAGCTCTGTGTGTTTGTCGTTTGGCCTCTCAGAAAAGGAAGTGATGTCACTGATGTTACTTTATGGGTTTTACTGTTCAATTAAATGTAGCCCTATCTCAGCGCATTCTTCAGACTCCAAGATTGCCTATCTTACATTAGCAACACTCTAGCAATGTCAATGCTCAAGGCCTTGGTGACGTAATACCAATTACTTAGTTTTTATTTTAGAAATGCAAACATTATAGTTGCTTCTGTTACAGTACATATCATGCACTCAGTAGATGAGCCCCCAATATATTTTGGATTGCCACTGTGGGATTAATAAAGTTGTATTGAATTGAATACAGTAGTCTTGCAATAGCTAGTCTATAGTGTATGTGAGTTCATAGCCATGAGACTTCTCTAAAATGCAAGTTGCTCACATTCTTCTACCAGCTGTACCAATTGAACATCACTCTCACGAATATATTTTTGTATCATTATTAATGACAATGTTATTTTAAGTATAAGAGCTATACTGGTTTGTGAGAACTTTGTTTTCAGGGCCGTGCCTCTTTTGGCCATGTGAAGAGAAGAGATGAGAACATACCATTTGAGGAATCTTGAGAACCAATGATCCTCGGCCACATTGGAAGGTCTAACCTAGTGGTGGGGAGATATTTTGAGCCAATTACGGAGTGAAGAAAGTATGCTAGGCTAGCAGGAAATGAGCACACACAGGACAATACACAGATCGGAGACGAGGAATGCATTCCAAATGACACCCTATTCCCTATATAGTGCACTACTTTTGGTCAAAAGTAATGTACTATATGGAATAGGGTGCTATTTGGGACACAAGACCTATGCATTTCCAATTAACGTCTATAGCTCTTACACTGAGTCCTGTCTGGCCTTAGCCCAGCATTCAACACAAGAAACAATAGGCCTATCCCGTAATGGTTAAAATATTTCACACACATGACTTTCAGTAATATCTTACATCACCATCCACGCTGCATCTGTTACACTGACCCTGAGTTAAGTATACGAAACCTCCGCATAACTTCAGCTATACGTAATAAAATGAAATTCATTTGTGCATGAATAATAAGATGAATTTCCATGTTTAGACACATGTCCCAGACTATCCCACCATTAAGACTGACTCGTTAGAGTGTGCAGAAGAGAGAGGGGCAGGGGCTGGACGGACAATACGAATGGATGACGGACAGACACACAGGCGGGCAGAGAGACACATAAACAGAGATAAAGACAAGACGGACCAATCGACCGACCAACCGTCCCACTGTACGAAAGACTAGACAGACAGACAGACAGACAGACAGACAGACAGACAGACAGACAGACAGACAGACAGACAGACAGACAGACAGACAGACTGACCGACCCACAGACAGACATGGTTTCTGTTCTGATTAGCTTACTTTCTCACTAGTTTGTGCAAGACTCTCACCTAATCAGGTCACTCTGTGTCCCAGACCCCTCCTTGTGTGCAACCATCTGGAAGGGGTAAGGGTTGGTCGGAGGGGGGTAAGGGGGTGGCGGGGAGGGGGGTAAGGGGGTAAGGGGGAGATCAGTGACCCAGATTGGCAGAGGGTGAGTGGAGGAGGAGAGCAAGGGGGAGGAGGAGGGAGGAGAGGGGGATCAGCTGTGTGTCACCTCTCAATCCCATTGTTTCACTTCATTAGAGGTGTGTGGAGGAGAGGGAGTGATGAGGAGAAGGGGGGATGGGGGAGAAGATGGAAGGAGTGGAGCTGAAGATGGCTTAAGAAAGAGAGTGAGCAAATTGAGAGGGGGATGGAGAAAGTAACTGCTGTGACCCGTCTTATTTCTCAGGGACCCTCTTGACCCAGAAACACACACTAGCGCACACAGGTGCAGAGATACCCACCAGGGACCTCTTGTCCTCCCACTTTGTGTCTCTTGGAGACCTGACCAGCTGAACCCACAGCAGTAGCAGGACCCTTTCCTTCTCCCGCACTATCTACCTTTCCCTCTTTCACCTCTTCCTCGATCTACTTCTCTTTCTGGCTCCCTCTTTAACTCCCTCTATCTGTCTATCTATACCCCTCGTCCCAACTGTCTGACTCCTTCTTCCTCCCCCTCTCTCTCAGACACACACACACACACACACGCACACACACACAAGAACTAGGTCCTCAAATGGCTTTTGCCTAAAGAGGGAATCAGATTCAGAATCCCTTTATTCGCTAAGTACATTTACACATACCTGGAATTTTACTTAGTGAGAAGGTGCTGCCAGCAATATAAAATGTAGAATACAGTCACAAGTCAACATGGTCATCATACAATTGAACATAAAACATAAAACTCTGGAGAGAAGCAACACTATCACTATGACTGCTAGAGCCTGTTAGGTTTCTATTCATGTTAATCCAATATTCAAATTGCAATTGCAATATTCAAATTGTTCCAGATGGGGCTGGTTTAGCTTAACCTTAGTTTACGTTGGTCCAAGTTACATCACAATTGGCAGCACCCAATTGGCCCAGTGTCGTCTGGGTTTGGCCAGGGTAGGCCTTCATTGTAAATAAGAATTTGTCCTTAACTGACTTGCCTAGCTAAATAAAGGTTCAATTAAAAATTTAAAAATCACATGGGTCTGATGGATGCTAGAAGATTCGTATGGGATCGGCATTTATTAGATTTATCAGCTGAACCAAAGTTACATTTTCCATATGAGATGGCAGAGACATTTCCAACTATCTCCAACTATGCAGACTAATATAAGGCATTGTGCATCGTAAACTGATTACCTGTAAAAAAATATATCTCAGATGGGTCTAAATTTGTAACATCTCTAGTCTACTACAGGATCATAATGACATACCTTATGTCTGTCTGTCTGTCTCTCTGTCTTCCTTGTCTGTCTGTCTTTGTGTCTACAGACCCAAAACAGGATTTCTCACGTGAGTATGGCATCATACTGTCATTGTGTTCACCTAAAAGGTCCCTCCCTCCTCCAAATGTACCTCAGGTGCGACAGACACTAGCCTAAGCAAAGGTATGTGACATTGGACCCAGACCCCTTTTTTCTGTGTTTACGCCAAAGAAAAGGTGCATGTCTGAAACAAATGGCTACTCCGGCAGGTCTCTTCTTGAAAGGCACAAACAGTTTGTTCTCCGATAAAGAGATAAAAAACAGGGGGCGGCTGGGCACACTATGAGCAGGCCATGTTTAGCCTTCTGTTAGCTTGTTTCAGCTCGCCTTCCTCCCTTGTCATTCCCAGTGCCCATCCCAATATTGTATTTATGCAAAAACAACAAAAAAAGAGAAAAACCTTGTGAGCGGCACTGCGTCTAGGTCACGGTGCTGGTATTTGGTATTGGTATTGTGCAGTTCACAGGGACATTTCTAGCTGAGAACATGATAGCGGTGACTATTAATGTTTCCATGGTGTGGAAGTCATTACATGGCTACTGTAAACCTACATGGGTGGTAGAATTCGGGTAAACTTTCACAATAATTCCCAGGCTTTTCAGAAATCCTGGGTGGAAGATTCAGGATTTCCTGCTTATTCTCTTCTGATTCTGGGAATCTTCCAACCGGGATTTTAGGCCAGGGATCATCAACTAGATTCAGCTGTGGGACGATTTTTCTTGAGCGGATGGTCAGGGGGCCAGAACATAATTACAAATCATTTGTAGACTGCAAACTGACCGCAAGAAGCCCAAACAGATACAATTGACTGAAACATCATAATTTCAAACCTTGTATACGATCATTTCTCTTTATGTGTGGGAATACTTTAGAACAGATTCCAAAATTAAAATCACTCAGAGCTGATTTGCTGGTGTTTTTATAATATTTTATGTCACACAATAAAAAAAAAATGAAAAAGATTTTCTTTTTTATCAGAAACCTTGAGGGGACAAATAAAATTGTCCCCAATTGGGGAACCCTGCCTTAGACTCTATAGAATTGTCCTGAAGAACATTGTCTCAATGAAGATATACTATAAATACTCATATAGCAAAACTAAATTAAATTAAGTTATTAAGCGTTATTATTTAGTTACTATTCAGTTACTATAGGCCTTAGTAACTGTCCTGAAGAAGATCATCTCAATCATGATTTATTGTACATATCATAGCTTATGTTCAAAAGTAAAAAGAGATTTCAGTAATGACAGTTATACTGTATATGGATAATTGTTCATGCTGTTGTGATAATGTGACATTCTCAAATGCTGTGAATGAATATGATATTAGTTACTATTATCAGATAGACTTTATCGGAGCAAAATATTATCAGACTTGGCATATACATTGTTTGGGAGTTGGACACAGTGGCATGACAGAGCGCATTGGAATTTCTAAGCCCCTCAAAGCCTAAAAGAAAACTCAAGGGTCTTCTTTGATGGCAGACAGAGAGAGGGAGAGAGGAGTTGGATGACACTACAGATAACACAAATGAAGTTTCATTCTGTAAATGACCCCGTGATACTTGTGGGAAAAGGTGCCCTTCCCACTGGGCACACACTGGTTGAATCAACGTTGTTTCCACGTCGTTTCTTTGAAATGACATTAAACCAATGTGGAATAGATGTTGAATCGACTTCTATGCACAGTGGGTTTTGTCTTCAATTGCCTGCCTTTCCAACCGCCTGTGTGTAAGTGTGGGGCTAGCTCTCAGCGAGATGACACTGGACTTCGAGCTACTCTCTCCTCTTTTGTTACCAGAAGAAATAGAGTCTTTGTTGACAGCGAATTAAAAAACGAACGCCTTGAAAGGTTTTCTTTGGGTAGAGGCGAGGGGGAGGCGACAGGGGTTACGAGGGGGGGGGGGGCGATGCTAATTATGCATGGCGATTGTTGATAGCTTGATTGTCTGCGTCCAGCTGCACGGAGGACCGGGGGAGAGAGAGAGAGGGCGGGGATGCGGAGCGAGGCAGACTCACTGACGCCAGTCTCGAAATTCTCCCATCCATTGAAAGAGAGCCTCGTTTGTGTCGGGGCCTTTCCAACAGCGCAGCGCGAGGGCACCTGATCCCTGCCCAGACGCACCAGTGTCACACGGATTCAGAGCTCTGGAATCTGCAAATAGGAAATAAAAAAATCCTGGGTGCGGAGGGAATGAATTTGCAGGCCACTGCGTAGGCTGTGCCATTTTTGACCATCCAGAATTATAACATTGTAGCCTACCAAAGCGAAAAAAGTGTTCATAATTTAGCAGTATGCTGTTATTTCTATAATAACAACATAACTGTATTATATAACTTTTTCTTATTCTTATAATTTCATATAGCCCAACTTTGTTCATCACCATATTCTTCCAATTCGTATTGATTTAATGTTTATGCATATGCAATAATATGCAGTTGCTTGTACAGATAACACATACAGTACCAGTCAAAAGTTTGGACACACCTACTCATTGAAGGGTTTTTCTTTATTTTTACTATGTTCTACATTGTAGAATAATAGTGAAGACATCAAAACTATGAAATAACACATATGGAATCATGTAGTAACCAAAAAAATACTAAACAAGAGTCTTCAGATTCTTCAGAGTAGCCACCCTTTGCCTTGACGGCTTTGCACACTCTTGACATTCTCTCAACCAGCTTCACCTGGAATGCTTTTCCAACAGTCTTGAAGGAGTTCCCACATATGCTGAACACTTGCTGGCTGCTTTTCCTTCACTCTGCGGTCCAACTCATCCCAAACCATCTCAATTGGTTTGAGGTCGGGTGTAGGCTGTTATTGTAAACAAGAATGTGTTCTTAACTAAATCGCCTAGTTAAATAATGGTTAAATAAAAATATATATATAAAAATATTGTGGAGGCCAGGTAATCTGATGCAGCACTCCATCACTTCTTGGTCAAATGACCCTTACACAGCCTGTTGAAAAACAAATTATAGTCCCACTAAGTGCAAACTGGATGGGATGGCTTATTGCTGCAGAATGCTGTGGTAGCCATGCTGGTTAAGTGTGCCTTGAATTCTTAATAAATCACAGACAGTGTCACCAGCAAAGCACCCCCACACCATCGCACCTCCTCCTCCAAGTTTCACTGTGGGAAACACACATGCTGAGATCATCCATTCACCTACTCTGCGTCTCACAAAGACACAGTGGTTGGAACCAAAATTCTCAAATGTGGACTCATCAGACCAAAGGACAGATTTCCACCGGTCTAATGTCCATTTCTCAAGCAAGTCACTTCTTCTTATTGGTGTCCTTTAGTGGTGGTTTCTTTGCAGCAATTTGACCACGAAGGCATAATTCATGCAGTCTCCTCTGATCATTTGATGTTAAGATGTGTCTGTTACTCTGTGAAGCTTTTATTTGGGCTGCAATTTTTGAGGCTGGTAACACTAATGAACTTATCCTCTGCAGCAGTGGTAACTCTGGGTCTTCCTTTCCTGTGGCGGTCCTCATGAGAGCCAGTTTCATCATAGCGCTTGATGTTTTTTGCGACTGCTCATGAAGAAACTTCAAAAGTTCTTGAAATGTTCTGGATTGACTGACCATGTCTTTAAGTAATGATGGACTGTCATTTCTCTTTGCTTAGTTGAGCTGTTCTTGCAATAATATGGACTTGATATTTTACCAAATAGTGCTACGTTCTGTATACCACCCCTACCTTGTCACAACTGATTTGCTCAAACGCATTAAGAAGGAAAGAAATTGCACAAATTCACTTTGAACAAGACACACCGGTTAATTCAAATGCATTCCAAGTGGCTACCTTATGAAGCTGGTTGAGAGAATGCCAAGAGTTTGCAAAGCTGTCATCAAGGCAAAGGGTGGCAACTTTGAAGAATCTCAAATACATTTTGATTTGTTATTTAACAAGGCAATTCAGTTAAGAACAAATAGTTATATACAATGACAGCATAGGAACAGTGGGTAAACTGCCTTGTTCAGGGGCAGAACAACAGATTTTTACCTTGTCAGCTCAGGGATTTGATCTAACAACCTTTCAGTTACTTGTCCAACACTCTAACCACAAGGCGACCTGCTGCTCAGCACTTTTTTAATTACTACATGATTCCATATGTGTTATTTCATAATTTTCATGTCTTCACTATTATTCTACAATGTAGAAAATAGTAAAAAATAAAGAAAACCCCTTGAATGAATAGGTGTGTCCAAACTTTTGACTGGTACTGTATAAATAGTAATTTTCCAACCAGGCCAGATATTTTAGGACAATATTTGTCCACCCTCCTACCCTTGACATATTTAAGAGGTCGAAGTCTTGTTGGGACAACAAATAACGTTCACAAAATGTATTTTTAATATAGCAATGGACCGAAGACTGGTCACACCACACGTTATAACATGAGTGGTTCGCTATTGAATGAGGTCATTGAATGACTTGTAGTCATTAGGGGTCAATGAGTGTGGGGGGGGGGGGTTATTGCCAAGCTGCAGAAGGCAGCCTACCCGCTGACATTAACATCTGTGCAACCACTGCAAAGGGGCGGGCCAATGGGCCAACTTCACTGAGTGCTTATCCATCAGAAAACAATTAAGCTACCTCTTTATTTGTTCATAATATAAAAATATTGAGCGTGAAAACTCCTTACTAAATCTATATTTTTCTATGTTTGTGTGTTTTAGTTTAATCTTTAACACATCCTGGGTTTCACCAATTGATGACAAATATGTACTCTCTCTTTCTTCAGATTATGCACACACCAACATAAATGTTATCTACTACTATTATTATTGACTCTAACAAGGATTGGTTGCGCTGTCAGAGGAGAGGAACCAAATGGGTTATTTTTAGGGAGTCAGCGTATTGTCAATCTCATGCATTATAGGTCGGGAGTCGGGACAAATCTCAGTGGGCTGCGGCAACAGAAAGAGAGAAAAGGGGGCAGGTCCACGACTTTGAGTGAAGGGTCCAGTAAGCGAGCTCCACGAAGAGGTTCTGGTGAGGGCGGGCGTTTGCCATGAGGGGCGCGTTGGAGCGGGTGAATGGATGACGTCGGGAGACTGGCGCCAGGCTGTCTGGGACTGGCGCGTTAGATCAACACAGCTGGGGTGGAATAGGACACACAGCTGGCGCAAGGGTGCATTCCTCCACAGAACAGGATTGTGAGAAAAGGGAAAATAAGACCAAAAAGGAACAGAGGGACACACTTTGGTTTAAACAAAAAAAAATGCATGGGTTAAAAAGAAAGAGAACAATTTATAACTTATTTTCAGTAAAAGTGTTCATCCCGAATTGTATTCACAACATCACCCAAAGGATTTTTTCGTCTGCCGTGACTAACTAGATTTCATTTTTGTTTGGATTTTGTTCCTATCTTTATTTTAATTGAGAGGAAAATTATCAAGGAAAATCCTTGAGAGTGGTGGGGAGATATAGACACTGTTCACAATTTAGCCATAAAACAGAGAGGGTTGCTGGGGCTATAACAAAACAAAGATAATAATATGATAGCTAATAATAGCAAATTCAAAACTGTAAATCCACAATGAAGGGAGTTTGAACTTTCAAGCACTCATGTATGATAAGTTTTATAACTGTTTGGATAAATTATCTAATTTCTTGTGAATGGAAAGGATTGTTATTCCTATAAAGCCCACATATTTTAGAAAAATAAATGTGGAGTGAATAGTGTGAAAACCATCACCTTTAATACCGCTTATAATTATAGGATTTTCAAGCTGTCTGTCTGCTCTGTCTTGTCTCTTGACATCTTTTAAAATCATATGACGCCAAGAGAGGTGAAGAAAAAAAAGATTCCAGACGCCGAGATGTCTGTAAAGTCATGACGGGAACAAACTTCCGTTAAAGCTGTAAAGGTAACGTGTGGCTTCAATTTGATAAAGAAAGAAGATCCAGAGTGGGCCCTAAGTCTATATTTGTCTTGGAACAAACTATGTCAGTGAGCAGAATAGTAGCCTAGACACATTTAGGCCTGTTAATCAAGTAGAAAAGCCTATCATGTGTTGTCATCAGTATTCAGTGCTCACCAAAATATGCTTTGTTGATTGTGGTCTACCTGAAATCAAGTGTCTAATTGTTGGTCAATCCCTCATACCCCCCCCCCCCGTAAGTGACGTTTGAACAGCCAATCAGAAACCCTATGCTCCTCAGAACCACCAGGAAGTCTCTACACTGGCTAATCAGAGTTCGAGGGTTTATTTATTTGTGAGAAGGGGGCGGCGACTGGTTGACAATGGTGTATAAAGCCGTCCTCACACTAACATAACTACTGTAGCTGGTTGTTGCCTGAGAGAATTTTGTACCCTTCTTATCCGAATCGGAACGTCATTTCGAATTGAAATAATTAATTGTAGCCTACTCACAAACATGAAAGCCATCAGTCCAATGAGGTCTGTCAGAAGCTGCTACGAAGCTGTTTGCTGCATTTCGGATCAGAGTCTCTCCATCACCCGGAATAAGCCATCTATGGAGGAACCCGTGGGCGCGCTGTGCGATATGAATGACTGCTACTCGAAACTCAAGGAGCTGGTACCGAGTATCCCACAGAACAAGTCAGTCAGCCAAGTGGAAATTCTGCAGCACGTTATCGACTACATCTTCGACCTGCAAATCGCGCTAGAAGACGAGTCTTCCGCGGCAACCACGCCTGACTTGGTGCTGTCACTAAAGGTGAAGATGGTTACCCCGCTCCCGTCCCCGTTATGCTGAATTTGATTGCATGTCTCTTTAATTCCTATTGTATGAAATGGAGGAATAGACGTGCATGTAAAGGAAGTCATGTTTTTCGCTATGTTTTACCTGTGAACAATGTGATGTTGTCGGAAAGAGATGCTGTAACGCTGTAACGTGATGAACGGTCCAAATGTATTTATCAAGTATTTGTGCGTGATGCCATTATATGAAACCACAGCGTATCCACTCCATGCGTCACTGTTTATATCTTGTTGTCAAGTCTGGCTAAGAATTTCGATTTCAGTGGCTATAATATTTCTAATTTTCCTTTTCCATGAAGACTGCAGACCTTGCACGCAATTTCTCCCAAGAAGATGGACGATTGTGCCATTAAACAGGAGGAGTGTGACTTCCAGAAATGGTAGGTAACTATACATCTATTTACATCTATTCATGTGTTATTACTGTTGCATTACGTTTGCTGTGAATAGGCTGGCACATGGCATTGGACTGCTTCAGGGAAAAAAGTGTGTGAACAAACTCCATACTTCTTCAAATTATTAACAACAACAAATAGCAATATCAGACACTGGTTTTGTAGATGAAGGGGGCATTGCTATGCAGGGAAAGTCTAGTCCCCTTTACCCTCTTTTTCTTACCCCCCCTCTCACCATGGTTGCCAATTAGCCAAGCCAGTGAATGTGTAGGGGATTCATTGCTATCAGCCTGGGGTTAGTGAAAGTTCCACACTAGGCGCCAGTCTGTCTGCTCCCTTTCTCCAGTGGAGGGAGGGCGAGAGGGAGGGGAGCGTGAGAGAGGCAGAGAGAGAGAGAGAGAGAGAGAGGACTGACTTAACTTTTTCCTTCCCTTTCTCTCTGTGTGCAGGTGCAGAGAAACACATGTCTCCACTTCACTCTGGGTTCGAGGATAAGAGGGGCAGAAAGAAGGGGTAGTATTTGGAGTGTGGGGGGGAGGATCGACAGCTTCTCTACACTCCTCCAGTCTCTTCTCACCGGACGTGGCGTAAACAAACACCAAAGCAGAAAAAGATTTGAATGGATATACTCGCTACTTGTTCCTCTCAGTTGTTTTTTTGTATATGTGTGTGTACCCCTCCCCTTGTTATCTTATAATTTGAAGGTTTTTCCAACTAGGTCAAATTGTGTACATATCTAATTTGTGAAAGTAATGAGGGAGATAGTTCAGAAGAATGTGGTCTGGGGGGGGTCCTGTTGTTAGTTGTTAGAATCACAACTCTATACTAGAGTTGATTGTAAATGTTTGTAGGGATTGTGTATTTCTACGGACAATGTCAAATAATTGCTGAGTTTTATCAACTTTTTATAAAAGTGTGTTTTGTATGTACGTTCTTATGTAATAAAATTACTAAATGTTCTGAACGTTCTGTGAAGTACTGTAGCTTTTTTTTTTCTTGGACAGTAATAACTTTAGGGGTGCGTCCCAAATGGCACCTTGTTCCCTTGGCAGTGCACACTTTTAGTCAAGGCCCATATCAGTGCCCTATATAGGGAATAGGGTGCCATTTGGGACATATTCTGTATATATATGGTGTATGGTGGTTGATTAGCTTGAAGAACTATTATGATTTCATAAAATACTTTGAGATGACAGGATGTATTCAACAGGCGATTGAGGTCTTGTGGTTGGAAATCACATGACGAGTGTTTCCTGTATCTATCTCAGTTTTTCCATGAGCATAGGCCCTAACTTAAGCAGCACGCTCTCTAGGTGCTAATCATGATGGTATTCAGGGGAGTTGACACCTAGTTACAAATAACATTACTCTTATTATATCCAATCAACACAACATAATAGATCAAAACTGGTTCGATTGCCTATACTTGTGTTTGGAGCCTAATGATTTTCACCTACCCTAACAGAAGTCAACAGCTTTCCCACTGGGCACAGACGTTTCATTTTGACTTACATTTCGTTGAGTTGTCAACTAACGTGAATTCAAAGTCAAGTCAGCAAAACAAATACCCATGTCATTGGATTTAGTTTAAAAGTCAGGTGAAAAAAAAGACAATTCCCTCACGTTAATGACTTTTTGCAAATCCAATCAGTTTTTGGCATTGATTCAATGTCATCACATTTCATTTTTGGGTTGCAATTACGTGCAAACAACATTGATCCAACCAGTTTTTGCCCAGTGGGTTGTCACAATGGATCTCAACGTCAGACCTTAGCTTTTTTGGAGACTATTGCCATATATCTATGATTTGTTTATTTTGTGATGTAGGTAAATGATTACTTCTAAGTAGTCAAGCTAGCTTTCAAGGTCTAGTTGACCAGCTGGTCCAGAGACAGTACAGAGATCAATATACAAATCATATCAAATTTTATTTGTCACTAGCGCTGAATACAACAGTTATAGATAGACCTTACCGTGAAATGCTTACTTACAAGTCCATAACCAACAAGGTAGTTTTAAGAAAATAGAGTTAAGAAAATATTTCCTAAATAAACTAAAGTAAGAAAAGAAGAAACACAATAAAATAACAATAATGAGGCTATATACAGGGAGTACCAGTACTAAGTCAATGTGCGGGGGTACTGGTTAGTCGAGGTAATTTGTACATGTAGGTAGGGGTAAAGTGACTATGCATAGATAATAAACAGGGGGTAGCAGCAGTGTAAAAACAAAGGGGGGGGGTGTCAAAGCAAATAGACCGGGTGGCCATTTTATTAACTGTTCAGCAGTCTTATGGCATGAGGGTAGAAGGTGTTAAAGAGCCTTTTGGACCTAGACCTGGCACTCCAGTACCGCTTGCCGTGCGGAAGCAGAGACAACATGACTTGGGTGACTGCTTTGACAATTTTTTGGGCCTTCCTCTGACACCACCTATTATATACACTAACGTTAAAAGGTTTCTAGTCACTTAGAAATGTCCTTGTTTTTGAAAGAAAAGCAACTTTTTTGACCATTAAATGAACATCAAATTGATCAGAAATACAGTGTAGACATTGTTAATGTTGTAAATGACTATTGTAGCTGGAAACGGCAGATTTTTAATGGAATATCAACATAGGCGTGCAGAGGCCCATTATCAGCAACCATCGCTCCTGTGTTCCAATGGCACGTTGTGTTAGCTAATCCAAGTTGATAATTTTAAAAGGCTAATTGATCATTGGAAAACCCTTTTGAAGTTGTAGCTGGAAACTATTGTAGCTGGAAACGGCTGGAAACACTAGTCTCAACGTCAGCAGTGAAGAGGCGACTCCTAGATGCTGGCCTTCTAAGCAATGTTTCTCAGTCCAGTGTCTATGTTCTTTTGCCAGTCTTAATCTTTTCTTTTTATTGACCAGTCTGAGATATGGCTTTTTCTTTGTAACTCTGTCTAGAAGGCCAACATCCCGGAGTCGCCTCTTCACTGTTGATGTTGAGACTGGTGTATTGCGGATACTATTTAATGAAGCTGCCAGTTGAGGACTTGTGAGGCGTACGTTTCTCAAACTCGACACTCTAATGTACTTGTCCTTTTGCTCAGGTGTGCACCGGGGCCTCCCACTCCTCTTTCTATTCTGCTTAGAGCCAGTTTGCGCTATTCTGTGAAGGGAGTAGTTCACAGCGTTGCACGAGATCTTCAGTTTCTGTACGCCTATGTAGATATTCCATAAAAAATCAACTTCATTTTCCAGCTACAATAGTCATTTACAACATTAACAATGTATACACTGTATTTCTGATCAATTTGATGTTATTTTCATGGATGGAAAATGTGCTTTTCTTTCAAAAATAAGGAGATTTCTAAGTGACCCCAAACTTTTGAACGGTAGTGTAGATCCTGGATGGCAGGAAGCTTGGCCCCCGTGATGTACTTGGACGTACGCACTACTTGGACGTACGCACTACCCGATGTAGCGTCTTATGGTTGGATGCCAAGCATTTGAAATACCAGGCGGTGATGCTCTCGATGGTGCAGCTGTAGAACCTTTTGAGTATCTGAGGTCCCATGCCAAATCTTTTCAGTCTCCTGAGGGGGAAAAGGCATTGCCGTACCCTCTTCACGACTTTCTTGGTGTGTTTGGACCATGATCTTTTGTTGGTGATGTGGACACCAAGGAACTTGAAACTCTCGACCCGCTCAACTACAGCCCTGTCGAGGTGAATGGGGGCGTGTCCGGCCCTACTTTTCTCGTCATCCACGATCATCTGCTTTGTCTTGCTTACTTTGAGAGGTTGTTGTTCTGGCACCACACTGCCAGGTCTCTGACCTCCTCCCTATAGACTGTTTCGTCGTTGTCGGTGATCAGGCCTACCACTGTTGTGTCGTCAGCAAACTTAATGATGGTGTTAGAGTCGTGCTTGGCCACGCAGTCGTGGGTGAACAGGGAGTATAGGAGGGGACAAAGCACGCACCCCTGAGGGGCCCCTGTGTTGAGGATCAGCGTGGCAGATGTGCTGTTGCCTACCCTTACCACCTGGGGGCGGCCCATTAGGAAGTCCAGGATCCAGTTGCAGAGGGAGGTGTTTAGTCCCAGGGTCCTCAGCTTAGTGATGAGCTTTATGGGCACAATGGGGTTGAACGCTGAACTGTAATCAATGAACAGCATACTCACATAGGTGTTCTTTTTGTCCAGGTGGAAAAGGGCAGTGTGAAGTGCGATTCAGATTGCATCATCTGTGTATCTATTGGGGCTGTATGCAATCTGGAGTGGGTCTAGGGTTTCCAGGAGGATGGTATTTATGTGAGCCATGACCAGCCTTTCAAAGCACTTCATGGATACCAAAGTGAGTGCAATGGGCCGTTAGTCTTTTAAGCAGGTTACCTTCATTTTCTTGGGCACAGAGACTCTGGTGGTCTGCTTGAAACATGTAGGTATTACAGACTCGGTCAGGGAGAGGTTAACAATGTCAGTGAAGACACTTGCTAGTTGGTCTGCGTATGCTCTGAGTACACATCCTGGTAATCCGTCTGGTCCCGAGGCCTGGTGAATGTTGACCTGTTTAAATGTCTTGCTCACATCTGCTACGCAGAGCGTCCGGAACAGCTTGCGCTCTAATGCATGCCTCAGTGTTGCTTGCCTCGAAGCGAGCATAAAAGGCATTTAGCCCGTCTGGTAGGCTCAAGTCACTGGGCAGCGTGCGACTGGATTTCCCTTTTAAGTAGTTTGCAAGCCCTGCCACATCTGATGACCGTCAAAGCCGGTGTAGTAGGATTACATTTTAGTCCTGTACTGACACTTTGCCTATATGATGGTTAGTCTGAGGGCATAGCAGGATTTCTTATAAGTGTCAGGATTAGTGTCACACTCCTTGAAAGTGGAAGGTTTAGCTTTTAGCTCGGTGCGGATGTTGCCTGTGATCCATAGCTTCTGGTTGGAATATGTGCGTAAGGTCACTGTGGGGACGACGTTGTTGATGCACTTGTTGATGAAGCCAGTGACTGAGGTGGTATTCTCCTCAATGCCATTGGATGAATCCAGGAACATATTCCCGTCTGCGCTAGCGAAACAGTCTTGTAGTGTAGCATCTGCATCATTGGACCACTTCAGTATTGAGCGAGTCACTTGTACTTCCTGCTTTAGTTTTTGCTTGTAAGTAGGAATCAGGAGAATAGAATTATGGTCAGATTTGCCAAATGGAGGGCGAGGAAGAGCTTTGAACGCATCTCTGTTTGTGAATTAAAGGTGGTCTACAGTTTTTTTCCCTCTGGTTGCACATGTGACATGCTGGTAGAAATTAGGTCAAATGGATTTAAGTTTGGCTGCGTTAATGTCCCTGGCCACTAAGAGCGCCGCTTCTGGATGAGCATTTTCTTGTTCGCTTATGGCCTTATAGAGCTCGCTGAGTGAGGTTTTAGTGCCAGCGTCGGTTTGTGGTGGTAAATAGACGTCTACGAAAAATAGAGATATAAACTCTCTTGATAGATAGTCCGGTCTACAGCTTATCATGAGGTAGTCTACGTCAGGCGAGCAATACCTCAGGACTATCTTAATTTTAGACATTACAGCTGTTATTGACAAATAGACACACAACTCACGCCTCATTTTAATGGACGAAGCTGTTCTGCCGATGCACGGAAAACCCAGCCAGCTATATATTATCCATGTCATCGTTCAGCAACGACTCGGTGAAGCATACAATATAAAAGTTTTTAATGTCCCATTGGCAGGATAGTCTTGAACGGAGCTTATCCAGTTTATTCTCCAGTGATTGCATGTTGGCTAATAGAACGGATGGTAGAGGCGGGTTACCCACTCGCCGACGAATTCTCACAAGGTATCCTGATCTCCACCCCCTGTTTTTCCTTATTTTCTTCATGAAATGACAGGGATTTGGGCCTTGTCTGGGAGCAACATTATATCCTTCGCGTCAGACTCATTAAAGAAAAATCTTCATCCAGGTCAAGGTGAGAAATCACTGTTCTGATATCCAGAATCTCTTTTCGGTCATAAAAGACGGTAGTATAAACATTATGTACAAAACAAGTTACAAACAATGCTACAAAACACACAAAATAGCACAATTGTTTAGGAGCACGTAAAACGGCAGCCATCTTCTCCGGCGCCATTCTTTACAGCAATAGAACTTTGAAGAAAATTCAAGCCTGCTTCACCTTTGAACCTTTTTATGCCTAGAGGTTGGGGATTTAGGTAGCCCACCTTTATTTTGCAATATGTAGTTCTCATTATTACACAAAACAATTTCAAACTCCATGTGTTGTGTGCCAAATGTGTGCAATTGCTCCTTTGAACTATATGATGAGAATAAACATGCTATTGATACCTGTACCTATTTGGTTTGTAAATGCTTTCAGAAGACATAAGAATGTCACAAATATTTGTATTTGTATTTATGAAGGATCCCCATTAGGGGTCCAGCAAAATGAAGGCAGTTTATACAAGTACTCTGACCTCTGAGACTACTGTCATGTTCTGACCTTTATTTCCTTTGTTTTGTCATTATTTAGTATGGTCAGGGCGTGAGTTGGGGTGGGCAGTCTATGTTTGTTTTTCTATGATGTGGGTATTTCTATGTTTCGGCCTAGTATGGTTCTCAATCAGAGGCAGGTGTCATTAGTTGTCTCTGATTGAGAATCATACTTAGGTAGCCTGGGTTTCACCACGCTGCGTTTTGGTCCGCCTCTCCTTCACCTCAAGAAAACCGTTACAGAATCACCCACCACAACAGGACCAAGCGGCATGGTGACAGGCAGCGGCAGCAGGAGCAGCGAAAAGAGGAATGGACATGGGAGGACGTTTTGGACGGCAAGAGTATGGACTATACTACTTGGGAGGAAATAGACAGGTGGGCGGTCGACCCAGGAAGAGTGCCGGAGCCCGCCTGGGATTCGCTGGAGCAGTGCGAAGAGGGGTATAGGAGAATGGAGTTGGAGAGACAAGCACGGCAGCGCGGTAGGAAGCCCGAGAGTCAGCCCCAAAAATTTCTTGG
Organism: Oncorhynchus masou masou; assembly: GCF_036934945.1. NCBI lineage: Eukaryota > Metazoa > Chordata > Actinopteri > Salmoniformes > Salmonidae > Oncorhynchus > Oncorhynchus masou. The sequence goes on from NC_088243.1 coordinate 42,545,809, forward strand.
GGGATGGCACACAGGAAGTGTGGCGAAGCCAGGTAGGAGACCTGCGCAAACTTCCTGTGCTTACCGGGGGGCGAGAGAGACCAGGCAGGCACCGTGTTATGCAGTGGAGCGCACGGTGTCCCCAGTGCGGGTGCATACCAGCTCCGCATATCGGCTGGGCAAGAGTGAGCATCGAGCCAATTGCCATGAAGCCGGTTCTACGTATCTGGTCCCCAGTGCGTCTCCTTGGGCCGGCTTACATGGCACCAGCCTTGCGCACGGTGTCTCCGGTTCGCCTGCATAGCCCAGTGCGGGCTATTCCACCTCGCCGCACTGGCAGGGCGACCGGGAGCATTCAACCGGGTAAGTTTGGGCAGGCTCGGTGCTCAAGAGCTCCAGTGCGCCTGCACGGTCCGGTCTATCCGGTACCACCTCCACGCAGCAGCCCTCCGGTGGCAGCCCCCCCGCACCAGGCTGTCTCTCTGTCTCATCCCTACAGGTGCTCCCGCCTGTCCAGCGCTGCCGGAGTCTTCCTCCTCTCCAGCGCTGCCGGAGTCTTCCGCTTGTCCAGCGCTGCTAGAGCCTTCCTCCTCTCCAGCGCTGCGGAGTCTCCTGCCTGTTCGGCGCTGCCAGAGCTCCCGCCCCTCAGTCCAGAGGCGCTAGAGCCCCTCATTCTAGAGGCGCCAGAGCTACTCAGTCCAGCACTGCCAGAGCCTTCCTCTCCAGCATTGCCGGAGCTTCCCATCTGCCCAGCGCCATCTGAGCTACTCGGAGTCCGCACCTTTGGAGGGGGGGGGGGGTACTGTCACGTTCTGACCTTTATTTCCTTTGTTTTGTCATTATTTAGTATGGTCAGGGCGTGAGTTGGGGTGGGCAGTCTATGTTTGTTTTTCTATGATTTGGGTATTTCTATGTTTCGGCCAAGTATGGTTCTCAATCAGAGGCTGGTGTCATTAGTTGTCTCTGATTGAGAATCATACTTAGGTAGCCTGGATTTCACTGTGTGTTTGTGGGTGATTGTTCCTGTCTCTGTGTTTGCACCAGATAGGGCTGTTTTGTTTTTTTCATGTTTCTTGTTTTGTTAGTTTATTCATGTATAGTGTCTTTATATATTAAACATGAATAACCGCCACCCTGCGTTTTGGTCCGCCTCTCCTTCACCTCAAGAAAACCGTTACAACTACCTGTGCCAATGAAATAAAAGCACTGGCCTCTCTTGCCCTACTTGACCTAATTTGTGAATATGTGCTGACATGTAGTGGTTAAACTTAAAATTGCATGCTGCAAGTCAGTATGGCAAAGACCATAGATCACCACAGTGGAGGTGTCATAATACCCATAAAACCTAGCGGTCAAACAGGCTTATGGTTCAAATAAATTAGTGGAGGGAAAATGTTCCCATAGCAGATTTTAGAAACACTTAAAATGAGGGCTGTGTTTCGTGTAGGCTTACCCTGGCATGACGTTTTAATAACCATGTAAACTCTGTCGGACAAGGTGACTTTTACCAATATATTCAGTTCTATTTACTCTCAGATTCGAAGATGCCAACTCGCATCAAAGTAGAAATCAAAAGCAAAACTACAAATCCCTGCAAGCTCCTGCGTGACACCTTTGCTAACAGGTATTGTGTCAATTTAAAACTTGCACAAGACAGTTTAAAGAATTGTCTGTTTTAAAAAAGTTGCCAATTTATTCATTATTACATTTAGATAACATAATATAGTTAATTCAAAGAATCTTATATTTGCCTCTATTCAGCAGTCTCGTCCAGATCATCATGGAATTTGTAGTTCTTTATCATAGCCACATTAGCAGCTAATTAACATTTCATTCTTTGAGGGGTAAATACAGGCGAATGTATTGATAAAAGTCACATTGTCCTTGAGAGATTTACACGGTTATTAAAACTCCACGCCAGGGTAGGTTGCCATGAAACACAGCCCTTATTTTAAGGGTTTCTAAACTCCACTATGTGAAACATTTATGGTGGAAAAACTATTGGAATCATTTACCTGTTTATCCGCTAGGTTTTATGGGTATTATGACTCATACTGTTGTACTCTATTGACACATTGCACATATTGCAAGATGATGATCCTAGGACATATCGATTGAAGTCTATTGAAAACTCAAGATTTCACAATTTTTGATAACCATTAATTAGTTTTTCACCCTATATGATTTGAAGGTTGAATGAAATTGTATTGGCCGCTGGCGTCAATGCCCTATGATTACCATAGATAGCACACAGTCAGGTTCTTTATACAAAACCATTTGTATAAAACATTCACCTGATGTTGAACGTTCCTATAACACGTCATCTGTTTTTTTTCAGGGTTCCAAGCATGTTTCATTTGGTTCTGGGAACAGTCTGGTGGGAACATTGTGGGGACATAATAAAGGATATGTTCCCAAAACAGCAAAACTGTCCAGTTGTGCAGCTGAATCTACAATATTTATTTTAGGGTGCAAAAAACATTCACCTGATGTTACAACGACATTCCCAGAACACATTCAGTCTGCTCTTTAAAGGTTCCCAGAATATTTAATTTAGTTATGGTAACATTGTAGGGACATGACAAGAGATATGTTCCCAAACCACAAAAACTGTCCAGTGTTGCTGACATTCAGATAATGTTTGTATCAGGGTGAACAAAACATTTCTTTGATGTTGCAAGAATGTTGACAAAACAGCCTTTCTGAATACTTTAACCTCCACAGGATCAGTGTCCCGACCTCGGGACGGTTGAGCTAACGTAGGATAATGCGATTAGCATGAGGTTGTAAATAACAAGAACATTTCCCAGGACATAGACATATCTGATATCGGCAGAAAGCTTAAATTCTTGTTAATCTAACTGCACTGTCCAAGTTACAGTAGCTATTACAGTGAAAGAATAGCATGCTATTGTTTGAGGAGAGTGCACAGTTATGAACTTGAAAATCTCTGTGTGTGGAGTAAAGGAAGTCTATAGTTTTTTTTTCTCTTGTTCCACATGTGACATGCTGGTAGAAATGAGGTAAAACAGATATAAGTTTACCTGCATTAAAGTCCCTGGCCACTAGAAGCATCGCTTCTGGATGAACCTTTTCTTGTTTGCTTATGGCTTTATACAGCTCGTTGAGTGCGGTCTTAGTGCCAGCATCGATTTTTGGTGGTAAATAGACGGCTACTGTGACGTAGAAGTCCGTCACTGGCCGCGGGCAGCATTTGGTTCTTTCACGCACACACATATTCATCACTCCTCCCTGTGCCAAGATAAGTTAACAATGTGGGTCGACACACAAATTAACTTCTGTCTTGGTGCATACATTTCACACTTGTCAATGCTCATATTTGAGAGATACAATAATTATTATACTTATCAATGTTGTGGATGAGCGCATTGTTTGTTTGTTCTGTTCCTCTCTCTCCATCTCTGTAGCTTCCGGGTATGCTGGAAAAGGACCCGAGCTAAGGGAATTGGGTTGGCTTTATAGTGCCTGTCCCAAATGGCTCATTAATGCATATGGGCATATTGAAAGATATTGTCAGTAGTGATGTAATGTATTAAATGTTATGTTGGGATATTGTTTAAAACCGTGTTGCAATGTATATCCTTTAGTATGTTTAGTTCATGGGAAATGTAGGTTTGTATTGTTAATTGATTCATTAATTAGGGTTAATTGTTCTGAGGGGAGGGGCTAGCCCTACAAAAGGAGCCTCTCTTTCAGTCATGGAGGGGCAGTTTGGATTGAGCTGTGGATGGGGCAGCATTGTTTTTAAGCTGTCCCATAAGGTAGACGTTGATGGCAGTACTGTTGTTTTTTTGTTCCGGAATCACTTGTAAATAAACACCTTTGCACAGAAGAACTTTTGCGGTTCCGCCATCTTTTTATTTTGATAGAGGTTAGGTTATCCAGTTTAGCCTTCTGGCCTACTCTACGTGACATATGGTGGCAGTGGTGGGATGGCGTACTGCAAATCAGTGAATTCCAACAAGAGAGGTAAAGGAATGCGTACAGGATTGCGTTCTCAGCAACAGCATCAACTGTCAGAAAAGGTACCTGAAGTTGAACCGGGGTGGAATACCATGGAATCGTCTGGTGAAGAAGAGGTCAAGTATGAGAAACTAGGAGCCCGACCGCGGGCCAAAGACAACCAGAACTGGGTGAGCTGCTGACTGAAGGAGCAGTTGGGGGACCAGAACCACACCCAACCATGGTAACCCTTTTTCAGCAACTTTTCACCTGCCTTGAGAGGAGGGACGAAGACCTCAAGCAGGAGTTACGTGGCCTACGCCAATCTATCCTCACAGCTCCCCACCAGACGGAACTCGTCAGTGAGAGCCCAAGATTGGGTCTTCCAACACCAGGACGACAAAGGCTCGATGCAGCAGGGACTTCAACTCCACAGCAGGCACCCCAAGCAGTAATGAGGCCAGCACCAGGAGACCAGTCCAGCAGTGTTAACGTCCATCTTCCAGCATTCCTGAGGAAGGAGCCAAAGATGCCCTCATACCAGCAGGGGGAGGACATTGAAAACTACCTGCTGAGGTTTGAGCGCATGGCTAAGATGTGGCAGTGGCCTGAGGTAGAGTGGGCCTGCAGGCTTGTCCCATTGCTCACGGGCAAGGCCTTAGAGGCTTACACAGCAATGGATGAGGGGCTGTCCAATGTCTACAAGGGCTTGAAGGAAGCGCTGCTGGTGAAGTTTGACATCTCACCGGAAACCTACCGTCAACGCTTCAGAGCTGCATCAACGCCATCGGGTGAGTCGCCGACAGAGACGTACCACCGCCTCAAGGGTCTCTACCGACGATGGGTTCGACCGGGGGAGAAGAAACAGAAAATATAAAAAAAATATAGATGAAAACTCTCTTGGTAGATAGTGTGGTCTGTAGCATATCATGAGGCGCTCTACCTCAGGCGAGCAATACCTCGAGACTACCTTAATATTAGACATTGCGTACCAGCTGTAATTGACAAATAGACAGACCCCCTGTCTTACCGGATGTAACTGTTCTGTCCTGCCGATGCACCGAAAACCCAACCAACGGTATATTATCTGGGTTGTCGTTCAGCAAACAACTCGTTGAAACATAAAATATTACAGTTTTTAATGTCCTGTTGGTAGGATTGTCTCAAACTTAGCTCACCCAGTTTATTCTCCAGTGATTGCACGTTGGCCAATAGAACAGATGGTAGAGGCGGGTTACCCACTCACCAAAGAATTCTCACAAGGCACCCCTGTAGGTGTGACGGCTATTACATGGCTTATCGACAAAGGACACATTCACAGTTTATCCTGCAAAGACATACACAACTACAGACAGACATACAAACGTACGTACATACATACATACATACATACATACATACATACATACATACAGAACGACAGGAAACGTATGATCTCTGTAATTGCAAATAAAGGATTTCAGTACCAAATGTTAAGTTCTGCTTTTCTGATGTATCAAATACGTATTTCATGCAATAAAATGCTAATTATTTACTTAAAAATCATACAATGTGTTTTTCTGGATGTTTGTTTTAGATTCCGTCTCTCACAGTTGAAGTGTACCTATGATAAAAATGACAGACTTTACATGCTTTGTAAGTAGGAAAACCTGCAAAATCGTTTGTGTATCAAATAATTGTTCTCCACACTGTACATACATACATACATACATACATACATACATACATACATAATCTAATACATACGTACATACGTACATACATACATACATACATATATACATACATACATACATACATACATACATACATACATACATACATACATACATACATACATACATACATACATACATACATACAGTACATATAGTAAGTACATACATACGTGCGTACATAAAGTAAGTACATATTCACAGTTTATCCTGCAAAGACATACACAACTACAGACAGACATACAGACGTACGTACATACGTACGTACGTACATACATACATACATACATACACATACATACATACATACATACATACATACATACAGTAAGTACATACAGTAAGTACATACAGTAAGTAAATACATACATACATACATACATACATACATACATACATAAACTAATACATACGTACATACGTACATACATACATACATACATACATACATACATACATACATACAGTACATATAGTAAGTACATACATACGTACGTACATACAGTAAGTACATACAGTAAGTACATACATACTTACATACATACTTACATACTTACAGTACATACGTACGTACGTACGTACATACATACATACATACATACATACATACATACATACATACATACATACATATACATACATACATACAGCACATACATACGTACATACAGTAAGTACATACAGTAAGTACATACAGTAAGTAAATACATACATACATACATACATACATACATACATACAGTACATATAGGAAGTACATACATACATACATATGTATGTATGTACGTACATACATACATACATAAACAAATACATACATATGTACATACATAAATACAGTACATACAGTAAGTACATACATACACACATACATACATACATAAACTAATACATATGTACATACGTACAAACATACATACATACATACAGTACATATAGTAAGTACATACATACGTACGTACATACAGTAAGTACATACAGTACGTACATACATACATACATACATACATACATACATACATACATATATACATATATACATACATACATACAGCACATACATACGTACATACATACATACAGTACATACAGTAAGTACATACAGTAAGTAAATACATACAGTAAGTACATACACACATACATATACATACATACATACATACATACATACATACATACATACATACAGTACATACAGTACATACAGTAAGTACATACATACATACATACAGTGCATACAGGAAGTACATACATACATACATATGTACGTATGTACGTACATACATACATACATACATACTTACATAAACTAATACATACATACGTACATACAAAAATACAGTACATACAGTAAGTACATACATACTTACATAAACTAATACATATGTACATACGTACATACAGTACATACATACGTACAAACATACGTACATACTTACATACGTACATACATACATACATACATACATACATACATACATACATACATACATGCAGCACATACAGCACATACATACGTACATACATACAGTAAGTACATACAGTAAGTAAATACATACACACATACATACAGTACATACAGTAAATACATACATACATACAGTGCTTACAGGAAGTACATACGTATGTACGTACATAAACGAATACATACATAAACGAATACATACATACATAAACGAATACATACATACATAAACAAATACATACATACAGTACATACATACAGTACATGCATACAGTACATGCATACAGTACATACATACAGTACATACATACATTTAAAAAAAAAACAATTTACCTCTTATTTTCAGTGACTGCCTAGGAACAGTGGGTTAACTGCCTGTTCAGGGGCAGAACGACAGATTTGTACCTTGTCAGCTTGGGGATTCGAACTTGCAACCTTTTGATTACTAGTCCAACGCTCTAACCACTAGGCTACCCTGCCGCCCCATACATACATACATACATACATACATACGTACATACATACATACATACATACATACGTACATACATACATACATACATACATACATGCATACATACAGTACATACATACAGTACATACATACAGTACATACATACATACATACATACATACATACATACATACACACATACATACATATATACAGTACATACAGTACATACAGTAAGTACATACAGTAATACAGTAATACAGTAAGTACATACATACATACATACATACATACGTACATATGTACGTACATACAGTAAGTAAGTAAGTACAGTAAGTACATACATACATACATACATACATACATACATACATACATACATACATACATACATACATACATACATACATACAGTACATACAGTAAGTACATACATACATACATACATACATACATACATACATACATACATACATACATACATACATACATACAGTACATACAGTACATACAGTAAGTACATACATAAATACATACATACATGCATACATGCATACGTACATACATACATACATACATACATACATACATACATACATACATACATACATATGTACGTACATACAGTAAGTAAGTAAGTACAGTAAGTACATACATACATACATACATACATACATACATACATACATACATACATACATACAGTACATACAGTAAGTACATACATAAATACATACATACATGCATACATGCATACGTACATACATACATACATACATACATACATACATACATACATACATACATACATATATACATACATACATATGTACGTACATACAGTAAGTAAGTAAGTACAGTAAGTACATACATACGTACGTACATACATACATACGTACGTACGTACATACATACATACATACATACATACATACATACATACATACAGTAAGTACATACAGTAAGTACATACAGTAAGTAAATACATACATACATACATACATACATACATAAACTAATACATACGTACATATGTACATACATACATACATACATACATACATACATACATACATACATACATACATACATACATACATACATACATACATACATACAGTACATATAGTAAGTACATACATACGTACGTACATACAGTAAGTACATACAGTAAGTACATACATACTTACATACATACATACATACTTACAGTACATACGTACGTACGTACATACATACATACATACATACATACATACATACATACATACATACATACATATACATACATACATACAGCACATACATACGTACATACAGTAAGTACATACAGTAAGTACATACAGTAAGTAAATACATACATACATACATACATACATACATACATACATACATACATACATACATACATACATACATACATACATACAGTACATATAGGAAGTACATACATACATACATATGTACGTATGTACGTACATACATACATACATAAACGAATACATACATATGTACATACATAAATACAGTACATACAGTAAGTACATACATACACACATACATACATACATAAACTAATACATATGTACATACGTACATACATACATACATACATACATACATACAGTACATATAGTAAGTACATACATACGTACGTACATACAGTAAGTACATACAGTACACATACATACATACATACATACATACATACATACATACATACATATATATACATACATACATACAGCACATACATACGTACATACATACATACAGTACATACAGTAAGTACATACAGTAAGTAAATACATACAGTAAGTACATACACACATACATATACATACATACATACATACATACATACATACATACATACATACATACATACATACATACATACATACATACATACAGTACATACAGTAAGTACATACATACATACATACAGTGCATACAGGAAGTACATACATACATACATATGTACGTATGTACGTACATACATACATACATACTTACATAAACTAATACATACATACGTACATACATAAATACAGTACATACAGTAAGTACATACATACTTACATAAACTAATACATATGTACATACGTACATACAGTACATACATACGTACAAACATACGTACATACTTACATACGTACATACATACATACATACATACATACATACATACATACATGCAGCACATACAGCACATACATACGTACATACATACAGTAAGTACATACAGTAAGTAAATACATACACACATACATACAGTACATACAGTAAGTACATACATACATACAGTGCTTACAGGAAGTACATACGTATGTACGTACATAAACGAATACATACATAAACGAATACATACATACATAAACGAATACATACATACATAAACAAATACATACATACAGTACATACATACAGTACATGCATACAGTACATGCATACAGTACATACATACAGTACATACATACATTTAAAAAAAAAACAATTTACCTCTTATTTTCAGTGACTGCCTAGGAACAGTGGGTTAACTGCCTGTTCAGGGGCAGAACGACAGATTTGTACCTTGTCAGCTTGGGGATTCGAACTTGCAACCTTTTGATTACTAGTCCAACGCTCTAACCACTAGGCTACCCTGCCTCCCCATACATACATACATACATACATACATACATACATACATACATACATACATACATGCATACATACAGTACATACATACAGTACATACATACAGTACATACATACATACATACATACATACATACATACATACATACATACATACACACATACATACATATATACAGTACATACAGTACATACAGTAAGTACATACAGTAATACAGTAATACAGTAAGTACATACATACATACATACATACATACATACGTACATATGTACGTACATACAGTAAGTAAGTAAGTACAGTAAGTACATACATACATACATACATACATACATACATACATACATACAGTACATACAGTAAGTACATACATACATACATACATACATACATACATACATACATACATACATACATACAGTACATACAGTAAGTACATACATAAATACATACATACATGCATACATGCATACGTACATACATACATACATACATACATACATACATACATACATACATACATATGTACGTACATACAGTAAGTAAGTAAGTACAGTAAGTACATACATACATACATACATACATACATACATACATACATACATACATACATATGTACGTACATACAGTAAGTAAGTAAGTACAGTAAGTACATACATACGTACGTACATACATACATACATACGTACGTACGTACATACATACATACATACATACATACATACATACATACATACATACATACATACATACATACACATACATACATACATACATACATACATACATACATACATACATACATACATACATACATACATACATACATACATACATACATACATACATACAGTAAGTAAGTAAGTAAGTAAGTACATACAGTAAGTACATACATACATACATACATACATACATACATACATACATACATACATACAGTACATACAGTAAGTACATACAGTAATACAGTAATACAGTAAGTACATACATACATACATACATACATATGTACGTACATACAGTAAGTAAGTACAGTAAGTACATACATACATACATACATACATACATACATACATAAACTAATACATACGTACATACGTACATACATACATACATACATACATACATACAGTACATATAGTAAGTACATACATACGTACGTACATACAGTAAGTACATACAGTAAGTACATACATACTTACATACATACATACATACTTACAGTACATACGTACGTACGTACGTACATACATACATACATACATACATACATACATACATACATACATACATACATACATACATATACATACATACATACAGCACATACATACGTACATACAGTAAGTACATACAGTAAGTACATACAGTAAGTAAATACATACATACATACATACATACATACATACATACATACAGTACATATAGGAAGTACATACATACATACATATGTATGTATGTACGTACATACATACATACATAAACAAATACATACATATGTACATACATAAATACAGTACATACAGTAAGTACATACATACACACATACATACATACATAAACTAATACATATGTACATACGTACATACATACATACATACATACATACATACAGTACATATAGTAAGTACATACATACGTACGTACATACAGTAAGTACATACAGTACGTACATACATACATACATACATACATACATATATACATATATACATACATACATACAGCACATACATACGTACATACATACATACAGTACATACAGTAAGTACATACAGTAAGTAAATACATACAGTAAGTACATACACACATACATATACATACATACATACATACATACATACATACATACATACATACAGTACATACAGTACATACAGTAAGTACATACATACATACATACAGTGCATACAGGAAGTACATACATACATACATATGTACGTATGTACGTACATACATACATACATACATACTTACATAAACTAATACATACATACGTACATACAAAAATACAGTACATACAGTAAGTACATACATACTTACATAAACTAATACATATGTACATACGTACATACAGTACATACATACGTACAAACATACGTACATACTTACATACGTACATACATACATACATACATACATACATACATACATACATACATACATGCAGCACATACAGCACATACATACGTACATACATACAGTAAGTACATACAGTAAGTAAATACATACACACATACATACAGTACATACAGTAAATACATACATACATACAGTGCTTACAGGAAGTACATACGTATGTACGTACATAAACGAATACATACATAAACGAATACATACATACATAAACGAATACATACATACATAAACAAATACATACATACAGTACATACATACAGTACATGCATACAGTACATGCATACAGTACATACATACAGTACATACATACATTTAAAAAAAAAAAACAATTTACCTCTTATTTTCAGTGACTGCCTAGGAACAGTGGGTTAACTGCCTGTTCAGGGGCAGAACGACAGATTTGTACCTTGTCAGCTTGGGGATTCGAACTTGCAACCTTTTGATTACTAGTCCAACGCTCTAACCACTAGGCTACCCTGCCTCCCCATACATACATACATACATACATACATACATACATACATACATACATACATACATACATACATACATGCATACATACAGTACATACATACAGTACATACATACAGTACATACATACATACATACATACATACATACATACATACATACACACATACATACATATATACAGTACATACAGTACATACAGTAAGTACATACAGTAATACAGTAATACAGTAAGTACATACATACATACATACATACATACGTACATATGTACGTACATACAGTAAGTAAGTAAGTACAGTAAGTACATACATACATACATACATACATACATACATACATACATACATACATACATACATACATACATACAGTACATACAGTAAGTACATACATACATACATACATATATACATACATACATACATACATACATACATACATACATACAGTACATACAGTAAGTACATACATAAATACATACATACATGCATACGTACATACATACATACATACATACATACATACATACATACATACATACATACATACATACATACATACATACATATGTACGTACATACAGTAAGTAAGTAAGTACAGTAAGTACATACATACATACATACATACATACATACATACATACATACATACATACATACAGTACATACAGTAAGTACATACATAAATACATACATACATGCATACATGCATACGTACATACATACATACATACATACATACATACATACATATATACATACATACATATGTACGTACATACAGTAAGTAAGTAAGTACAGTAAGTACATACATACGTACGTACATACATACATACGTACGTACGTACATACATACATACATACATACATACATACATACATACAGTAAGTACATACAGTAAGTACATACAGTAAGTAAATACATACATACATACATACATACATACATACATACATAAACTAATACATACGTACATATGTACATACATACATACATACATACATACATACATACATACATACATACATACAGTACATATAGTAAGTACATACATACGTACGTACATACAGTAAGTACATACAGTAAGTACATACATACTTACATACATACATACATACTTACAGTACATACGTACGTACGTACATACATACATACATACATACATACATACATACATACATATACATACATACATACAGCACATACATACGTACATACAGTAAGTACATACAGTAAGTACATACAGTAAGTAAATACATACATACATACATACATACATACATACATACATACATACATACATACATACATACAGTACATATAGGAAGTACATACATACATACATATGTACGTATGTACGTACATACATACATACATAAACGAATACATACATATGTACATACATAAATACAGTACATACAGTAAGTACATACATACACACATACATACATACATAAACTAATACATATGTACATACGTACATACATACATACATACATACATACATACATACAGTACATATAGTAAGTACATACATACGTACGTACATACAGTAAGTACATACAGTACGTACATACATACATACATACATACATACATACATATATACATATATACATACATACATACAGCACATACATACGTACATACATACATACAGTACATACAGTAAGTACATACAGTAAGTAAATACATACAGTAAGTACATACACACATACATATACATACATACATACATACATACATACATACATACATACATACATACATACATACATACAGTACATACAGTAAGTACATACATACATACATACAGTGCATACAGGAAGTACATACATACATACATATGTACGTATGTACGTACATACATACATACATACTTACATAAACTAATACATACATACGTACATACATAAATACAGTACATACAGTAAGTACATACATACTTACATAAACTAATACATATGTACATACGTACATACAGTACATACATACGTACAAACATACGTACATACTTACATACGTACATACATACATACATACATACATACATGCAGCACATACAGCACATACATACGTACATACATACAGTAAGTACATACAGTAAGTAAATACATACACACATACATACAGTACATACAGTAAGTACATACATACATACAGTGCTTACAGGAAGTACATACGTATGTACGTACATAAACGAATACATACATAAACGAATACATACATACATAAACGAATACATACATACATAAACAAATACATACATACAGTACATACATACAGTACATGCATACAGTACATGCATACAGTACATACATACAGTACATACATACATTTAAAAAAAAAACAATTTACCTCTTATTTTCAGTGACTGCCTAGGAACAGTGGGTTAACTGCCTGTTCAGGGGCAGAACGACAGATTTGTACCTTGTCAGCTTGGGGATTCGAACTTGCAACCTTTTGATTACTAGTCCAACGCTCTAACCACTAGGCTACCCTGCCTCCCCATACATACATACATACATACATACATACGTACATACATACATACATACATACATACATACATACATACATACATACATACATACATACATACATACATACATACATACATACATGCATACATACAGTACATACATACAGTACATACATACAGTACATACATACATACATACATACATACATACATACATACATACATACACACATACATACATATATACAGTACATACAGTACATACAGTAAGTACATACAGTAATACAGTAATACAGTAAGTACATACATACATACATACATACATACATACATACGTACATATGTACGTACATACAGTAAGTAAGTAAGTACAGTAAGTACATACATACATACATACATACATACATACATACATACATACAGTACATACAGTAAGTACATACATACATACATACATACATACATACATACATACATACATACATACATACATACATACATACAGTACATACAGTAAGTACATACATAAATACATACATACATGCATACATGCATACGTACATACATACATACATACATACATACATACATACATACATACATACATATGTACGTACATACAGTAAGTAAGTAAGTACAGTAAGTACATACATACATACATACATACATACATACATACATACATACATACATACATACATACATACATACATACATACATACATATGTACGTACATACAGTAAGTAAGTAAGTACAGTAAGTACATACATACGTACGTACATACATACATACGTACGTACGTACATACATACATACATACATACATACATACATACATACATACATACATACATACATACATACATACATACATACATACACATACATACATACATACATACATACATACATACATACATACATACATACATACATACATACATACATACATACAGTAAGTAAGTAAGTAAGTAAGTACATACAGTAAGTACATACATACATACATACATACATACATACATACATACATACATACATACATACATACATACATACAGTACATACAGTAAGTACATACAGTAATACAGTAATACAGTAAGTACATACATACATACATACATACATATGTACGTACATACAGTAAGTAAGTACAGTAAGTACATACATACATACATACATACATACATACATACATACATACATACATACATACATACATACATACATACATACAGTAAGTAAGTAAGTAAGTAAGTAAGTAAGTACATACAGTAAGTACATACATACATACATACATACATACATACATACATACATACATACATACATACATACATACATACAGTACACACACACACACACACACACACACACACACACACACACACACACACACACACACACACACACACACACATACACACATACATACAAAAAACAAATACATACAACAGCTTGGAAAATTCCAGAAATGATGTGCAAACAATAGTACGCAAGTATAAACACGATGGGACCACGCAGCCATCATACCGCTCAGGAAGGAAACGCATTCTGTCTCCTGGAGATGAACGTACTTTGGTGCGAAATGTGCAAATCATCCCCAGAACAACAGCAAAGGACCTTGTGAAGATGCTGGAGGAAACAGGTACAAAAGTATCTATATCCACAGTAAAACGAGTCCTATATCGACATAACCTGAAAGGCCCCTCCGGCAGGAAGAAGCCACTGATCCAAAACCAAGTTTGGAACTGATTACTCTCTGAGCATCCGTGTGACTATTTCTTGTTGCTCTTGGCTCAAGTGCTGAACCTCTAACGGTGGGTCCCATCACTCTATTTGACAGTTGTCATGGCTATGCTCCAGTGGAGATCTGTCCTGAACCTGTGCTACAGTAACCTTTTCTCCACTGGGCACAGGAACCAGGTGACACGTTACTAATCTCTGTAAAGTCTATCACTGTTTGTCTTGGTAAGGTGATGTCATGTTTGGTAGTATTCACTACTGCAATGTCAACTTTTCTAGATGGCCGTTTTGATGTTTTCACGACCTGACTTTGTAGGTCCAGGCCCCAGATCACTCTCACGTCCGGTTCAAATAACACCATTTGCTCATTGAAGGGAGCCCTTCTTGGGACACAGGGATGAATCCATTTTGTTTGTCCACCTGAAATGACAACGTCACGCCTGCCTGCTGGAAGCAAGCATTCCTCTGTGTTCTCTGAGTGCTGAAGCAGATTGCGTAAAGTCTTTGCTTTTCCTTGTCCTAGCTTAAGTGCACTTCTAAGCATCTTTACTGTATACTTCAGCTCTGAGGGCTCCTTGTTACTTTTTGTTTGAACAATTTCTTCAATTACATTAAACCCAATGATTGGTTTCTCCAGTCTTTCATTTGTGACTAATATCATAACCCTCAACTGTTTCCCTGCAATGACTTCAGCTTTGGAATCAAGCAAACTAAAGCAAATGTCCATATAACCCAGAAAGGTGAATTTCGGTGCCATTGGCTGCCCTCCGATCCAGTTTCTCTGTATTGCCCATGATTTCTGCCAGAGGTCTAATTTGTGTGCGTGGCAAATGACGTTTTCTCCATTCCTCACTTATGATGGACACCTGAGCCCCTGTGTCTTTACACCCTCCTTATAACACCACACTTGACTCTTTTATTTAACCAATGAGCTGTGCTATATTACAATGTCCTGTAGTAGCTAGGGTAGTTGGCCCCCACTCTCTCTGTGTCATGGGACAAGGGGAGTTGTGGTCAGTCTTGCAAGCAGTCTTACATGCAGGTTGGTGGTGTTTCCTATGATCCTGTTGGAACAATAGGCAGCTTTATGACACAATGAACATGACTTTGACATTCTCTCTACCTTTGCACTGCAGCCACTGCAAGACTGGATGGAACTAGATGTATCTGAGGTCACTCCCGGTTCCATGGTTGTGACCCCCAGGCGTTTCCCGATGGATGTGTGTTGCCCCTGATCCTACATCCCACTGCCCAATGGCTATCACTGCCACATTTGTAGCAATGATGGCAGTCTGTTGACCAGTCTCATAACAACTTTTGGATTTTCTTTTCTCCGTGTTGGTTGGACTTGGTTTTCCGTTGCAGTGATTCCTAACTGAATTGTCACCCTGGTCCTGCACTGACTGTACTAATGAGGCAAACTGACAGGTCAGTTCTTTGACTGTTTCATTGTTCACATCAATTTTACTCAGGAGAGGATTATATTTATTTTGTTTTCGGACTGCGGTCTGTGAGGGCTCTGCCTGTGCACATTCCTCTCTGCTATCCCCGTTATCCTCACTCTGTACTGTGTTCACTCGTGTGGGTGTGAATTTACGGGAAATCCTGACCTTTTGCATGCCTTTGCTTTCATTGCCCTGGGCAATTTGCATTTTCTCAAGTAACAGTTCATCACTGGTGTTAATATTCTGGAGATGCAATCTCATCTCTGCCCTGACATTATCATTTGTTAATCCTATAACAATGGCCTGCAGGCATTGACTCTTGACTAACTGTGCCATATTTCAGTCTTGTTTGGGCACGAGCTGTGGCTGATAACACTTTCTGTCTCAGGTCAAAGACTCGGACTAGGAAGCCCAAGACAGACTC
This sequence comes from Oncorhynchus masou masou, assembly GCF_036934945.1. Lineage (NCBI taxonomy): Eukaryota > Metazoa > Chordata > Actinopteri > Salmoniformes > Salmonidae > Oncorhynchus > Oncorhynchus masou. The sequence goes on from NC_088243.1 coordinate 42,564,731, forward strand.
GCCCGGCTCTTGTGTTGTTTTAGTCAACTTGTGATACAGTTCAGTAGCATACCTCTCTGCATAATGTTTCCTCAAGATTTGCCTTAGTGTGTAGAGTGTCATGTCTGTTTTTCCCTCCAGATAACTCCTCATATTAAGCCTTGGGCTCACAACTCTGATTACTGCTTCAATGATTTCTAATTCATTGTACCCTTTTCTCCGTCCATTTTCAATCTGATGTTCTAGGCTGCTGAAGCTGAGCTTATCTTTTTGATTCTGATCTCCGATCTGTCCATGAATTTTAAAGTCTTTATAACTGGACATATTCACTCCATTCTCTCTCTGTGGCGGGTGCCTTTCTGGGACTGAGACCACTTCTCTGCTGGGCTGAGGAGCCTCTCCCTCTTCTTTTCGTTCTGCCGCAGCTCCAGTCCCTCCACTGGGTTCGCTGTCCACTTTCCTCATTGGCGCCGACTGGCTGGGACTTGTTGGCAGACTTTTCACAGTATCCTCAGAGTCCGATATTCGTTTGATTTCGTCTTTCAGTTGAAGCAGCCAAGACATTCCCTCATCCTCTGATTCCACTAAATCCTCCTTCTCACAGTAATCTTCCATCAATCTTTCCTTTTACTTCAGTCATCTACACCTCCTATTCCACAACTACATACATACATTGTCCTCAGTTAAATTCCATAAACTCTGTTCGATTTCATCCAACAACGTTTCCCTCTCTCGACTCATATTGTCCTATTCACGTGGCAACAACGACAATGCAGGCAATGGCAAGATAACTACACTCTGTTAGGTGGTTAGCCTGCTAACGTTAGCTAGCTAGCTACTCTCTTAATGTCTCTCACTTGTTGTCCGTTCCAGGAATATGGGCCGGTGCTCACATGAAAATAAATCTCAGCGGTGCTTCCAAATTTGTTACCCTTCCAATGAGCTTATCATATAAACTACAATGGGAAAAGTACGGTTTACTTCACTTTTTATCATGTCAGCACAGGTCACAGCCGTTTACAGTCTTTCTTTAGTTTTTCATTCTTACTCTTCCCAATTCACTTAAACTCAGTAGCGTGCCGTGGTTCTGGGGCCTGGGCCTTCAGTGAAGTCCTACACAGTCCCACCCGAATTAATCCACCTCTTATTACCATCATTATGATGCCATGGCTCTAGACACTATACATTTAGACAGAAACGCAGTATAACCAGGCGTTGCGTCACCTTGAAATTTACATTTTAATTCAGAGAATTGCAGGGGAAGAGTACAATACCTTTTCATTGTGCAGCTTCGTTGCCCTGCGCGCTTGTTCGTTGAGCTGTAGATCCACTCGGGAGTCCCCAAAAGTTTTCAAAAGCACCATTGTTTGTAAGTGCCCAGCCGTACTTTGGTGTCTCGTTGCTGCCTTGGTTAGACAACTCAGGTTTGCAAAGCCAGTGTGGCTCCAAACACCAAATTGATCACTTGCAAATAATAGGCATTCCCAGCAGTACAGTTTGCAGTGTTTCTCGGAGCCTGTCTTTGTAGCGTCGGCTTTGTAACGTCGGCGTCTACCTCTCCTGACAATGTCTAACTTTTCTTGAAAAGTTTGTCTTGAGAATGGCGTTAAAATTATATCCTCGACCAAATCGATATCTTCTCCTTCCGCCGTTGTGGGTTGAAAAAACAGCTTAGTAGTAATTCGTTGATCAATTTCAGTTTCCTAGTTCTGAGACCTGCCCATATAGGACCTGCCTCTCAATATTGGTAATCCAATCAAAAGACGTGCAGGCACTACGCCTGCTAGATGGCTCCTGTGTAACACTGGAGCCAGCCAGCAGGCGTACAATAGCCAACTCTAAAGCTGATTGGTTGACACTAAATTTTAATTTCCATTCACTTTAAGCTACAAGCGCCCGCACTGTTGATTCTGAAGGCCCGAGGGCAGATTTTAGACCCCTGGCAACACATGATGGCTGAATATGATTGGATAAAATATCTAACATAAAGACCAGCCCTCCAAATCTCAACCTGGGGCTGGAAGCAGTGCAACCAAGAGGAACGCTATGATATATTACTATATTATATTACTCTGGAGAATAATATAATACAAATTTGTGGGAAAATATATTTAAAAAATATATATATATTCTGATGATGTTTAGGCCAGCAGAGAAGGCCTTGCTGGCCCTGACGGCCCACCACTGCTTAAACTACATTTCTTTATTTCCCATGGGCTTCACCAGAGTACCCCCTAGTGGCTGGAACTGTATTAAGCCCCTAAGAGGTGGCACGTAGCCTCAAGGTTAGATCATTGGGCCAGTTACCGAAAGGTTGCTGGCTCAAATACCGGAGCCGACAACATGGGAAAATAAATAATGATGTCGCTGTGCCCTTTGAGCAAGGCACTTGTGGGTGTCTCAGAGGGAGTTGGGATATGCAAAAAAACAACATTTCCATTGCACAATTGTGTGTAAATTTAAATGCTCCATCATTCTTGCCAATACAGGTTTGTAGTGTTGTAATACTGTTGTAATAGTGTAGCTACTATTTGACTGGAGTTGGGTCTTGATAGGAGAGACTGAGTAAGGAGTAGTAAAGCCCCTGCCAACCAGGACCTCTCAACCCTCCTGCTCTAAGTCCTCTGTGAACTTCCTGACCTTGAGCAAGACCTCTATGTTGACTGTGGGTTGCGTGGTGGATAGTGAACACAGCATGTCAGACTGGAGGGCAGAGGGCAGAGGGACACACACAGAAGACAAACAAAATCATGAGCATGGATCAGAAATTACACAAATGTGAGAGTCAGTTTGCAATGCCTGGGTGTGTATGTTGAAACAGCATGTTCCAGTATGTTTGTGAGCAGTGAATGTGAGTATGTCTGTGCTGTGAATGTGTGTTTCTCACCATGCAGATGATGGGTTCCAGCAGCTTGTCGCTAGGCACATCCATCCAGGTCAATTCTATGGCACCCGGGTCACCTGGCGAGCACGGGGTCAGAAGGTGATCTACCATCAATTGACTGGTGGCACAGGATGGCCCTCGCACCTAGAGTACCATCACAAACAACAAAATATCTTAAAATCTCCTAAATTGTAGAGAAAGAGATACACCTTTAGTGTGTTGTACAAGAGTGGACTTGTACAGTTACCATACAGTATTAGTAGAAAAGTTTTAAATAAATCACAAATGACTGAAATTACAGTATAGACAGAGATAGTCCTATGTGTTCATCTTATTATATTTCTACAATGCCAAAACAGTGTGTATTATTTGCAACGAAACTGAACCTGTTTGCAAATAATTAACTCTGAGACTTCAATGGGGATCTGAGCATGGTATTTTCAAATTAGGCCTACCTTTCCACCCCAGACCGACTGTGTGGCTCAGTCGGTAGAGCATGGCGCTTGCAACGCCAAGCGTCGTGGGTTCGACTCCCGCTGGGGCCACCCATATGTAAAAGTAGTGGCCCCAGCCGACTTGTAAGTCGCTTTGGACAAAAGCGTCTGCTAAATGGGATATATTATTATTATATATATTAGGCCTACTGACGCAGAAAAAATGTAAGCTTCAACTGCTGGCCTAATCTTCTTCCTTGGCTTAACCCAACGAGAGGTCACAATTGTTTCCCTAAAAGCTGTCTGAGTTTAAATGTATTTTATTGTACAGAATGTGAATAGCTTAATCAATTGATAGTGACAGAATTAGATTATTTCCAAATTAAATAACAATATCCCCATATGCATCAGAGTCACGTCTTTCCCGGTTATTCCTATTTTACAGCTTGTTTCTAGCATTAAGTATCGCGACCAAAGCGTTGTTATAGATAACTGTATATAATCACATCTGTTTAATTTTCTTCAAAATCTTGAACTAACAGTGTACTTTTTGCCCTTTTCTTTAAGAAAAGGTAGGCCTATGGCATACCCTGTCATACGAACTAACTTCAAGTCTTAACAGACACAGAGGTGGGCGATTTAAAGAGTGCATGGCGGGTGGTGTCACGCCCTGGTCTTAGTATTTTGTGTTTTCTTCATTTATTTGGTCAGGCCAGGGTGTGGCATGGGTTTTTGTATGTGGTGTGTTTTGTATTGTTTTTTTTTCACATGTATTGGGATGGTAGCTTAATGGGGTGTTCTAGGTGAATCTATGGCTGTCTGAAGTGGTTCTCAATCAGAGGCAGGTGTTGATCGTTGTCTCTGATTGGGAACCATATTTAGGCAGCCATATTCATTGAGTGTTTCGTGGGTGATTGTCCTTATCTCCTTAGTGTCCTTGTTCTGTGTTCGTTTACACAAGTATAGGCTGTTTCGTTTTTTTGTTACGTTCATTACGTTTATTGTTTTGTAGTGTTTGTGTTTAGTGTGTTCGTCATTAAACATGAATCGTAATCTACACGCCGCATTTTGGTCCGACTCTCCTTCATCAGAGGAAAACTGTAACAGAATCACCCACCAACAACAGGACCAAGCGGCGTGTCAACAGGCAGGAGCCACAGGAGAAGCAACAGCGGCAGCAGGAGCAACAAAATCTGGACTACACAACTTGGGAGGAGATAGACAGGTGGGCGGTCGACCCAGGGAGAGTGCCGGAGCCCGCATGGGATTCGATGGAGCAGTGTGCGGAAGGTTACGAGAGAATGATGTTGGCGAAGCAAGTACGGCGGTGCGGAAGGAAGCCTGGGAGTCAGCCCCCAAAATTTCTTGGGGGGTGGCTCACAGGGAGTATGGCGACGTCAGGTAGGAGACCTGCGTCAACTTCCTGTGGTTACCGGGGGGCTAGAGAGACCGGGCAGGCACCGTGTTATGCTGTGGTGCGCACGGTGTCCCCAGTGCGGGTGCATAGCCCGGTGCGGTATATTCCAGCTTCACGTATCGGCCGGGCTAGGTTGAGCGTCGAGCCAAATGCCATGAAGCCGGCTCTACGCATCTGGTCCCCAGTGTGTCTCCTTGGGCCGGCTTACATGGCACCAGCCTTGCGCACGGTGTTCCCGGTTCGCCTGCATAGCCCAGTGCGGGCTATTCAACCTCGCCGCACTGGCAGAGTCACCGGGAGTATTCAACCAGGTAAGGTTGGGCAGGCTCGGTGCTCAAGAGCTCCAGCACGGTCCGGTCTACCCAGTACCACCTCCACGCACCAGCCATCCGGTGGCAGCTCCCCGCACCAGGCTTCCTGTGCGTGTCCTCGGCCCAGTCCCACCAGTGCCAGCACCACACATCAGGCCTACAGTGCGCCTTGCCTCTCCAGCACTGCCAGAGCCTTTCTCCTCTCCTGCGCTGCCAGAGTCTCCCGCCTGTTCAGCGCTGCCAGAGCCTTCCTCCTCTCCTGCGCTGTCGGAGTCTCCCGCCTGTTTAGCGCTGTCAGAGCCTTCTTCCTCGACAGGGCTGCTGGAGTCTCCTGCCTGTTCAGAGCAGCCAGAGCCGCCAGTCTGCATGGAGCAGTCAGAGCTGCCAGTCTGCATGGAGCAGTCAGAGCTGCCAGTCTGCAAAGAGCTGCCAGTCTGCAAAGAGCTGCCAGACTGCATGGAGCAGCCAGAGCTGCCAGTCTGCATGGAGCAGCCAGAGCTGCCGGTCTGCATGGAGCAGCCAGAGCTGCCGGTCTGCATGGAGCAGCCAGAGCTGTCGGTCTGCATGGAGCAGCCAGAGCTGTCGGTCTGCATGGAGCAGCCAGAGCTGTCGGTCTGCATGGAACAGCCAGAGCTGCCAGTATGCATGGAGCAGCTAGAGCTGCCAGTCTGCAAGGAGCTGCCAGTCTGCAAGGAGCTGCCAGTCTGCAAGGAGCTGCCAGAGCTGCCAGTCTGCATGGAGCTGCCAGAGCTGCCAGACTCTTCCAGATTCGCCAGTCAGCCAGACTCTTCCAGATCCGCCAGTCAGCCAGGATCCGCCAGTCAGCCAGACTCTTCCAGGTCAGCCAGACTCTTCCAGATCCGCCAGTCAGCCAGACTCTTCCAGATCCGCCAGTCGGCCAGACTCTTCCAGATCCGTCAGTCAGCCAGACTCTTCCAGATCCGCCAGTCAGCCAGACTCTTCCAGATCCGCCAGTCAGCCAGGATCCGCCAGTCAGCCAGACTCTTCCAGATCCGCCAGTCAGCTAGACTCTTCCAGATCCGCCAGTCAGCCAGACTCTTCCAGATCCGCCAGTCAGCCAGACTCTTCCAGAACCGCCAGTCAGCCAGACTCTTCCAGATCCGCCAGTCAGCCAGGATCTGCCAGAACCGCCAGCCAGCCAGGATGTGCCAGATCCAACCACCTGCCTGAGCTTCCTCTCAGTGCTGAGCTTCCCCTCAGTCCCGAGCTACCCCTCAGTCCCGAGCTACCCCTCAGTCCCGAGCTACCCCTCAGTCCCGAGCTACCCCTCAGTCCCGAGCTACCCCTCAGTCCCGAGCTGTCCCTCAGTCCCGAGCTGCCCCTCAGTCCCGAGCTGCCCCTCAGTCCAGTGGGGTTCTGGGTGAGGACTACTAGGCCATGGTCGGCGGCGAGGGTGGACTACCCAAGGACGCGAGGAGGAGGGACTAAGACTTTGATAGAGTGGGGTCCACGTCCCGCGCCGGAGCCGCCACCATGGACAGACGCCCACCCGGACCCTCGCTATGGTTTTTGGTGTGCGTCCCGGGAGTCCGCACCTTGGGGGGGGGTTCTGTCACGCCCTGGTCTTAGTATTTTGTGTTTTCTTCATTTATTTGGTCAGGCCAGGGTGTGGCATGCGTTTTTGTATGTGGTGTGTTTTGTATTGTTGTTTTTTTCACATGTATTGGGATGGTAGCTTAGTGGGGTGTTCTAGGTGAATCTATGGCTGTCTGAAGTGGTTCTCAATCAGAGGCAGGTGTTGATCGTTGTCTCTGATTGGGAACCATATTTAGGCAGCCATATTCATTGAGTGTTTCGTGGGTGATTGTCCTTATGTCCTTAGTGTCCTTGTTCTGTGTTCGTTTACACAAGTATAGGCTGTTTCGTTTTTTTGTTACGCTCATTACGTTTATTGTTTTGTAGTGTTTGTGTTTAGTGTGTTCGTCATTAAACATGAATCGTAATCTACACGCCGCATTTTGGTCCGACTCTCCTTCACCAGAGGAAAACCGTAACAGGTGGAGGAATTGACTAACATATCAATGGATATAGCAGCCTATAGCCTAATTTAATCTGTCAAACAGGTAGGTCTTCCTCTTATTTCTTAAATAGGAAGAAATAGGCTCCAACACATATCCCTATTTAAAATGGAGAGGTTTAAAATAAATAATGTTTACTCCAATTTGCATACTTTCAGCACCATGAGCTGTCCATTTCCGATTGATTGTGCCGTGGCTGCTGCTTCAAGTTTCAGCACCACAATGTAAGTTACTCGAATCTGATTTCTTGTGAGGTCAATAACTCTGATAAACCTTTTTTGAAATCCTCAGAGGACCGTTATTAGCATGTTTTAACCAATCCTTCATTATTACTGAAACACGATTCAAAGTGGTAAATATAAAGATCCAGTCCATAAAAAATTGGAGGCCCCTTACACTTCAGTGTTGTGATGCAAAAATGCTAGCAAAATGTATAGCGCATAGAATTAAAAAGGTATTGTCGGACATTATTAATTCTAATCAGACAGGCTTTTTACATGGACAAAATATTGGAGATAAGTTTTGAGGCCCATGTTGACAAGATGTTAGGGAATCACTGGAGGGGAATATTGACCAACTGAGCATCTCCGTGTACATCTCAATAAACACAATAGGTGTTTTGTTACATTTCAGTCTTCTGTGAAATATTTCAAGTGTCATATTGGGGTGCAAACTCAACAATGAATACATTTAAACTATATCTGACATGTTACTGTTGTCTTCTTTTCAAGCCACTGACCATCTGTGTGAAGTGTATACAGGATGTAAATAAATGGGCATAAGCACTTGACACAGATAGTAAAAATATTGACATTTAGAAATTCAAAATGCATCTAAATATATTTAGATGTGTCTATGGAATACATTTAAAAAAATGTTTAAAAAGAATATATATGTGTATAAAATATATTTGTCTGTACAGTAAGTAAATGTAGGAAATCCAAAATGCATTTCTAAAATAAAATATGTGTATAATATACACTTGTCTGTAAAGTAAAGCAATGCAGAAGCAATAAGCATTGTAAACAATGATAGAACACATCAAATTACATGAGGACACAAAGGAGAGATTTAATAAAAAAAAAATATTTTAATATTTTTTAATGCTGAAGTTTTTTAACACTGAAAAAATCTATGTTTGGCAAATCCACTCTGGGCAATTGGCCTGTTGGACAACACAAAAAAATAGTTAACATTCTTGCTATCTCAGCCATTTGCTATGTTCAAGTAAAATCTCAGTTAATGATGAATGGATACAATTTGGAAGGATTTTTCAGTCATACCTCAGTAGGGTTGATTGTCAGGTGGCACAACCATTGGTGCCATGAGGTCAAAGTGTGAAGGAGGGAGCAAGCCAGAGAGCTGTCTAGGAAGCAGTCTAGGCCCATGGCTTGGAGGCTTTGAGTTGGTCCCATCATTGAAATGCATTGTAGGGTATCTGCTGCCCCATAGACCTGCTGGTAGTGGGAAAGGTGTTAGCAGGAGATCACCAGGGACATCTATGATTGGCTGACACAGTTTTGGTTAAACCGCATGTATTCTGAAGCAATATTCACCTGCTTTCATAGAGTAGGGATTCACTCCTTTGGGGACACTGCCAGTGTTCCCCTGACATCCATATGTCCCCATCGGTGGAGGTGGTGGTACACACTTGTCCTGTAAAACACATCAACAATTTTTCCAAATTGTTAGTAATATTATCACAGTTGAAATACAATGGTTGTTCACTGTTTTTAATTTAATTGAATTTAAGTGTGTACCTCAGCCTTGGGCTCAGTTTTGTTAACCCATCTGTGCAGAGTTGGATCCCAGACAATCTGAGGAAGAAGATATTAGCAATGTGAAGCAAGCCACAATTTTTTAAAAACAAAATCCACTCAATTGTCTCTACATAGAATATAGTGTTAAGAACCAGTTCCTAACAGATCTGTCTTTGTCCTCAGGTAGATGAACCTCCTTCTTATTAGCTCTTCCACTCCCAAAGACCCAGCTGAGCCAGCCTCCACTGTTATTGTGAACAGCAGGGGTCTCGGGCTCAGCCACCGGCCGGGTGCCAGTCTGGAACTGAGGTTTGGCATCGGAGTGTTCTGGCTTGGTGATGGACATCATAGCAGGATACTCAACATATCTAAGTCGGACATCTGTAATAAGTGGGAGAAGTCAGGCCACTCTGCTCATGTCACCATACAGAACAATTACTGGCTGACAGATAGGAACGTCTCGCTCTGATACTCTGTTACAACCCAATCTTAACCTACACGCAGTCACAGGGATTACTGGGAGGTTACTCCAGGACTCTGCGATTGCATTGTTTTGGTTGCAAAATCAACAATTCCTTGCATATTATGTGAGGGCTTACAAATTTGACCAATCGCCAAACTATTTCTGCATAAAATAGTCACATCATCACAATATTATCATCGCATAGAACTGACGCATTACCAGAGTACAAAAAGAGGGCTTGCAATTTCAACCAATCACCGCACATTTACGGCATAATATGGTTTAATCAAGCCACACGTCAACACAGTTTTTTTCCCTTGTCAGCGCATTTTTGAAACAAATTGGACAAAACAATTGCATATTGCTATGCAAAATGTCATAATTGTCGCTGCAAAATCTAGCATATTTATCTGCAAATATAAAAAAAATCCATGCGAATCCTGGAGAGATTTACGGGAGTATGAAAATGTATAAACTCACTACTGTAAATCGCTCTGGATAAGAGCATCTGCTAAATGACTAAAATGTAAAAGTAAAATGTAGCTAAACCTGTTTTATGTAGAAAATGCATGAAAGTATTACAGATATACACTCACATGAGCCGTACATTTAACCTATCACAACTTATTCTCACACTATCACAATGGTCACATTTCTTTACTAATTAGGTAAGGTTAAGTGACCTCTTCTCTTGGAATAGAAATCCACAGGTGGAGTACATGCTCCACCATCCAATTTCCACAGTGGTGCCACCATGGGGATGATGGGAGGTGGTTGTGGGTGATTGTTTTCATTCTTCATAGGGACACTGGCTGTGAGGAGGATCTCCTCTCTCTCTGCAGGGACACTAGCCTTTGGGACGATCCCCTCCCTGTGCGCAGGGACGCTGGCCTTTGGGACGATCCACTCCCTGTGCGCAGGGACGTTGGCCTTTGGGAAGATTCCCTTTCTCTGTGCAGTGACACTGGTCATCAGGAGGATCAACTCCCTTTGTGCAGGGGTGAGTTGTGATGCTCTGAGGATCTTATTCTTCTGCGCAGTGATAGAAGCTGCTGGAAGAATCCCCTCCCTCTTTGCAGGGATGAGGACTGGTGCTCGGAGGATCCCCTCCCTATGTGCAGGGATGAGGCCTGATGCTCTGAGGATCTCCTCCCTCTGCGCAGTGATGCTAGCTGCTCGGAGAATCCCCTCCCTCTGTGCAGGGACACTGGCTGTTTGGAGGATCCCCTTCCTCTGTGCAGGGATGAGGCCTGATGCTCGGAGGATCTCCTCCCTCTCAACAGGGACACTAGCCTTTGGGACAATCCCCTCCCTGTGCATGGGGAAGTTGGCCATTGGGACGATTTCCTCCCTCTGCGCAGCGACACTGGCTGCTTGGAGGATCCACTCCCTCTGTGCAGGGATGAGGCCTGATGATCGGAGGATCTTTTCCCTATCAGCAGGGACACTAGCCTTTGGGACGATCGCTTCCCTGTGCGCAGGGACGCTGGCTGTTTGGAGGATCCCCTCCCTCCATGCAGGGATGAGGCCTGATGATCGGAGGATCTCCTCCCTCTGTGCATTGATGCTGGAGGCTGAGAGAATCAACTCCCTCTGTGCAGGGACACTGGATGTTTGGAGGATCCCCTCCCTCCGTGCAGGGATGAGGCCTGATGATCGGAGGATCTCCTCCCTCTCAGCAGGGACACTAGCCTTTGGGACAATCCCCTCCCTCTGTGCAGGGACACTGGATGTTTGGAGGATCCCCTCCCTCCGTGCAGGTATAAGGCCTGTTGATCGGATGATCTCCTCCCTCTGTGCATTGATGCTCGCGACTGAGAGAATCCCCGCCCTCTGTGCAGGGACACTGGCTGTTTGGAGGATACCCTTCCTCTGTGACGGGAGGAGGCCTGATGCTCGGACGATCTCCTCCCTCTGCACAGCAACTTCGGCTGCTGTGATGATCTGAAGGTATAATATAGAGCATATTG